>NC_064631.1:325687707-326312707 GCF_023864275.1 Schistocerca cancellata
CAGCTAGGGGGAAATGGCTAAGCGAGTTGCGGTAAACATGGAAGCTGTCACAGCACGGGGAAGGACTTGGCACCCAACTCTGCAAGCGAAGCATAATTCTATCATGGAAGCTGAGAGAAATCGTCATACTAGTGACAGAGAAGAGTTTCATAAGGAAGGCTAAGTACAGCACAACTTTAAGTATTCAGCCAGCAGAAAGGAGCCTCTGAAAGGTGAAGTTGCAAAAGTCTGAAGTCAGTAGGAGAGATGACAGCAAAGAAAAAAACAGAATATGTGCCATCATACCCATCCCCGCCACTGCAACGCTTCTTAACAAATGTCTAACTGCTGAATGCTGATTGCTGACTGCCTAGCAAATAGTCTCAAAACACTGCCCAGTACATAGTCTCAGCCTTTGTATCAGTTCCGTATATCCAGTGAGAGGGGAGGCAATGGAGGTTGACCTTCGGCTTGCCTAGCAGTGTCCGATCGTCTGTGGAACTAAAACTTCGACTGGAAGGACACTGCTGCTGTTGCTGCCAGCTGTACTACTAACATCTAAGGCTGCACTATGGGGCGCAGAGGCCACTATCGCTCTGGATGTCTGCTGGAAGCTCGACTTTCGTGAACTGGACACTGTCCGTCATCCGTCTTCAAGTGGGCGGTCACTGCTGCTGCTCATCCCATTCTGCTGGCAGAACCCAATGCTGTTGGCTCCCGTTTCCTAAACAGCGCCAGAGAGCCAACTCTTTATGAGCCAGTGAGTACTTCAAGTAAACCTTGGGAGAGACTCGTGAGTGCAAATCTTCGACATTCACAAAAGCACTTTGGAGATGGGTACGCAGAGCTGGAGGCCACCAGATTCTGCAGGCAATAGCCGTCTGTGATGCAGCTGCTGCCACCTGATGCTTCTCTGTTCTGGTGATACTGTGAGATGAGCGAAAGTCGGCCTTCTGCCACTGATGAGGCCCTACTCTGCTAGCAGGGGTGTGGCATGGCACTTTGGAAGACAATCCTGTATTACTGCGTAGTAAATGAGTTAGTTAATGATGTTTTCTTGGCACTTAAAAGCATAACTAGGAACTCACTACCACATCCCAACTGGCTCTCTCTTGACAACTATAGGAGTCTAGGATCGGATACCTATAATATGTTCCTATCAGCTGAACATATTTCCCATTTGCAACTTTAGCACATAGTTTTTGTATCATTGACTATAGTCTTCTTTAGTTGGTGGTGGTGATATGATCCACATTACAGGAAAGGAATCTCCTGAGTTGACTAATGCCTGGACTTGTTTGCTGCTGATGATATCAGTGAGGTTTCCTGACATCTTGGTGGCTGCCATCCAAGGAGGATTTGCATCTGCGGTGACCTCAACTCGATAGGTGATTGCATCACTAAGCTTCCCTGAATTTGAGGGCCATGCTGTAACTCTTCTCTGGACATCAGTGCATATTTTTCTCTGTTCTCTGAAATTATTACTACTTTGCTAGTGTAAATTTGTAACCTGCAAAACTACCATACTCTTCCTGGCTGCCCCTGCTGGCACGCCATCTGAGAGAAAGGAATTTCTTGTCGCTTTACCTTCCTCATTCCAAAAGCATTGGTGCATAACAAAATACTACTGAATACTACACAGTATGAACTTATTAAAATACCTAGCACAGACAAGATTAAATGCCCCAAAAATAAAACAGAACAAATCCCTGTAGTTGGAATGAAACAAGTGTACACAGTTAACAAAAGGAAAGTAAACACATGATCTTAATGCATATAATAAGCTATCAGAATCCTGAACAATTCTAACTCGTGGCTTCTTTTCCTTCCTAGAGGTTTTATTCAGTTCTGCCTGTGGTGTTATAATCTGTGGGAATGCATCTGCCACTACACTGAAGGTCTTGAATCAGCTTCCAAAACAATCATTGTTTTCATCAGAAACTGTATCTTCACATTTGCAGATGATGTCATCTGTAGCATCAGATATGGGCCCTGATACGTATTTATAAACTTTTTTGTTCTTCCTTTTGGTGTTTAGTTACCAAAACTCACTGGCCTACTAAGTACTATGGTAGTTTCCCTGTACATTCTCTCATCTTCTCTTGATGCTAGAGTGCTTTTGTATTCACTCGGTTGACCCACTGCTCCCACTTCTTTTATTAGTTTTGTAAACTTTGTTGCTTACTCCTCGTTGCCACCTAATTCAGGTTTCTGAACCTCAAAAGGAGATGGCATCTTTCTACTGTATACAACCTGTACTGCTGTGTATTTTTTAATTGTATGGTGAGATGACGTTGTAAATGTGTGTCCCAATTTTCATGTTGACTATTCATATAATTGCTTATCATATTCAGATATGTATGGTGAACCCATTTGGCACATCCGTTCACTTGTGGATAGAAAAGCCTAGTGTGAAATTTTCAGATGTGAAGCGGGTGGAAAACTAGTTCAAAAGATCTGACATAAAATTTGTACCCTGATCTTTATAGTATCAGGAAAAACCAAATGTATAGTATCAGGAAAAACCAAATGTTAGTCTCCAGTTATTAACCATCAGTTCCTGACTGTGCTTGCTTGTTGGTCCAGAATTTCTCTCATTGCTACAAACCTGGAAAATGATTTATTATTGTTAGAATATATGTTACTAGCTGCTGCCCTATCGAGAGGTCCAAGGTATGTAAACCAAGCATTTTGAAAATTTTGGTTGCTCCTGGTAATCTTTGCAATGGCACATGTTGGTGACTCAGCTCTGCTTTTTGCGCACGTGGCATATCTTGCTTTCTGGTTCTCCACCAAAACTTTGTTGCTATGCATCTGTCCGTCGTTCTACATCCAGCCAACAAATGACCATGAGCATGTTGCAAAAGTTCATTTTTAAATAATGCAGGAACCACCACACACAGTTCACATTTTGACTTCTGCACAGCAAACCGTCACCTGTCACTAACAGTGATTGCGACCTAAAAGCCCAACGATTTATGTCTGTTGCTTGTGCTCTTTGCCATCCTGACAAGCTTTTGCATAGTGCTTGTAGAACATGAATTTTTCTTTTTAGCATGTCTGCATTAGTGTGCACTTCACGTGTTAATGCAGTACCTCATAATTAAACTCACATAATTTCTGTACTCACTGTGTTAATCTACTGGAATGGTCTTTCAGTCTCAGTAACCACTTAAGGGGTGCATGATCAGTCACTACCTTAAATGTTTGTCTTTACAAATACCAGAGAAAGTAGGTAACACCATACATAAAAGCTAATACTTCCTTTTCTGTTGTTGAATAATTCCATTCTGCTTTATTCAACTGTCTGTAAGCATAAGCCACTGGATGTTCCTTATCAACCATGGTTTGGGTCAAAATACAACCAAATGCCATATTGCTTGCATCACAGGACAGGATGAACTCTTGTTCAAAGTTAGAAAATACCAATGTAGGACTGGATACTAAAGCATGCTTTAGTTTCTCAAACTCGACTAACCACTCAAATTTGAGTCCTTTTCGTAGTAGGCAATTCAGGGGCTCTGCAATTTGTGTGAAATCCCTTATGAATTTCCTACAATAATTACAGAGGCTAAAAACACTTGAAACTGTTGTGTAGTCCATGGTGGTACAAAATGATGAACTGCTGATATTAAATGTAGATCAGTCTTTACATCTTGCTGGCTAATTACATGTTATGTGGTCAAGATAATGTAGGAAGGTCCCTGACAGCTTGCAATGGTATTGCCAAGTTTCAGCGGTGAAGTGCCAATAGCTACAAGCAATAACAGTAGCCATCTTTTTTTAGATTAGATTAGATTAGATTTACTTCATTCCAATTGATCCGTAGTGAGGAGGTCCTCCAGGATGTGGAACATGTCAGGAAAACAATAATACATGACAAATAGTTACAACTAAAACAAAAGCTAATGTACCATTCCACAGGTCCCAAGTGGAATGATCGTCATTTTTTAATGAACACTAAGAGTCATTTTACAAATACTAATGCACTGAATTTAAAATAAAAAAGTTTTTTATTTATTTATAAGGTAATAAACATGTAATACAACTACCGTAATACTTATTTACAATGAACACATTACTGCACTGAAATGGTGCAGAAGTTAGATTATACTTACACACACACACACACACACACACACACACACACACACACACACATATACAAATCTTACACACACACACACACACACACAAATTTTCAGTGAACACATTGCTGCACTGAAATTGTGCAGAAGTTATGTTGTACTTATATACAAATCAGTTGGTTTTACTAAGAAATTCATCAATGGAGTAGAAGGAGTTGGCCACCAATAAATCCTTTAGGCTTCTCTTAAACTGAATTTCATTGGTTGTTAAGCTTTTTATGGCTGCTGGCAAGTTATTGAAAATGTGTGTTCCTGAATAATGCACACCTTTTTGGACAAGACTAAGTGACTTTAAATCCTTGTGAAGATTATTCTTATTTCTAGTATTGATTCCATGAATTGAGCTGTTGGTTTGAAAAAGTTATATATTTTTAATGACATCTATATGACTGTGATAACATTGAGGTATTGCCATAGAGATGTTTACAAAATCACATTATGTTATTGGTTGAGGTAGGCGTGTGAAGCCGCTGCACCCATCCTACTGCAACCATCAGGGATCCACTGACACGAACTCACCTGTAGGTAGTTTGCTTCCATTTGAGCAAAATGCTACTTCTGCACATTGAGTGTTAAGTGTGCTGTTTGTTGTTGTTTAAGGACTTCTTTCAGTCATTTCACATGTTCTTCCATATCCCTTGAAAATATGATTATGTAATAAAGATACACCATGCATTTCTTAGGTTTCAATCTGTGAGCCTCTGAAATGTAGCTGCTGCAATTTTTTTGATCCAAATGGCATTCTGTGATACTGGTAATGTTCCTGTGGTGTGGAAAAAGCTGTCTTTGGCCTGTATTTCAGAACTACTTCAAGCTGGTAGTTGCCACTCTTCAAATCCTTATTTGAAAAGTATTTACATTGACCCACTTTGTTGAGTGTATCCGTGGTGTTTGGAATTGGATACAGATTGGTGACAGTTTTTGCACGTAAAAAGCAATAATCAGAACAAGACCTATATTTTTTGATACCAGTGACCCTTTGGGCAGAATGACAGTGTTTGCACTCCTTTGACTATGACTATCCTCACTGGATCCTCAGCCAACTGCTGGTCAATGAATTCGTACATTAGCACTGTAATTGCCTTGGGTCCCTGTATGGTTTCTTATGTAGCAGAGCATTGCTTTCTGATGGTATTCTATGCTGTGTGATCAGTGTGGATCATAACAAAACCACTGGATTGAACTAATCCATGAACCTAAGCAATAAAGATTCCATGTCTTCCATACCTTTTCCTTGCAAAATGTTTATCCCGTAGTGCAGAATTGTTAATGGTGTGCTTGTGGCTGCGTAGTTGCCTGAACTGTGAATATTGTTTTCTTCCAAGTCACTCAAACTGGCAATTATTAGGACCTTTGGCAGACTCACCTCTTCCTTGCTAGAATTATCTAAACTCACAGAAACCAAAAATTCCCATCTTTATCTGAAACACACACTGCACTCCTGTGTACCACACAGTGTGACGTATCTAATTCTTTGTTGGATGTCGACAGTTCTACCATGCATGACAATTCCCTGGTAAAGCCATACTTACACTAACCCAGATCAGTTTTCCTGTACGTGCCAGTACATTATTGTGGAAATCAACCTTTATTATACATGTACAAGGCTTAGCTGATACAATCCTCATGACAGGTGCACCTTTTGTTTCACTAGCAGCTTTCTGCTCAAGTTTGATCATACACCATGGAACACCAACTATTGCATGATGTTTATTCAGAAAATAGTGTCTTAGAATTGCACAGTACCCCTCACAAATGTGTGGCACCACCTCCATAAGCTGCTTAAACTTTTCAGCCCCAATGCTAAAAGTGAACAGTGTTGTCCACAATGAATCTATCTCACCATTACCAAGTCCATGTAACCTTTTTAGTGAAGACTGATGTCTCTTCCTACCTGAGAGGTCCAGACTAACAGCTGACACATGTGGACCTGTGTCTGTCAAGAGTTTATGTTCTTGCTGTACTAATCAAGCAACAATCTGTCGCGACACTTGTCCCTGCAGTGTACTGTTCTATTGGCAGTGGCCTCTGATGGTCAAGGCACTCCCATTCCCATTTAACGAACACTTTTTCTTATTATTTGTCTCCTGCTTACTATTACTGCAGTCACTTATCTTATGTCCAACCTCACCATATTAAAAGCACTGTGGCTGGTGATGTTGCATCTTCACGTGGCCCATTTTATCGGTGTCTGTAGCATTTAACATCAGAAGAGAAAATTCCTTGGTCACTCCATTTTACATTCACAGAACCTGTTTCCTCTAACTGTTTAGCAGTTCATATAGGAGAGGACAAATGACTAGGATTCTCTATTCTTACTCTTCATGACGTAGCCACCGTATCTTCCATGAAAATATCCAAAGTCCTATTTTGCTGCTTCCTGCAAGAGGACTCTGTCCATCTCTGCATTGTGCTGTAATTCGTGAATTTGCGAGTTCGGCTTAAGAACCTTGTAAGAGAATGCTTCTAATGATTCATTATGTTTTTCCGTTAAAGCAATGAGCTTTATTCTGAAAAATCTAGCACTATCGTGCTTATGATAGTCTTGGATTAGTCCTTCAGCCAGCTGCTTAAACGTTTATGCCTCACCAACGGTTTCATAATATGTGTCACCTATTAGCTGTAACTGAGCCACAGAAAGACATGTTGTGTTGGACCAGTTCCCTAAACGAGCTGCTTCCTTAAATCATCCAGAAAAGCTGATGCATCCTCAGATCTTTTCCCAGAATAAGGTGTAGACTAGCTGCCATAGGATCAGTAGATGGAATAGGTAGGACAACTGTGGTCTCAGTATCCTCCTCTTGTGCTGGCATCAGTCCTGTTGCTGCATGTAATGCCTCTAGTTCCCTTAGCATTTGTTCAATAACCTGCCTCTGTTCTATTTTATCTTGCAGTAATGCAGCTACCTGATTTTTCAAAACTTCCACAGATTCATTTAAAGTTACTGAATGTGTTTCTGGTCATTGGATAGCCTCTATTTTGAACTATACCTCAGAACAAGCGAGATCCCTTCATAGTGACACAATATCAACAAGCAAAAAAAAAAAAAAAAAAGTATTGATCTTCATTATGTATCTCAGCCCAGCAAGACTCACTGCACTGCTGTGCTTTAGGGCCAAATCATCTACATGTTTTGCACTTCACTGATACTGCTCTAGTGCACGCTAACTCTTGTGCTGATAAATTCTAGCACTTGCCATGTAGAGTCCATGCTGCTTGAAAGAGCAGGATGGCACGTCAGTGCCCAGTGAGGAACTTGCTGAGCACAGGTCTCGCACTGCCTGTGGGCAGTGCTGCAGAACCGTCACAGGAGAAAGTAGTGGCTGTGCATCCCCACAACCTCAGCACTCTTGGTGAGTGAAGCTGCTCGCAGACTTGGCCCCAGAAATCTGCATGCCCCTGTGTTGAGAAGGCGTGTGGCAACCGGGACAGCCCAAGTAACAGTCTCAGCATACAGATGGTAAGGCAGTACTGCCACAAAAAAGGAACCAGAGGTTTTACAGCAGGCAATGACGCGATAACCACACACACACACACACACACACACACACACACACACACACACACACACACTAGTGAACAAATGTGCTCTCGTTTTCTAGCATATCAGCACTCGTGGCTCCTCTAGTGTTTAGCTTCAGAGTTTGAGTGTTTTTTTATGTGGATTTGCATCCTGAATGGTGTTCTTATGACATGTCTAAGTGAAGTTGCTACATGTAGCCTCAATACAGTAGCACGTTTTGTCAGTTCCACATTGTTGTTGAAGCACTGAATCAGTTGATCTTGGCTTGCTTCTCACATACTCTGATGAAATGAGCCAAAAGCTTGTTTGTATTTGTGGCTGCTCATGTTGACATTCAGTTACAACACATGTGCATATCTGACAGATGTGTCCCTTTTACCCCTCCCTATTGGTTCTTTAACAGCATTTTATTCCTGCGCTTACTTACTATTCTGCTGTGCAGCAGTATGAATGTTATTTTACCCTTTTTCATGTGTATAATTCAATACCCTCTGGAATACTTACTTTTCAACGTGGTTCATTTGTGTATCAGTTATGGGCTGAAGACAGAGGAGACCTCTGCCAATGCATCATTACATTATAACAAAATCTTAAGATAGATACCAAACAAAAGCAACTTTGTTGTGGTAGTGGCTAAGAGTGACTTCTTTTGGTGGTGGTACAAGCAGCAATAGCAGTAACAGTATTTTGCGAGAGTGGTATATGGTACTTAAAACACCAATTTTTAAAATTACTTTTTAGGAAACTGTTGCAAATAGCAAGAAAGTCAGTCAGTTACATTTGCATTCCTATTTAATTACGTGGTTTTTATTGTTTGTGGTTGTCAACAGGAAACCAAATGGATGCTTGGGAACTTGGGACTGGGAATTTGAAGGCAGTAATGCTGAATATTGTGGCCTTTATCCACGGGCATGGACAGTTTTTGACATACCAGAGCAGAAAATACGTGTAATTTGTAGACAGATTTCACCAGTAATACCACACAATTACAAGGTATGTATTGGTATTGCTTCATAGGGTAAGTCTTTCCCCATTATAAACTCTGAGTTAGCATCTGTGAAAAATTTCAGAAAGTTCATTGCATATGTGTGAGATTTCTGATGTAATTGTCAATACGCTTTATCAGGCGTTGATGAAATGTTCTGCAATACCTAATAATGTAAGAGAATAAGTTTTTTTTCCTTTTTCCTTTTGTATTTATTTTTATTTTTAGAGATCTTTGCATTTTTATGACACCAAACAATATAAAATAGTCATCTGTGTCAGTTACATTTTTATTAACATCTACTGTATGTTCCAGGATTTTGTGTACCTTTGTCATCTAGTGGATGTGGTTGATTTTTTTCACAATGTGTGTTTCATCTAGATGCAGCCAGGTGTCAGTGATAGGGTTCATTTACCTGAAAAAATAGTTAGTGCATGTCACATTTTTTATGAATGACACTGGAGTCAAATACAACAATGTTATGAAAAGGAAAGCTGCTACTCACCTTATAGCGGAGATGCCAAGTCGCAGATGGGCTCAACAAAAGACTGTCACAAATAAAGCTTTTGGCCGTTAAGGCCTTCATCAACAATAGAGGACACACAAGCCACACACATGACTGCCGTCTCAGGCAGCTGAACCCACACTGAGTAGCAGCACCAGTGCATAATGGGAGTGGTGACTGTGGGGGGCGGGGGGGGGGGGGAGGGGTGCGGCACTAATGAGGAGGCTGGGGCAGGGGGGGGAGGGATAGTATGGTGGGGGTGACAGTGAAATGCTGCAGGTTAGATGGAGGGCGGGGAAGAGGTGGGAAGGGGAAGGGGGGGGGAGTATCTGAAAAGGAGAGAAGTAAAAAGACTGGGTGTGATGGTGGAATGACGGCTTTGTAGTGCTGGAATGGGAACATGGAAGGGGCTGGATGGATGAAGACAGTGACTGACGAAGGTTGAGGCCAGGAGGGTTATGGGAATGTAGGATGTATTGCAGGGAAAGTTCCCACCTGCACAGTTCAGAATAGCTGATGTTGGTGGAAAGGATCCATATGGCACAGGTTGTGAAGCAGTCATTGGAATGAAGGATGTCATGTTTGGCACTGTGTTCAGCAACAGGGTGGTCCACTTGTTTCTTGGCCACAGTATGTCAGTGGCTATTCATGCAGACAGACAGCTTGTTGGCTGTCATGCCCACATAGAATGCAGCACAATTGTTGCAGCTCAGCTTGTAGATCACGTGACTGGTTTCACAGGTAGCCCTGTCTTTGTTGGGATAGGTGATGTTAGTGACCAGACTGGAGTAGGTGGTGGTGGTGGTGGTGGTGGTGGTGGTGGTGGTGGTAGTGGTAGGACATACGGGACAGGTCTTGCATCCAGGTCTATTACAGGGGTATGAGCCATGAGGTGAGGGGTTGGGAATAGGGTTTGTGTAAGGATGGACGAGTATATTGTGTAGGTTCGGTGGACGGCAGAAAACCATTGTGGGAAGCATGGGAAGGATAGTGGGCAGGACATTTCTCATTTCAGGACACGGTGAGAGGTAGTCAAAACCCTGGTGGAGAATGTAATTCAGTTGCTCCAGTCCTGGGTGGTACTGAGTTACAAGGGGAATGCTCCTCTGTGGCCGTACGGTGGGACTTTGGGAGGTGGTGAGAGACTGGAATGACATGGCACAGGAGAATTGTTTTTGTACAAGTTTGGGAGGATAGTTACCGTCTGTGAAGGCGGCGTCATTACATTTCATCCTAGATTTTCCACTGGAGTCAAATACTGTAGACAATAATAAAATATCTAGCAGATAATTCAAATTTGTTGCACACAAAATACATTTGTTTGTAATATTAAGTTGTAGGGGATAACAAAAAAAGTCTGGATATCATATACGAGGGTTATTCCAAAAGTAAGGTCCGATTCGCCGTAACTATTGAAATTTGGCGCCAATGACAAAACACGCATGCGCGCCGACTACCGGCAAGCACAGTAGGTAAGACAATGAAAAATGCACCATTCTACATGTGAACCATTTGGAGCATGAAAAATATCAAGTCGATATTCAGTTTCTTGCCAAGTTCTTAATAACATTTCCTCTGTTATTGTGTTGCAATCACATTAGTGATAAGATGTCGCAACATAGGAATATTGTCCACTTTGGTCGGATATACGCATGCCTTCACAGATCCCCATATGAAGAAATCAAGCGGCATAATGTCGGGTGAACGTGGTGGTCAGGCAATGGGTCCTTCGCATCCGATCCAATGATTGGGAAATTTCCTATCCAGGAACTAGCGAACAGCCATTGACCAATGCGGCAGAGCTCCATCTTGTTGAAAAATGATGTTGGGTTGCAAGTCTTGTATCTGAGGGTACACAACTGCTCCAAAATGTTCAGATACACTGACCCATTCACTGTTTGTTCCACAGAGAAGAACGGTCCAACAATCCTGTCGTGCATTACATCCCTATCAATACACTGCAGCATATCCGCAGCAAATTGTCAGCGTGGTTTGTCGTCCAGTGTCAGATGTTGCAGAATTTGCACTTTGTAAGCACACATATGAAGACGCTGGTGAACTACACAATGCAGTCTTGATTGAGGTGCATCACGTTGCCTAGATGCTTGATGAATTGACTTATATGAGCTTCAAACATTTGTCTGATGTCCTCCACTGTCTCTTCTGAAACTCCATAAAGTACACTGCCTCCTATACCATTCCTTAATTGTTTTCACATCAGGTGGATCACAATCATACACACGACGATAATTTCTTTGCACAGTAATCAGCGATTTTGTTTCTGCAAACCACACTACTGCTTGCACACACTGCTGTGGCGTCGCCATTTTCAGCCCATGTGACCATGCTGCACTCGGGCGATGTACTTGGCACTTCTGATACAGGAATATAAATTCTTTGAGATGCTCTACAATGTGGTGCATTTTTCATTGTTTTATCTACTGTGGTTTTTCTCTCCTGCGTCCTTGAAATCAGGGAGGTTTGAGTGGGACACCCTGTATTATGAGATAAAAAATAAATTACTATAACAGGTGTGAAATTTTCACCTCTACAATGAAAACTTCTAGCGAGAAACTTTTTAAAGAAATAATAAAATTAATTTGGTAACATCTAGACAGCATTACTGTATGTCATGTATGAATGAGATTTACCTGTGGAACACTCAGTGTGTGAGGACTTGCATGACCCCCCCCCCCCCCCCCCCGTATTATTGTTCTGACAGCCCACCTTAATATGACTGAGGATATTCCCTACTGTCCAAAGGGATTAGATTTGTGGATCTTACAGGCTCTTCATCAGTACACTCATCATTGAAAACACTAAAATTCATTATACAAATGTGACTGTAGGATTTTTTTTTCTTTTTTTTCTTTTTTTTTTCAGGAGGAGAATGAAATTTTTTGTGAACATACTTGGAACATTTTGCTTTAAATTGGTATATAAAAGTATTTTCTTTTATGTACAGTTGAGCCATAATGGACCGTGAAGTAGGTGTCACGTTGCAACAATGGTCAGTGATGACTCTGCCACATCGATTCACAGGAAGTTGCTCCCTGTTTACGTGGAGGACACAGTGGATCGCAGCAGTATCCAGCGGTGGTTGCAGAGGTTTAAAGAAGGTGATTTCTCTGCTGGACAAGCGATGATGCAGTAGATCATCAACAGCTGCGAGTGATGTGAATAAGGAGACCATTGATCAAATCATCCAAAATGACAGATGTGTAACGATGCAACAGCTTGCTGAAATGACTCATTTGTCATTGGGTAGTGTGGTATCACTGGTATAGTCACTAGGATACAGAAAAATCTGTGCACAATGGGTGCCTTGATTATGACAAGAGAAATGAAAACGATGAGGAAGAATGTGTGTAAGGGTCTCATAAAGACCTTTACTGAAGAGTGGAAACAGTGTTTTGATGGCGTCATTACCCAGGATGAAACATGGTTGTTTTTGTCCGAACCTGACAGCAAGACCCAAGCCATGGAGTGGCGTCATCCGGGTTCCCCTCGGAAGAAGAAACCAAGACTTTCAAGAACTGCAGGCCGAAAGGTGATGGCCTCCTCTTTCTGTGATCAGTGTGGTGTCATTTTCATTGACTTTTTGGAACCTAGCTCCACAATTAACTGGGAGCATTGCTGTTTGTCATTGGACAAGCTGCAATGTGCCATCAAGACCCACAGACCACAGCTTCAGGGTCAGCTCATCAGATTAAACCATGACAATGCCAAACCCCCATACAGCCCTTACGATGTAGGAGAAAATGAGGAAAATGGGTGGAAAATTGTTCCTCATCCTCCCTACAGTCCGGACTTAGCGCCATTTGATTTTTACCTCTTTGGTTGTCTAAAGGCCCACCTGCGTGGTAAAACATTTGACTGTGAGAAAGATCTTATTTCCTCTGTCAAGCGATGATGTAAAAGTCAATCCCCAGAATTTTACCATAGTGCATTTACATCATGGAAAGAATGTTGGGCCAGATGCATCACAGCTGATGGAGGCTACATTAAGTAGGCTCAATGTATAGCTAAATGTTCCAAGTTGTTGTTGTTGTTGTTGTTGTTGTTGTTGGGGTGTTCAGTCCAGAGACTGGTTTGATGCAGCTCTCCATGCTACTCTATCCTGCGCAAGCTTCTACATCTCCCAATACCTACTGCAACCTACATCCTTCTGAATCTGTTTAGTGTATTCATCTCTTGGTCTCCCTCTATGATTTTTACCCTCCACGCTGCCCTCCAATACTAAATTGGTGATCCCTTGATGTCTCAGAACATGTCCTACCAACCGATCCCTTCTTCTAGTCAAGTTGTGCCACAAATTTCTCTTCTCCCCAATTCTATTCAATACCTCCTCATTAGTTGTGTGATCTACCCATCTAATCTTCAGCATTCTTCTGTAGCACCACATTTCGAAAGCTTCTATTCTCTTCTTGTCTAAACTATTTATCGTCCACATTTCACTTCCATACATGGCTACACTCCATACAAATACTTTCAGAAACGACTTCTTGACACTTAAATCTATACTTGATGTTAACAAATTTCTCTTCTTCAGAAACACTTTCCTTGCCATTGACAGGCTACATTTTATATCATCTCTACTTCGACCATCATCAGTTACTTTGCTCCCCAAATAGCAAAACTCATTTACCATTTTAAATTCTCATTTCCTAATCTAATTCCTGCAGCATCACCCGAATTAATTCGACTACATTCCATTATCCTCATTTTGCTTTTGTTGATGTTCATCTTATATCCTCCTTTCGAGACACTGTCCATTCCGTTCAGCTGCTCTTCCAGGTCCTTTGCTGTCTCTGACAGAATTACAATGTCATCGGCGAACCTCAAAGTTTTAATTTCTTCTCTATGGATTTTAATTCCTACTCCAAATTTTTCTTTTGTTGCTTTTACTGCTTGGTCAGTATGCAGATTGAATAACATCAGGGATAGGCTACAACCGTGTCTCACTCCCTTCCCAACCACTCCTTCCCTTTCATGTCCCTCGACTCCCTCCAGGTATGATCACAAAAACTTTCATTCTCCTCCTGCAAAAACTAAAAAATTAGAGACGACTGTGCAAAACTTTTTGAACACCCTTTGTACTTTAATACCAAATACATTTGTTCAGATGGTTTTGTGAAACCTAGATTTTGTCCCTATACATTATCGGCCTGTTATCTTCAATATGCAATAAAAGTGTAGCGCTCCAAAATGTAACTCTTAAGGTTGCATTATCCATTTGTTCCATAAAAAATTTGTGTATACCATCAATTTTCTTGGAATTAAAATCTAGGTCATTTAGAAGGAGAAAAATATTTATTTTTGAGGCCTCATACTCAATTTTGTGTTGTAGCTATGCTTTATCACTCATAATTGCATGTAAAGTAGAATGAGTTCATGGAACAAAGCGTAACCAAACTCGTGGAAGTAGGAAATTGGGATAGCAGACAAGCTAGTGCGTAACGTGGCAACATTGCAGGGCAAGGGATGGAGTAGGGTGAGACATAAGCAGTGACCTTGAGCAAACTTTCTAGTCTTGCATCTAGGTCAGTAACAAGGATATGAGCCATGAGACAAGTGGTTGGGAGAAGGGACAGACAAGGATATTGTGTAGGTTTTGTGGGCAGCAGAATACTAGGAATTCCACAATGAGTGGGATGGGGAGAATATTTCTAATTGCAGGACAGGATGGAATGTAATTGAAACCCTGGCAGAGATTGTGATTCATTTGTTCCAGTCCCGGGTTGTCCTGAGACACGCTTAGGAGTGATTATTTGTGGCTGGATAGTGGATATGGTAGGTGACTGGTGAGACAAGACTTGTGAGACCTGTTTCTGGACAAGGCGGGAGGGTAATTTCGGTCTCTGAAGGACCCAATGAGACTCTTGGTGTATTTAAAGAGGGACCGCTCATCACTACAGATGCTATGACCATGGCTAGGCTGTATGAAAGATCTCTCTTGGTTTAGAATGGGTGGAAGCTGTCAGAGAGGAGATACTGATGGTGGTTGATAGGTTTGATGTGGACTGAGGTACTGATGTAACCATCCTTGAGGTTGAAGTCAATATCGAGGAAGGTGACTTGTTGAACTGAGGAGCAACAGCTGTAGCAAATGGAGGAGAATGTGTTGAGGTTTTGGAGGAATGTGTATCTGGTGTCCTCACACTCTGTCCAGATCATGTCATCAGTGAATGTGAACCAGGTAAGGGGTTTGGGATACTGGGTGGTTACTAAAGATTCCTGTAGATGGTCCAAGAATAGATTATAATAGGATGGCACCAATGTTGTAGCATGGGCTTGTTTGTAGGTGATACCCTCAAAGGAGAAGTAATTGTGGGAAAGGTAATTGTGGCCAGGAAGGAGATTGTAGGTTTGGATTCAGTCAGATGTTAGAAAAATATCAGCAAGGTCCTCGGCATTGGGGGTGTTTGTGTAGAGGGAGGTGATATCGACAGTGGTGAGCATTGTGCTGGGTGGCATTGGAACACCAACAGTGAAAGTGGGTGGAGGAAATGGTTGAAGTCTTTTGTATGGGAAAGTAGGTTGTGGTAATAGGCTAAAGGTGTTGGTCTGCAAGGTCAGAGATACTTTCTGTGGGAGCACAATTAGCAGTCATAATGGGGTGGTCGTGGTGGTTAGCTTTATGAATTTTAGGAAGCATGTAGAAGGTAGAACTCCAGGCAGTGGTGTGGGTGACAAGAGAGATAGACTTAGGGAAGAGGTTGTGGGATGGACTTGAGGATTTGCAAAGGGACTGTAGATCTTGCTGAGTATCTAAAATGAGGTCACTGTTGTAGGACTTGTAGGTGAACCTATCTGATAAAGGTGGTGGAGACCCTACGAGAGGTAATGCCTTGAGTCGTAACCACATTGGTGCAGGCTTTGTCAGCAAGCAGGATTATAAGGTCGGGGTCCAATTTTAGTTGCTGGATTGTGGTTCTTTATGTGGATGTTAGGTTGGTTTCCATGTTTAAGGATTTGGAAATAAGGTTTGAGATACAGAAATTCTAGGAAGTTAACAGGGGATGATTTATGGCAGTATGGGTGGATCACAGTTGGATTGAGGAGTAAACTGAGTCAGGTATGGCTCAGTATTGGTTTTGGATTGAGTCTGATTGTTATGGTTAGTGGCAAATAGTGTTTCCATTGTAGGGACTGGGAGAAGGAGAGAATGCCTTCAATTACTCAAGCATGATTGAATTTGGGAGTGGGGTAAAAGGTAGGCCTTTGGAAAGAACTGATATTTCTGTGCAAAAAACGTTTTGAGTGCAGATTCTTGATCGTGTTTTGGGTTTATTTAGGTTGTGGTTTCTGTGGAGTGACAGGAGGGAGTTTCTGAGTGTATGGTAAATGTAGTAGGTATGCAGCTCAGTGGTTGTCAGCTATCGGGGGATACAGGGGAGGTTTGATGGCTCTTTCAGTGGTGGTCGATGAAATGTGCAGTGTGTGCTGGACAGGGGAGTGGAGAGCTGGCTGTTCACAAATGAGGATGTTTAGAGCTGACACAAATTTTTATTTCAATTTCTTTTCCTTTTTTCTAAAAGTGCATCAACAAGTTGCTGGATGTGGTGCCCATTGTCTTTTCAGTGACCCAGGTGCTGGAAGTGGCATGGGTGGCTGTGGCTGCAATGTAGCATATCCCATCAGCTGTCGTAAGAGCAGGATGCAGGGAAGGCTGAAAATTCTTGCTCTGTGACAGAGAACTGAATAAGTGAGTGGGTCACACTACAAGGAACTACACTACTGTCTGATGATAATTAAAAACACAGAGCCATAGTGCAAAACAGTACTTAAGCGTTACCATAAGTCTTTACAAGTTCTGGCTGCTTCATGTTTATAATTGCGCATTCCCTAATGCAATGCTATGAAGGTAAACAAGAAATGCATTAATGAAAATATGCTCACCACAGTAAATTTTTAACATTAGAAAAAGAAAACACTGAGTGGATACAAACAAACATGCCACATCAAAGAGTATAATAGCTGATGTTTCTCTAAATGCCTAGTTAATAATCCAAATTAGCATGCATATCAAGCAAGTAGTGGCCATTGTAAGACACACTGTAGGGTAATCAAACTAGGGAATTCAGTGAGTATCTTAATTAGCTTGGCGCCATTTAGAACTATGTAAATAGCCCCTTATAACAAACTATGACTGCTCTTACAGGCACGAGCCATAACTTATACTACACAACTCAATTTCCACCAAGTGAGAATCAATTCTTGGCATAGGACTTTAGAAGAGGGAACTAAAGTCCACCACTGAGAGAAGTGGACAATGATGACAACAAATGCATGTCCATTTTTCCTTTACTACTACACAAGGTCAGCTAAATAACTGTGGAGATGACCATAACATGGACAAACATAAAACATGCTCATACAGTGAGCCACAAGGCACTCAGAATGCACCGTTACAATTCTGAGACTACACATCTATCAAAGACAAGTCTGTCCCCCCTCCCTCCCCTCCCTCCCCCCCCCCAAATTACAACAGAAACACAACGGTGACACCATTAAACAAATCCACAAAATTTTTCTGTGCTTACCTGTAACTGTGCTCTTGCTGGACCACATGAAGCGCCATCTGAGAATTTTCTTTCATCTCGTCTGTTGTTGGAAATCTTCATCTTTTCCGTGGAGTTTTGAACTTTGGAAGTAAAAAAAGTCCACAGAGACCAGGTCTGGAGAGTATGGAGGATGAGGCAGCAGAGTGATTTCATTTTTTGTGCAACAGTTGTGGACCAACTGGGATGAATGTATGGGTGTGTTATCTGATGCTAGAGCCATGAATTGTTTCGCCACATTTCAGGCCATTTCCTTCTCACATTTTCTTGCAGGCATCACAACACATCCCGATAGTAGCATCAATTAACAGTATCCCTGTGGCACGAATTCATGATGAACTAATCCTTCAAAGTCAAAGAAAACTAGCATGGCTTTGACATTTGTCCTTACCTGATGAGCTTTTTTTGGTCTTGGAGAACCTTTCCTAACCCATTGTGAAGAGTGAACCTTGGTCTCAACATCATAATGGTAGACCCACGCCTCATAACCAGTTAAGAGTCTCTTAAGGAACTTCTTGTTCTCATTTGCATGATCCAAAAGCTCTTCACAGATTGCGAGGCAAAGGTCTTTCTGGTCTTTACTCACGAGCTGTGGGATGAACTTTGCAGTGACATGATGCATTCTAAGATGCTCTGTCAGGATTTCATGAGATGTTTCAATTGAAATGTTACATACTTTAGCAATCTCTCAGACAGTCAGTCTTCAATTTGTGTGGACAATTTGTTTAACGTTTCTGACATGAGCGCCGTCGGTAAACAACGAAGGGTGTCCTGAACGAGAGTCATCGTTAATTTCATCTGGCCATTTTTAAACAGTGTGAACAATTCAAACACCGAGTACGGCATAAGTATTCATCAGCGTAGGCTTCCTGCATCAGTTGGTGTGTGTCTGTAAAGGTTTTCTTGAGTTTCACACAGAATTTAATATCAGATGCATTGTTCCTCTAACTCTGCCATCTCGTAATTCGCAAACTGTGTGACAAAACATTCTGTTCAATACAGCACTGAACAATAACTAAGAGACATAAACACTGAAACTTCTGTCAGTTATGTATTAAACAGGAGGGATACCAACTGCATTTCACTCCAACACATCATTGGCACAAAATTATGAATGTTTGGAAATTGTTTGAACAGAGATCACACAACCAGACAAATATAACACAAATACTGTGTCAGAGACAGCTCTCACAAACATGTTCACAGATCATGGCACCAAGTGGACGTGTAATGAACCAGTCTCAATTTTGATGACTGGTATTGCACACCATACATACACAGTATATGTCACAGTCTTCCTCTCAGAAACATGCAGACTATTTCCTCGGCATTAAACAAAACTCGTGTCATATCACTAAGACACTGAATCATCCGGATTTCAAACAGTAGCTACATGGTCTTAACACACACAAGACAGCCAAATTATACACCACTATCTTTCACATGGTTAAACTAGCAGACACACATAACACATGTGTGCCTCATTACCGAATACATATCACAGTGGAACTACTTGCAGTGGACTATACTAATGATATTCTGAGAGTACGATGTCAAGAAAGGAGGAGCACATATGCCAAGCCACCAGCAACAACATGAACACTGAAAGGTGAGAAGCACGACTAGAGAACTGAACAAATGTTTAGCTGACCATAGGTACTAAGAAAGACACGAAATAGTATGTTGAGTCCACTACTGCATGCGCGACACGAAGAGAACTTGATCCCGACCGCATGTGGCATCCAAGACTATCAGATAATTCTGTTCTGAAGCACATTCTGTGGAGAAGCCCCCCCTTCCTCCCTTCCCAGGCTACTGTAAGTGTGAAGTCACTGAAACAGCTACCAGGGAGCATCAGATGCACAGACAGCACCCCACACTTAAGATGGCAGGATTTTTCAAATGCATGCATGTCAGGTGAAACACTGGACAATGAATAGTGATAGTTCTAGACAGGAGTATGAAATGAAGAGATTGGACAGGTTTTTGAGGTGGTGGTGTGCATGCTAATCTCACCAGTCACCTACCACATCCAACATACCCCACATATCCACTGCCTGGCTACACAAGAGCACTCCTCCTGTGACTCAGTACCGTGCAGTGCTGGAACAGCTTTGTGCTGAAATGAGAAATTCCTCTCCATGCCTCCCACAGTGGTATTCTGCTGCTTCCCCCCCCCCCCCCCTCCCCATCCCCTTCTCCAAGCAAGCCGAGCTGACGCGATATTTTGTCTGTACCTGCTCCCAACCTCTTCTGTCTTTGCTCATATCCTTGCAATAGATCAAGATGCAAGACCCTGACCCATACATCCTCTCACTCTCATATACTCCATTCTAGGCAGTGCCATCTCCTACCCTGTCAAAAGGCAGGGGCACCTGTGGACATGACAATTAACAAACTATCTGTGTGAATGGCCATTGCCGAACTGTGACCAGGAGACAGCTGGACCTCCCTGTTGCCTAACATGCTGCCCAGTATGATGTGCATTGCTTAAATTACTATACAGCCTGTGTCGTTTGTATTCTTCCCACCAACACCAGCTTTTCTGAATTGCTCGGGTGGCAGTTCTCTCTATTGCCCGCCTGCCTATCCCCTTCCCTTCTCCCATCTGAGTACTCACACACCTCCTATTGTGCCATTGCCCTTACATAGTTGTTTCCACTTCTCCAATTCTCTCCATCCTCTTTCCTCCTCCTCTCACCTCCTCCCCCCTTTCCACATTACCCCTTCCTCCCTACACACACACACACACACACACACACACACACACACACACACACACACACACACACACACACAGAGCCTCCGTAGTAGTTAGCTCTATCCTGTCTGCACCACATCCCTACACCCTCGGCAGGGGGCAGCACTAGGTTCTCCCTCCACCCCTACCCTGCTAACCCTCCCTCTCTTAAATCCACACCTCTTCCTTATCCCCACTACCAACCACAGCTACATTGCTGCTTGTGCCAGATGCAGTCGCAATTGGTCCTTCATGCACAGAGACAGTAGCCATTTGTGTGTGTGTGTGTGTGTGTGTGTGTGTGTGTGTGTGTGTTTGTGTTTTTCTACTTCTGAAGGAGCACTTGTGCAGAAGCTGATATTTTTTAACATTAGTTTCCATTGTTTCTGTTTGTGACTCAATGCTTTCTCTACATGGTTTGCAGCAATCTGTCCTTCACGTGTATTTCTTTTTGGGCCTCAACACTTCCTCTGTATGGTTTGTAGCAATCTATCCTTCACATACATTTCTTTTTGTGCAGATGATAGATGTTACGTTGAATGTGATAAAGTGTGTAAAAGCTCCATACTGAGAGACTGTAAATTTTGCAAGTATTAGAATTAGAAAATATGTCCACTGTGTTTTGTCATAGTTTTTGTACTCGCTTGGTCATTTGCAGGATAGTTCTTTACCAGGAGGGGTATTTGTTTGGCTTGTAGAAAATAATAGTGGAGAAGACAAACATGTTAGCATCACTTTTACATTCAAGAATGGTGTTGGAACCAAAGAAGACAAAGCAGGTTGGTTCCTCTTCTTATTGTTAATACATTAGTTGATAAGCATTTTTGCTTTCATTATGTAAAAGTGGAATTTGGTTGTTGTCTGTCACTGTACTAGTGCCCTTGACTTATTGGGTAACTATGTTATCTTTTGTCTAATGGCATTGTAGACAGAGGGGCACCCACTGAACTTAGTCCACAGCTCCTGATTTTCTGGGGGCTTTAATACACACAATATGCTGTTTTGTTCTACCTGCCTCTGCCCCTGTAGTCAAGTTACTGAGAGCCTCATGTCTTCAGAAACTTCATGCCTGCTAAATGCTTTATGGACCACACACTTAAACACTGCTACAAGATGCACTTATACCAACATATTCATGACACCTTTGAAGACATCCTGTCCCATTTTGGGCTGTAGAGCGCTGCTCTGTAATCAAAGAACAAGCAGCTGCTCTGTAATCAAAGAACAAGCAGCAAAGTCCAAAGATTGAAGTACGAAACCTCACAGCATTTCATGTGATAAAGGAAAATGGCAGTACTTAATTAATGAGAACAAAAGGAGATTGGCAATAGCTCCTGAACTCAACTAATAGTTTCATTAACCAACACATGCTAGGGAGGCCGTCAGACACAATTCGGGGAAAAGTCGAAAGGGCCCATTTAATGCCATATTGAAGGAGGCATGTGTTTTGATGAGCCAAGTCGACATTGACCATGCTCTTGCAAAATATTTTACTCGGCTAACTGCTACCACCAACTAGGGCCCAGTTTTGTATGCTATCTTGCTGTTGCTGAAAGGGATGGTTGACGCTTCAGTTTCATCAGTAGTAATGAAGTTTGCAACCACCTTTTTCCACGTGAGAGCTAGATTTAACATTGTCTTCACACTTTAGCAGTTAAGTGGAAATCCTAAGTAAATCTTCCTCAAAACTTTAACTTTAAAGTTAGTTTGGATAACAGAACTGTTTCCTGAGTCATGAAAGGCCACCCCCATTAAACGCTGAAAGAATAATATGTGCTCAAATAGTTACTATACTGGTGCCCTCACTTGGTAACATGAGAAAGGTCTTGGAAAAGATGGATCAAATGTATCCTTGTACAAGAGTTCAGTCATATCCAGGATTCATTGTGTGTGCATTCATGAGCTATTGTTCCATTGTTGATAAACCTGATCCTGTATCCATAAATTAGTTGAAGTATACAATTGTATACATGAATTTTCAACAATAAATTGTAAATCTGCAATGTAATTGGGAAAAAAACAGGAACTTGCCTGCAACTAATTTGTTTTACACACCACTTTTAGTTAAGGAAATTAAAAAAAAACTGTGTTTAATAACTCTGTGGTAGTGACATTGTCATTGATCACATTACCATTACCATTACTGTCGTGCAGTGGTGGTGTTGTGAGTTGCTGCTGGTGTATTTTACACAGCCAGTATCTCTTTGAATTTTCTGCCAGATGTTGAGATGTATTTTGTCATGGGAATTATTTAAAGCATCTTGCATTGAAGGCCTGTGCTAAATCTTTATTTTCTGTAAAATGTCGCTAATCTTGGACATTTTGCATTCTTTTGAATCTGGCATGCTTTTTCATTTCCTGACTTATTTTTTATACCTGGGGGGAGCTGTTACAGCTCTTATTCATTTACTAATAAGGAGAGGTCCCCAGTGGTGGGATCAGGTTTTTGAAACTATCTGTACAGTTATGTGCATTAAGACCCCAGGTATCGCACACTGCAGCCATTCAACTTAGCAGGCCTTCATTTGCGAGTAATTGATGAAAAAAGTTTGGAATTTTATATGACGCTTAGTAGCATTAAAAAAGTTGTATTACACATATTGGTTGCTAGGGTATGAGCATGATGCCACTATGCAAGGTTGTTGTTGATTCGAATCACGTCAGGTGCACCAATTTTCTTAATTGTTAAACCTTTATTGAAATGATTTTGCTTGTTTTACTCAACTAATTGATTTAAATGTAATTTTTTATTCCCATTTTCTTGTCACATCATTTTAATCCTTCTTCATCTCATTTTTCTTCCTAATATTCTTTTTCCACTTGAAATCTTTGTTCACGTGTTTTAAATTAATTTTATTGGTAAATTTTGATTTTTTTTTTACTGTCTTTTTTTCCTGTCCAGGTTATTTCATTTATTGTATCTATTTGTCATTTGGCTTGAATTTCATTTTAATTATAAAACCTTCATTCATTTTAATCTTCATCTGCATTATTTTGTCCATAGTGCAGTTGGAATTTAGGCTATGTGTTAAATGTTTGTATGACAGTTACAAGGGGGAGGGGAATTTCGCATGTCTTGTAACCAAAAATACATTTTTCATACCATTGCACAGTCAGTATAAATAAAATATTTTGTCTTTTGTTTTTTGACTGATAGATTGGAATTTTCAAATAATTGAATACTCACATAGGGAAATATAAAATTAATTACTCATTCACAGAAATTTTGAACAGAAAAAGAATGATATCAAGAATAAATGAAACAAATTAAAAAGTTCATCCAGTGCCTAAAGTGATGGTGATACAAAGGAATAGAAATAAAAAATTACGTTTAAATCAATTAGTTGAAAAAATGATGATCAGAGTAATTTCAATAAAGATTTAAAAATAAAAAAAATTGATGCACCTAATGTAATTCAAACCCACAACATGCTGCTAGGGATGCCTGAACCCTATCTATTACACCACCCAACAGTATACATAGTTTTTTTAATGCTGTTGAGTGTCATACAAAATTCCAAAATACAGTCTGGAACCGCGCGACTGCTATGGTCGCAGGTTCGAATCCTGCCTCGGGCATAGGTGTGTGTGATGTCCTTAGGTTAGCTAGGTTTAAGTAGTTCTAAGTTCTAGGGGACTGAAGTTAAGTCCCATAATGCTCAGAGCCATTTGAACCATACCAGGGTCAGTGGCTGCGGAGTGTAACACTTGGGAGCCTAACCTACATCATCGTATACTTGGTTTCAACAAGTCGATCCCACTACTGGTGACCCCTCCTAGCAAGTATGACTTTCTTACATGCCATCAAAACAGCATGACAGGCACAAAAAATGCAACACTTCAGTTTATTACAAAAACTGAAATTTATTTTAAATTTGACACTTTTTATGACACTGATCCACTGTCTTACAGTGGAATATTGTGCTATGCTCCCATGTAAGTGTCCAAAAATGGGAAACGAAAGACAGTTTTAAACAAATTTAACAAATTTAGTGAGAGATGCACACGTCAATAAAGTTATGAATAAGCTCTAAAAGGTAACACATGTCTGTTCTGATGTTATACACTTCACAGACCTCGGGTACAATGTCGGAGACCTCTGTTCGCATCTTCAAAAGCATGTATTGCCACCTCTTGCACCAATGGTGGCATTCAACCTTTCAGGCATGCTCCTGATTAATGCAGTAGTGTCCTATTGATGAATCACATGCCATTCTTCCAGGAGTGCATCCCGTATGTTCTATAGGGTCTGTGGATAGTTCTGACGGGCTCTTCTCCTTAGCTGGTTCCAAACATGCTAAATAGGATTCAAATCACGACTTTGAGCAGGCCAACCCATAGCATGAATCCCTATTTCATCCAAGGACTCTTGCACAATTCTCACAAGATGTGGGCATGCATTGTAAAAAAAGTCATCAATAAATGGAGCAAAAGTCAAAACATGCTCCAGAAGGATTTCTCCCACATGCTAATGTGCGGTAAGGCTCCCATGCTCCGCTAAGACTAAATCCGTCCTTACAGGTGTATTGATTCCTGCCCACATCATCACAGAAGTGCCCTGAAGAGGGAATACCTTTCCCCTGGCATTTTCCAGACCCTCTGACTTCCATTAGGTGATTGGAGGCTAAATCGTGACTCAGCGGTGAACAACACTTGATCCCATTCTTGGGCTGTCCAGTCAAAATGTTCACTTGTGAAATGTAGTCGAACTGTGCAATGCTTTCTGATGAGTTCTGGACCTGTAGCAGGTCTTCTGTACTGAAGATTAGCTTCATCCAGTCTTCTGTAAATGGTTTTCTCACTGACATTGACCCCTCAAACCTGGTGGATGATTTTGTGCTTCAGTAGTAGTGGTGGTGTGACGGTTGCAGAGAACTTGAAGTTGTCAAAAGCAGTTATCTCTCTCTGATGTTGCATTTCTAGGGCCTCTTCCTGGTCTCCTTGCAAAGCCTCCTGTTTCCATGTACTTTCATACAGTTCTGTAAATTATGGGTGGCATAGTCCTCAACACTTTTGCAACGTAATACATGCGGCAGCCATCTTCCACTGAAGCAACAGCTTTCACAGCTTGTTCAGGGCTTAATGGCATATTTACTCCAGAAAGTTGATTACAACAATCACAGAGTGATATTACACAGAAGTGCGATTGAAAGGGCAACAATTCAGGTACAACAATAAGCACTACAAGAGTGGGAAAACATAATTTGCTCACATTCAGTGGTGTGTTTTGCAGATTGTGTGGGGAAAACAAAGGGGAGTTCAATAAACAATTAACAGTTCAGTGTTTGCCTGCAAAGCGACGCCAGTAACATACCCTATCTCAAAAAAACTGATTGAAGTGCTTAATTTTGATTAAATAGATAATTACTCAATTGATTACACATCATTTATTGGGTGTTGCATTGTTCATGCCGGCCAATGTATTTCTGTGAATTTAAGCCACATCTAGTCTATAAGTATATAGTTAGTTTGGAAGGAATGGAGTCTGTCTCTTAACAAGGCCCTAAGCGAATGTTTATCTGTCTTATTTAAAAGATATATTTTTGTTTGGTTTTGGTGGATTTTGATGATGTTATGCTATTCAATCTCACTACAGGGTGAATACGACCTGGGACAACTGGGAAATCAGGGAAAACCCCAGGAATTTTTTCATTCGGGAAAGAACAGGGAAAAACCCAGGAATTTTTTCATTCCAGGAATTTTTCATTGTTTTAATTTTCAAATACATTTTTGATTTTTGACAGGTAAGAATTAGTGCTGTAGTGAAGAATGTTACTGTATCCTGCTACTGGAGAATAATACTGCGGTGATAAAACATAAACGAGAGAAAAAAAAATAAAACTTTAGTTGCAAAGGAAATGCGCCATATATAACAACGAAACATCATGCACACACAAGTGTCTGCAATCAGCAAAACTATATCAAAGGTCTTAGGGCAAAGACTATGTAATACTTTGTAACATAAACTACTTTCTAGGAGTGTGATGTCACAACAGCTTACATTAGGTTCGTTTGAGCAGTTGCCAGTTTGCTCATGCACATGTGCAGTTGACTCGCGTATGAGCAGTACCTTCTCCTGCTTCTGACTATTTGGAAGTGTGGCTGTTAGCTGTATTGGCAGTAGCAGCAAGCAGGCAGATGCTAATGAGAGAGATTTTTCTGACGCACCCTAGCTGCCAGATTCGTGCATGCGCAGAGGTGTCTGAGTTGTTGTGGGGAGGGGAGGTAGCCTCCACGTGACCTGTGTTTGCGTTAAGTGATTTCACTGTTTCCTCTTTGTTTACAGCTCCCACGTCAAATGAAAACAAAATGGATTTCTGTGGCTGGGAGCTACCAAGTGAATTAAAGTTTTCTGGTTTTATTTTATTTCCAAGTTTTTAGCAGTCAAGCATTAATTGCCTTGCAGAACAATGAAGTTAGTTTTGTCAGTTTGCTAAAGAAATATGTCTTTATTAATCTTTTCTGCTGAGGCAATCAATTTATTTGAAACCAAGTGTTTTAATCCACAGTATTGGCTAGTTCCAATTGTGAACTGAATTTCAAGTGCACGTTTTCATTTTCTGCCATGTATGGCATTATGCCATAATAAAGAACCAAACATGATTGTACAGTACTGGTACTCCAAGAAAATTTACATCCCAAAAACCACAGTTAAAAGGTTAATATCAGGTGGGACATACTTCATTGTGAATCTGCACCAACCAATGTGCACCTCAAACCAAATTATAGTAATAGATTTAGTGCAGCCAAACTGGCCATTTAGAGTGTGAAGTACAGGAATTATTCTCTATTCACTATTATTATTCTTAGTCACTACAGAATTTCACAAGCAATTCTGTTCTCATCCTACAGATTAACGCGTGATATCTCTCACACTGGTCACTGCACCTCACACGCATATACAGCACGTGCTGGGCTCGTGAAAATTCTGGGTGTTGCACGGTTTGTGGTAAAATACATGCACAGAGTGTCTTGTCATTACATTGTGGAGTTCATTTCCTCCCTGTGTCCATTCACAGTTTATCGTGGCATCTGTAACATAGAAATCCTTCCATATCTTGTGTTTATTCTCATGTAGTTCTGTCAGTAAGTCCTGGTAGGCTGTCATCACTGGTAGTAAGTGCTTCAGTCGCAGCTCTTCTATGAAGAAGGGCTCTCTCTCCAATTCATACACAAGCCGCGAGAGTATGTGTTTGGAGCGACATGGCACCCTTTTTAAGTAAGTAGCCTTCAGCTTCTCTATTTTTTTGAGATCTGCCTTCTTCAGATGAATCCATTTGTTTTCCAATCTGTAAATTGAAACAGGTTCAAGTTTGAGTTCAAACAGTCATAGGGCTGTTTCCAGGGAGAGTTTACCTGTTGACTTCCTCCTCTTCCAAAGGTTGTGGAGACTGTCTTCTCTTCATTTGGGTCGTTTTTTCATGCCCAGTACACTAACTGGTTGAAGGTTTACTGCACATCATCCTCAGAAACTGAGATTGATGCCATACTGTATGCGTACACGAGTAGATTTAGATTGGTGGGTTTTATTGTCTCAATGATGTCTGCCATAGCTAAGATGAATAGTAAGGGGCTCAGTGCATCACCTTGCCACACTCCAACTGTTTGCTGTATCAGGCTGGACGTATGTATACCATCATGTATCTCCACCCAGTTGTTAGTGAGAAGATCTCTAATGATCGGTAACAGGTAATGTCTTGGACCTAAGGCGGTTTCCAATTTCTTCATTAGAATGGATCTACTGATTTTGTCGAATGTCTTGGTGTAGTCTATAAAATTGCATGAAGCTTTCCCCTTCGGTTCGTTAAGGCCATTTCTATATTGGTTTGGAGACTGTGTACAGCTTGTGTTGTTGATCGCCCACATCTGAAACCAAACTGTGAATCGGGGAGTTTCTCATCGATGATCTCTCTAAGATGCTTGCACAGTAGTGTTGTAAAGATCTCGAATAGGGTGTTCTGTAGTGCAATGCCTCTGTATGCATTTGGGTCAGCCATGTTACCTTTTCCCTTGTACAGCATTATCACCTATGTTTCCACTGATCTGGTACAATTCCTTGTTTCAGGCCCTCATTGAAGAATGCTGTGAGTGGAATCACTAATACAGAGAGCATGGTTTTCAGGTGCTTGTTATAGATGTCTGGGCCACATGCTTTATTGTTCTTCATACTTATAACTGTGTGGATTATTTCTTCTTCTCTGAAAAATTCAGTCTCCTCTGTAGGGGCCGGAGTCGCTGTGGGGCTTTTGCCGTGTCGTCAACCAGAAGGATTGACCTTAAATGTCTTTCCCACACTTTCATTGGGATGTTGCCTGGGAATTTTGGTTGCTTTGGCTGAAGAGCCTTGTATGGTCTCTGTCTCGCGGATTCTATTAGACGTTTTTCCTCTTCCTCCCAGAATACCCTTTGCACTTCCTCAATCGTGGTTCTGTACTCTCTCCTCAGCTCACCATAGCAGCCCAAGTCATCCCATGATTGAGTTCTTCTGGCTATATGCATAGCATTGATGGCTTTCTGTCTGACTTCGTAACATTCCTTGTTGAACCATGGTTTAGCTTTCTGTTTTGCTATGTCTACTGTGTGAGCTGTCTTTAGGATGAGCCCTTCCATCCATGATGCTGCTTCATTGAGATTCTCTCCTTGTAGCAATGTTGTTATTGTACTGTGCCGACACTGCCCATTGCTGATATGTCTGCCTTCCTGTTTAACTTGACTGTATTTTTTGGCCAAATTTTTTAACTGTGTTCTCTAGTTGTAGCAATGATTCCACTGGTAGGTGTTTCCTTTCCACTTCCAGGATGATACATTGTTCTAGTGGTTTAAGTTTGGAGTTCACAAATATGAGATCAATTGTGCTTGCACCATTCTGACAGAAATAAGTGTGGGTTGCTTTGTTATTGACAAGTGCAAAGCCTTCCTCCTCCAAGTAGTTCATGACATGTGTCATTTTCCTCGAAGGGATGTTCACATGGCAATTCAGGTCTCCTGCCAATATGACTGGGTCGTCCTGAGTGGTAGTATCCGGGCACAAACTGATTTCCTCTGTATTTATTGCTGTGAGCTCTGTCAGAAAGTACACACATATAAGAACACAGATGGTGGTTCTTACTACTAGAGAGTGTCTTGATTTGTGGGAGACTGCGAAGGGTGAGAGAATTTTCATGATGAGACATGTGATGCCACCCTTAGGTCTGCCCTATGGTCAAGCCAAATTATGCATTTTAGTATGGTTTACGAAATTCCGATGCTCTTGGAGTATCCTCTGATGTCCTGTTTCTTTTATGGTGTAATGTAAGATCTCTGCTTTATACATATGAACATGGGGGCTTCCTAATCAGCGCAGCTGCGCACATGCAATAATGCCTGTATTCTGACACTCTCTGGCAACTGCTAAAATGAACCTATTTCTAACAGTCTCGGTAAACTATTGCGAATGGTGGTTTGAAAAGCATTACTTTCAAAGTAAATTTCCTTTTACACAAGATGAATTATGTTACGGGTGAGAAAGTGGAATGAATTTCTTAAATCACAGAGCATTTGACTCTCATGTAAAACTGAACACTTTGAGGACCAGCCACTTAGAAGAATTTTGAGCCCAGAAGACCACACACTTACGTCATTATTTCAAATTTACTGGCACATTTGTATGGTGTATCTTAAAGTATAACACACACAAAAAAGATCAATATTACTTGTGACAGCTTATCTTCCCTTGTAGCTTATTAATCTTAGAGACCAATAAAATATATGAAAGCTTAGTTTTTCTCGTAGCTACACTAGGTATATTAATGTAAACCACAAACTTTTCCTCTTTATGTGTTCACGCTACGTAACAGTGAGTACAACATATGTCCTGTGCTTTGAATATCTGCTGTCATCGGCTGGCAAGATCATGTGACATGAGCTATGATTGGCTTACAAAAGGGCATCACAATCTTGATTTCAACGCTTAGGAAACTAATGTGCTGTGTTTGGTGCAATTCGAATTTATTCTTTAGTAATACCAAAATATGCAGCATATACATGTTGCTGCACATCACAGGGCTTTCCAAAACTTCTCTCCCCTGTTTCTTCCCCCTCCCCCTCCCTCCCCTCCTCTAAAGTGCTGGGAAGCTGTACACCAATGTATAACATGTTAACCATTCGAAGGATTGACAAGTTTTACATTTCCAAGGGAAAATCTATGGGAAACCTACTGTCACTTAGCATGGAAAAAGTGTATTCTTGCCTGGGAAAAAGTATATTTTTTAACTGGCATATCGGGAAAAATCTGGGAATTTTTTTTTTCCTTGTCTGTGTACATGCCCTGCACTACAAGGACCTTGTGGTCACTAATCCTTGTATCCATCATAATACCCGTAGGTCAGTTTTCTTTGAACTCTTCAGCAACTATATGATCTGAGATGGGAACTAGTAAAAAAAATTATTAATTGAATCCGTTATTTACACGTACAGAGCTACTTACTTCAATTTCACTACAGGATAAATTTATAAAAATAGCAACAAACAAGCCACCACCAACTGAGTTTAATCTTTGGTTTTTGAATGCCATTACTTTCTTGGTAAAAACTTTGGCTGTACTTATCACAGGCATTAGCCAGCACTTTGCACCTGATGATGATTGCAGGGTCAGGGCTTTTTGTCAGCATCTGCTCTGATATTTTCCCAACACAGCACCAACAATTTAGGGCAACCATAATCCTGATGTTTCTTTAATCTAAACTTGTAATATGAATCCCTGTTTGTGCCTTTCTGAGACTTACAACCCAATCCAGTCAATACAGCTCCTGCTACCTGTGTAGTCTCTTCATTTGTGTGAAGCTCACTAGGCAGCTCACAGCTGTTTAGTGAGTTCGTGTGTGTTACAAACAGACCCCTGAGCTATGGTGGCCGTTTTTTCCTTCCTGGGTGCATTCCCTTGCGCATGCCTCTCCTACTCTCTATGCCTTCTCATGCCTTTCTTCGATGCTGTCGTCCTGTAATGCTATACACTGAGGTGAGAAAAGTCAAGGGGTACCTGCTAATATTGCGTCAGACCTCTTTTTTTTTGTCCATCATAGTTCACCTGTGGAAGTTCTCTGTAGAAGTATTGAGCCTGCTGCCTCTGCAGCCATTCATAATTGTGAAAGTGTTTCCGTTGCAGCATGTTGTGCACAAATGACCTCTTGTTTATGTCCTGTAAATATTTGATGGGTTTCGTGTCGTGTGACGAGGGTGGCCAAATAATAGTCCAGAATGTTAATCAAATCAGTCACGAACAATTGTGACCCACCGACATGGCACAATGTCATCCATAAAAATTCCCTCTTTGTTTGGAACCATGAAGTCCATGAATGGTTGCAAATGGTCTCGAAGTAGCCAAACATAACAATTTCCAGTCAATTATTGGTTCAATTGGAGAAGAGGGCCCACCGATTTCATGTAAACACAGCCCACAAATGTAAAAACATAAATGAGGAAAAAAATAAATAAAACTTAAGTTGCAAAGGAAAAACACCATTTACAACACCAAAACACAGCGTGCACACACACGGGAATGCCAACAGCAAAATGTGTCGAAGGCTGTAATACGAAGACTATGCAATACTTCATAACAACAAACTGCTTCCGATGGGCTTGACATCACAATGGTTAACATTAAGCCTAGTTTACATGACGACATAGGGTAGTGCCACTTTTTACACGGAATGAGTTGCATGCAAAAGGTTTTATGTATGACTGTCGACATGGCAACACCAATATACACTTCAACTTCGTCTTTTTGTGGGTTCCTGAGTCGTGTCTGAAATGAAAGATTTGGCAGCTGCACATCGCACGAGTTGTGATTGGGGTAAAGCTTGTTGCATGGAATTGCTGCATAAGGGAGGGGGGGGGGGGGGGGGGGGGAAACGTGTTTCAATTCATGACTGGATGAAGAAAAGACATCAGCTCAGTTGCTTAGCAACCTTGCTGAAATATATAATGGAAGATCCAAGAAGTTCTTTTAATTATCTTAGAATGTCACCAGAACTGTTCACATTTCTTCTAAATAGACTTAATTATGCGACAAGCAATAGATACTGTAATTCGTGAAGCACTGTCGCCAGAATTGAAATTAATATCACATTGGATGCATTACAATCGAGAAGGTGCAGTTTTAGTTGGTGATGACACTTTTTAATTAACAGTAATAATTATTAACATTAACAGCAATAATTATTAACATTAACAGCAATAATTATTCGAAGCAGGCCCCATTAAGAAGAGAATGGTTTGCAAACTACTGTCTTGAAGATAGATCTATATAGTGGCAGTATTTCAAAATTCTAACATATGTAATGGGGGAGCATTGCTGCGAAGTTTTAAATAGATGAATATTGAATAAAGAATGCAGCTTCTTGATTTGTGTACCCTTCCCTCCTGTCAACAATATTATTTAAAAAAGAGTCTGCCAACTCGTTGGGTTGGGTTGTTTGGGGAAGGAGACCAGACAGCAAGGTCATTGGTCTCATCGGATTAGGGAAGGACGGGGAAGGAAGTCGGCCATGCCCTTTGAAAGGAACCATCCCGGCATTTGCCTGGAGCGATTTAGGGAAATCACAGAAAACCTAAATCAGGATGGCTGGACGCGGGATTGAACCGTCGTCCTCCCGAATACGAGTCCAGTATCTAACCACTGCACCACCTCGCTCGGTCAACTCAGTGGGATTTTAGTCTTATAGACGAGAGCATTTTAACAGCTAGAATTGTACTTGCTTGTATTTTTCTTAATTCAGTTGCATATGTGCTCCTAATTCAATAGATTTTTGCCCTGCAGCTCAGATATTGTCAAAGCATTTATGTTCTGATCATACATGTTGGTCTCACGAGCACAAATATGTTGCTTATTTTTGTAGTCAGCATCATTGCAATCCCACAAACACCTATGCAAAGCATAGATATCCAAAAAGGGAACATTATTCTTCATTCTCCAGTTCATAGTTCAGTTTGTCCACACTATGAAAACACGTAACCTCCAAACTGTGCAGTCCAAAAGCTTTTAGTTTCACCACCAAGTTGGCAAACGCACAGTGCCCATTCGCAGTGGCCGGTAGCGCAGTTGCCTGCAATCTAGTATCGTCATGTAAACTAGGCTTTAGGTTCATTTGAGCTCCTGCCAGCGGGCTTATGTACATGCACAGTTGAATTGCATATGAGTGGTACCTTCTCCCCCTTCTGGCTACTTGAAGTGCGGCTGTTAGCTGTATCCTAGGTAACTAGACATGAGCTGTATCAATAGTAGCAACAAGCAGCCAGATGCTACCTAAAAACATTTTTCTGGTGCACTCAGGCTGCCAGATTCACACTTGCACAAAGCAGTCTGAGTTATAGTGGGATGAAGGGTGGTCTCTGTGTGAACTGTTTTTACGTTTGGTGATTTTGCTGTTTCCTCTTGGCTTACAGCTCTCAAGAACAAAATCGATTTCTTTGGCCAGGAGCTATGAAGGGAATTAAAATAGTCACATAATTATGGAAGGCTAAAATATATTATTAGTTTCAGTTTTCTGATTTTATTTTATTCCCAGGTTTTTTTCAGTCTGGTATTAATTGCCTTTTAGAACAATGAAGTTATTTTTATCAATTTGCTAAAAAAAATTGACTTTAATTAATCTTTTCTGCAGAGGTGGTCAGTTTATTTGAAACCCTATTGGCTAGTGTCAACTGTTTGTGGAATTTCAAGTGCACATTGTTATCTTTTGTGACATATGACATTAAGCCATAATAAAGAACTAAACATGAGATAATACAATACTGGTACTTCAAGAAAATTTGCAGTCTAAAAACCACACTGAAAAGTTTAATATCAGCTTGGGGCGTACCTCTATGTGAATTTGGACATACAAATTATGCAGTTTAGTATGGTTTACGAAATTCAAATACTCTTGGAGTATCTCTGATGTCCTGTTTCATTTATGGCATAATGTAAGATCTCTTAATGCCTTATACATACGAACATACCTACGTCATCGTAGCTGCGCAGGTACAGTAACGCCGTTTTATGGTGCTCTCTGGCAACTGATGAAGCGAATTCTAACAGGTCGCTGGAAAATATTGCGATTGGTCGTTTGAAAAGCGTTACTTTCAAAGTACATTTAATTTTACACAATATGAGGTATATTACGTGTGTGCATGTGCTTTGAATTTCTTAAATCACACAGTGTTTGAGTTTCATTTAAAGCCTAACACTTTGAGCGCCAGCCACTTACAAGAATTTTGAGCCCAAAAGACCAGAGACATTTATGTCATTACTTAAAATTTTACTGGCACATTTGTGTCATGTATCAAAGTGTAACACGTGCAAAAAAGACAAATATTGCATGTGAAAGCTTAGCTTTTCTTGTAGCTACACTAAGTACATTAATTTATACCATTAACATTTCCTATTTGAGTGTTTGCACTACTTAACAGTGATGTTGCCATAGGCTGACTACATCATGTGTCCTATGCTCTGAATCACTACATTTACATGTGACACATCTTCTGAAAGATGAAAAGTGAATTTCGGAAACCATTTTTCGCTGTCATGTTTACACATTAAGGTATGAAATGGATTTGCTAGCCCAGTTAACTATGGTGCCTGGAAAACAGAAGATACAGTTTATGGTTTAGTCAGCACTGTTGCTATTTCTCTTCAGTAAGATGAGGTGTAAACAGCTTCAGTCTCATATTTCCACGTATCTTTCACTGTACAAAAAGTCACTCCCTCAATATTAGCAGAATTTTTTTTTTTTAAAACAGACGAAAGCAGACAGCCCTAGCATGTTTCAGTACCGGCTGCATGTACATGGCAGTGAAAATAGATTGCGGAACTGGAAAACCGGTAACCAGGAGCGGTATTGGAAGATTGTTTATGAAATCCGGTTTTGGGAGCCCCATGTAAATGTGATCTGCTATCATTGGTTGGTGAGATCATGTGACATGAGCTATGATTGGCTTACAAAACGGCATTGCGATCTCAATTTCAATGCTACAGAAACTAATGTTCTCTGTTTGGTTGAACTCGAATATATACTTCTGTAATACAAAAATATACAGTGGACATGTTGCTGCAAATTAAAGATCTTTCCAGAACACACTTTTTTTTCCGGGGTTCATTTCCTAAACTGGCAGGAGGTTCTACGCCGGTGTATAAAACCTTAACCATTAAAAGGACTGGTAAATTTTATGATCCCGAGGAAAACTATACTGTTACTTAACACAGGAAAAGTGTATTTTCACCAAGGTGAAAGTGTATTTTTTAACCAGTAAATTCAGAAAAAACAGGGGATTTTTTTTCCTTGTCTGTGTATACACCCTGATGAAGCAGTCATGGTCTAGATTGAGTGAAGCATAAGTAATGCTCTCAGTGGCAGTGAAGACCATCTTATATATGAGGAGAACAATGATGACGATGAAGAGGAGGAGGAAGAAGAAGAAGAAAGGCTAGAAGACAATTTTTAGGGATTCTGTAGGTCAGTTCAGTTTTATAACCTAAGATTTTTTGTCTAGCTTTGTAATCTAATAATAAAAATGTTATTTAAAAAATTGCTTAAAAACTAAGGTGCATCTTGTTGTTGTGGGTTCAGTCCAGAGACTGGTTTGATGCAGCTCCCCATGATACTCTATCCTGCACAAGCTGCTTCATCTCCCAGTACCTACTGCAACCTACATCCTTCTGAATCTGCTTAGTGTATTCATCTCTGGTCTCCCTCTATGATTTTTACACTCCATGCTGTCCTCCAGTACTAAATTGGTGATCCCTTGATGTCTCGGAACATGTCCTACCAACCGATCCCTTGCCACAAACTTCTCTTCTCCCCAATCCTATTCAATACCTCCTCGTTAGTTATGTTATCTACCCATCTAATCTTCAGCATTCTTCTGTAGCACCACATATCGAAAGCCATTCTCTTCTTGTCCAAACTATTTATCATCCATGTTTCACTTCCATACATGGCTACACTCCATACAAATACTTCCAGAAACAACTTCCTGACACTTAAATCTATACTCAATGTTAACAAATTTCTATTCTTCAGAAATGCTTTCCTTACCATTGCCAGTCTACATTTTATATCCTCTCTATTTTGACCATCATCAGTTATTTTGCTCCCCAAATAGCAAAACTCATTTGCTACTTTAAGCATTTCATTTCCTAATCTAATTCCCCTCAGCATCACCCGATTTAATTCGACTACATTCCATGATCCTCGTTTTGGTTTTGTTGATGTTCATCTTATATCCTCCTTTCAAGACACTGTCCATTCCGTTCAGCTGCTCTTCCAGGTCCTTTGCTGTCTCGGACAGAATTACAATGTCATTGGCGAACCTCAAGGTTTTTATTTCTTCTCCATGGATTTTAATACCTACTCCGTATTTTTCTTTTAGCTGCTTTACTGCTTGCTCAATATACAAATTGAATAACATCGGGGATATGCTACGATCATGTCCCCCTCCCTTCCCAACTGCTGCTTCCCTTTCATGCCCCTCGACTCTTATAACTGCCACCTGGTTTCTGTACAAATTGTAAATAGCCTTTCACTTCCTGTATTTTACCCCTGCCACTTTCAGAATTTGAAAGAGAGTATTCCAGTCAACATTGTCAAAAGCTTTCTCTAAGTCTACAAATGCTAGAAAAGTAGGTTTGCCTTTCCTTAATCTACCTTCTAAGATAAGTTGTAGGGTCAGTATTGCCTCACGTGTTCCAACATTTCTACGGAATCCAAACTGATCTTCCCCAAGGTCGGCTTCTACCAGTTTTTACATTTGTCTGTAAAGAATTTGTGTTAGTATTTTGCAACCGTGACTTATTAAACTGATAGTTCGGTAATTTTCACATCTGTCAACACCTGCCTTCTTTGGGATTGGAATTATTATATTCTTCTTGAAGTCTGAGGGTATTTCACCTGTCTCATACATCTTGCTCACCAGATGGTAGAGTTTTGTCAGGACTGGCTCTCCCAAGGCCATCAGTAGTTCTAATGGAATGTTGTCTACTCCTGGGGCCTTGTTTTGACTCAGATCTTTCAGTGCTCTGTCAAACTCTTCACACAGTATCATATCTCCCATTTCATCTTCATCTTCATCCTCTTCCATTTCCATAATATTGTCCTCAAGTACATCACCCTTGTACATGCCCTCTATATACTCCTTCCACCTTTCTGCTTTCTCTTCTTTGCTTAGAAATGGGTTTCCATCTGAGCTCTTGATATTTATACAAGTGGTTCTCTTTTCTCCAAAGGTCTCTTTAATTTTCCTGTGGGCAGTATCTATCTTACCCCTAGTGAGATAAGCCTCTACATCCTTACATTTGTCCTCTAGTCATCCCTGCTTCGCCGTTTTGCACTTCCTGTCAATGTCAATTGTGAGATGTTTGTATTCCTTTTTGCCTGCTTCATTTTCTGCATTTTTGTGTTTTCTCCTTTCATCAGTTGAATTCAATATTTCGTCTGTTACCCAAGGATTTCTACTTGCCCTCGTCTTTTTACCTACTTGATCCTCTGCTGCCTTCACTATTTCATCCCTGAAAGCTATCCATTCTTCTTCTATTATATTTCTTTCCCTCATTTCTGTCAATTGTTCCCTTATGCTCTCCATGAAACTCTCTACAACCTCTGGGTCTGTCAGTTTATCCAGGTCCCATCTCCTTAAATTAGCACCTTTTTGTAGTTTCTTCAGTTTTACTCTGCAGTTCATAACCAATAGATTGTGGTCAAAGTCCACATCAGCCTCTGGAAATATCTTACAATTTAAAATCTGGTTCTAAATGTGTCTTACCATTATATAATCTATCTGAAACCTGTCAGTATCTCCAGGCCTCTTCCGTGTATACAACCTTGTTTCATGATTCTTGAACCAAGCATGATTAAGTTATGCTCTGTGCAAAATTCTACCAGGCGGCTTCCTCTTTCATTTCTTACCCCCATTCCATATTTACCTACTAAGTTTCCTTCTCTTCCTTTTCATACTATCGAATTCCAGTCACCCATGACATTTAAATATTCGTCTCCCTTCACTATCTGAATAATTTCTTTTATCTCATCATACTTTTTTCATCAATCTCTTCTTCATCTGCAGAGTTAGTTGGCATATAAACTTGTACTACTGTGGTAGGCGTGGGCTTCGTGTCTATCTTGGCCACAATAATGCGTTCATTATGTTCTTTGTAGTAGCTTACCTGCACTCTTATTTTCTTTTCTTTTCTTTTTTAAATTCATTATTAAACCTACTCCTGCATTACCCCTATTTGATTTTGTAATTATAGCCCTGTATTCACCTGACCAGAAGTCTTGTTCCTACTGCCACTGAACTTCACTGATTCCCACTATATCTTTAATCTATCCATTTCCCTTTTTAAATATTCTAACCTACCTGCCCGATTAAGGGATCTGACATTCCATGCTCCGATCTGTAGAACACCAGATTTCTTTCTCCTGATAACGACATCCTCCTGAGTAGTCCCCGCCCGGAGATCCGAATGGGGGACTATTTTACCTCCAGAATATTTTACCCAAGAGGACGCCATCATCATTTAACTATACAGTAAAGCTGCATGCCGTCAGGAAAAATTATGGCTGTAGTTTCCCCTTGCTAAGCCGTTTGCAGTACCAGGACAGCAAGGCCATTTTGGTTAGTGTTAAAAGGCCAGATCAGTCAATCATCCAGACTGTTGCCCCTGCAACTACTAAAAAGGCTGCTGTCCCTTTTCAGAAACCACATGTTTGTCTGGCCTCTCAACAGACACCCCTCTGTTGTTGTTGCACCTATGGTACGGCTATCTGTATCGCTGAGGCATGTGGGCCTTCCCACCAACGGCAAGATCCATGGTTCATGGAGCATGGAGGAGGCGATTTGTATGGTCCATAAAATACGGTAAATGTACACATTTAGAGTAAGCTATCATTCATCACATCAACTAGAAATTTGGTCAAAGTTGTATTGTGTATTCTTACAGACACTCAACGACTACACCTTCCCACACACTACAGTATTATCAGCAAACATCCACAGATTGCTGCTCACCCTGTCCTTCAGATAAATGTGACATAGATTTGATAAATCTTAATATAGATTGTCAGCTTTTAAATATGTTGAGAAGAAGAATCAGATTTAGGTAGACGGGCAGATTATTTGTGATACAGCCAAGTGTTACTTCATGTTAATAACAGTGTTAAACTGAAAGTGAGGAGAGCAGTCTGCTGTGATGGACTGCAACAAGAATTGAAGTGTGCTGTGCCCTGAGTGTGGTTGACTACCACAAAAATTCAGCACCAACATGTCCTCGTTGCCGTCAGCTGACATATATGTTTGGAGGCTCATGAATGTTAAGTGCTTAGCTGTGTTGGAGTACAAACTTCATTAGATTGTAGCTTATCATAGCACATAAGAAAATCCTGAGCTCTGAATAAGTAAGGGCAGATGTTGATGGTGAAAAATTGTGAAGAGTTTCTATGTTCATCAACTGATACAAATTTGGAAGAAGAATATACTTTTGTGAATGATTTTCTAGTCTCACAAGCTGATTTTCACAATCTGTACTTATTACCACAGTGGCAACATCAAAAAGACAAAGCTGCTGTATATGTCATACAGATCTCATTGTCTTTATAAGCCTAAAGAAAACACCAGTAAAGTAGAAATGTGCGAATACACATGCAGAGAGGTATCTATTTGATTTACGTCAGTATGAATGTTCAAGTAAATGCAAGTGAAAACTGTTAGACTTTTCTAAATACAAAAATCTTTTGAAAGACTTTCCAGGAAATAAATTATTGTTATAAGTATTGCTTAGCTAATACTGAAGAGAGGACAGACTTTGCAATAAGCAAGGCAAGTGACACAGATGCCACTAAAATGTTTTTTTTTTTTTTTTTTGCATCTGCTTTTTTTAAAGACAAGAGTAAAAAGGTTAAAGATGCGTGAATAATTGTCAGCAGATCCTTGTTGTAAACAATGTCTTTTCCCAAAGTAAACTTCAAAGATTGGTATCTTCCATTGTCTAGTCTGCTATACTTTCATGACAACACCTTGCCTCAAAATGAGGATTGTTTCTCGGAAATTATACATTTTCCAAATTTTTTCATCAAAACTTTCTGCTAGAAACTCAGCAGAGATAAACTGTGGTGTCATCAAAGGTCATCTGAAAAGTAATGAAGTACATCCCAGAAAAGAGGAATTAGATTTGGCATTAAAATTTTTGTAATCTGCAGTTGTGAGATGTATCCTCTACTAGATTCTGTTGTTTATGTTGCAGCAGAAACAGACATTGATAATTGTTGTACATGATGTCTGGAAATACAGTTGCCCCATTATTTGAGCCTTATTTACAAAAAATGGCATACATTTTTCATAGATAATTGGTGTACGGACCATGATCTGTTTTATTGGCAGTATGATGTAGGAACAGATACATGTGGCACAGTCAGTTGAACATTCAGAGAAAGGAAGCTAATGGAGGAGAAATGGAAGACAGGAGACGTAACATTCATATCTTCAAAATCAGCAAAAGTGATTGCTACAAAATGGCAGGATACAAAGAGAATTTTCATGCTGTCGTCTTTGCACAAAACTGAAATGCTTGAAAAGAGATCAGAAAACTGGCTTCTTAAAATGGAAACAGTGCATGGTAATTTGATATAATAAATTGGTGGGCTTAGTTGAGGAAAGCTACTTGCTTATCAAAATGGTGGAAAGTATGTAAAACTCTTGTAAGTGGTACAGCAAATTAAAAAAAAAAAAAAAAAAAAAGTAATTAGGATATGGTAATAGTCGGAGCATTTGTTTTTTCTGAAAGTAAACATCAAAAATGTAGTATAAAAAAATTCACTTCATTGTAGTTGGAGGAATTTTTGAAACCTTTCACACTGAATTGAAAAAAAAGCAGGTGGTGGCAAATGTAAAGTGTGTCCTATAAGATGTGCCAATCCATGCAAAAAAAGTCTTTGGCAACAAACAAGTTGTGTTGTGAAGAGTGCAGTTTAACTGTGTGCTTTTCGATGCTTAAGGGTGTATTGCAAAAAAATTCAACAATAAATAATTGTTTAGTCCAGTCTAAAGAAAATGTATAGATATGTCAGTTGTAAACGTGTGTATACATCTGGAAATACATCTGACATGAATGTAAATATAGACTCCTAACTGTCCCAGTGTCTGTCCAAAACCCATAGAGGGGGTGGGGAGTAGAAAAGGAAGTATTCAGCACCTGAGGGACAGCCACCAAGTCTCAAATGTAGCAGTCAAATAGTTAAAAAAGAATTCACACCAGAAATAAGAAGGCAACCAGAGTAATTCAGGGTTACCACAGGTTCTGGAAATCAGGGAATTTCAAACACGTCAGGGAAATATCAGGGAAATTTGGGGGGAAAAAACTGGGAAAATCTCATTTTTGTCTCAGTAGATGAAATGGTTTGTTTACTGAAGTGTCGTGCATCGCTGCTGTCTGGGTGCAGCCGAGTACAAAAGAACTTGCCCCCCTTCTAACAGCCGTGTACCGCAAGTCTCTAGAGGAACGGAAGGTTCCAAATGATTGGAAAAGAGCACAGGTAGTCCCAGTCTTCAAGAAGGGTCGTCGAGCAGATGCGCAAAACTATAGACCTATATCTCTGACGTCGATCTGTTGTAGAATTTTAGAACATGTTTTTTGCTTGAGTATCATGTCGTTTTTGGAAACTCAGAATCTACTATGTAGGAATCAACATGGATTCCGGAAACAGTGATCGTGTGAGACCCAACTCGCTCTATTTGTTCATGAGACCCAGAAAATATTAGATACAGGCTCCCAGGTAGATGCTATTTTTCTTGACTTCCGGAAGGCGTTCAATACAGTTCCGCACTGTCGCCTGATAAACAAAGTAAGAGCCTACGGAATATCAGACCAGCTGTGTGGCTGGATTGAAGAGTTTTTAGCAAACAGAACACAGCATGTTGTTATCAACGGAGAGACGTCTACAGACGTTAAAGTAACCTCTGGCGTGCCACAGGGGAGTGTTATGGGACCATTGCTTTTCACAATATATATAAATGACCTAGTAGATAGTGTCAGAAGTTCCATGCGTCTTTTCGCGGATGATGCTGTAGTATACAGAGAAGTTGCAGCATTAGAAAATTGTAGCGAAATGCAGGAAGATCTGCAGTGGATAGGCACTTGGTGCAGGGAGTGGCAACTGACCCTTAACACAGACAAATGTAATGTATTGCGAATACATAGAAAGAAGGATCCTTTATTGTATGATTATATGATAGCGGAACAAACACTGGTAGCAGTTACTTCTGTAAAATATCTGGGAGTATGCGTGCGGAACGATTTGAAGTGGAATGATCATATAAAATTAATTGTTGGTAAGGCGGGTACCAGGTTGAGATTCATTGGGAGAGTCCTTAGAAAATGTAGTCCATCAACAAAGGAGGTGGCTTACAAAACACTCGTTCGACCTATACTTGAGTATTGCTCATCAGTGTGGGATCCGCACCAGATCGGGTTGGCGGAGGAGATAGAGAAGATCCAAAGAAGAGCGGCGCATTTCGTCACAGGGTTATTTGGTAACCGTGATAGCGTTACAGAGATGTTTAACAAACTCAAGTGGCAGACTCTGCAAGAGAGGCGCTCTGCATCGCGGTGTAGCTTGCTCGCCAGGTTTCGAGAGGGTGCGTTTCTGGATGAGGTATCGAATATATTGCTTCCCCCTACTTATACCTCCCGAGGAGATCACGAATGTAAAATTAGAGAGATTAGAGCGCGCACAGAGGCTTTCAGACAGTCGTTCTTCCCGCGAACCATACGCGACTGGAACAGGAAAGGGAGGTAATGACAGTGGCACGTAAGGTGCCCTCCGCCACACACCGTTGGGTGGCTTGCGGAGTATAAATGTAGATGTAGAATGTAGATGTAGATGTAGATGTACATGCACCACTTCCCTACCCCCGCATTACTACGGCTTCACTCCTTCCTACACTCTGCTCAGCTTGCAGTCAATGCTGCCACTACTTCTTGCCACTAGCCTAGCAGCTGCCAGTGAGAGGCAGGGAGGCATCAGGAGTGGTTTGCTAGAATCTGATTCTGAGAGACTGTAGATGTGACGGGCAGAGACGGCCGTCATGTGTGCATGAGTTGTGTGTGAGTGATAGTGTGAATGTGTGTGGGATCTCATTTTATGACAAAAGCTATGGCTGACAATTTAGTTGTGAGAATGTGATTGTCTTTTCAACATGCCTGTCTGCAGCTCAGCCATCATCTTTATGGTGAGTTGCTACCTTTCCTCATTATTGCTGATTCTCAGAGTATTTGAACAATTTATCTGTTGCATGGATAGATCACAGTGGTCTCATTTCATCAACATGTTGCCTGTAGTTCATGAATAGCAGCCGCACATGTGGATTTCCGTGATGGGTTAAAACCGCAGCCCACTTCTATGGGTATCTGTAATGGATTGGGCCTGCCAATTTGAAGCCATTTGGTTCCCTCTAATGTGTAGGCCCTGCTTGTCTGATCTAGTTTCACCGATCTGCCTGCAGGCCGGGTCTGTTTCGTGTGGCGTAATGCAGTGAATTTTCATGGTTTATCCATGGACCACACTGTTAATGGTATGCCATGCACTTCTAGTACATTTTGGCACTTCAAAAGTAGTTTGTGTGTTAGAAAGTATGGACAACAAGAAGGAGAAAATTGTCAGTCCCTGGCAGTTTGTATGTTGTGCACTTGTATATTTATTGAAAGAAAAATCACAAAAAACCAGTAAAATAATAGCTGTAACGCAGTGGGTAATAGCTGACAATAACGAACATAGTAGAACCAACATTTTATTGGTAGTCATCTGTAGTGTTGGTTTACAAAATTCTTCCCCACCTTGTACACTTTCTTCAGGAGGCTTACTTTTTTCTGAGGTTATTCCTGAAATCAGTGAAGGTATTTTAAATCTGTCTTGTCCGAGGAAATGGGTATGTTTCTCACAAAATGTGTTTCATTTTATTGTAATAAAGTAACATCAGTGGTCTTAATGAAACGCATATACCATTTGGCTTACTTTCTCCATCTAAAAACAGTTAATTACAAAAGATGTTGATGTTAGTACCTAAGATTTTGCTCACATCAGGGAACACCATCTGCATGCAAGTTTCTTTTAGATATTGCCTCATTTGCATTACTGTTTATGTACCGTAGCGACAAAGACTGATTTTCACCTTAATTCTTAATTTACCCTTGAGATCTCAAAATTTGTCAGGAAAAAATGCTAAAACTTGTATGGAAATTAGGGAAATATCAGTGAATTTCACTTGGGGAAACTTGTGGCAACCCTGAAGTTATGTTATTTAACATTATTTTTAAGTCACTTCATCTGTTAACTCATTTCTGGTCTTCCTATTTCTACAGCTGGTATGTAGATACACCTCTTCTCACATATTATTTTTGGGAAATAACACATATTACAATTTATATATTGCTATGCTAATTTTCTTTGGCTTTGTGTCCTCTAATGCTGTTACAGTAAAATTCTGTCTTTCAGGAGGTTGCTGGAGTGAAGCATTTCAGACTGACAGTGCTAAGGGTGTTTTAATACACCACACTGTTGGTGGTATGCCATGCACTTATGCCATTTCAGCAAAGGCAGAGGTGAGGTTTTAACTTGTCTTTCGTGTTTGATTGTCACATTTGAATAATTCCAGGCTAGTTTTGGTTTCTTGCTTCAAGAACACTTTCAGATCAAAACAAAGAAAAATGTATTTTATTTTTCCATGTAATGCATTATAACAGCATTTGTAATGGAGATCTAGATTTTCATGACACTTGCTCTGGAATAACCTTTTATTGACAATGTAATTATATGGTGGCGGGTGGTGGTGGTGGTGGTGGTGGTGGTAGCAATAGTTGTTGTTGTCGTATTCATACATGATCACTTTTACAGGGCTGTTAGATGTGCTTTGGTGTTATAGAATCAGCACAAAAAGTATGCTACATTGTGGATGCTGTTCTTTCGTGATGGAATATGTATGACATAGTTATACAGCTATACAAAAAAAAAACATTTGTTAGACTTGGTGATGTGTGCAGTTGGTATCTGCTTTTTCCTTTTGGTATCTGGCTCCATTTACTTATCTGCACTAATTCAGTACTTTTTGTGCTTATCATGAACCTTTGTTCCATAACAGGACTTCTTATTTATGGAACACTCATACAACACACAAAATAAATAAATTGCCATTTTAATGTTTGCCATGGCTTTTGTTACCAGTAACTAAGAGTATTACAAATTCATTTGCAAACAATGGAAAACTGTTTAAACATTTCTGTCTCACATAGAATGGTTTGGTGAGTAAGTATCAAGACTACAAATCCAAAGGTTCAATGTCTGAACCCTGGTCAGTCCTAGATATTTTTGGTCATTTATTGCTTCTTTTACCCCTGGCAGAACTTGTTATTTGTGAAAAGTGTCAAATTGCTCTGTGATGCTTGTTGCAGGTTATTATAGTCAGTGTTAGCAATATTAAAGATTGTGGATTAACACTTGAAGGTCAGAACAACCTTAACTGTGAAATACAAGGTTTACATACACATACTCTCCTCTGCCTGCTGTCTACAATTTGACCAGTTGATCGGAGATGACACTGTCTGCCTTTTCCTCATTTTTCAGTGTCTTCCACATGCTGGTCTGTCTCTGAAAAGATGACCAACAGTATCTGTCACCTGTCCTTATCCAATGTGGATGCCAGATTTCGTCGTCTCTGCTATGTTGTACCTCTTATACTATGACTCTTCAAGGCTGGGGATTGGGTTTTTTTAATGTCATATTGTAAGATGGATATCCTTGTGGCTCATAATGATAAATTAGTAGTATGAGGTGCTTCCATCAATGCCAGAGATTCTCTGATATACAGTGAGTTGTTACTTTTATATTCCATCAAGGACTTTCTATTACCATATTTCTTTAAGGAATACTTAAAAAATTAATTGTATATGTGATGCACAAAATGGAATGCATTCTTTGGTTAGTGTGTGATTTGCCCATCACTAAACTAGTGGCTATACTTGTTTGTTTAAATACTTCCAGTTAGAAACTTCCTCATTCCCATGGCAATTGTGAAATGAAAGGAATTTTAAGCTCAGTGTTTGAGGGAACATGAAGGAATTAGATGTTTAATAGTGGTCACATCAAACAGTCTAACTTCTGTCACTATTGAATTTTTGCATACGATATTTCTACAGCTGATCTACTCATCCTCTTCAAGTGTTTCAAGTAATGCTGTTGTCTGTGCTTGGTGCCTGGACTCCAACCAGACAGTGATTACACCTAAGGCCTGAAAACCCTGAAGAACAAGATGTGCAAAGATAGAATTGCCATCTAACTTGGAGTCCCCAAAACAAATCATCAGTGTGCTATATGATGATTACTTTTCCTCATTTATTGGGGCTTTATCTTATAAAATGGAGGTACAATAAGTACTTTGCCTCAGTGAAGTCAAACACTGAAAATAAGGATGGAATAACAACAAAAGTAATTATGGCAGATTACTACTCATTATATAGAGTAGGCATTGGGTGTCAAGCAGGCACATTTAAAAGTAGTGTGTTGGGTATTATTAAGCTATCTGACAAAGTCCTTCATCAGATGTAGCAAAACACACACACACACACACACACACACACACACACACACACACACACACACACACACTCTGACTCACTCATACAGACATGCATGCATGACTCATACAGACATTGCCACTGTCATCTTTTCACTGTGAGGCCCAATTTTGTTGAACAGTGATCTTGGGCTGACGTGGATAGTGGGGGGTACAGGAGGGTTGTGGTACCAGGAGGGGAATGACGATGTAGTGCTGCCTGAGGGAGTGTGCAGGGATAGCATAGAGAGCCTGTTTTTTTTGGGGGGGGGGGGGAGGGAGGGGAGGGGAGGGGAGGGCTGTGGATGTGTTTTAGGAGAAGAGGATAAAAAGTGTGTTTGAGGTATGAGTGGAGGTAGCAAAATGCATAAAGGCAAGTGGAGGACAAGGCCTATCAAAGGTTGAAGCCAGAGGGATTGCTGGGATAAAGGAAATGTTGCAAGGAGAGTTCCAACCTGTACAATTCAGAAAAGTTGTGTTGATAGCGTGGGCTGTGGAGCTGTTGTTGAAGCTTAAAATACTCTGTTGCAGCATGCTCATCAACTGCTGTCTTTTAGCCACAGTTTGGTGTTGGCCATTCACTTGGACAGACAACTTGTTAGTGGCAGAAAAAAAAGTTGGCATTGCCAAAAACCATTAAACCAGGCAGAAGAAAACATGAGAAATCAACATATCAAAATACCAGTTTGATTTCCATAGTCTTTTGTGACTTTGTAAATGTATTTTTTATTTATTTAGTTGCTACTCATCACAAAAGCGTTTTAGAAGCTCATGTTCAGACTCTGCATGCAATGAAAGTAACCAGTAGTTACCATGACTGAAGTATGATAACCATTCTGACACACATTTTGTTGTATGCAGCATAACATCATTTACATTAAATAATACTAAATAATTTATATTGTAGTTACACTGGATTATTCATATGATTTAGTATATATGACCTTTGCATCATGTGTGTTTCTTTTTACTAAAATACTTCTACTGTCTCACTGAATATGGAGATCTTCATATTTCTGTTGTGAGGTAATGTATGTGAATGTCCTGTAGCCATGTATTAATCTGAGCAACTGCCCATGTTGCTATATTTCTTACATGTTTGTCCTTTAAGTCTAATACATTCAAATTTTATGTCGTTTCAGGAAGGTGTAAATGTGAGTCATATGGTTCAGTTTGACCCTAATGGAAATGGGAAAGAATTGTGGGAAGATCTGCAACAGCATTGTGAACTCACTTCTCTCTCTGACAGAAGTGAAGAAACAAGTAAGAGCAAATATAAATGGATTGGTTTTGTGCATGAATCAGCTATGTTTTCTCTTTTGTTTCATTAGGTCCTTTTTCAACTAATGTGGCTTCTATCACAAGCTATCCATTTTTCTTTCACAGTATGCTGAAATTGATGCAGTGGACTTCATTTTATTCAGTTTTGGATTAAGGTTACTTTCTGACTTAAATTAAGAGTGTTATAAAAGTTCAAATACCTTTTGATTTTGCAGAACCTTGTTAGGAAAGGTTACCAAAAAAAGGGAGTTGAAATGGGATCTATCTTCGACCAGTAAATTACAGTTTCTGGTTTCTGTAACTCAATAACACAACATAAAAAAATAAATATATAAGTGGTTCTTATAAAGACAATTCTTCACCCTGCTGGTTTATGTGTGTAATTTTATCACATTCAATAAAATGCCATAAAAAAGTCTTTAAATAAGCTCAAGTTATCTCTGCCATGGGTTACATTGATTCATCTTAGTGTCACTATAAAATGGTGAATTTGCACCCTTTCTACATTTTCTGCCACTTTGGCAAAGGTCAGCACAAAGGCTACAGTCAACATCAACCTGACAGTAGCCTGCTTAACTGCACAGAAACTGACGCAAATGACATCTACATGCTACATACTGAACTAACAAGGGGATGGTCCAATCTGACATGTCGAAGCCTACTCTGAAAATTTTCACACAAGAATACATTAAAAGAAATGCATTGTCAAAATTTTAGCATGCTAAGGCATGCCACAAGTATGTGTAAAAAATGATAAAGTTATTCGTTTTTGCCTCACAAAGAACCAATTATAACATCAGTTTGTACAGCCCTTCCTACATGGCACAAACATTGGAAAATTGGGAGACACAGCCGTGATGAGAGAACATATCACCACATAGTGCAAAGTCAAAAGTACATATATGTTAATTTTAAGCACTTGAACCATACCAGAACTGTCTCAAATCATAAAGTTTATGAATAACTTGCAGTTCATATTGACAGCTAAACTGTTGCAAATGTAACTGTTACACAGTTGACTACCAGAGGAGAAAGAAGAAAAAAAAAATTTATGCAGTGTATGATGATATATTACAGAGACTTCTGTCAATTGGACTTCAGTTTGTAGACATTACATATTTTATAACAGTTCCTTCAGCACAATTCTTGTGCTAATTTTTGAATAATTTATGTTTGGCTAACTGTGTAGCAGTTCCTTGTTTATTCACTGTAATTATCACAAAATATGAAGTGTCCATCGGGTGATTAAAACAAACATTTTCCTGACACCAGGCACATCTGATAAACAAAAAAATTACTGCATTAAGGCACTTTACAGAAATTACTAGTTTTTTTGTATAGAATTAGGTGAGAGTAAGAAAATGTCATGGCCATTGTTCTACATACTGTGCTACATAGCAGGGATATTTTATCTGATTTGTAAAATGTGATGACACAAACTGATAATGCAGAAATGATTGATTTGACAGTACTGTTCCACTGATAAACCTGAAATGAGAAAGGGCTATCAAAAATTGTTGTCTGACAATTTTCTGAAAAATGCATTATGGTGTTGAAAAATATTTTTGTCGAGAGAATGAATCACACTATTAGTTCTGGGTGGAATCTGCATTGTACTAACAGTCCTTTCATCATTGTCTTGAAGGCAGATGTGGTGTTATGTCCAGGCCAAGAGATTGCAAAGACAATGAGTTATGCATATGGTAAAAGACATTCTGGATGTAACATTGAAAATTCTTCTCCCATTTTTCCAGGTTTTGCTATGTAGATACAAAATTTTTGCAAGTGAACAATCCTTTCATTAATTTTTGTTCCTGTTTCTGAATACAGGTATAAAGCTGCAGAAAATCGCAATCTACTAAAACTTATGACTGGAATTGTTGTATACAAATGGGTCATACCATTCATAGACTGCACAAGCTCAAAATCATAAAGTGCAGTTTCCAGGCAGTTCTCACATGAAAGCTGACTGACTGAGGGGATAATAGAAGCTTCATTGTCATATTAGCTGTGAATTTCTCCGTAGTAATACATGTTAATGACATCTCCTCTACACATTTATTTGGGGGGCAAACTTCGTAATTGAAAGACTTTCTTTTCCATATAATTTCCTAACTCTAGTTAACCAGGTTGAAGAAACCTGGAAATTAGTAATGTTCATCTCATTGCAGTTAAGAGAGTCCAGTCTTGTAGATCTCTCTCGGTAAAGGTGCATTGACTCTCCCAAAAAGTTCTAAATCTTGTGAGTTTCATTGTGGCACATATTTCATACTTGTCATAAATCTTTATTCCATTATAAAATTTGTCTTCAGATTTTATGAAACCAACTTTGCACACTGCTTAAACTTGTTTTTTCTCCCTCCTACATGTAACCAAAAGATTTGCAGCCTTTTCTTTACACATTTTCTTTGGGATAGAAAGTTACTGTATTTCATTTCTGGGCGTTAAAGCACAACAGTGGTTGTCCGGACCACAATTCACAGAATCGTCAGAGTTATTTACTGTGTCTTCTAATGTTTCCACATCAGTCGAATGATTGTCAAGAAATTAATTAATAAATGACACACTTGTAGGTCTGCAGGTTAAATGATGATGGCGTCCTTTTGGGTAAAATAATCCCTCATTTGGATCTCCAGGCAGGGACTCTTCAGGAGGATCTCACCATCAGGAAAAATAAAACTGGCATCCTACGGACTGGACTGTGGAATGTTACATCATTTAATCAGGCAGATAGGTTAGAAAATTTAAAAAATGAAATGGCTATATTGAAATTAAGTGTAGTGGGAATTAGTGAAGTTCAGTGGCGGTAGGAACAGAACTTCTGGTCAGATGAAGCAGGTTATAAATACCAAATCAAATAGAGACTAAGCAGGAGTAGGTTTAATAATGAATAAAAAAAATAGGAACACTGAGAAGCTACTATAAAAAAACATAGTGAATGCATTATAGTAGCCAAGATAGACATGAAGCCCACACCCACCACAGTAGTAAAAGTTTACATGCCAGCTGGCTCTACAGTTGATGAGGAGATTGAAGAAATGTATGATGAGGTAAAAAGAAATTATTTGGATAGTTAAAGGAGACAAAAATTTGACAGTGATGGGTAATTGGAATTTGATATTAGGGAAAGGAAGAGGAGGAGAAATAGTAGGTGAATATGAACAGGTGGAAAGGAATGAAACAAGAAGCCGTCTGATAGAATTTTGCACAGAGCATAATTTAATCATTACTAACACTTGGTTTAAGATACATAAAAGAAGGTTGTATACATGGAAGAGATCTAGAGATGCTGGAAGGTTTCAGATCGATTATATAATGATTAGACAGAGATTTATGAGCCAGGTTTTAAATTGTAAGACATTTATAGAGGTGATATGGAGTCACTATCTATTGGTTATGAATTGTAGATTAAAACTGAAGAAATTGGAAAAAATAAGGTAGAAAATTAATGAGACGGGACCAGGATAAGTGAAAGAGTCTGAGGTGGTTGAGAATTTCCAAGATGGGTTAGGTAACATTTGACTAGAACAAGGGAAGGGAATACAGGAGATGATGAGTGGATAGGTTTAAGAGACCAATTAGTGAAGGCAGCAGAGTATCAAATAGGTAAAAATACAGGACCTAGAAGAAATCCTTTGATAATGCAAGAGATATTGAATTTAATTGATGAAAAGAGCAAATTTAAAAATACAGTAAATGAAGCAGGTGAAAGGGAATACAAACGTTTAAAAAATGAGATTGCAAGGTAGTGCAAAATGGCCAATCAGGAATGTCTGGAGAACAAATATAAGAATTTAGAACCATATTTCACTAAGAGAAAGATAGATACCACATACAGGAAAATTACAGGTTTTTGAGGAAAAGAGAAGCAGCTGTTTGAATGTCAAAAGCTCAGACGGAAATCCAATCCTAAGCACAGAAGGGAAAGTTGAAAGTGGAAGGAGTATGTAGAAGGTTTATACAAGGAAGATGCACTTGAAGACAATATTACAAGAAGGGAAGTGCATACAGATGAAAATGAGATGGGAGATGTGATATTGTGAGGGGAATTTGACAGAGCTCTGAAAGTTCTAAGTCAAAACAAGGCCCCAGGGGTAGACAATATCTCATCAGAACTACTGATAGCCTTGGTAGAGCCAGACCTGACAGAACTACTCCGTCTATGATATATGAAATAGGCGAAATACCCTCAGAATTCAAGAAGAATGTAGTATTTCAAATTTCAAAGAAAGCAGTTGCTGACAGTTTCATAAGTAATGGTTGCAAAATACTGAAATGAATTCTTTACAAGAACAAAAAAAAAAAAAAAAAGAAAAAATGTGAAATCCAACTTGAGGGAAGATTCTGGAGAAATATAGGAGCATGTGAGGCAATACTGTCCCTACGACTTATCCTATAAAATAAGTTAAGGGAAGACAAACCTATGATTATAGCATTTGTAGACTTGGAGAAAGCATTTGACATTGTTGATTGCAATATTCTCTTTGAAATTCTGAAGGTGGTAGGAGTAAAATACAAGGAGCAAAAGGCTCTATATGACTTGTACAGAAATTAGATGGCAATTGATGGCAGTTATAAGAGTTGAGGGGCATGAAAGGGAAGCAGTGGTAGAGAAGGGAGTGAGACAGTATTGTAGCCTATCCCTGATGTTATTCAATCTGTACATTGAACAAGCAGTAATGGAAACCAAACAAGAATTTGGAGTAAGAATTAAAGTTCAGGGAGAGGAAATAAAAATAATTCTGTCAGAGACAGCAAATGAGTTGGAAGAGCAGTTCAATGGAATGGACAGTGTCTTGAAAGGAAGGTGTAAGATGAATGTGAACAAAAGCAAAACAAGAATAATTGAATGTAATCAAATTAAATCAGTTGATGCTAAGGGAATTATGCATAAGATTAGGAAATGTGGCAATTAAAGTAGTAGATGGATTTGCTATTTGGGCAGCAAAATAACTGATGAAGGCTGAAGAAGAGATGATATAAGTGTAGACTCACGATGACAAGAAATCCAGTTCTGAAGAAAAGAAATTTGTTAACATCAAATACAGATTTAAATGTTTGGATGTCATTTCTATAGGTATTTGTCTGGAGTGTAGCCTTATACCGAAGTGAAATGTGTACAATAAGTAATTCAGATAAAAAGTGAATAGAAGCTTTTGAAATGTGGTGCTACAGAAGAATGTTGAAGGTAAATAGGTTGATCACATAACTAATTAGAAGGTACTGAATTGAATTGGGAAGACAAGAAATTTGTGGCACAACTTGACCAAAAGAAGGGATCAGTTAATAGGACATGTTATGAGACTTCGAGGGATCACAAATTTAGTATTGGAGGGAAGTGTGGGGGTTACAAATTGTAGAGGGAGACCAAGAGATGCATACAGTTAGTAGGTCCAGAAGAATGTGTGTTGTAGTAGTCATTCAGCAGTGAAGAGTCTCGCACAGGATTTTCTTTAGACTGAAAACAACAACAACAACAGTTCTTCAGGAGAAGTAGGTGATTTCAGTTGCATACCGCATTCTTCATATTTCATCGCTGCAAGGTCGAAAACATTGATTGGATTCCATGATAGTGTGAAACTTTGTAAACTGCACAAAGACAGATGCTATTAGCAGTCGCTGGTAATTATTATGATTTTTTAAAAATTTTAAAATTTGCAAATTATGATAATGTTGTATTGTGTTATTTGTTTACTAATGTGCAATCAACTAAGACTATGTGCCCTCTATGTTGTGCACACTCTGTCTGCTACAGCTATTGGCAGAGGTGTACAATTTGCCAACTGCCAGGCAGTTTTAGGCATTTGTTAAAAAATTACTTAGCAGCTAAAATTTTGACATTGTGATTCCTCTGGTGTATTCTTCTTTTATAAAAAATTTGATCATACCTGATGGACTGTAAGAAACAAGACAGACAGACTTGCACCCAAGTTAAGCAAGGATTGTAATTTGTGACCAATTGGCTAGCCTGAGTACTCAAGATAATCAGTCAAGGAATTAGTGTTTGTCAGCACAATACTGAGTGAAAAGCTTTCCAGAAGAATAAATTCCAAACACACCCAGCTATATCTGCCCATGGCACATAACTAGCACATGCAAAAAGCTACAGTTTGGGTATCGCATAATTGAAATTTTTGATTTCGATTCTGGTGTTCATGATCTGTGTCATATGTTATTAATTTTGTTTCAACTTATCATAAATGTTGTACTGCATGCTTCTTCATTCCAAAGTGGTTTTAGTGCTATAATTCTGTAAAGGTGTCATGTTGCACACTATAACTAGCTGCTTAAACACTTGCTTGACAGGGCAGCACTATAATAGAAATGTGGCAACAAAGTAAGAAGTGACCAATAACATTTATTACGACTATGTTACAAAATGATGCATTACTTTGGCACAGTTTGATAAATGACACTTGATGTCCTAAACCCAATACAATCAAATCTGACTGACTTTGCTGTCTCTTGGCAGTCTACGAGATTTTCAGTACAACTGAATGTAATTGTGCAGACACTTAGTTAATGATCCTATTAATCCATAGATAGCGACTGCTTCATCAGAATGTGACCATATCAACATAACTTGTAGAAGAACTGTGTTCCATTGTTTAATTGCATGAGCTGTGCTAAGTTGGCTGCAGGAACTGAAGTGAATTGTCTGACTGCAAGATTGTAAGTGTGTGTGTTTGTGCAGTGCATCATATTTTTGCCTGTCAGTGGAGGGATTTCCATCTCTGCCAGTTCAAGGTGGAAGCAGTGTAGTCGATGGAAACCGGCACTCTCTTTAGCGATGGGTAACGTCATTGGTGGACTAGTGCCGTGCACAGATAGACGTGGCATGGAAGCAGAATGTGGTCTGAATTTGAGGATGCCATCTGATGACTGGTGCTCAGAACTGAGGGTTGCCTAGCCAGTGGTTGTGCCTGTGTGTTGGTGGCCTCTCGGGTTTTTGTTATGTACCCCAAATCTTTAGATTTCAGGAACAAACAGAGATGAACGATATCAAAATTTCGTAGAATTTATGGTCATAGCTTGTGAAAGATGATTCTTTAATCCAGTTATAGTACTCACCTGTTTGAAATGGTGGTTACACATTTCTTACACTGCTCAACAATGTAACAGAGTGCATCTTATTTTGTGACTAAAGCACAGTTTTCCATTTAATTGAAGATGTAGTGTGTCATTAGCAATATGACTCCGTCCTTAAAAACATGTTTATAATACAAAGGTTAAAAAATCTCTGTGAAGCCTTCCTGGCCTTCATATTAGTACTATAGGGTGTCATATGCATGGATGATAACATGTGTAGTTAACAAATTGCCAAAGCGCAGTACATGAAAAAAATTATGTACTGTTATGGGACATTAAGTATTTGACTGGTTATGTTCTTTTAGGGTTTTTATAAACACACACACACACACACACACACACACACACTCATTCATGATATTATTACAGTGCCATAAACAGTTTCGACCAGCCAGTGACCATTCTCAGACTAAATGCATGTATTCCAAACACTTTCTGTCACATTGTCAACAATACATAGTAAAAATATAAAAATAAAAATAATCAGTTGAAGATGGTGTGCCTTTTTAAATGTTTTTACATAATGGCAGACCTTATTAAATTCATTGTTACTACCAGGTTTAGATGTTTGTTCTGCATGAATTTATAACAAGACTTACTACCATCGTCATGTCGCAGTTCATGATACCCTGATCACTTTCCCACCTACAGCACTATGGTGAGCAGTTGGAGTCATACCCTTGTGGCTAATTCACTGCTGTGCTGTCACTGGCTTGAATACATCTTCACACCACACCCTCAGTATGCCCAAGCACATAGTCCACTGTGTTGCTAAGAAGGTATACACTGCCTATGTTTGTTGTTTACCATGCTGGAATGGGGCAAGTTGAATGTTGCAGAAACCCATTTGCATCTGCAGGTGGTAAGCCAGAGACCACTCATTAAACACTGCTGATGATGATTACAATTTGTGACAAAATTGAGGTCGTGTCAAAAGTTAACCTCATTCCTTTGTCCCAGATGTCAGTTTTCTTCCTTTGAGAGTAATCACAGCTCACCATTGTGGCTCCTCATCTGGTTGTTAGTATTTATGTCAGATGATTTGTACTTCATAGTCTGAGGTATGTAATGTACATTGAGAGATCAATGCCATCTTTACAAAACTTGGAACGTTGCTCTTGGCATGCTGATGGTGTATTGCTCCTTGCATACTGGTGCTGTAGTATGAACTGAGAGGTGAATCCAGTGATGATGTGACACTGACAGACAATGGCATGACTCCAGTGCATTGAAAATGAAGATGGTGCTTGGGACAAACATTCATTAGCAAGTAGCCTCGAGGACAGCTGTAACACTCCAGTTGGAGTGGGATTACATAGGCAGAAGTATGTCTTGGTGTACCATAGTGCTCCTTAAATTTTAAATGCTCTCTTTTGGGCTGTTAGGCAGTTATGCCACTAACTACTGTCAAGAGAACCTGTGAATTATTGTGCTTCTGATGGGACAATGTAAAAAACAATAACTGATCACTGCAATTCAGTATAAATATTAAATGGTAAGAAACCTAGAGGACCTAGTTGGATGCTGTGGGGTACCAGCTCTGTTTGACAATTAGGACAGACAGTCCAGTCACAGCAACCCAGTAGGGAGTAGTTACTTGCCACCCCACTGTTAAATATGTTTTTGTTATTGAACTTGCATCCTATGATGACCTATGATTTTTACTACGGATCTGCTAGAGTCCCCTCCTCATGTGAGCAGTAGTACAAGAGATGTTAGCAGTTTGTTGATATTTTAGTGAAATTGAGATCCACTATAGCTGAAAGTTACCCATTATGAGGGATTAGTTGTAGATTATGTTCATGGAGTTGGTGCCATGTTGTGATCAGAGTAGTAGTTTTTTTTGGTTATTCATTTTGCTTTTCATTTTTTGTGATATCATTGTAGATTATCTAGTTAGTATCAGCTTGATGGGTGTTCAAAGTTATTAATGGGATTGTGTAAGTCAAACTGAGGTCTTTCAGACCTGTAGCCCCAGATGTAGAAAAATTCATGTGGGTACAGTTTTATGCATAGGTAGACACACTTTGCATTGAAGAGAAAGCAAGTGATCTCCTTTTTACAGAAAATTCAGGGAGCCAGTAGATACCCAAATGCAACACTGGAAAACAATTTAATGTTTCACTATGCAAACACTTCATAAGTACAAGATTTGGCAGATCATGGCAGTCTACAAGTGTTTTGTATACGGTCTGCACCTGTTGCATATATAACATGCAGGATCCATATCAGGGGAGTTATTTGACAGTAAAGCTGTGCTGAATCCATACCACTCGATTTTCTTATTTACTCAAAGTGGCACTCGGAACAGATGTGTATACATTATGTTTCTTTCTATAAACAACCAAGTGGCATCACTTACACATTTTGAACAGTTATGGTAATGTTTTATAAAATTTAGGCAGCTTTGTATTGGGTTGTTCCGAGTAAGAACTGGCATTTTACTACAAGAATATATCAGCTGTTGATCATAGACAGTGTTTCCAAATTAAAACACTATGCCATTATCCACATCTTGATAAACAGATTTCAGTGAAAAATGTGGATGTTATGGCTAGGCATAGTGTTTTACTGTTCTGCATAAGTTATGCAGAATGTATTTCACATATATAGCATAGTTGCATAGTAACTGAGGCAGACATTTATAAACAATTAAACAAGACTAATAAATAAACTGCACTCCACAAGCCTTGTGTAACTGTTAAGACCCAGCATATTTCAAAACATCCTTTGGTTAACAAGTATTCATAAGAAATTGGCAGTGTTAAGCTGATCAGAACTGGTATAGCCATGACACAGTTTATGTGAGAATGAATTTTTTCCACTTTGCAACAGGGTGTGCTTTTATATGAAACTTCTGTGCAGATTAAAACTGTGTAGTGGTCCAGGGCTGACATGTGATCTCTGTCTTCCATTGGCAAGTGCTCTACTGACACAGCTTCTCATGCATGACTCATGACCTGTCCTCACAGCTTTAGAGCACTTGCCCATGAACTGCAAAGGTCCCAGGTTTGAGTCCTGATCCAGCACTCAGTTTCAATCTGCCAGAAAGTTTCATACGAGCACACACTTGGCTGCAAAAAATGAAAAATTCATTCCATAAACATCCCTCTGCTGTGGTTAAGACATGTCTCTGTTGTATCCTTTCTTGTAGGAGTGCTAATCCTGCAGCTTATGCTGGATAACTTCTGTGAAGTTTGCAGGTAGGATATGAGGTTCTGGCAGAAGTATTAGGATGGGTCATAAGTCAGGAAGCCTGTGAAAGGCAAAGATCCGAGGTTCAGATCGCAGTCTGGCAGATAGTTTTAATCTGCCAGGGAGTTTCAGTTCATGTGAGCATAGACAGAAATGAATTTCATAGTTACAGGTAATGTCCTCACTGCCAGCAATATGAGAAGTACGTACAAAATCTTTTGACAATTGTATACTATCTGAAACTGATGACATACTCCTATCATACAGTGTATGCTTTAATGGTTAGTGTTTATTGAGATTAAAACTCCTGGAGTGAGAGTCCATGGCCGAGGTATAAAACTGTTTCCTGAAATTTCATTACTGACTGCATCATACTTTTGAAGATGTCCCGACAGTTGGACACAGAACATCAGGAAAAAGTTTTATACCAGCTCCAGCATCTCAGACTGGAAGTTTTAATTGAAGTCATGTACCACACCATAATATTAGTTATGAATATGATATGTGGAATGTAAACTTACTATGATAAGGAGAAAATTTCTTTGTGTTACACAGATGTGGCATTGATAACAATAAAATTTGTTTTGTTATCTTAATACATTTTGCACGGTAAACACAAAGATAATCTTCCAAGGCAGTTTTGTGTATATGACTTTTTAAAGAATTCTTGTTGGGTGTGTGTTTCATTCAAATGGATCAACAGAAACTAGTGCCATCATCAAATTCTGGCTGATTAAGCCCGAAACAGGGCTCTTTATTTCTTGAAGTTTTTCCCCCTGATGGACTCCACAAAACTGCAACCCCAACATCACACACTGTGTGGTATTAGTAATTGAAAGTTGAAGTTGAATGCAGTAGCTGGTTCTACAGGCATATTTAAAGAAAGATTACAGTATGTCTTATACATAGAATTAAGTAAGAGAATGATATTTGCTGCATTTGTTGACTCCTGACCAAAATCAAATATGAAAACAAATTTCTGAGCAATTTTTGAACTGTTTTTAGAGGAAAGCCAACTGATTTTGCACACCAATCAGTTACATTGAATGAGACATAGTCTTGATGCAAGAAATGAAACAGCAAAGTAGTGAATGGGTGGAAGCCAGAAGGGGTACACAAAAAAGGCAAAGTTGATTTCCTTAATGAGAATGGTTTTAGCCACCATTTTTCCAGTTATAAGAAGTGTTCTCCTTACTGATTAACTCTGAAGCATAAAACAGCAACTGCTGAATACTGTGAAAGTCTTTTGTTCCAACTGCATCAGGAAACACATTACGCATAGCTCCTACTGAAAAAGAAGATAATTCTCCACAAATGTATTTAGTCAGGGGAAACAAAGAAATCTGAGTATGAATTGCTGGAAACATACATGTAAATGAATGTATGGCTAGATAAAGTTTAGAATCCTACCAAAAAATTCTGTAAACATTGTGTTGTATAATTTGCCAGGTGACTCTTTCTTCAAGTAGTGTGTGTGTGTGTGTGTGTGTGTGTGTGTGTGTGTGTGTACTTCTGGGAAGTTATTAAGTAAGTTTAAGTGTGTACCAAAGTGGTGACTACAAGGTGTTACAATACAGTAGACAAGCTGCCAGTTAAAAGATAGAAACTTCTTGCTGGACTGGGATCACAAAATCAGTTAAAGTAGAGACAGCTATGTGTTACGATGTTGTTGTTGTTATTGTTGTTGTTGTTGAAGCATGGGTTTAAAGAAGTTGAAAAAGGGGTAGAGGGAGAGGTAAATGTGATTGCTGAATTTTTTTCTGTTTTTTCCCTTGTAATTCAGTGACACTGGAAGTGCTACACACCCACATTAATGAATGTATCTTGTCCGTCCTAACCACAGCTTAGGTATATCTCTCTCCCTTGCATCTTTACTTGCAATGTTATCTTCCTTTCTGAATCTTGGGTTCTAAGATGTGTTACTTATAACTGATATTAAATATTTTAGAGAAAGGAAAACAATTGGCTTCTGCAGTATGTGCAAAGACCACAATTCCAAAATGTGAGTCCAGGGAAGTGGAATTTGCCCTTGTCTGGGATATGCCAAAAATACATTTCCATGGAAAGGCCAAGGAATACTACAGGTAAGATTAATATTGTGTTGTTCTACTTTATTCTCTATTGATCTCACTTTCTTATACACAGTGGGTGACAAATACACTGAAACATTTCGAAATTAGACTGACTGTCATTCACAAACTTTATTCTTAATTTAGTGATGTATCCTGAAAAAGAAAAAAGTATGATTATAGACATAGATTGCGAGTAGCAAATGGAAAATAATAGCCTGTAAGTCATGTTAAATGATCTATTATGAGAAGTGTGTTTATAGCAAGACATGTAGAGCTCCTTAGTTAATAAATTTCAAAATGATGACAAATACTTAATAACTTGGAGACTGGCTTACACATATCAGGAGAAATATTTTAAAGAAACTGAGCTGGTGCAGTCACTGCATGAGAAATTTTGTAATCAGTGAAAATCTGGCATAGTTTCCATAATGTAGACTTCAGTGTCATATAACTCAAACTTGTAGTTTTAGACAAGCTGTAGTTTTCCTTAACAGTACCTTTATAGTCAATTGCATGAGAACGTTTTAAAAGACTTAAGTAAGTACTGAAAATCACACATCGTGCAATATGTGCATGACTCATGATCTCGCCTCGCATCTTTACTTCTGTCAGTTCTCTTTTATCATCCAAACTTCACTCTAATACTCCTGGAAACACTTGCCTACAAAACGTAAAGGTCCCAGCTTAAAGTCTATGTGTGACACACAGTTTTAATGTGCCTGTAGTTCTCATATCAGCACACACTCTGTAGAGATACTTACTTGGGTTTTGTAGTGTCTCCTCAGTAGTCCACTTTTGATTGCCACAGAACTGAAAGTCTAAGTGAGTGCTCAATTGTGTTTTGCTCAAAGGTGTAAATAACAACACAATTTCTATTGAACTAACACACACATTTATTTGTCATTAAGTTTTATTATTAGTAGGCTTTGGTAGATTTTAGCCTGGACATCTCTGATTTTTCAGAACTGTTCACGGTAATGTCAAAGATTGTAAAAAATGTCAAGCATTTGAGATTGCTATGACTGAAAGGATTTTTTAAAAAAATTTAGACCTATATTTTAGATGTAATATTTTCAAACCAACTCTTACAGCCATGCCATACTCGGGCGACCGCAGAGCAAGCACTGAAGTTGATGGGAAGTCATGGCTACTGCTTCCACAACTACTTTTCACTAGGTCATTTGAAAACACAAAGGGCAAAGTGTTTATATTGTTTTTGTGTGCGCTGGTCTACACATTTTTGGTCATTTCATCTTCATTCATTTTGTGTGTCATCATTTAGCAATGGGCAAAAGAAAGTGTGTGTTTAATATTAACCTGCAACAGGAATACAAATTTTTGTAACAATGAACGTGTTTATTGCACATAGTGTACTGGAGAATTTTGTGCCATACATAAAAGAGAGGGTGATTTTAAAGACGATGTGAAAACAGCCATAGATAGGAATGCTATTAATGCTACTGTTTCACCAAACATAAGAAGTTTTCTTGACGCCAAAGATGAGAACAGCAGTGATCTGGTGTGTTCTGTTATAGAGGGTACATTTTCATACCATGCTGCTAGACATGAACTCATTTTCAAAACATCAGACTGCACATCTAATGTGGTTAAGAATTAAAAGACCCAAAATTTTCACTTGCTGGAACTAAACCTGAGGCAATTACGGTTATGTCTACTGAAAAATTCAACTGGACAAATTGAGTTTAATGTTTTGGTAAACTGTGAAGACGTTTAAGTATTTTCAGAAATATGTGTGGGTTGGGCCCAACTAAATGGTAAATTTAATTATTAGTAATAGTGATCAAGTTGTCAATTATGAAAGTATCTCAGTGGATAGAACCAGACCAGCAACTAAAATTGCAGTGGAAAAGTTAAATGTTCTTTTTTGGCACAAAACATAATTCACATTTACTTCAAAAACCATAGTATGCACTTAGCACTGTCCCATAGCAATTTATTAGAGAGATTTAAACTTAGAGAATTCATTTAATCCAGTCCATAATGAGTTTCACAGAGTCCAAGACTCACTAATTTCAATGACAGTGACGGTTCCATACCACTTGTTAACCAAAGCACAGTTAAAGTAAAATGATAATGAATTTGAGGCACTGTAATCACTCAAAAGTTATTAAACAGCAATGTCAGTGTCAGTGCACATATTTTCACATACAGATGTGTGTGATTGTGGTATGAGCCAATACCTAGAGTGTACCTGATATTGGTCTGACTCATAAGCTGTCTAACTATGAACTAGAAGTTTTGGGTGATGTACAACTACTTAAAGATGGGCGTAAGCATAAACTGTTATTTCGTAAATTATATATGCTCTGAACATTTGATAGGTGGGACTTTGTTTCAGTTTTTTGCATTTGTATTTTACCAAATTCCGACATGATTTCTCTCATTAACTTTGGAAGTAGAAAGAGTTCTTTTGAGTTTGTTGTTGTTGTTATTCTTGCTGCTGTTGCTGTCTTCAGTCTAAAGACTGTTTTGATGCAACTCTTGTTACTACTCTATCGTGCGCTAGCTTCTTCATCTCCGAGTAACTACTGCAATATACATCATCCTAAATATGCTTACTTCCCTAATAATTTATCATTTTAGCATTTCCTTTTCCTTTTTTCATATATACATTACAAAACTCTAATTTTTTGCCACAGATCAAGGAGTTTAAAGAACACAGAATACACACTTCATAATTGCAGATACACAGTTACATAATATAAACCTACTTCTAATCGATATAAGTGTTACACCTTATACAGACCCTCTATATACTCGTTCCATCTTTCATCTTTTCCTTCTTTGTTCAGGACTGGTTTTCCATCTGGATTCTTGATACTCGTATAGGTGCTTCTCTTTTCTCCAAAGACCTCTTTAATTTTCCTGTAGGTGGTATCTGTCTTTCGCTTAGTGATACATGCTTCTAAATCCTTAAGTTTGTCCTGTACCCATTCCCACTTATTCGTTTTGCGGTTTGTAAGTAAATGAGGGCTTCGTGTCTGTCTTGACTACAATAATGCTTTCACAATGCTGTTTGTAGTTAATTAGCCATGCTCCTGTTTTATTATTTATTATTAAACCTATTCTAGCATTACCCCTATCTAATTTTTATTTTTATAACACTGTATTCACCTGACCAAAAATCCTGTTCCTCCTGCCTCCGAACTTCATTAATTCCCACTATCTCTAACTGTAGCGTATTCATTTCACTTTTTAAATTTTGTAACCTACCTACTCGATTAAAGGGTGTAACATTCCATGCTCCAATCCATAGAATGCCAGTTTTGTTTCCCCTGACGGCATCCTCCTGAGTGGTCCCCATCTGGAGATCGGAATGAGGGATTATTTTACCTCCAGAATATCTTACAAGAGGATGCTATCATCAGTTAACCATACAGAAGAGCTGCATACCCTCAGGGAAAGTTACAGCTGTAGTTTCCCGTTGCTTTCAGCTGTTTGCAGTAGCAGCATATCAAGGCTATTTTGATAGATGTTACAAGGCGAGATTAGTCAGTCACACCCACACTATTGTCCTTGCCTTATTCAGAACCATACAGTTGTCTGGTCTCTGGACAAATACCTCTCTGTTGTGGTTGAACCTACAGTATGGCTATCTGTATATCACTGACGCATGTTAAATCTCCTCGCCAGTACCAAGGTTCGTCATTCATGGGGGGATTTTGACATTCTAAAGATAAAATATATTTCGTTAAGCTTTTCCACATCAAGTTGTTATAAATCCACAGTCAAAATTACACAGTTTAGATCTCTTAAAATAATTTACTACACAAGTGGAATCTGGACACAAAGGCTGGTATTATTGAGTTTCAAGTTTTGTAGATAGACGTGATGTTGTTAGTGCAAGCACTCTGGATTTTGTATTGGCAACTTGCCGTGGTAATAGGATCAGCAGTTATGACCTTCAGTATTGTGTGTTCGATGGTTTAGTTCAAGTCGGTGTTGGGCAGTCATTCTGTTTGTTTTCACTTGTTTCTAACTTTCTCATGTTGTGAGTAAATTTCTGCAATACGATAGGATTCCACTAAACCTGTAATTCAGCAACTGTATCATAGAGACTGATTAGCTTTTTGCTTCTGTATAAGTTTTCCTCTTGCTTAACACATTGTGTCTCTCTTGATTAGTTTACATTCCATTTATATTTAGCCCCTCATTTTACAAACCTAAGGGTTTTTTTTTTACCTTATTTGGATGCTTTTGTGCACTTCTCTCCCCTCTCTTTGTCATTCCATTTGTTGTTTTTCATCTAACTGTTTCTCTCCTTTTACTTTAATATTTGTTACTGAGTTGTTAACATGAAATTTTTGTCACAGGTACTACACAAAATATTTTGGCAAAGAAGGAAATGCAGCACCTTCAATGTGTTCATACTTATTTGATAATTATACATGCTGGGAAAATGAAATTGAAGCATGGCAGAAACCAGTCCTTTCAGATTTGTAAGTAGATAATATACTGTTTCCACACTGATCATGATCATCTGTTTTATCTCGTTATGTAAGTAGTCTGATGCTTCTGAAAATCTGGGTCTGTGAAGCAATTCTGTACATCACAATTGATGCTTTCATGTTCATGTGTGACAGAACTGACTGAGAAAATGAAATTTAGCTCACATTTATTGTGGGGGTGACATGTTCCAATAACTGCAATCACAGTAAAGGTACGGAAATGAATAAAACGTTTAAAATGTTCAAACACGCGGCTTGCTGTTGCATGCAGTGACATTATAAATAGCGCATAAATATGATTATCATCACTTTCACATGAACAGTGTAGACAGAAAACTAGTTACCGCATGGGTACCCCACTTTATAGGAATGATGCGCAGGCTGTGCACCGCAGGATTTGCATTGTTGGTAGTGTTATTGTCATGAGTTGCCATTAGGCACTGGTACTGGTACAGTGACATAGGATTGAAACACAAGCATCAGTGCATTACAGTTGCAGTCAGTCAGCGTGGGTCTGTACAAGGTGAGCAGGGCTTTACTGGTAAAGCTGTGTTGTTTAAACAACAGCAATAGTGCTGCTGCTCTCCCCGAGTACCAATGCATTAAAGGAATGTGGAGAGGTACTCTTTGCACACTGGGCTTGAAGAACATGATTTGGAGTTCGAATTTACTGATGACTGGGGAGACGCTGATAGCCAATGCATCAAAAATTGTTGAAGAAGTTACTGTTGGCATGGCTGAGAGGGCTGGACTCAGTATGTGATCTTCAAACAGTGCACAACAGCTGACCATCCCATGACCCACCATTCGAAAAGTGCTGCGAACAGTTGGGGAATGGTATCCAGTCTGTTGAGGATGCAGATGGTCATCACATTGATCATTGTTCGTAACCTTCAACATGAATATGGTACCCAGTTAACTATTGTTACCCTCTTGTGTGAAAATTAAAATATGTTTCTTTCAATGGTTTATTCATTATTACTCTACCGCCAACCATGCAAATGTTTCCACGAAGTTTCATTGTCTTACGACTACTTATTCAAGGGTGCCCTCTCAAGTGGCAAAATTTCAATTATAACCACCCTGTACAACAGCCAATTTTGTCGATGGTGAAATGGGCTTTCACGGTTTGTTAATACCACCCAAGGGTGAATGACGGAAGGTGTGGACCAAAGGGATTTGAGGCACTGCATTCACTGTTTATTTTTTTACAACACACTTCTTTATTAATAACATTGATAATACTTTTAAAAGGAAACAACACAACAGGCCTTGTAAATCCCCTAACTGCATAATTGAACAACTAAAAATAATTGTTAATATGTTTAGGAACACAATAAACTTCAACTCACAAGTAGCATTCAGTTGTTTACTAATTAATTAAATGTCTGTTCAAGGCAATTTCCCCACATAATCAACACAACTTGAAACCAGAATTAAATACACTTGCTTATTATTAAATGTCTGCATAAGTTAATGGCCATACATAGTAACCTCTGAACAACAATTCAATTGACTTAAAAAACACAACCACCTAAACATGTTTACAGAATTATGGGAAAGAAATGCATATACACCTTCTGTTTATCAAATGAACCACTTTTGGCCTGAGCCACCAACAACATAAGTCATTCTCATTACCCACATAGAGCCACTCCGAGGTACTGGAAGCAAAACATAAGTCTTCCATGCGTACACCAAAGGCATGGTTTCCCAGACTGCAAGCCGTAAGAAACCAGTCAACACGCTCCTGCCACCAAGTACAGGAAGGCGTCGGGCTAGTAAACAACACCTGCTATGGTGGGCGGGCGCGACTACGTAACTGCTTGCCACAGTGGGTCGTTTCCTCCCGCAGCCTCTGCGGAGACCGGTGGCAAAATTAATGAAATTAGCACCACCTGTGACACAAAGGGCAAGCAACTCAGCAACGTAATAAGGACATAAGTTATTTGCATATACAACGTGTCCAAAACATCTGTCTATCCACAACTTCCAGCACCTCAGAGGACACCACTTAACACGCTGAATTCAGAGTCATCTAAACATACCGCGCAATCTGCGCAAAACCACATAAACTTCCTGCATGAGCACACTACACTTAAAATAAGGAGTATTAACTTAACACAACATACAACTTCTAAATCTCCGGGTGACTGGCCTGGACTCGTGAAATGGATCTACCAACACATCATCATGGCCAATAAACCGCCTCCGCTCTCCACTTGCGAGGCACAAATAGGATATGTCCTGCAACACACTGATTAAAATATCTCAAACAGTGTCCATTACAAGATTAACACTCAGTGTCACAGCGAAACATTAATCAGAAACAGACATCGGTTCGTTACAATAAACGCATGCCCTTTATCGTTTTCCCGTTCAGAGTGGTGTGAAACAATAACACTTAAGCAGAGAAGTATGAATGCATTTGAGCAATTCAGAGACTGACAACAACAAAGTTTTTAAATGCAGAACACAAGTCCTGACAGGATAAGCGCAGCCTTGCGCAATGGACTCCTAATAGTAAGGTCAAGCGTCCAAAGCACACTGCTCAATAAATACACCACAATGGCAAGCACACTCAGTAATCGCCAGAACGATGGACACTGAGAACAAAATGCTGCTTATATCCAAACCAACTGTGCTCGCAATGGCATCTCATCAGTCACAGAGCCGTAGAGACGAGAATGTAGTCACTAGAAGCAAACGGTAAATCCATCATAAACAAGGAAGCAGCATGTTCCCAACAGCATTGGCGCCTCTACCCACCAAGTCCGCCATAAACGCCCAAACACAATCAGGTAACATGGCAAACTTTCCTCTTGCCACCACACATGGCGTCGGCAGACACAGTTCACGCTCCGCGCACTACTGCCTATCTCACTGTTTCTGCTCGCCCTCCGAAGTCCAACTACTCAACTCTCCCAGGTGCCTCGCCGACTTCCACCACGAAGGGGCGCCCCTTCTCTCTTTCCTCCACGATACAGCGATAATATTATATGCGGTACATTCAATAGATCAAACCCGAGCCGCCATGGCTCAGATGGAGCATCATGGTTCCATTGTAAAAGGTTCATCTGCAACACAAGTTGCCTATGTTAAATATCCAGCCAATGCAACTTTTTAATAATGGTGCATGTTCTACTGGCATTGCCAAGAAACATAAAATATGTAAAAATGAAAATAAAAAATCTGAAATGTTTAGCTAAAAAACAATCTATATTAACAATCTCATACAAAAGAATGGTATTTAGAATATATATTTTTTCTGTAATATGTAATTAAAAATTAGGAGACATATATTTTTCATAAAAAATGACAGATATGTGCCAGCTAGGATATACTTGATGAATTTTATATTTTAATGATGTAAGTTTTAGATCTGGGGAAAAAAAAAGAGTGAGAAAAGACTGACTGAAATGAAATGTGAAACAACAATTACCATTCTCTTTGTGTGTACGTATTATACACTTCACAGAAATGCTTGTAGAAGATGCACCATTAGTAAAACATTTGCATCAAGTGGGAATCTAACCTAGATAGACCATATTGCTAATGAGCATTCTATCACAGAGCCATGTGGCCTATCAGCAAAATGAGCCATGAATTACTGAACTGAAGATGCTCGGATAGTTTCAAAGTTGATTTTCTCTAGAATTTTTGAGATTGCATAGAACTGCTGTTTGATATTGGTATTTGAGTTTCAAAGTTCATATATTATAAATATAAAAAATTATTATAATCCAGTTGCAATGGAGGCTCAGTGTTAGCAGAATAGTATTAAAATTTTTCTGCCAGATGTGTAAATAAAAATTAAGGACAGTTGGAGAGCTGGACAAGTAATCCATCATTATCAGTGATCGTACACTGATAAGCCTAAATATGATGACCACTGCCTACTGTGACGTTGGATACCGCCTTGTGGCATTGCGGACATGTTCTGCGATAAAAAACCTATGTAAGCAGAGCAGATACGAACAGGGAATCATGCTAACGAAGATATGGTCTGCAAATGGGAAAATCCAGTGAGATAAGCGACAGTGACGAAGATCAGATTATTATTACACAGAGCCTGCGAATGAGTACCTCAAAAACAGTGAACCTGGTTAAATGTCCACCTGCTACGTGAGTGGCCCATTATTTACGCGAATTACATGACTTGTACGTAGACATCTAATGCCACATACCTTCACAAACCTATCAACAAACTATGCCACATACCTCCACAAAAAATATCAATAAACTATTGGATCATCTCCAGTGGGCTCACAACTCTTTTGTGAGTATGTGCTTGGCTACCATGGGCCCCCAGCCTCTGCAACATTATTTCCTTTCCATGCTACGTGCCTGTACTTCTCCTATCCCTTTCTCCCTCTGCCTCTCCATTGAATGGTTTTCTTGGTGCTGACTCTGCTTGGACCCAATTTATCACTCAACCTAGAGTTTCCACTTCTGGCATATTGTACAACTTTTCATCAAATAAAAACTCTGTACCCATTATTGGTTTTGACCTGCCAACAATTTTCAAAATTCTCCAAAAGTGTGGATTGTGCAAGGCAGGTCACCCAATGCAGTGCGTGCTCCACCTTTGGCCTTTCCGTCTGTGCACTCTCCCATTTCATACAGTAATAGACACAAAACCCAGCATGGTAACCATCCTGTTGTGGGAGATCATTGAGTACCTGCATGGTGGTAGTCCCCTGACCACACAGGGATCACACTGTTGGTGCCTGAGCTGAAAACTTCACATGCATGCCAAGGAGTACATGCACATTGTGCCTGGGCCCAGGGACTCCAAGCAACAGATTACTGGCCAGGTAGCCATTGCTGAGGCTGGGTGGCACCCATGGGGAGAACCCTCATTCAGAGTGGGTGGCACCATGGTGATTTCAATGCCCATAACCCTTTGTGGGGTGGACCCATGCTAAAGACCTTGCAAATACACCGTAATTAGCACCCATCGATGGAGCACCTCATGACCTTTAAGTGGCTCCATCCCTAGGGCGCCACCTAATAAAAAGTCAGAAGCAAGAATTCTTGGAATGCTAAGTTTCGATCATTGGATCATGTGCCTCTCCTTAGACAGACATCTCTATGCAGGTGTATCTGGTATTACCTTGAATGCCACTGTCTGCAGTGACTCAGATGCAGTCACCAAACATTTTACTGTGTGCTATGCTTAAGCATCAGTGTCTGGGAATTATCAACATGCCTTTCATGTGCTAAAACAGCGGTTGGAGTGAAAGCAATTATCTTTTTCTACATGTCACCTAGAGCCATATAATGCTCCCTTCAGTGTCCTCGCCAACTGCCATGATGCCATGATACAGCCCCAGAGCCAGACTGTATCTACAATCAAGTGATAAGCACCTACCGGTGGACTGTCAACATCATATCCTTGTCATCTTTAACTGCATCTGGAGAGAGAGTGAGTTCCCATCGCAGTGATGAGAAAGCGCCATTGGCCCAGTACTAAACCAGGTAAGCACCCTCTAGAGATGGACAAGTTATCACCCAATAAGTCTCACCAATGTTTTTTGTAAGTTGCTTGAATGAATGGTGAGCTGGTAGCCATGTTGGCTTCTTGAGTCTTGGAGTCTTCTGGCTCTGTCTCAGGGTGGTTTTCACCAAGATCATTACACTACTGATAATCTGGCTTACCTGGAGTCTGCCATCTTAACAGCTTTTGTCCAATGTCGACACCTTGTAGCTGTCTTTTTGAACCTGCAAAAGGTTTATGACACCACATGCCAACATACCACATGCTACATTACATGAGTAGGGTCTCTGAGGTCTGCTCCTGATTTTCATCCAGAACTTCCTGTCTCACTGTACATTCCGGGTTAGAGTTGGTGCTTCCCACAGTACCCCCAAATCCAAGAGAATGGGTTTCCTCAGGGCTCTGCCCGGTGTGTCCCTCTCTTTCTAGTAGCCATCAATGGTCTAGCAGCAGCTGTGGGTTTCTCAGTATCACCCTCCTTGTATGCTGACGACTTTCGTCTATACTGTTCTGCCTTTAGTGTAGGTGTCAGTGAATGTCGGCTGCAAGGCGCCACATGAAAGGCGCAGGCATGGGCCCTCACCCTTGGCTTTCAATTTTCTACTGCCAAGACTCACATTGTGCACTTCTTTCGATATTGTACCATTCACCCACAACCAGAACTTTATCTCAATGACCAACTACACAGTGTAGTGGAGACTAATCGCTTTTTAGGACTGGTCTTTGATTCTCGGTCGACATGGATTTCCCATTTGCACCAGCTTTAGGGCAAGTGCAGGCTGCACCTTAATACACTACACTGCCTGAGTTACGCCAGCTGGGGTGCACATCGCACTAGCCTTCTGCAGTTTCATAAAGCCCCAATAGAATCCCACCTCAATTATGGGAGTCTGGCATACAGTTCAACATCCCCTCAGCATTGTAGATATTGGGTTCGACTTGCAACAGAAGCCTCTCTAACTAGCCCTGTGAACATCTTACTCGTGAAGCTGGGGTCCCTCCATTGTGAATCAAGTGCAAACAACAGCTTGTCAGTTATGCTATCCATGTTGGCAACTCCCTTAAGCACTCGAACTACATGTCTGCTCTTTCCAAAACCAGTAATCCAACTCCCGCAATGGTGGGCACTATCAGGACAACAGAAGTATAATTCACCCAGTCTTTCAACAATATAAAACAAAAATGACAGAACAGTGCAAAACACAGAACAACTAATAAACCACATAAAAGACTTATATATTTCAGATGCAGTTATGTTGGTCTCATTTGATGTAAAAAACATGTAGCCCACAATTCCAGTCAAAAAAGCAATCAAGATAATAGAACAAGACTTAGATACTTACAATTAGTTACCACAAAGTACATAACAGAGATAAGTACCCTGTCACACCTCATCACTGACTAAAATTGCCTTAAATTCAGTTCTACTTATGAGAAGAAGGATTGCATATGGGATCTCCAATTTCAGAAAAATTAGCAAATATCTTCAACAACAAAATAGAAGAAATAATTTTCCAGAAAATAGTACCAGAAAAATTAAATATACTTTATTGGTGGGGATACATGGATGACATCCTCTGCTTGGTAGATGAACCAGAAAATAAAATAGAACAACTACATGCAGAGATACACACATTACACAAAAACATAAGGTTGCTAGATATATCCATCTCAAAGAAAACAGGAAAAACACAACAACAGACACAAGATTACATCACTCATCTAAGCACCCACAGGCCCAAGAAGAATCTGCCTCAGGTTTATGGTCAACAGGTTAAACATAATGCCAGCTGACAAACATAACTATAATAAGAAGCTGCATATAATTATTTAGATAGCAAATAATAATGGATACCAAGAATCCCTAGTAACAAAACTGAACAAAAAACCTAGAAAAACAGAAAAATAAAAATAAAAAACCACACAAATAATCCAGAGATCCATGCCACTCTCTCTCTCTCTCTCTCTCTCTCTCTCTCTCTCTCTCTCTCTCTCTCTCTCTGGAGAAGTCATGAGTGCTGCCTGCTGCCTTCAGTGGTCCAGCAACTGTTTTGTCACTGATTTTTTAGTCTAATAATTGAAAATGATACACATTAATTGTACAAGTCTTCAATAGTGATGTTACTGCTGCACTAAACATTCATTTTATTACATTCTTTAGTATGAGTACTACTTGTCCAAAATCATAATAAGCCTCTAATTTCACTTTTTCAAATTACGATATGTTTCTGTTTCAGAAATCTGCCCGATTGGTACAAAAGTGCATTGTTTAATGAACTATATTATGTATCAGATGGAGGATCTGTCTGGTTGGACATGGATTTTACAGACAGCAAGTACCCAAAAGATCCTAGGTAAACTTTAGCTAGTCATTCAGTTATACAGTAAAATCTGTTCTCATAGAATGTTACTTTCTTCCTAAATTTGTGTGTCAGTTTAATGGTTATGTTTCATTGTAGTACCAATAAACCACTGATTCCTTTAAGAATTGTACTTCCATGTGTAGAACAGCTTCAGATGTCATTAATTTACAGATTAGTTAAGGTGTTAAACATTTGTCTTGAAACATGTAAGTGCAAAAAATTTTAGGAAAGGTTTGATATTGTGTGTTAATTTTGTTGAAAATCATTAAGTGCTCGCATTCTCAAATACTGGATGAGGTAAGTTCTTGTATTTGCCGGTGTGTCATTTGCAGTACCTTGAGAGACACTCACGCTGTTTTTTTATTGTAGTACTTGTGTTATTGTTTGAAACTTTTAACAGAAAAGAAATGAATAGATAATGATAGCATTTTAAATTTTTAAAGTAGGTCAGTAATCATGTGAAATATTGAAAATAGCATTTTTGTTGATTCTTTGCTGCAACTGGTACTGAGTTTTGTGTTCCAGAATAGTGTTGTAGTAATATAAATACTTTATGTTTTTGATTTTATATGTTGTCTGGTCTATACCTGGAAAAGCAACTTCACTGAAGATCAAAACTGTGTGCTGGATTGGAACTCAAAACTAGGCAGTCATCTCTCATCTCTTAATATTTTCATGATTCAGGGAGGGTTGTGTCGTGGCTTGCTCACAACTTCATTGTGTCAGAAATGTAGGAAAGCTAAAATAACAGGTAGAATGGAAGAATGAATTTTTTTTACTTGCCTAGTAATTTTGGGTAACATCTGTGGTCAAAATATATTGTGCCAGGGAGGGGGGCTTTATTTAATGTACAGAGTTATCTCCTCTAAGTACGTAATGATGCACTACAGAAAATTGCAAAAGTTCTTTCACCATCAAAATAGCAATAACCATGGACTACCTAGAATTTCCAAGAATGTAATGAAAATGTTTTGTTGGGAACATCATTAGTCATGGATCAAATAAACTTCATAAGGCAAATGGTATTCAACTCCGTTTTGACAGTAATTGCAAGACACATGATATTAGAGTGAAATCATTAGCCCTTAAATTCAATTATTTCTTTCTGAAAATGTGCAGAAAAGAATGGACTTTCACAAGAGGCTCGATTGTATTTACTTAAGGGGGTTCAGAATGGAGTTCTGCAAAAATCTCTTAAGTGATTTTCGATATGTACCATACAGGGAAATTGAAAATTCTCAGATATGTTCAAATAACTTAGGGATGACCACCGCAGATATTTCGACAGGAGCACACTCTGCCATTCTCAAGGCACAACTGCAAGGAGGAAGCAATGTGCAAGGGACTTTAATACATCGGTTCACAGAGGAGAAACAAGGAAGATACCACACACAGAACAAGTAACCACAAAGTCAACACACAACCAAAGATAAGCAACATCAGAAATATCGATAGTGACTATTAATGAACAGGTGAGGTAGCACTAACTCTGTCCCTCTGGTTTTTGATGAGAGACAGAGCCAGATTCCAAGCGGCATTTAAACAAAATCCACCATCTCTGTTTATAAGGTTGCTTGATACACTCCTGGAAATTGAAATAAGAACACCGTGAATTCATTGTCCCAGGAAGGGGAAACTTTATTGACACATTCCTGGGGTCAGATACATCACATGATCACACTGACAGAACCACAGGCACATAGACACAGGCAACAGAGCATGCACAATGTCGGAACTAGTACAGTGTATATCCACCTTTTGCAGCAATGCAGGCTGCTATTCTCCCATGGAGACGATCATAGAGATGCTGGATGTAGTCCTGTGGAACGGCTTGCCATGCCATTTCCACCTGGCGCCTCAGTTGGACCAGCGTTCGTGCTGGACGTGCAGACCGCGTGAGACGACGCTTCATCCAGTCCCAAACATGCTCAATGGGGGACAGATCCGGAGATCTTGCTGGCCAGGGTAGTTGACTTACACCTTCTAGAGCACGTTGGGTGGCACGGGATACATGCGGGCGTGCATTGTCCTGTTGGAACAGCAAGTTCCCTTACCGGTCTAGGAATGGTAGAACGATGGGTTCGATGACGGTTTGGATGCACTGTGCACTATTCAGTGTCCCCTCGACGATCACCAGTGGTGTACGGCCAGTGTAGGAGATCACTCCCCACGCCATGATGCCGGGTGTTGGCCCTGTGTGCCTCGGTCGTATGCAGTCCTGATTGTGGCGCTCACCTGTACGGCGCCAAACACGCATACGACCATCATTGGCACCAAGGCAGAAGCGACTCTCATCGCTGAAGACGACACGTCTCCATTCGTCCCTCCATTCACGCCTGTCGCGACACCACTGGAGGCAGGCTGCACGATGTTGGGGCGTGAGCGGAAGACGGCCTAACGGTGTGCGGGACCGTAGCCCAGCTTCATGGAGACGGTTGCGAATGGTCCTCGCCGATACCCCAGGAGCAACAGTGTCCTTAATTTGCTGGGAAGTGGCGGTGCGGTCCCCTACGGCACTGCGGAGGATCCTACGGTCTTGGCGTGCATCCGTGCGTCGCTGCGGTCCGGTCCCAGGTCGACGGGCACGTGCACCTTCCGCCGACCACTGGTGACAACATCGATGTACTGTGGAGACCTCACGCCCCACGTGTTGAGCAATTCGGCGGTACGTCCACCCAGCCTCCCGCATGCCCACTATACGCCCTCGCTCAAAGTCCGTGAACTGCACATAACGGTTCACGTCCACGCTGTCGCGGCATGCTACCAGTGTTAAAGACTGCGATGGAGCTCCGTATGCCACGGCAAACTGGCTGACACTGACGGCGGCGGTGCACAAATGCTGCGCAGCTAGCGCCATTCGACGGCCAACACCGCGGTTCCTGGTGTGTCCGCTGTGCCGTGCGTGTGATCATTGCTTGTACAGCCCTCTTGCAGTGTCCGGAGCAAGTATGGTAGGTCTGACACACCGGTGTCAATGTGTTCTTTTTTCCATTTCCAGGAGTGTAGTTTGATTCCAACAGCTTCCTTAGTAACACTATCCCAATAGCTGGACATGCAAGCCAAAATCTCCGTGTTGTTGTATTCCATAGGATGACCGGTGTCAAGGCAATGTTCTGCAATAGCGGATTTGCTCGGCTGTTGTAAGTTTGTGTGACGCTTATGTTCAATACACTAGTCTTCTACAGTCCTGATTGTCTGACCAATATATGACATGCCACAACTGCAGGGAATACGATAGACACCAGCCTTACGCAAACCAAGATCATCTTTTACAGATGCCAACAGGCCCTTAATCTTAGAAGGTGGTTGAAAAACACATTTCACATAATATTTCCGCAATCCTGTTGGAAACGCTTCCTGCGTAAGGCAAAAAGGCTGTAGACTTAGGTGCCATTTCATTGCTGTCTTCCCTCACAGAATGCTGATAGCACACAGCACGTTTGATCTGCCTCTCACTATAACCATTCTGATGAAAGGTGACTTCGAGATGTGATAGCTCAGCTGACAAACTTTCAGGGTCTGAGATAATGTGGGCCCTGTGAACCAAGTTATGAAGTACTTCTTCATGCTGAGCTGGATGGTGACAACTGTCAGCTTGCAGATACAAGTCAGTGTGAGTGAATATACCCTCAACTACCCAAAATTATTCTTCGTTTTTCTTCACTTTATGGAATAGGCTTTAATCTTGTATTGTTGTCTTCCTAAGTTGTACTACATTTCTTCTACAGCTGTTTTATAAGTTAGTGGTAGTTTGGGCAGTCATGTTTTGTACATATCCCATGTGAATTAACACTACATGCTGTGATATTTAATTACTCTGTTGTTTTTGTTGTGGTCTTCAGTCCTGTGACTGGTTTGATGCAGCTCTCCATGCTACTCTATCCTGTGCAAGCTTCTTCATCTCCCAGTACTTACTGCAACCTACATCCTTCTGAATCTACTTAGTGTATTCATCTCTTGGTCTCCCTCTATGATTTTTACCCTCCACGTTGCCCTCCAATGCTAAATTTGTGATCCCTTGATGTCTCAAAACATGTCCTACCAACCGGTCCCTTCTTTTTGTCAAGTTGTGCCGCAAACTCCTCTTCTCCCCTATTCTGTTCAATACCTCCTCATTAGTTATGTGATCTACCCATCTAATCTTCAGCATTCTTCTGTAGCACCACATTTCGAAAGCTTCTATTCTCCTCTTGTGCAAACTATTTATCGTCCATGTTTCACTTCCATACATGGCTACACTCCATACAAATACTTTCAGAAACGACTTCCTGACACTTAAATCTATACTCAATGTTAACAAATTTCTCTTCTTCCGAAACGCTTTCCTTGCCATTGCCAGTCTACATTTTATATCCTCTCTACTTCGATCATCATCAGTTATTTTGCTCCCCAAATAGCAAAACTCCTTTACTGCTTTAAGTGTCTCATTTCCTAATCTAATTCCCTCAGCATCACCCAACTTAATTTGACTACATTCCATTATCTTCATTTTGCTTTTTTTGATGTTCATCTTATATCCTCCCTTCAAGATACTATCCATTCCGTTCAACTGCTCTTCCAAGTCCTTTGCTGTCTCTGACAGAATTACAATGTCATCGGCGAACCTCAAAGTTTTAATTTCTTCTCCATGGATTTTAATTCCTACTCCAAATTTTTCTTTTGTTTCCTTTACTGCTTGCTCAATATAAAGATTGAATAACATCGGGGAGAGGCTACAACCCTGTCTCACTCCCTTCCCAACCATTGCTTCCCTTTCATGTCCCTCGACTCTTATAACTGCCATCTGGTTTCTGTACAAATTGTAAATAGCCTTTCGCTCCCTGTATTTTACCCCTGCCACCTTCAGAATTTGAAAGAGGGTATTCCAGTTAACATTGTCAAAAGCTTTCTCTAAGTCTACAAATGCTAGAAACGTAGGTTTACTTTTTCTTAATCTTTCTTCTAAGATAAGTCGTAAGGTTAGTATTGCCTCACATGTTCCACCATTTCTACGGAATCCAAACTGATCTTCCCCGAGTTTGGCTTCTACCAGTTTTTCCATTCGTCTGTAAAGAATTCGCGTTAGTATTTTGCAGCTGTGACTTATTAAACTGATAGTTCGGTAATTTTCACATCTGTCAACACCTGCTTTCTTTGGGATTGGAATTATTATATTCTTCTTGAAGTCTGAGGGTATTTCGCCTGTCTCATACATCTTGCTCACCAGATGTTAGAGTTTTGTTGTGACTGGCTCTCCCAAGGCCGTCAGTAGTTCTAATGGAATGTTGTCTACTCCCGGAGCCTTGTTTCGACTTAGGTCTTTCAGTGCTCTGTCAAACTCTTCACGCAGTATCTTATCTCCCATTTCCTCTTCATCTACATCCCCTTCCATTTCCATGATATTGTCCTGAAGTACATTGACCTTGTATAAACCCTCTATATACTCCTTCCACCTTTCTCGGTTTCCATCTGAGCCCTTGATATTCATATAAGTGGTTCTCTTCTCTCCAAAGGTCTCTTTAATTTTCCTGTAGGCAGTATCTATCTTACCCCTAGTGAGATAAGCCTCTACATCCTTACATTTGTCCTCTAGCCATCCCTGCTTAGTCATTTTGCACTTCCTGTCGATCTCATTTTTGAGACGTTTGTATTCCTTTTTGCCTGCTTCATTTACTGCATTTTTATATTTTCTCCTTTCATCAATTAAATTCAATATTTCTTCTGTTACCCAAGGATTTCTATTAGCCCTCATCTTTTTACCTACTTGATCGTCTGCTGCCTTCACTACTTCATCCCTCAGAGCCACCCATTCTTCATCTACTGTATTTCTTTCCCCCATTCCTGTCAATTGTTCCCTTATGCTCTCCCTGAAAATCTCTACAACCTCTGGTTTAGTCAGTTTATCCAGGTCCCCGCTCCTTTTGTAGTTTCTTCAGTTTTCATCTACACTTCATAACCAATAGATTGTGGTCAGAGTCCACATCTGCCCCTGGAAATATCTTACAATTTCAAACCTGGTTCCTAAATCTCTGTTTTACCATTATATAAACTACCTGATACCTTTTAGTATCTCCAGGATTCTTCCATGTATACAACCTTCTTTTATGATTCTTGAACTAAGTGTTAGCTATGATTAAGTTATGCTCTGTGCAAAATTCTACCAGACGGCTTCCTCTTTCATTTCTTCCCCCCCCCCCCCCCCCCCCCCCCCAATCCATATTCACCTACTATGTTTCCTTCTCTCCCTTTTCCTACTGACGAATTCCAGTCACTCATGACTATTAAATTTTCGTCTCCCTTCACTACCTGAATAATTTCTTTTATCTCATCATACATTTCATCAATTTCATCATCATCTGCAGAGCTAGTTGGCATATAAACTTGTACTACTGTAGTAGGCATGGGCTTTGTGTCTATCTTGGCCACAATAATGCGTTCACTATGCTACTTCCTGGCAGATTAAAACTGTGTGCCCGACCGAGACTCGAACTTGGGACCTTTGCCTTTCGCGGGCAAGTGCTCTACCAACTGAGCTACCGAAGCACGACTCACGTCCGGTACTCACAGCTTTACTTCTGCCAGTACCTCGTCTCCTACCTTCCAAACTTTACAGAAGCTCTCCTGCGAACCTTGCAGAACTAGCACTCCTGAAAGAAAGGATATTGCGGAGACATGGCTTAGCCACAGCCTGGGGGATGTTTCCAGAATGAGATTTTCACTCTGCAGCGGAGTGTGCGCTGATATGAAACTTCCTGGCAGATTAAAACTGTGTGCCTGACCGAGACTCGAACCCGGGACCTTTGCCTTTCGCGGGCAAGTGCTCTACCAACTGAGCTACCGAAGCACGACTCACGTCCGGTACTCACAGCTTTACTTCTGCCAGTACCTCGTCTCCTACCTTCCAAACTTTACAAGCTCTCCTGCGAACCTTGCAGAACTAGCACTCCTGAAACTTCCCGCGAAAGGCAAAGGTCCCGAGTTCGAGTCTCGGTCGGGCACACAGTTTTAATCTGCCAGGAAGTTTCATATCAGCGCACACTCCGCTGCAGAGTGAAAATCTCATTCTGGAAACATCCCCCAGGCTGTGGCTAAGCCATGTCTCCGCAATATCCTTTCTTTCAGGAGTGCTAGTTCTGCAAGGTTCGCAGGAGAGCTTCTGTAAAGTTTGGAAGGTAGGAGACGAGGTACTGGCAGAAGTAAAGCTGTGAGTACTGGACGTGAGTCGTGCTTCGGTAGCTCAGTTGGTAGAGCACTTGCCCGCGAAAGGCAAAGGTCCCGAGTTCGAGTCTCGGTCGGACACACAGTTTTAATCTGCCAGGAAGTTTCATATCAGCGCACACTCCGCTGCAGAGTGAAAATCTCATTCCGTTCACTATGCTGTTTGTAATAGCTTACCTGCACTCCTATTTTTTTTATTCATTATTAAACCTACTCCTGCATTACCCCTATTTGATTTTGTATTTATAACCCTGTATTCACCTGACCAAAAGTCTTGTTCCTCCTGCCACCGAACTTCACTAATTCCCACTATATCTAACTTTAACCTATCCGTTTCCCTTTTTAAATTTTCTAACCTACCTGCCCGATTAAGAGATCCGACAATCCACACTCCGATCCGTAGAATGCCAGTTTTCTTTCTCCTGATAACGACGTCCTCTTGAGTAGTCCCCGCCCAGAGATCCGAATGGGGGACTATTTTACCTCTGGAATATTTTACCCAAGACGATGCCATCATCATTTAATCATACAGTAAAGCTGCATGCGCTCGGGAAAAATTACGGCTGTAGTTTCCCCTTGCTTTCAGCCGTTCGCAGTACCAGCACACCAAGGCCATTTTGGTTAATTTTACAAGGCCAGATCAGTCAATCATTCAGACTGTTGCCCCTGCAACTACTGAAAAGGCTGCTGCCCCTCTTCAGGAACCACACGTTTGTCTGGCCTCTCAACAGATACCCCTCCGTTGTGGTTGCACCTATGGTACGGCCATCTGTATCGCTGAGGCATGCAAGCCTCCCCACCAACGGCAAGGTCCATGGTTCATGGGAAGGAATTACTCTGTATTCAGTTTAATGCATTATGCATCCAGCTTTTATTACATTGTTTAATTAAATCTGCTTATTTAGTCACAGCAGTTGATTTACATTAAAAAAACTTTGTTTCTGAACAGCAGAGACCTTGTGATTGTGCAGCCAGCTGCTGCATACAGATATCATTAATACTGTATTATCACCTTGTGGCAGTTCTATGTCATATTCACCGTTTACACATCTTAAATGTGGTAGTAGGATCACTGTAAATAAACAATGAAAATTATTCTTATTTGATGTTGTGTGACTATAGAAGAATATAAACTATTTAAATTGCTGTATTGTGTATATATTTACGTCTTTATGATGTTGAATGATTAATTTGCAAATGAGTTTTACTTTTTCCTTGGTTCATATGATTGAGAACCACTTTGGTTAGAATCTTGGATGTGAACCTAACATTAATCTTGATCATTTATGCACAAGCTTTCGATCTTAACTTAATATAACACAATTAGAGAGAGAGAGAGAGAGAGAGAGAGAGAGAGAGAGAGAGAGAGAAATCCATTCACCTTTTGGTGGCAAAATAAAACACACATAAAAGCTGTGTCTCCCCAGAACTGCGGGTGAGGGGAGACTTGCTAGTCAGGATAAGAGAGAAAGACTGTTTGTTGGTGTCTGCAGTGACAGGACTTAAAATGCTGAGAGCTGAAATGTGGAAGATAATGATAATAAGCAAGACAGAGAATACTGAAAAACACCATGCAAGAGTCAATAAGTGTGGGGAGCGAAGTGCCTTATACTTGATAGACATGCGGGGCTGTGTGTGTGTGTGTGTGTGTGTGTGTGTGTGTGTGTGTGTGGAGCACATTTTTTAATCGCAGTTCCCACCTGCAGAGGTTTGAGAAATTGGTGTCAGTAAAGAGAATGTGGTGCAGTATGCAGCATGGTTACGACTATCAAGTTGTAGGGTGTGATCTGTGACAGAATGTTGTGTATTGCCAGTACACATATTCTGTATATGCCTGTTCATCCTAACTGATAACTTGCTGGTGCTCATACCATAGAAGGCTGTACAGTATTTACATAACAGCTCATACACTATGTGTTGTTGCACAGGTGTGTCTCCTTTTAATGATATGTGTTTTGCCAATTGCAGGTCTGGTGTAAGTGGTGCTTGGAAAGTGCATGGGGGAAGTCTTATAGCAGGGATGGTCACAGGGGTAGATGCCATAGGATAGGCAAATGGATGCAGAAGGAGCGTAGGATCTATTGCCGTGATTAGCAGGGGCGGGTGGGGGAGAAGAACCACAAAAAGCGATTTTAGTTATGGTCATGAAAAAATGAGGCAGAATGGACCTCATTTCAAGGCATGGTTTTATTAAGTTACAGTCTTGTTGAAGTAGCTGATAAGTACATTCAATAATGACCCAGGCTATCTGCTACAGAAACTGGCCTGATCACCAGGGAATGGTCCAATCCGATATGTCACAACCCACCCTGGAAATTTTTTATTAGAGACAAATACAGGAAAAGAAATGCACTGTCAAAATTTTAGATGCTAAGGCACACTGCAAGTATTTTTTAAAAATCACACGAAGAACTGTTTATGATTGATGCGCCCACCCTACTGCCGCCAATACCAGTTCTGTAACTCTGTAACTGGCAAACCATATGCTAGCAAAGGGATAGCAACTTGTGATATGATACATTTCGTGTACCAGCTGTTATGTAAACACTGTTCGGCATTCTACACTGGTATGACTACCACCAAGTTGTTGTTTAGGATGAATGGGCATAGGCAGAGAGAGTATACTGGCAACATAAAATATCCTGTTGCAGAGCATGCTCTATGTGACAGATGGACCATGTTGCCTGTTTCACCACACATGCTATTTGTATTCTTTCTCCTGAAACCAATATCTCAGAACTTAGCAGGAGGGATCTAATCTAATCTAATCTAAAGGGAACTGGCCTTACATGTTCTTGGTCCTCACTGCTCACAGGACCTAAATTTACATTGATTTCTGTGGTCTCAGCATTTCTTCTTAGTAACTATTACTTTTCGTCATTATTGCCTTTTATTTTTCTACATCATCCCTCCCCCCACCCATTATTCCCTCCCCCCCCCCCCCCCCCCCCCTCTCTCTCTCTCTCTCTCTCTCTCTCTCTCTCTCTCTCTCTCTCTCTCTCTCTCTGCGCCATGTTTGATGCACTTACAAGGGAATGGTCCAATCCAACATGTCACAACCCACCCTGAAATTTTTTATTTGTGACAAATACAATAAAAGAAATGCACTGTCAAAATTTTAGGTGCTAAGACACACTGCAAGTATTTTTTAAAAATCACACGAAGAACTGCTCATGGCAGCAGTTCATGCAGCACTTCCTGCCTGGTGCATGATTAGCCATGACAGGATTATGTAGTGCCGATATCTGGAGTGACACAAGTGAATTTTAAGCATCTAAACCATACAAAAAAAAGTCACATACCATTAATGTGTTGAATATGAGGCGGTTTGTATTGCCAGCCAAAACTGACTGGTCAATGCAGTGTTTGATGTTACGTTAAAGGCAACTTCCATTAACCATGACTTTAATTTAAATGTAATATTTGTTACATGTACAACATTTTATAGCAGTTCCTGCTTGTGATAATTTTTCCGTAATGCATATTTTAGTAATAATGAAACAATTCCTTGTTTATTCTCCATAGTTGTCACAATAAAGCAAAGTCTCATTTGATGATGAAAACATAAATTTTCCGTACACAAGGCACACTTGACAAAATTAAAATTAATGCTTTCAGGCATGTCACAGTAATTATATGTTTTATTTAGACAGAATTGTCCTAGAGTAAGAATGTATACCAAGCATACTTCAAATAATTCGTAAGATGTGCCAGAGCAAACTTACAATGCACAAATGACAGATACTTAAGAATACTGTTCTCCTGATAAACCTCAAATTACATGGAGCTATCAGAAATTATATTATCCAACAATTTTCATAAAATACATGCTACAGTCAAAAAAATCTTTATTGAGAATGATGTTCAGGAGGAATGTGAGTTAAATCAATAGTCTTTTCATCCTCGTTCTGAAAGATTCTGCTATTATGATGTCCAGGCCAAAAGTCCACAAGAACAGTGGATTACTTTCTACAACTGGTTAGAAACCATTTTGAATGTAATTTTAAAAATTATTCTTTCTTGTTTTTCCAGATTGCGGTAGGTAGGTTATACGATATTTGATAGTAAACATCCCTTTTTTTTTAATTTTTGGTCATAATATACCATGAGATCCCTGAAGACAGATAAAAACCTGCAGAAACAGTAATCCACTCATAATTATCATTGTCCTTGTATATGGATGTGCGCAACAGACTCTTGTCTTTTTTCGCCTCAGAATGATAAAGTGGGGTTTGCTCTGTATGATCAGCATTAGACACAGCAGATGCAGGGATAGCAGCAACCCTCTTCATCATGTTGGCTACGATTTATGGCATCTCCTCTACACTTTTACAGGAAGTAAACTCCACTGTTTCATGACTCTGTGTACTGTATGATTTCTTGAATTTGCACAACCAGGCTGAAGACAACTTGGAATCGGCAATGTTCATCTCAGTTGTGATTTGGAGGGTCCAGTCTCATAGATCTCCATCAATAACAGTGCATTGTCTCCTATGAGCAGCTCTACATGGCTTGTGTCACAAGAAATCTCTTCTAAAGAACTGTTGTTCATGTTATTTGTTCAAGTTTAGGAGTTTATGTTGGTTATTAATGGCAGGCAATGGGGCTTTGTGACCACCTGTTCAGTAAATCTTCCAGATAATTTTTCTTTCACAGTTTTGTGAGTTACATGTTGGTGCATATTTATTACTTCTTGTGAGTCTGCCTTCCCTTTATACAGTTCATGCTCAGCTTTTATGAAGCAATACCGGGTTTGCACACTGCTTAACATTAAGTGTTAAACACAATGAATATTAATTCAGTTTTATCTCATTGCAAATACTTTCAGTACCGCATGTACGATTGTGCTGAGTTATGTTATCTGTTTATCAATATGCCATCAGCAAAGGCTGTGCACCTGCCATATTGCGCATGCACTGTTTGGTATAACTCTGGCAGGATGTACAATTCTGCAGCCACCTGAAGAGCAAGGGAATTTGGTAAGGTTCAACAGTTTGTAAAAAAATGTTTACAGTGCGTCTTATCAGCCGAGGTTTTGATAGGGTCTTTCTTTCAACGTCTTCTTCCAGTATAAAATATTTCAGTGCATGTTTCAAATGTCAGATTGGACAGTTATATTGTTAGCTTTCTGCTCATATTGACTCATATATGGTGCTTTTTCAGTGATCTGTGCATTGCTTATTACTCTGTCTTCCATCGGATTAAAGCTCTCAGGTTTTAAATCTCATCTGGTACACACATCAGCAGTCTGTCTTTCCTTCTCATTCCAGCCAATAAGTCTTTCCTGACTTGGTGTTTTGGGTGACTTTTCCATAACTATCTGTATTTCCTCCTGCTGCCACTTTGTAAGAAGATTTTTCATCTATCCAATTATATTATATTTCCCAACATCAATTATTTTTGTTGATATAATTTGCATTAAGTTTTAGTAAAATCTCCCACACCCTGTACCATTATTTATGAATCAGGCAGTTCGACTGGTGAACTACTATTAAAATCATTACATAAACTTTGAAAAGTGTTCTGAGGTTTCTCTTTCTGACTGAAATTTACATTTATTAAACCTTCTGTGTTTAGTGGTCTTTGTGCATTGCTGTTTTCAGTCACTTCATGTTATGTGGTGTCATGATTTCAGTTTTATGTCAAGCTTGCTTAATAACAAGAGTTAAAAACTTTATTAATTTTCTGTACCAATCTTGTATTTTATTAGGAAAGAATATGGTCAGTTTGCATATTTGGAGGGACATGAATATCGAATGTATAATACCTATGATGTTCATTTTTATGCCTCATTTGCACTGGCTAAATTGTGGCCAAAACTGCAGGAGACTGTTCAGTACAACATGCTGGATGCTATTGAAAATGAGATAGATACAGTGCGCACTCACTTGTTTGATGGGCATTCCAGTAAAAGAAAAGTAAAAGATACAGTTCCACATGATATTGGTGATCCAGGTCAGTAAACTGTTAGATGTATCACAATTTTGAAATCAGCTGCTTAAACTGATCTTTACACAATATGCACATACATATATACTAGGACCTTTTTTTTAAAAGTGTCCCTTATTTTTACAGGAAAAAGTACTGATCGAAACTAGAAAAAGATCCTCTGAACATGTGTCCAGAAGCCTACTCTCCATGAGATATGGGCCATTCTGATCTGTGATAGTTGTCTGTCTGTTGAGGTTATTGAGGGTACTTGATATGGTTACCACTTACTCTTGCTCATCTTTCAGCTTCCCTCCTCAAAGAATCATGAAGTCATGGGAACACATCTGGCTGCCTTTGTAGTTCGTCAGAGGTGTGGGTCACGTGCTCATGTAATGTGTGCATATGGCAGTATTCATTCCTCTGTATCTGGCATGCAAAATGTGGGAGATCTGCTGTGATCCTTTGTGCATGTTGTGAATGATTCAATGTCTGCATGTCACTGGAACAATCTACAAAACTTTTGGTCCCCAGATGTAGTGTAGTGTTGATGATGTGGTTTTGTGTACATGACACATACCTGTCAGTCAATGCTGTTGCCCATTTTCCTTAAGGAGTAATAGAACTCCATTTCATGGTTTCGTTGTTCACACTTACTATTCTTGTTCTAATTCTAGCACAACATCAGAATGTGACAAACAGAATAGCTGATTTAGCAGAAAGCTGTAAGTGGTGTGTCAAACAGCTGCATCAGTGCCATAGCAATAAACATATACAAACACAACTGATAAGTTATGAGCAACGAACATCAGCAGGAAGGCAGCGTACATCACTGAGCACTGACCATTCTCGAGACAAGTGAAGTTGCCCAAATTGCAAGAAGCATTTGTTTCCTGATGTATGTTTATACCACTACTTTTTGACCAGTACTGTTTACCGTACTAATATGGGACACTTTTTTTAAACATCTTGTATTTTTGTATGGGGACACAGATCAAACACTAATAGTTATTTACTTTTCTTGGTACATCATTATTTTATTTCAAAGAATTTGTGTCTTAAATTAGGAAAATAATGTGTATGAATGAAGCATGGTGTGATGATCTGCCAAATTCATTCTGAATACTGACATTTATAAAAACCACCTTCTAATGTCTGTTACTTTTCTTCTTTATGTAATTATTATTATTTTGCTGTGCAGCATTGGAACAAATGACTGAGGCTTTCTTAATTATTGACTTCATCACCTTGAGGATCAGAACATGCTGACAAAGAATTTTTGAGTAACAGAAACTCCTGCATAGCAACCACACACAAAATATGAGGAAAGTCAAGCACTCATTCTTAGCTGATGTATGTGGGGCACATAGACCATTGTATTTAGAGGTATAAAGTTCTTTCGAGTTAGTGCTCTTACTCTGGTGTTGAGTGTGTCACACACACACACACACACACACACACACACACACGAGGAGGAAAGGAGCTAGGAAGGGGTAAGATGTATGGGTATGGATTAGAGGGATGGAGGAGGGGGGGGAGAGAGAGAGAGAGAGAGAGAGAGAGAGAGAGAGAGAGATGAGGGGGGGAGGGAAGGAGGGGGGAGCAAATGGAGAGAGAGAAGGGGGGGAGGGGAAGAGGACTGTGAAGAAAAAATAAGTTAATGGTTTGGAAAATACCAGGAGGGAGATGTGAGGGTGTCGGTGCTCATATATAAGTTTCTGGTTGAGGGGTTTGTGAGGACAGAGGATATGTTAGATGATGAGTTAAAATTCCTATCTACATATTTCAGAGAGCTCATATTCTGGGGATGGGGACGGGGAGGGTGACAGATCAGATGGCACACAGGTATTCAAGCAGCTGTTGAAGTTGTTGTTGAGGTGTGCAGGATGTTTAGCAACTGAATGATTTGAGTTAGTTGCTGTTTAGATAATACAGTAATTGAAACACGGCTGGTGTATAATATGGCTTTTTCACATGTAGTAAATATTTTATCGGATAGGAAATGCCTGTGACAGGGTCACAGTAGGTGGTCATGGATTAGTATATAGGATGGATCTTTTCAGCCTTCATGAAATCTCAACGACATCCTTCTCCAGGGCTATGACACACAAAAATTAACTTACGATCAGTTCACAGCACTCCAGATGAGGACACTTCTGTTGTTGGATTAGGTATTGTGGTACTCGCTCACTTCCAACTCACCTTAAAAGAAGGTCTTTGAGCAAGGTCTGGAGATAGATGCAAAATCATTTCTAAAATTTATTGAGAATGCATAGTTGCTGTGCATCAGCTTAAATTTTCATGGGAATTTCTTTCACATGAGTGTTCATTGAACTGAAAAAAGACTGTACATTAATCTTTGACAAGCGTGTGTAGAAGAATGGGATTAACCACCTTAACTTGAAAATCATCTGTTATGTAATGGTTGTACGTTGCACCGAGTAGTGTGCAATTGGCTCTGTTACCAATTTGAGTGCTCCAGGAGCAAAAACTGCTTTTCGAGGATTGGGCACAGTTATGTTTCAACTAAGGACATCCATGAGTATTATAACATAAGATGTTAGACATCACAGTGATTCCATTGGTGCCTTAAAACTAGATGAATACACCTGACCTGCAATATAAAACCCATTATTGTACCCTGGCCAAGCACACTTCCTAACATACTGCAGCTGTTCCATGTTACCATATAGAAATTCCAAATGAAGTATTCAATGCCAAAGCAGGAAAAGTGATCAAGGTAACATTCTATGGAGGTGAGGTTGCACATGTGAAAGTTCTCCTTAGATGGCAGTTGTCTGGAATCACATAGATATTATCACTGATGACTTCATCATGTGTGATGTTTGATGTTTATAATGTATGTATTCTGAGATACAGAGGCAACTGTGCTGATGATGACTAATGCAAAATATGTCCAGCCAACACACACATTATTATGAGGATGATTATCAGTGATAAAATCCAATCTTCTGAATTTGTCACTTTACCAAAATACTATCATAATATATTCATAAAACAATACTTTACCTGCATTATATTGATGGGAAGTCTGGGTCATGTGTTTCCTTCACAATGAGGTGTCCAAGGGCTCTGTACTACTTTCAGTTGTGAAATCTGAGCTAATTAACTCATTCGCAAAACACCATTTAACCTAACTGATAAAGCTGATTGGTCCAATCAGTGAAATAAGTGGAAATACATTAAACAAATCTAATTATAATTTCAAACCTTGTAAAAGGGACTGCAACAACATTCAGTTGTTAGTTGTTGATACACCAAGTATAACTGATAGAAATTTTAAATAAAAACAGTCTTGATGAAGGCTGTTGTTGTTGTTGTTGTTGTTGTTGTTGTTGTTGTGGTCTTCAGTCCTGAGACTGGTTTGATGCAGCTCTCCATGCTACTCTATCCTGTACAAGCTTCTTCATCTTCCAGTACCTACTGCAACCTACATCCTTCTGAATCTGCTTGGTGTATTCATCTCGTGGTCTCCCTCTACGATATTTACCCTCCACGCTGCCCTCCAATACTAAATTGGTGATCCCTTGATGGTAGCACCACATTCCGAAAGCTTCTATTCTCTTCTTGTCTAAACTATTTATCGTCCATGTTTCACTTCCATACATGGCTACACTCCATACAAATACTTTCAGAAACGACTTCCTGACACTTAAATCTATACTCAATGTTAACGAATTTCTCTTCTTCAGGAACGCTTTCCTTCCCATTGCCAGTCTACATTTTATATCCTCTCTACTTTGACCATCATCAGTTATTTTGCTCCCCAAATAGCAAAACTCCTTTACTACTTTAAGTGTCTCATTTCCTAATCTAATACCCTCAGCATCACCCGACTTAATTCGACTACATTCCATTATCCTCATTTTGCTTTTTTTGATGTTCATCTTATATCCTCCCTTCAAGACACTATCCATTCCGTTCAACTGCTCTTCCAAGTCCTTTGATGTCTCTGACAGAATTACAACGTCATCGGCGAACCTCAAAGTTTTAATTTCTTCTCCATGGATTTTAATACCTACTCCGAATTTTTCTTTTGTTTCCTTTACTGCTTGCTCAATATAAAGATTGAATAACATCGGGGAGAGGCTACAACCCTGTCTCACTCCCTTCCCAACCCCTGCTCCTCTTTCATGCCCCTCAGCTCTTATAACAGCCATTTGGTTTCTACACAAATTGTAAATAGCCTTTCGCGCCCTATATTTTACCCCTGCCACCTTCAGAATTTGAAAGAGAGTATTCCAGTCAACATTGTCAAAAGCTTTCTCTAAGTCTACAAATGCTAGAAACGTAGGTTTGCCTTTCCTTAATCTAGCTTCTAAGATAAGTCTTAAGGTCAGTATTGCCTCACGTGTTCCAATATTTGTACGGAATCCGAACTGATCTTCTCCGAGGTCGGCTTCTACCAGTTTTTCCATTTGTCTGTAAAGAATTCGCGTTAGTATTTTGCAGCTGTGACTTGATGAAGGCTGTATTAATGAAAATCAGCATTGACGTAAATCATTATGTCAGATCTTAATACAAGTCTTTAAGGGAATCCAGAAGCTTTGTAATAATATCAGCAGTGGCAACGTAAGCATTTGCTTTCGTCATGGAAAATCTCTTAAAACTCATGTGCTACTTTCAGAAAGTCACTTGAATGCCAGGATCAAGTGACTCCTTCACACCAGTTATGAAATTACCATCAGAGTCTCTTTTTACTTAATGCATTTTAACAGTTGTGAAGTAATTGGCTGTAATTTCTGAAAAATTATCGTTGTCTTCAAATTGGGCGTTGTAAGAACAGTCAGATTCTTCTAATATGAAGTTGATGCTTTCATCTGTTGAAGAATCTGGTTCTTTTGGAGCAAGTTTCTTCTTTTTAATTTTCTTTCATTCTCTGGCAGAGGCTTCTTCTTCAAGGCAGGCTTTCAAATGTAAACTTATAAAAATAAGAGATTATCCTTTCTTTCAGCCATGACTATCACTTTTTCGGGGAACACATTGAAGGAGTAGAAGCAAGGCTTCAGGAGGCACAGATAATTCAGCCTAGAATTCTTGCTCATGAAGACATGAAGGAATAAGGTTACCAGTAGATGTATTCAAAGTTGAAGGAACTGGATCAGTAGGAGACACAGGAGAAAATGGATGAAGTGGATTTGGAACTGTTTTAGGAACATTATTTTCTGAAACAAATTTTGTTCTTAAGTGGCTCAACAGACTGTTCTGTCACAGATGAGCTTCACCAAATGTTTTATGGTTATTGCCAATACTATGATGTTAGATGATTTTTTAAAATTAAAAGATCTGTAAATTACAAAAGCAAAAAATTATTATATGTGGTTAACTGGACCAACCCATGTAAGATAACTGCCTTGATGTCCCATTAACCAATCATTTTTTATTTCTAAGTCTCTGAAACAACTGCTTCGCTAAGGTTAATCAAAAACAAAACAAACTGTTGTAAAAAGTAAACACAATTATTATGGTGTATTTGGCTTTTCCAAAACTCTATTTGAAGTAACAAACAATAAACAAAATTATTGGGGAAGAAAACTTCTTACCACAGGAGAAAAAAACCTTCAAAACATTTTCTTGATACTTTTCAACTGTTTCTAGTAGCATAAGTTGTTAGGCCTGGGTATTTTGTTGAGCCATTCATTACAGGACACAGGAAACAACTTCTTTTAGAATTTGAAAGCAAGCACCAGTTGACTTGATCTGTCTGGTTAATCTGAGTCTCCTATGTCAATATTTATGCCTGTGCGTAAGGTTACATAAGCACTTTTTTTGCCCATTTCAGATTCAGTGCTATTTATTGGCTGCTAATGTTGGTTTTGGGAGCCTAGAGCACAGAAAGATTGCCCATGAAGATATACCATGCGAGTGACCAAAAGGTCTTTTGGCAATCGCAAAGCCTTGATGCAAATAGCTACCCTTGAGTATCATAGAGGTGCTGAGAATGAAACAACATGATTGGAAAGCATGGATTTTTAAATTTTGGCATACCAAGGCCGTTTGACAAGATCCTGCATTGGAATACTGTGGTGTGTGTTGAAAAAGCCTCCCAAATCATTAGCTTGCTGTTTTCTTTTCAGATGTAGGAGCAAAGCTGCAGCCTGTCCATTTTCCTTTGTGGTGTAGCTGTAGAGTTGGTGCATGGTGATGCTAAAATTCCCAAGTTCAGTTCCAACAAACTGACAATATCTATAATTTAATGTAAACAAGTTCTGGAAAATTTCTTGATTGTGGTGTATTTTTGAATCTTTGAAACTTTGTATAAGTAGCACTACTATCATTTCAGAGAGCAGTCTAGCTCTCCCTTTTTCTGTTTGTATAGTATGCCTGCTTTCAGTGCTATAAATTGATTGTCAGTGATCCTGTTTTCTGTTATGTTACCTGATTTCGGTCACCACATGAGCATAGATAAAGACTGCCAGAATGGAAAATTGTGTTAGAGCTGGTGTCTAAAAGAAAGGAAAAAATGACCTATACATATTGAGTTACTGTGTATTCAATAGGAAGGAAAAAGAAGAAAGAAGTGTGTGAAAATATAAGTTGTGTAGAAAAGGAAGGAGATTTCATCATATAACAAAAGTGATATGTAAATGATACAGCTGCAGAATGCAAACACAGAAGCACCTAATAATATATAAATTAATAATGCAATGCAAGAGTTACATTGCTTGATAGGACAATAAGCAGTAGTTAAATGGATGAATAAAGAGCAGTGGGATGATGATAACTAGAGAGACAGGTGATGTGAACTGAAGCGGCCATTAGTTCATGAATAAACAAGTTAAATACTCAGTGGCAGAATTAGAATCTTGTCCAAGAAATTATTAGGAGAGAAAGAAATTAAAGGGATACATAAATCTGAAGAAGAGTGATTAGAATGGGTGGTGGTAAGTAGGAAATATGAAAGACATTGTTTATGAATGTTGTGTATTGAGGTAGCTCTGGCTGTTGAAAGAGTAATGAAATGTAAGAACTTTTTTTGGATCTAACTGGATCCAAACTGGAAATGATAAAGGATGCAGATGAAATTTATGATAATGTGCCGATTTTAGAGTTTTTTGGACCTGTATGGTTGTTCCCCTATTGTTTCTTATTCCTTTCCATGTTATTTTGGGTATATTGTATATTTCTGTTGGTAATAAGTAAGCATCATGGATAAGCAAGTTTTTGCTCAAGATGTGATTCAGCATCTGATAGATAAAGTTACTGAATAAGGACAACAAAGTTAGGAAAGGAGGGAACAGCCACATGCAGTGCAGCACCTTTCTTTGATACTGACACCACTTTGTTGGTCAATTCATTTGCTTGGAAATAAAGAGAATATGTCATTATGTTTTTTGATAATTTGGATACAGCTGCTAGTTTAAGAAATTGGGTTAATAACCAGTTTAATGGATATTCCAGAAACATAAGGGATCGGTAGAGTTTTGTGGACCACATTCGCAAAATTGATGTCAATACATATAAACTCACTGAGGGTGATGGTGTGAATTAGACCATTTTACAGAAGCTGTACAGGGAGCACTTGATGAGTCTTTATGGGATATACAGCCAGAAATGTCTCATAGAGTTTGTATGGAATTCCCAAAGACTCTGAATGAAACAGTGGAAACCGTGGTGACACTAGCTGAAGTTGATGTGGTTACCAAACCACAAGAAAAGGAGGCAAATTTAACTCTGATATCAAATGTTTTAGATGTGGCTATACAGGTCATATAAAGTGTAATTGTAGGGACAACATTATCAGGATGGAAATGTACAAACAAAAGTTTGCAAAGATAGGGAAGGTGGCCACAAGGCGGACCTTGTACCCCCCACTGTTAAATGGGGCAGTAGGTGGTGTGTCCAGTGTACAGTACTCACAGTAAGGATTCATACAGGTCAGCTCTGGGTGGAGTCAGTGGCTGACTTTTTTCTAACTGGTTATGTGAAAGGAAAGTTATGCGTATTTTTTTAATGTGGTGGCTCCCAAGTATATGTGGTAAGTAAGAACGTACTTGGTGTAGTAGAACTGAATCAGCCATGCTGGGGGTTAAGGGTTTAATTGGGGGTCATTTTAATTCATTTGGTTCAACAGTGCTAGGATTATGACTGAGGGGAAGTCCTCCCCATGGTTGTCAGTGGCTATGAAGTTGGTTTAGATTTCATGGTTGCACATCATGTCAAAGTTGAGTTGGAAGGCCATTTAGTAGAACTGAATGAACCCCAATTTCATCTTGGTTTTATGGCTAGAAAACTATTACCATTGCAATGATCATCCCTAGGCCAAGTAACGATCTTCTTGCAAAACAAAGTGACGTTTTTCCAGACTGAGTGTTAACCATGTAGGATGTAAATGGTCAAAAACCTGGCATAAACAAATCGTATGCTCCTAGGTATCCTTGGAGAGCACAATATCATTTGAATAGACCATGTATTTCATTGAGATTAACCCTCACAATATACCATCTAACAATCTGTGGAAAGCTGTTGTCATGTTTTTCAGTCCAAAAGGCAAGCGATGATATTGATAATGACAAGATGGAGTTGAGCACCTTGTTTCTGGAAAATCTTCAGGCACTATCTCCAGTTGATGGTACCCACTTCATAGGCCCACAGTTATTAAATAATGACACTGGCCCAGGTTACCTGAGATCTCTGTTACATTAGACATAGGGTAGTCTGTATTTTTTTCTGGTTTAAATAATGGTAATCACAACAAAACCTATACGCATTACAGCCAACCGATAATTTATTTGGGATGATGATAAGAGTGCAGACTAAGGACTATTACTCTCTCCCATAATCCCATCTTTTGAAGCTGACAGTGTAGGAAAAGATAGATTGTTACTTACCGTAAAGATGAGACATTAAGTTGCAGACAGACAAAATTAAGACACTTATACATAAGCTGTCGGGCACAGTTTTTGTCAAAAAGGAAACACACACCTTTCATTCACACAAGCAACCACGCGCGCGGGCGCGCGCACACACACACACACACACACACACACACACACACACACACACACACACACACCTGACTCCAACTCCGGTGGCTTGCACTAGATTCTGAAAACTGTAAGGCTCTTCTAAAGTGATGTCATATATTGCTGGTTTATGAACTGAATTACAGTGAAAACACTCAACTCAACTGTTAGAGTTCCAGTATCTTCTGCTGTTGTTATTCCTGCAGAGAGAACCTGTATATTAGGCTTGACAAAAGTGCCAACATATTGTCGATGTGGATGTGCAGCTGCAACCTACATGCCTCTAATCTTTGAGCAACAGTGTCATACGTCTTGAGAGTCCTGAATGCAAATCATTTCACATTCTTGATACTTTCACATCTGATTTAGTATCTCTTCCTTATGTGTACATAAATTCTCGATGTTAGAGACTGTATAGTGATCTTTGTCTATGAGAAGGCTCGTTGTAAGGCCTTTGTGGATATAATGGAGCTTCTGTACGACTTCTCCACTCCAAAAGTGATGGCCTGCCAGGTGGAGGTAACAGTCTGGCCATACACGGGGGCTGTTGTTTGACATCTGTAGCATCAGGTACACATCACAAAGTTCTGTAACCAACTTGCATCATCTAATTTTGATGTTACTCTCTCTCTCTCTCTCTCTCTCTCTCTCTCTGCAGTAGGTCACGCTCGGTTGTGGTTTGGTTTATGAAGCTGTGCTGCAACTATTCTGATTGTAGAAAAAATGAGCATCTGTTTTTCAGTAAATAGCATGTGCATTTTTAAGGGATGTGTATCTTTTATTTGGTGTTGCAATTCTTGCCATGGCACTGTTAAAATTACACACGCAAAATGTTACAGAACATTCCGCGTGAAGCCTACTTCATACATTGATATTGACACATGACAGTTATGATGCTGATCACATATTAGGATCACAGAATCAATACCAACAATCAGCATAACAATTCTTGGCATTTAACACTAGTTTGCTCAAGATATTAATAGTCGTCATTCGTGATGTCACACACGCGACCTCACTCGAACAAGGTCTCCACCCAACTCTTAATGCAACCTGATTGTACAATTAATAATTCCATGAAGAAACCTTTGAATGATTAACACACTTTAAAAATTTCATATTCAGTGACCTCACACTTGTGAACATTCATGTTCACCACCACCACCAAGTCAAAATCACATGCCTGCAGGAGTTTATTTTATTATTTTGTTTTTTATATTTTTTATCATTTTTACTATCTTGTTATTTTGTTTCAAATTTTTTATTGATTTTGTTAATTTTTTGTTTTATAGTTATTCACACTTTCTTCACATAGGCATGACACTAAAAGAGCACACAAAATATTAAATACTGTGCAACGTTTGTGATGCTGCTGATGTATGTAAATAGTGTGTATTAATTAGATAAAATTATAAAACGACCATCTATATTGCACAGATAAACTTACCTTAAAAGCTTACTATATCATGAGCTGAACGATTTGCACAACAAATAATAAACTATTGGAACATAACTCGTATCTTATAATTATTGTCCTTTTTTATTTAATGTGTGCAATAATAATAACTGAAAATTAGGGAACCACCACTAGAAAGCTCATGTGAATAATTTTGGCGTGAAATGTTCCAACAACCAATCGAAATTAAGTATGAGTACGATTAGCTGAAAGAAGCAGAACAACTGCAAAACAATGTATGCATGACAAAATACTATCAACTTTTCAATAATGTATGGAAATTGATGAAGTTAAGCTTGTTTTCTCCAAAAATAAATTTTCTACAAGATACCATAGCAGATCTTGAAGAAAACACAGTGAAACATTTCGTATTAGGTAGAAATAAAGTGACTTTTTCTCCAGTTTTCAGGTTAGTCTAATTTTGTGTGTGCTCATCAATGAAGCTTTAAATGCTCAACTGAAAAGTATCTCACACTGTACTGGGCTGCGCATAATTCTGGTTTGGTGCACATGTGGTTTTCCACATCCAAGATTTTTTGATGGTTTTAAGCCAGTGGTAGATAAAATCTCTAATATACAAACAACAAAACAATAAAGAAACTTCCTGGCACATTAAAACTGTGCGCCGAACTGAGACTCGAACTTGGGACCTTTGCCTTTCCCAGGCCAGTGCTCTACCAACTGAGCTACCCAAGCACTATTCATGGCCCATCCTCAAAGCTCTACTTCTGCCAGTACCTTTTCTCTTGCCTTCCAAACTTCACAGAAGCTCTCCTGCGAAACTTGCAGGACTAGCATTCATGGAAGAAAGGATATTGCAGAGATGTGGATTTGGCACAGCATGGGGGATGTTTACAGAATGAAATTTCCACTCTGCAGCAGAATGTGCACTGATGTGAAACTTCCTGGCAGATTAAAACTGTGTACCAGACCGAGACTCGAACTCAGGAACTTTGCCTTTGGCGAGCAAGTGCTATACCACAGTTTTCATCTGCCAGGAAGTTTCACATCAGCGCACACTCCACTACAGAGTGGAAATTTCATTCTGGAAACAAAACAATAATAAACTGTAATAACTAGTTTCTTTAATTATATCCAAATGCAACAATTAAAATGCAACACATTTCTGCAAATTCAGTTTCATGTGCAGGCATCTGATTTTTTGCATGTAAAACCTGAATAATGAAAGAGTTTATGCAAATGCTTTTTATCATTATGGTAAGAATATATTTTTTATGATCATCTGTATAACTTTAAACCATCTCAGCATGTGTGATTCACATAAAGTCAGATTTTACACATATTTTGTGTGCAAATTTAGACTGGTGTATCTTGGCAACTGATAAAGCTTCCACAAAGCAGCAGGATGTCCATTAATTACATGTATTTCTTTGCCTTCTTATAAAATTTGAACCAGTTCACACAAGTTTGAAAGATACAAGTGCCACAATCATAAAAAGCTTATAAAATGTATTCTCATTTTTTCTTTTTTTTTCCATGTAAAATCTGACTTGAGCTAGATTTTTAAAGTGAATTTTCAATTTTATCATAAGAAAGCATTTTTATTTGATGATTAAAAGTCTTCTGGGTGTTGTAACATGTCATTGTATACAATACTTTAATTATAAACTGTAAAACCCTTTTTACACTGGCCATGGAAGCCTACTTAGGACTTTATCCATTTATCTATCTTCATGCAAAGTTTGAACCAATTCATACAAGTTTAAAGTATAGGGATAGTACACTTCAAAAACCTCCCAGAAAACAGGTTTTCTGTTTTGCACATAACACCCAAACAGTGGTGACTGTTTTGCGTATAAGATCTGAACAGTGCACTTAGAAATGGTGCAATTAGCTGAGCTTTAATTTCAAACCAATTAAAACCTTTTGCAAAAGGAATTAATCGATTCGCACGATTTGCCTTAGCAGAGCTCTGGTTCAGTGTTCAAATGTTACTTAATATACTGTAACGTAGCTACAGGAGGCAGATGTTCAAATGGCTGCTGGTCCAAGTTAAATAAACCAAACCTTTTTACCCCCCATTCCTAGCTCAGGAACCGAGCACCAAGAACGCCCCTCCACCCCCCCCCCCCCCCCCCCAATCAATGATTCTGAACATGTTGTTTTTATATGTTTTTGTTAAAGTGCTTCCGCCCAGTAATGATTACAGTTTAAGTGGATTGTAGTGCTTTCTAGTTTACGGTAAGAGTAGTGTCATGTGTGACTAATGTGGATGTTGTCGTAGGTTAATTGGTATGGGAGAAACATGTTAGAATTGTGGGTTCATGCTACACTAGGGAGAACACAGTGGGAAACCAGGTGTCAGATGAGGCTCTACCATGGAGTTGTATATTATGCAGTGCAGGTGAGAAAAGAAAATCATGGAACAGTGAAGAAAGATTTTTGCCCTCCAGGCAGGTTTAGAAATGACATATTTTGAATTAGATAGCTTGAAATGGGAAAGAAATAATGGGAGTTTGAAGAAAGTGACAAATAGTAGGCAAAAGGAAAAGCCTCAAGAAATCACTTTCCCTATTTCCCTATTCTGGTTAGCAATTAGTTTGATTTGAGACCTGAAATAGGAGAAAAGACTTGACCAGTTTTTGAGCTCAGTAGGGTGCAGCAGGTCGTAGTGAGATGTTGATGGAGGGGATAAGGTCTTTTAGTCAGAGGTGCAGGAAACAGCATGCTTAAAACTTAGGATATGGCATTAAAGCTGGCCTGGAGGAAATAGGAGCAGCCCAATACACACTCATGTGAGGTTTATGGAAGTTCTACAGTGAAACAGCCAGACCTGGATTAAATGACTGTTAGCCATGTGAACAAAGAGCTGAACGAATTGTTTCCAACAAAAGTATCACATCTGTGCCATGCCTGTAGCTTTGATTTGGAGATAAGTATAAACTACTCATGACCTGCACCTGAATAGGAGGAGGAAGGAAAGACGCAGAACATCTCGCAGAATGTGTAAGTGAGATTGCAATCAAACAAGACAAAATCCCTGTGATTACCGAAGTCAAAGGGACATACTTTTCAGGTTTGAGTCAGATAACAGACACACAGTATTGAAAGAAATTAGAGCAGAAGAGGACTATAACACACACAATGTTTTCCATTAAAATATTAATTTTTTTCATTAGAACATTAGAGGGTTGAAAAAAAAATGATGAGCTTCTTGTATGCCTAGAAGATGTGGAAACTTCTTGCTGAACACCATGTGACCACCGGGATGGAGGAGTTAAATATCAAGGATTATAGACTTGCATCACTTTCATATAGAGTTAACATGGAAAAAGGAGGAGTTGCAACATATGTAAAAGTTGCACCCGAAGAGAAAAAAAAATTGCCACAAATAGTTTATTTGCTGATTAGAACATAGAAGCATGTGCTTGTGAATTGCTACTACAGAATACTTCTCTAATAATTGTAACAGTCTACAAATCCCCTCCAGAAAATTTTCATCTATTTATTAGAAATCTAGATGCATTATTGAGCTGTTTGTCAGACAAAATGAAAGAGTAATTCATGGAGATTTCAATGTAGATTTCTTAAAAGACAAGGACAGGAAAAATGAAGTAGAATTATTATTTTGTTGTTGAAATCTAATTTCAGTAGTCAGTTTTCCAAATTGTGTGGAGCAAGATAGGAGAAAACTGATTGATAACATTTTTATAGACATTCCTGGAGATTAATGGAAATAAACAGTAAGGCACCTTACAATCCTGAGATAGCTTTATACAAAGCAGTGAGACTTATCAATGAGAACAGGATACCATGTTTTAAGAGTAAGTTTAAAAGTGGTATTATTGGATGAGGAATATATAAAAAGAGCTGCTAATGTTGAATTCAATTTATTCTGTAGTAAATTTGTGTAAGTATTTGAAAGTTGCTTTCCTAAAAAATTATCCTGAGCAAGACAAGTAAGCTGTGGAATTAAAATCTCTTGCAAGAGGAGGAGGGAAATTTATATAAATGCAAGAGTAAGTCAAGATTTGATATTACTTGCATACTACAAAAAATTCTGTACTGTTTAAGAGAATTCATTAAAAGACATAAGTATTAACATCCTGGCAGAAATTAATATTGCAGATAATAAGAGTAAAGATATATGCAATACAAATGGGAGCATGGACAGCCAGTATGTGTACAAGATACCATAACAATTAAACTAAATGACAATGTTGTGACTTATAATTCACAAGTTGCAAGTAGTTTTAGTAATCACTTTCTAAATGTAGTAGGAAGAATTGGATTAAATGCTTCAGTTGAAGAAGCAAGAGAATATATTAGAAATGCCGTTAACAAAATTTTAAGCAAATAGAAGTAACACCAACATCCTTCTCGGAAATTAATAGAATTCTAAAATACGAAAGCTCTTGTGGATTTCATGGAATTTCAAACAGAATTTTGAAAAGTTGTTCTGACTTAACAAGTAATGTCCTAAGTGATATATGCAATGCATCACTGGCACAGGGATGTTTTACAGTCAGGTTAAAATATGCAACTGTTGAACTTCTTCATAAGAAAGGTGACAAGACAGACTTAAACAAGTGTTGTCCAGTTTCCATACTGACATCTTTTTCCAAAATATTTGAAAAAGTTATTTACTCAAGAATGGTCTTGCATTTAAGTTGAAACAATTTACTTAGCTTATCACAATTTGGATTCCAAAAGGATTACTTGACTGAGAATGCTATTTATGCATTCACTCATCAAACATCAAAAGCCTTAAATAATAAAAAAAGTGCCAGTTGTAGGGAAAGACAGATTGCTACTTACCGTAAAGAAGACACACAAAGTTGCAGGCACAATTAAAAGGCACTTACATAAAGCTTTTGCCCGTAGCCTTCAGCAGCAAAAGAGAAGCACACACCATTCACACAAACAAGCAAACACACTTCACGCACACATGACCTCCAGCTCCAGCATATTGGGCCAGAATCTCGAGACACATTAAGTGTCTTCTTTAGATAAGTAGCAATCTGTCTTTTCCTACATTGTTGATATTCCTATCTGGAGTTTCGATTGTTTAATATAGCCAGTTGGTATTTTTTTGTGATTGTTCCAAGGTGTTTGATTGTGTAGGTAATGTCACTTTCTTAGAAAACCTCAAGTTTTATGGAATTGGTGGATTTATATATGCTTGGTTTGAATTATACGTAACAAACAGAATGCAAAAGGTTGTGCTGAATAATTCACACAGTGTCAGGAGGAAAGAAAATTTTAGTGTCGGGGGACAAATCACAAAGGGAGTTCCACAGAATTCAATTTTGGGTCCACTCCTATTTCTTCCAGAGCCAACAAGCAGAATTGGTACTTTTTGCAGGAAATACTAGTGTTGTTGTAAATCCTATTAGAGAGAAACCAACAGAAGAGTTAGTAAATTATATTTTACAAAGAATTATAAAATAGTTCTCAGGAAATGGACACTCCTTAAATTTTGGCAAAAAGAGAAAAACTGCACTAGTTCAGTTCTGTACAACAAATAGTCATACTGACGATTGCAACAATTGATGTAGCACATCAGCAGGAGTCAGTAAATTGCGTAGAATGCTCCAAATTTTTGGGTGTACATATTGATAAAAAACTGAACTGGAAGAAAGATACAAAGAATTAAGTTCAGCTACTTTGGCTCTTCATATAATTGCTGGTCTTGGAAACAAATGATTCAGACCCTGCTGACATATTTTGCACATATCCATTCAATAATGTCTTACAGAATAATTGTCTGTGGTAACTTGTATATGGCTACATTTGATAATGAAATTCATAATCAGTAATCTGTCGCTATTTAAGAGTTAACTGTTATGTCCATACCTACAACACTAGGAGGAATAAATGACCTTTATTACCCATTATTAAATCTGTCGGTGGCTCAGAAAGGATTTCAACATGCAGAAATAAAAATGTTTGATCATTTACTGTGTAACATAAAAGATCTGAGAGATAGCAAAACAAGTTTTAAATGTAACTTAAAATTATTTCTCCTGCACTAATTTCTACTTAAAAACAAGTAGCCAGTAAGAAAAAAGGCAGTTGCGTGAGTAGGACTAAAATAATAATTTGTTTATTAATGTTAAAACAATCATCTATACATATTCTGTACATTGTCTCATTCCACATCATTTTGATAAAAGAATTCTTCAGATGATCTGTGGAACATGTAACTAACTAGATGGTTACCTGTTAGACTCATTAACTTGCCTTTTGTGCATTACAAGACATTGTACCCTCTCCATTTTCTTAACACAAACTTTGACCTTTTGTCACTCACCGTTGTGGCTCTTTGCACCTGTTACTTATTCATTTGAAAATATTTTCAAGTTATGACCTATCTTAGCCGGCCGGAGTGGCCGTGCGGTTCTAGGCGCTACAGTCTGGAACCGAGTGACCGCTACGGTCGCAGGTTCGAATCCTGCCTCTGGCATGGATGTGTGTGATGTCCTTAGGTTAGTTAGGTTTAATTAGTTCTAAGTTCTAGGTGACTGATGACCTCAGAAGTTAAGTCGCATAGTGCTCAGAGCCATTTTTATGACCTATCTTATCTAATAGTTTGTCATGGAAGCCATCTAGAGGAATCCTCCCTAGAAACCCAGAATCCTAAACCTCTCACATGGTTCAGATTCATTGAAGACATCTTCGTGATCTGGATTGAGGATGAGGACACCCTATCCACATTCCTCCTGAACCTCAACAACTTCTCCCCCATTTGCTTCACCTGATCCTACTCAACCCAACAAGTTACAATTCTAGATGTTGACCTCCACATCAAAGATGGTAACAACAGTACCACCATCCGTATCAAAACTACTAACCACCAGCAATACCTCCACTTTGACAGCTGCCACCCATTCCATACCAAGAAATCCCTTCCATACAGCCTAGCCACCTGTGGTGATCGCATCTGCAGTGACAACCACTCCTTCTCAAAATGCACTGAAGGTTTCATTGAAGCTGTCACAGACCATAATTATCCTCCCAACTATGTACAAAAACAAATCTCCTGTGCCTTATCTTTCCAGTCTCCCACCACCTCCCAAAGTCCCATTGTCCGGCCACAGAGGAGCGTTCCCCTCGTAACTCAGTACCACCCAGGACTGGAGCAACTGAATATTTTCTCCACCAGGGTTTGGACTACCTCTCATTGTGTCCTGAAATGAGAAATGTCCTGCTCACTATTCTTCTCACCCTTTCCACAGTGGTATTCTGCCATCCACCAAACCTACACAATATACTCGTCCTTCCTTACACAACTCCTGCTTCCAACCCCTTTCCTCATGGCTCATACCCCTTAATAGACCTAGATGCAAGACCTGTCCCATATGTCCTCACAACACCACCACCACCACCACCACCACCACCACCACCACCACCTTCAGTCTGGTCACAAACATCACCTATCCCAACAAAGGCAGGGCTACCTGTGAAACCAGTCATCTTATCTACAAGCTGAGCTGCAACCACTGTGCTGCATTCTATGTGGGCATGACAACCAATAAGCTGTCTGTCTGCATGAATGGCCACCGACAAACTGTGGCCAAGAAACAACTGGACCACCATGATGCTGAGCATGCCTCCCAACATGACATTCTTTATTTCAATGTCTGCTTCTCAGCCTGTTCCATATGGATCCTTCCCACCAACACCAGTTATTCTGAATTGCGCAGGTGAGAACTTTCCCCGCAATACATCCTACGTTCTCGTAACCCTCCTGGCCCCAATCTTCATTATTCATTGTCCTCACCCATCCAGCCCCTTCCCTGTTCACATTCCAGTACTACACAGCTGTCACTCCACCATCACATCCAGTCTTTTTACTCTCTCCTTTTCCACTATCCCCCCCCCCCTCCCCACTCCCTACCTCTACCCTTCCCTCTGTCTTACCTACAGCACTTCACTATCTGCCACTCCTACCATACTATCCCTCCCCCTCCCTGCCCCAGCCTCCTCCTTACCTCAACCCAGTCACCTCCTCCATCAAGCACGGGTGCTGCTGCTCGAAGTGTGGTTTCAGTTGCCTAAGACTGCAGTCGTATGTGTGAGTTGTGTTTGCGTGAGTGTGTGGGTCTGTCGTCTAAGGTTGATGAAGGCCTTACTGGCCAAAAGTTTTATTTGTGACAATTTTGTTGTTATGCCTATCTGTGACTCGGCATCTCCGCTATATGGTGAGTAGCAGCTTATCTTTTCATGATATTGTTACATTTCTTCCTGGATCTTCCAGTGTTTGAGTTTGTCATGTTTATTATTTGCACCTTTTTCTAATAGACACTCTCATTCCTGGTTTTTAAGATAAAGAAAATTTAACTCTGTGCTTCAATGGTTGGCGAATGTATGATTATACATGAAATGAAATACAAATAATATGAGCAGTGATGCAGGCCCTTCAACCTCCTCGGGCCTTTAGGCTCACAATATATGACCTACAAACCTCCTGTCACGACCTATCCTCCCATTTGTTGTTGTGTGTGATTTAGCACTGGTGTACATCATTTCTCAGTAGCAGTGTGTTATTCCATGTTCACATACCGGTATCTATTTGCTTTTCAACATGTCCTGCATTGCTACTCAATTGGTGAAAATAACCAGCAATTCTATATCTTCAGCTGACCCTCTCTGAATTTTGTTGCACAATTCCCTCCCTTTATAATTGTCTTTGAACAGATCTTTGCTAAATCTTTGTTCAAATGAAGTTTTGCAAACCTTTTCTAACTTGAAGCTCTGTGCATATTAGATATTTGATAATCAAATTATTTCACTTCTGGTCTCTCTTTACTTGACCATCATTAGATTCATTTACAGTAGTTTGAAGAAGCCCATGTGCTCAGTTGACCTCTTTATTATTAGATAATATTCCCAAAACGTTATCTTCTAGATATACTGTCTTCCCAACTCTTGACTCTTTTTTTTTCCCCTCTAGAAATTGTAACTTCTGTTATTAGCTATTTGAGTTTTTGATCTATGTTATCAGTGGAATTTTGAACTTTTCCAAAAGAAGCACCAAGCCTTTAATCTATTTTTTCAAAATTTTCCTCAACAGAATGATTAATTTCTTTTAGTCAATTTTTAGTTGTTTCCTGGTTTTTCTGAAATTATTAGTTTTTTTATTTAATCCCTTTGTAAAACGTATCTTCATCTTTCACACTCAGTATGATCTGCCATATTATTTTCTATGGATCTACTCATTATGCTAAGATTGCAGACTGTTGTGCACTCAATGTGGCATTGTGCTGAGCTACACAGAGATAAGATCAGCCTACCATAAATTTTGAGATGTCTGGCCACATGTTGATGTGTTGTGCTGTGTTCACTAGGTGTGGTGGAAACTCTACCTCTCATTATGTCTCCTCCCTGCTGTGATGACAATTGTGTGCTGTGAAGCAACCATGCGCCATCTGGCAGCTGCTTGCTGCCTTGAGCCTTATGCCATATTGCCCATCTCATACAGAAAACCTCAAAAACTGTTTTTCCCCTTGATCTAAGTCTTTAATATTGCATTCACGTCACAGATTTTAGCATTCTAAAATGTCAACTGTCACTCATCAACACTGTTGGGTAATTTTGACAAAAAGCAAAAAAAAAAAATATTGGTGAAGTTACTTCCACCTATTCTTATGTAAAGATTTGCACTTTATCAGTGTTGTATTATTTACAGAACACTATGATCTTATGTTCTTTACTAATGTTATGAATCAAAATCGTTGCACAGCCTATCAAAGTTACTGTTCAATGAATTACAGTTAAAAAGTCACTGTTCCTACTGTTTCATTGTTGTTCATTATTAATTGCAGTACAGTTCTTCAGTCAGTCACTCAGTATTATCCCCTCAGGGCAAATCATGTCCCACACCTCCACTCTAAAAGCCATGCCCTAGTGGCTGGAGGTAACAGCCTGGTCATACATGTGAAGGCTATGATATGTTTGATATGTACAGTATCAGTTGTCCATTGTGGTGTTCTGTAGCTCACTTTGTCTCTTCTAATGTTGAATATCCTTCTCAATGTGGAGGTCATGTGGTTCCATTTATGAAGTGGCATGGCAACTTGTGACTGTAGAAAAATATAGGTCTGCTTTTCAGTAAACAGGATGTCAGTTTTGTTTTAAAGGATGCGTATTATTTATTCTTGCCACAGCACTGTTAAAGCTCAAGATATTAATAATCGCCATCAGTGGCTAAGGTTGCCACCCAACCTTTAATGCAACCTCAAGGTACAATTAACACTTCTTTAAATAAACTTTTGAGTGGTTAACAGACCTTGCAAACTCTTTGTTTAGTGACCTCACACTACAACTTTTCACCGCCGCCGCCAGCATGTGTAGTGAAAGGATCAGCTCAGTTACTAATACATTTGACTAGGGAATGCCCAAATAAATTATAAGCTCATTGTTTGTGGAGGCATATGTCATGTTTTTCAAATCATATAGTCATTGAAACAAATTAAGAGGAGAATGGAGACAGGACTGAATACTGTGGTTTGTCTTGTTTTGCTCTCAATTTAATGTTACGTCTGACGTGTTATTTGTCAGTGTAACCATATGCATTATGTAGTAAAAGATGGCCTCACCTATGGAAGAGAGCTGCCATAACTTTTATTTTACCCTATGAATTTATAGTCCATTTAACCAAGTCATTGACTAGGTCACAGAATACGTCAGCAGAAAAAAATTTTCTTGTTTAGCTGTGGCAGAACTTTGTTAGCATTTTTGTGGTTTTATCTGTGAAGAATCCCTCAAAGAAGGCAAATTGACAGGTAGTTAAAAATTCTGATCAGACAAATGTGTCAGTATTCTGTTGTTGGCTATTTCCTCTAACATTCTGGAATAGGCTGAAGGATGTGCAGTGTGCTTGTATTTAGAGACATTTCTTCTGTTGCCATTTTTATAGATGGGCATTCCTGTAGCATATTTAAATTTTTTGACTGATTACAGAGGTTGTTCAAGGGCAGTCTTATCATATTTTCACAAGGTTTTAGTGCTCTGCTAGCATGCTAGCAGTACCATCATGGCCAAAAGAATTGCTGCTTTTTAGTGACTACTTTCCATAATCTCCTTTGGGATTGTAATTTTGAAAGTAATGCATCAGTACATACAGTGTATTTTGGAGCAAATCATAAGCATCTAGAAGTGGATGATTGCTGGTTAGTGCGCTGTTACTGTCCATCAGGGATGTAACCATTGAATCTTGTGATCAGTGATGTTATTGAGTATCATTTTAGGAACATCTGTTGTATGGATATCAGTTTCATTTGCCTCAGTATTTTACTTGCTCCGGATTCTTTTTGCTTGATTCTTTCATTGTTTTACTTTTTAAGTATCTAATATATTTTATATTATGAGTTAATTGAAAGTAGCACAAAATTTTGCAACACAATGTGGAAGTTACTGTGAGAAAGGACACAATAAAGTTACTTATTTGTATAAAGTATCAGATAGCTTCTGTAGTGTTTGCTTGTGTGTTTTTATCTATTTTGTGCTAATATTAAACATATGTAATTTGAATGGCATATTGATACTAGATTAAATTTTGTTCATTCTGCTTTCCCACTTTGTGTTCAAGACTTAGTTAAATACTAAACTTCATTTTATTTGCAGAGGAAGAACCATTCTTAGCCATAAATTCATATCCCATTCATGATGTCTCGGAATGGCGTGATCTGAATTTAAAATTCGTTCTCCAGTGTTACCGTGACTACTGCTTTTTTGATTCTTGTGACTATCTTGAAGCTATGTGGCCAAAAATAAAAACAGTCATGAATAAGGCACTGACATGGGATGAAGATAATGATGGCCTTATTGAAAATAGTGGATTTGCTGATCAGACATTTGATGCCTGGATCATGAAGGGACCAAGGTGAGTTCAGTGCAGAAGTCGTTTTTCTTATCATGAAAGTGCCAAGGAACATTGTATTTTGCTTACTCACCTGTTAGCATACTGTGCCACGGAAATCAGCGTGTTTGCAATTCTATATATTGACAAAAAAATTTCCAACTAGAAGTTGAATAAGAGTAATATATATTCTGCAACTCTGCTTAAAAAAATATACACACTCCACTTCCCAGTCAAGCTTCAGGAAAATGATGCAAAGGCTCCACCCTTGTAACATATCCATCATCGATTTCCTGTGTATTCATTTGCCTATCTTTTTTCTATAAGTTAAAGATTGATAATTTCCAATCCATTATTTCTGGTGAGTAAAATGTAAGTAATGCAGTGGGTCTTCAGATGTGACATACAGCATTATCGAGGATATTCAGCCCAGTTGTCATTCATATGATTATTGCCATAACATGTTTGGGGGGTAGCATTATCCCTACCTTATTTTGTTTTCTTTTTTAAGGTAGAGTATAACTCAGGATGTCTGTAATACTGACATGTCTGTTGGTATAAGGGGGATTGTTTTATCTGGTTTCGTTGCTTTTAGCACTTGAAAATGGGATAATATTGTCCTGAAACATGTTGTGGCAATAATCAAATGACTGACAAATGGGTTGAATATCCTCAATATTGCTTGAATAACAGTTGTATGATGGCTTCACATCAGTTCTGACTTACACTATGTTTTAAAAATACAGCAAATAGCAGTTTCCTGTAAAAACATATTTATTTCAGATTATCCATGGTATTTGATTGTCCATGCAGTCTTGGGTTCACATTAACATAGATAATCTGGAGTTCTCTGTGTTTATATTCCAGAGAGTGAGACCGATCTATAACTTTACTACAGAATTCTGTGGTAAGAGCATAAAACATAGTGACTGGTCTGAACGTTTTATTTGAGACAGATACTAGTACCGAATTTAATGTACTTACTATGGGCAGAAGAGTATCTTCAAAGGTAAAAGAGGTGCATAACCAAAACCAGCAAGCTCTTGAGGTATATTTATGTAATAGACAGTATTGCAATATGTTAAGAGGAGTGCTTGGAAACTAGAATGTTGGAAATTGCAATATAAAGACAATAAAACCAAACTGATTTGGCATAATATTGAGATAGACAAGTATAGATATGGAGCATGACATTATTTCTGCTACAGGAAAAAATAATATTATAAATGATATTATGCCTTAGCAGATAATGGATTAATTTCATAGGAAAGTTCTGGCAGCATGTAAATACTTTAAGAGTAAAGGAGACCACTCACTGAAAAGCAGAAGCATTGAGTCATTGACGAGCACACACAAAACAGAAAGAAAATTTGCTAGCTTTTGGAGTAAGCCCCTTTAAAACCAGAGTACACATTCATTCGCACACAGCCTATGCACCAATGAGGCACTGGCTGAATGCTCAATGCCAGTGGTGCATTTCAGTAGGTGAACTATATTGGGTTGGAATTGTGTCAGATGGGGTGGGGGGGTGGGAAGAGGGCGGGGGGGGGGGGGGGGGAGGAGGAGGAGGAGGAGGAGGAGGAGGAGGAAGAAGCAGGGGCAGGGAGAGGGGTTGGAGATGAACCTGAGTGCAGTGTACTTGTGTATGTTTTTGAAGGTGTGCTGCTTTGTGTGTAGTGTGGAACGTTTTCTTTCATGTTGTGTTGTAAACATTATTGTATTATGGAGTGGACTGAATATTGTAAAAAGTTCATCGAGCTCATATTTTGTTCCATAAGAGTAGAGTGTAATCAACATATGTGCTGTAACAAACTATTTTTATGGCAATGTTAGTTTTACCATTAAAAATGTCTTTTTTTTTTTAAGCGGTTGCTGACTATGTCAGCAAGGAGCTTGATATGTTGTTACTCTAGCAAAGCATTTCGGAGTAAACCCTTAGCTAAGTCTTATTTCTGTTGGTAGATCGTACCATTAAATGAGGAATAGTTATGGCACAGTGCAAGTTCAAATAAGTTGGCCAGTTCTGAAATCTCAGGCAAGGTTAGTTTTTGTGTTTAATAAGATTTTGTGTAATACTTTCAGTTGTCGTATTGGGAGTTACACTGTCAGATTAGGTTGAATCCAGCTTGTCCACAGACTTTTGTGTGTTTGATGGAAAGTGTTGGCCCATGTGTGTTTTTAATTGAATATGTCGATTTGAAAATGTAAAATTCCTTGAGGATATCATTTAATACTGGGGAAAGTTTGTCTGCTGGTGTATTCTCGGAGTTGACAATGGATGTGATCGAGAAGTTAGGTTTGTGGATTTTTGGTTGTGCCCTTAGTATGGGAACAATGAAATTAATATGCAACTTTTTGTTTATTAGATATAAGAAGTTACATTGATTAAGAATATTAATTTTTTCTGCCATTTTCAGTTGGATCATGGTTCAGTTAAGTAATGTTGCTTGCTGAGAAAAAATTGCAATAATTAGCTATGTTATCATCTTTACAAAGGACAGTAGGCGAATTCCATTCATAACCCTTAACAATGATAACGTCATGTTCATTAAGTTTGTGTCAACTGTCTTATTATGCTGGTCTCAGTATTGGAGCATTGTTTTACTTTTTTCTCTTCTTGTGTGACAATTTCATTAATGTTATGTGCTTGATCTGTTCACAAATGTACACTGCCAGTGAGATAATTTAAATTATTAAATAAAACCTTAGTAAACACAAGTCTGCTAACCACCCGGTTCTTGTAGTAGTCTCGCCTGGTAACACCACTCTCTACCACTGCAAAGCTGAAAGTCTAAATGTGGGTGAGATGGTGTTTGCTCGAAGATATACTAAACAACACAATTTAGTTTGCACTAACACATACATTTATTCTTCATTGAAATCAGTTATTGATAACGATGACCAGTTCGTTGACTATGAAAATTTGTTAGTGCAGTGGCAAAGTTAACTGTTCTATTGTGACACACACACACACACACACACACACACACACAAAACTTGACATTTACTCAGAAACATCACAGTTTCCACTTAGCCCTTTCCTGTAGTAATTTATTAGAGAAAAGATTATACTTCAATAGTTCAGTTAATCGAGTTCATAATTAACTTCACTGAGTCCAAGAATCACTAGTTTTGATGAAAATGACATTCCACCCTTGTTATCAATCACAACAAAGTTTGGTTAAAATGTTCCTTAATTAATAAAAGGTATTAAACATTAAAGTTCCTGGGTTTCATGGTTTTTGGTACATGCATATTTTCATGTTGTGTTTATACATAGTAGCGGATGAGTCAACAGTGAGCAAGAGAGTGAGAGTGTGCTTGACACAAGCCTTACTTTTCACCCTTCAAACAATGGACTGGCAATTTTGGGTGACATTGGACTGGTTTCAGATGGGCATAAGAATATACTGTTATTTCGGAAATCACATTAGGGTTTTTAAAGTCAGTTACGATGGGTACACTGTTTTTGATGAACTATGAGAACTAATGGGACTTCGGCTTATCGAAAATGTTGATGGTCAGAAATTTAGAAATATATGTGGACTCTAATTCTTCTACACAATGTGAATCTCTTTGTTTACAAGTATAAGAGCCATGTTGGAGATCATAGTAAATTACACAGAATTGTTAATTAGTGAGATAATTTATTAGTTTGTGCACCTACCTATGACAAAGAAGATGCCGTAAAAGACAGTTTCTATGAACACCTGAAAAATGTGTATGACAGCCTATTGCAGCACAACATCAAAATAGTGCTGGGAGACTTCACTGCCAAGGTATGCAAAGAGAGACATTTGCAACTATCAGTAGGCAGTGAAAGTGTCCATGATGAAACCAATGAAAATGGATTCACTGAATCAGAAAGCATGAATGTTAGAAGAATGATCTGATGTGCTGAATCAGAAAGCATGAATGTCAGAAGTACAATCTTTCCACACAATGATAAGCACAAAGATACATCATATTCGGCAATGGAAAGACAGCAAACCAAATCCCAAACAGATATAGGAGTGCCCTCAGCGATATTACTGTGTACCAGAGTGCCAACAAACGCACTGGTCATAATTTGGTGTTCATAAATTTCAAAAGAAATTGTTTCACCTTATTCTTAAAATCTGGCAAGATGAAAAAAATACCAGATGTATGGAGGGAATCAATCTTTGTCCCTGTATATAAGAAAGGAGATAAATGAAACTGCAGAAAAGAAGACAAACGAAACTGCAGAAATTACAGAAGACTATCCCTACTAGTCACAGCATGCAAAGTACTGTCACATATGACACTGTAAAGACTGAAGCCCTGTACTGAGGATGTGATAGGGGACTACCAGAATGGTTTTTGGAGAAATAGATCAACAATAGATAGTATATTCTACATCAAGACCATCAGTGAATAAATAGGGGAATACAACAAGAGCATCCATTACCTGTTCATGGATTTCCAGAAGGTGCTCAGGAAATCATGGCAGAATACGGAATCCTCAACAAACTCATCAGGTTGATCAAAATGTGTTTGAAGAAGGTGGTAAACAGGGTGACATAATGTGGCTCAATATCAGATGTTTTGAGAACAGAACTGGACTGAAGCGAGATGATGCTCCATCCCCACCTATCTTCAACCTTGTCATGGAAATTTTGATAAGAGAAACCAAACAAGCAACAAATGGAAATGTCATGAAAAAACAGTCAAATATACTGGCCTTTGTAGATGACAGTTATAATAGGAAATAACAGTAGTGTAATTGAAATGCTGTTCAAGAAGACAGGTCGAATAGCAAACTAGACTACAGAACACAAAGAAGGTTTACTTTTTCTTCCAAAACTCATATCCTCCAAAATCTTGACCAAGAAAACTAAGCTGCATCTCTACACCACAATCATCAGGCTAGTACTGCTATATGGAGCCAGAACATGACCAAAAAAGAAGAGCACCAACTCTCTGTCTTTGAAAGTAAAGTCTACAGCAAAATCTTTGGGCTAACATTTAACCAAGCACCACAAAGATGGGTTTTGAGATCCAGTTAAGAACCAGTTAAACTGGCCAACCAAACCTTGGTAGTGAACATTGTCAATGTGAGCCTTTTGCAATGTACAGGCCACATTGTCAGAATGGACTGTGGCAGAATAGTCCATATCACTCAATGGGAGGAAGCAGCACAACACAGGAAGAACTGGAGGCAAATAGTGAGAACGGCACAGGGTCATCATGGCCCAAAGAAGTCAGTGGGGTGTGTGTGTGTGTGTGTGTGTGTGTGTGTGTGTGTGTGTGTGTGTGTGTGTGAGAGAGAGAGAGAGAGAGAGAGAGAGAGAGAGAGAGAGAGAGAGAGAGAGATTGTGTTAATTTGTTAGTTCTGTATATCATATAATTTAGAAAAATTTAGGTATTAAAGGTATGTACTCGTAGTCCAAGTTCATAATCTAACAGTGGTTATGATAGAAACTGGCAGTGACTCTGAAATTCAGGTTTAATTATTTTGGAAGATAACTAGTTTTAGTTAATTTAAAATACTTTACAGGGAAGTCAACATGCGGTGCTTTCCATTGTGGCGGATAATTATATGGAATTATGCTGATTAGCACACAGTTTTTCATTTATTGTACTAATTTTAATTAGCTTTGACTTTTAATTGACCTATTCTGTAGCCAAATTAATGGCATGAGAGCAATCAGCCTAACCAAAATGAACATCCAAACAATAAATTGCAGTTGTTTCAAAGAAAATGCCTTTTTTCCATGCTGCACTTCAAATTTTTATTTATGTACCCAGACGTGCTTCACCTTGTTTTCAAAATAGTTCAAATGGCTCTGAGCACTATGGGACTTAACATCTGAGGTCATCAGTCCCCTAGAACGTAGAACTACTTAAACCTAACTAACCTAAGGAGATCACACACACCCATGCCCGAGGCTGGATTCGAACCTGCGACCGTAGCGGTCGCGCGGTTCCAGAGTGAAGTGCTTAGAACCGCTCGGCCACATCGACCAGCCCCTTATTTTCAAGACATCTTCATTGGGTGTCAGGTAACTTCTAATTCATTGCACCCAAGCAAACTGCTTGGATGCAGTGAATTAGAAGTTACCTGACACCCACTGAAGATGCCTTGTGAAAAAGGCCAAACGTGTCTGGGTCCATAAATAAAAATAAAAATTTGATGTGCAGCATGCAAAAAAGGCATTTTCTTTGAAATAACTGTAATTTATATACAACTGCTGTAAAAATGACAACTATAAGAAACGTGATCTAAACAATAGATTTCAATGTGGAAAGCTTGATTACACTTCCAGAATGTTAATACATATGCCACATATTACTTATATAATGATATTGAAAATATACAAGAAAATGAGGGAAAAGGAAAAAATTAGTTATTAGCAGGAATAAAAAATGTAACACACTGGGAGAATCCACCATACTATGTCACGGGCTGAGATTTACCTAAGCTGGTACTGTTCCATAACTATTTCTCATTTAATGATGCCCTCTATCAATAGGAAGAAGGGTTAATTTTTTTAGAAGGAAAGCTAAGCTTGCTGGGGAAAAAGAGATATGAAGAAGGCAATCTCTTTCTGTTTGAGGGTCCTACGAAGGCACAACATCACAAAAAATGACAGCTTATTTAGGTAATACTGGTATAAAAATATTTGTCTCCCAAGTAATAAATTTGACCACCATTGCCTCACATGGTACATGTAAACGTCCCCACCCCCCTAATTGAATGCACTGGAATATGTAAACTACAATGCAACAGCTGCCCCAACATTCTACACAGGCAAAACAGGAAGAACTTTCCATACATACTAAAAGAGCAAACTGACACTTTTAGTCTCACACATACTATGAGAAAGCCTCAGTAGCTTACTATATGTATCTGAACAGACATATACACAATAAATGGCATTGATGACAACCTTCATGTACTCCATACACAAAATAATGGTAGAAAACTTGATTTGCAAGAACTAGAAATACTGACACACACAGAAAAAATTCATGAAGACATTTTAAATAAACAAACTAACTTTAACAACCACATTTTTTCCCAATATTAAAAAATAGTGGTGCCACCCAGCATTACAATGGAAACATAGTAGGTGGTGCAACATTACTATCGACAGCTGTGGTGCCACTACTGACATTCAGGCACACCGTCAGGTGGGAACCTTCCGGAGTCCAGCATATAAGCCTATACAGGATTGGTCTGAGTCCCTTTCCTTCTCTGTGTGTTGATGCAAGAAGTGGATTGTGTGTTGCGAGTGTTACAGTATTGCCTACTGTGTTATTGTGGTGAACTCTATTTTTAATAGGTGGAATCTCAGCAGGGAACAGGGCCAGCAAGTCGATCAGTGCTATTATTGAAATATGTGGTGATTATAATTCTCATCTTTGGATCATGATGTGTGACAATAAGGTAAAATGTTCTCAAATTGTATTAGCCTCTCATTCGGATCTCTGGATGAGAGTTGCTTTAGCGTCAAGAAATCCTAATTCCAAAAAATGAGAGAAGCAATGTTTTCAGGTCTGTACATACAATTGTTGTTCACTAGTGAGAGATGATAGGTTAATGAAAATGGAAGAGGATTTAGAGAAAATAAACTGGAACATTGGTGGTTTAAGAGAAGTATGCTGTGAAGGTGAAAACTGCCTTCACCTGAATTCAGGAAATCTCCTCTGTTGCTGTAGTGAACCAAATGGAAAAATAAATGGAGTCAAATTTTTAGTAAACACAATCATTGTAGACAAGAAAGAAGTATTGAAAGGAACTTCAAAAAGAATTGCATATTTGGTCTCAACAATATCAAGAAAGTATAAAATCCAAATAGTTAAAACCTATGCATCCATTTCTAGCCATTCTGATGAAGAGATAAGATCCTTCTATACGTGCCTGAAAGGAACCTATGAAAGTGGAAGAGATTGTTTTTGTAAATTTATAATTGGTGACTTAAGGCCAAAGGTGGACCATACAATGATGGTCATTCAGTTAGTAGCAAATTCGAAATAGATTAAACTATTGAGAGTGATGAGAGATTGGTTCAATTTGTAGAATGCATGAAAACGCCTGTTATGAATCTGTTCTTCAAGAAACATCCTGGTGGCAAGCAGACTTGAGGGACAATGTTCTTATCAACAGACTTTAAAATATTAAAGGTGTGTCTGTGATAAACAGGGTCAACATAAACACTGAACATCAGTTAATATGAGCAATATTTGAAGTGAATGCAAGAGGTGTAAGATTGAAACTAATGAAAGGAAAAAGAAAAATTTTTAACCCTTGAATGTCTTGAAGAGCAGAAAAAGGAATTTCAGGAAAGTAAAATTAAAATAATGTAAAGCAGAAGAAGTAACAAAGGTACTAATCACAAGCTGAAGAAATAGATAGCTTGTGCAAATCTCAGAACTAACCAAAGAAGTTGATAAATAAAGTGGTAAGTTAGATGGACAAGGGATGAAAAATGAAATTAGAAAGAGAAAAGATGCAACAGAATAAATGGAAGTATGCAAGGCTCTGAGAAAAAGACTGAAACAAGACATTAAAAAGTATGAAGAAGATATGCTGAAAGCCAGTCTTGAATATAAATCTGGTTTAAAGGTGACCATAAATGGAAAGAATCAGCTAATAGTGTTACATATAAATCAAGTCTGAATTATGGATAGAGAAGAAATACTTGACTGGATTGAAACTCTTTATAGAAACCTGTACAGTAAAATCAGTGATGATACCTTAAACTGAGATGAATTGGATGCTTCTGTCTCCCAAATCCCAGAAATAATCTCCTCAGAAGTCAGTTGTGGATGGGATGAGAACAAAGAACTGCTCCAGGTACTAATGACCTCTCAGTTGATGTTTCAAAGAATTTAACTAAGAGATTTTAAAGTTGTTTTCTGGATGGAATATTACTAGGCAATTAGAATAAAGCCAAAATAGAAGGTAGTATTAACAATATAAAGAATTGTTGCCATATCGGCCTTCTGTCCGTATTTTGAGTATCAGAATGAGCACTAAACATGACCTGGCTCTATCTGCTGAGCAAGATGGGCTTCACGCAGATTTTAGTACAACTGACTTTATCCTCACTCTACATGAAATGCTTAGTAGAAAAATGAGTACAACCTACCTCTTTGCCTCACCTCTACAGATTTTGAAAAGGCATTTGCTTGATCAGTGATCCATCTTTGTTTGAGGCTCTAACAGAACCAGGAGTAGAAAAGGGCTATATTTAAATCTTACATAATGTAAACAAAACCTCCAAAGTGTTTTGAGAGTGTTGCTGAAGAAATCAATGAATTTTCCATTGCAAAATATGTAAAACTAGGTGACTGTATATCTCAAAAACTATTTTCAGCTGTCCTAGAAAAATAAATATTGAAATTGAATTGGAAAGCAAAAGGACCCCAGTTCTGATTTGCTGATGATATTGTTCTATTTGTAAATAGTATAGAACAACTTAAAATATTTGGTTAGTGGTCTGGGCTTAGTCTACTCCATGGTTGGTATAAAAAGGAACTAAGATAAAATTAATATAATGAATAATGAGTGGACACCAGAGGGAAATGTGTGTTGCAAGAACACAATGCAGAGGATCACAGAATACACAGGGTGGTCCATTGATCATGACCAGGCCAAATATCTCATGAAATTAGCATCAAAGGAAAAAACTGCAAAGAACTAAACTTGTCTAGCTTGAAGGGGGAAACCAGATGGTGCTGTGGTTGGCCCGCTAGATGGCGCTGCCATAGGTCAAACAGATGTTGTTGTTGTTGTTGTGGTCTTCAGTCCTGAGACTGGTTTGATGCAGCTCTCCATGCTACTCTATCCTGTGCAAGCTTCTTCATCCCCCAGTATCTACTGCAACCTACATCCTTCTGAATCTGCTTAGTGTATTCATCTCTTGGTCTCCCTCTACGATTTTTACCCTCCACGCTGCCCTCCAATACTAAATTGGTGATCCCTTGATGCCTCAGAACATGTTACCAACCGATCCCTTCTTCTTGTCAAGTTGTGCCACAAACTCCTCTTCTCCCCAATTCTATTCAATACCTCCTCATTAGTTATGTGATCTACCCATCTAATCTTCAGCATTCTTCTGTAGCACCACATCTCGAAAGATTCTATTCTCTTCTTCTCCAAACTATTTATCGTCCATGTTTCACTTCCATACATGGCTACACTCCATACAAATACTTTCAGAAACGACTTCCTGACACTTAAATCTATACTCGATGTTAACAAATTTCTCTTCTTCAGAAACTATTTCATTGCCATTGCCAGTCAACATTTTATATAATCTCTACTTCGACCATCATTGGTTATTTTGCTCCCCAAATAGCAAAACTCATGTACTACTTTAAGTGTCTCATTTCCTAATCTAATTCCCTCAGCATCACCCGACTTAATTCGACTACATTCCATTATCCTTGTTTTGCTTCTGTTGATGTTCATCTTATATCCTCCTTTCAAGACACTATCCATTCCGTTCAACTGCTCTTCTAAGTCCTTTCTTGTCTCTGACAGAATTACAATGTCACCGGCGAACCTCAAAGTTTTTATTTCTTCTCCATGGATTTTAATACCATACCAAATTTTTCTTTTGTTTCCTTCAATGATTGCTCAATGTACTGATTGAATAACATCGGGGAGAGGTTACAACCTTGTCTCACTCCCTTCCCAACCACTGCTTCCCTTGCATGTCCCTCGACTCTTATAACTGCCACCTGGTTTCTGTACAAATTGTAAATAGCCTTTCGCTCCCTGTATTTTACCCCTGCCAACTTCAGAATTTGAAAGAGAGTATTCCAGTCAACATTGTCAAAAGCTTTCTCTAATCTACAAATGCTAGAAATGTAGGTTTGCCTTTCCTTAATCTAGCTTCTAAGATAAGTAGTAGGGTCAGTATTGCCTCAAATGTTCCTACATTTCTACGGAATCCGAACTGGTCTTCTCCACGGTCGATTTCTACCAGTTTTTCCATTCGTCTGTAAAGAATTCGTGTTAGTATTTTGCATCCGTGACTTATTAAACTGATTGTTCGGTAATTTTCACATCTGTCAGCACCTGCTTTCTTTGGGATTGGAATTATTATATTCTTCTTGAAGTCTGAGGGTATTTCGCCTGTCTCATACATCTTGCTCACCAAAAATGGTTCAAATGGCTCTGAGCACTATGGGACTTAACATATATGGTCATCAGTCCCCTAGAACTTAGAACTACTTAAACCTAACTAACCTAAGGACATCACACAACACCCAGTCATCACGAGGCAGAGAAAATCCCTGACCCCGCCGGGAATCGAACCCGGGCGCGGGAAGCGAGAACGCTACCGCACGTATTGCTCACCAGATGGTAGTGTTTTGTCAGGACTGGCTCTCCCAAGGCCATCAGTAGTTTTAATGGAATGTTGTCTACTCCCGGGGCCTTGTTTTGACTCAGATCTTTCAGTGCTCTGTCAAACTCTTCACGCAGTATTGTATCTCCCATTTCATCTTCATCTACATCCACATCCTCTTCCATTTCCATAATATTGTCCTCAAGTACATCGCCCTCGTATAGACCCTCTATGTACTCCTTCCACCTTTCTGCTTTCCCTTCTTTGCTTAGAACTGGGTTTCCATCTGAGCTCTTGATATTCATACAAGTGGTTCTCTTTTCTCCAAAGGTCTCTTTAATTTTCCTGTGGGCAGTATCTATCTTACCCCTAGTGAGATAAGCCTCTACATCCTTACATTTATCCTCTAGCCTTCCCTGTTTAGCCATTTTGCACTTCCTGTCAATCTCATTTTTGCGACGTTTGTATTCCTTTTTGCCTGCTTCATTTACTGCATTTTTATATTTTCTCCTTTCATTAATTAGATCCAATATTTCTTCTGTTACCCAAGGATTTCTACTAGCCCTCGTCTTTCTCCCTATTTGATCCTCTGCTGCCTTCACTACTTCATCCCTCAGAGCTACCCATTCATCTTCTACTGTATTTCTTTCCCCCATTCGTGTCAATTGTTCCCTTATGCTCTCCCTGAAACTCTGTACAACCTCTGGATTAGTCAGTTTATCCAGGTCCCATCTCCTTAAATTCCCACCGTTCTGCAGTTTCTTCAGTTTTAATTTACATTCCATAACCAGTAGATTGTGGTCAGAGTCTACATCTGCCCCTGGATATGTCTTACAATTTAAAACCTGGTTCCTAAATCTCTGTCTTACCATTATATAATCTATCTGAAACCTATCAGTATCTCCAGGCTTCTTCCGTGTATACAACCTTCTTTTATGCTTCTTGAACCAAGTGTTAGCTATGATTAAGTTGTGCTCTGTGCAAAATTCTACCAGGCTGCTTCCTCTTTCATTTCTTAGCCCCAATCCATATTCGCCTACTACTTTTGCTTCTCTCCTTTTTCCTACTACCGAATTCCAGTCACCCATGACTATTAAATTTTCATCTCCCCTCACTATCTGAATAATTTCTTTTACTTCACATACATTTCTTCAATTTCTTCGTCATCTGCAGAGCTTGTTGGCATATAAACTTGTACTACTGTAGTAGGCGTGGGCTTTGTGTCTATATTGGCCACAATAATGCATTCACTATGCTGTTTGTAGTAGCTTACCTGCTCTCCTATTTTTTTATTCATTATAAAACCGACTCCTGCATTACCCCTTTTTGATTTTGTATTTATAACCCTGTATTCCCCTGACAAAAAGTCTTGTTCCTCCTGCCAGCGAACTTCACTAACTCCTACTGTATCTAACTTTAACCTATCCATTTCCCTTTTTAAATTTTCTAACCTACCCGCCCGATTAAGGGATCTGACATTCCATGCTCCGATCCGTAGAATGCCAGTTTTCTTTCTCCTGATAACGATGTCCTCCTGAGTAGTCCCTACCTGGAGATCCGAATGGGGGACTATTTTACCTCCGGAATACTATACCCAAGAGGACGCCATCATCATTAAACTTTACAGTAAAGTTGCATGCCCTCGGGAAAAATTACGGCTGTAGTTTCCCCTTGCTTTCAGCCGTTCGCAGTACCAGAGCAGCAAGACCGTTTGGCTGGTGTTACAAGGCCAGATCAGTCAATCATCCAGACTGTTGCCCCTGCAACTACTGAAAAGGCTGCTGCCCCTCTTCAGGAACCACACGTTTGTCTGGCCTCTCAACAGATACCCCTCCGTTGTGGTTGCACCTACAGTATGGCTATCTGTATCGCTGAGGCACGCAAGCCTCCCCACCAACGGCAAGGTCCATGGTTCTTTGGGGGATGTCAAACGGATATCAACTGCGTTTTTTAAAATAGGAACCCCCATTTTTTATTACATATTCGTGTAGTACGGAAAGAAATATGAATGTTTTGGTTGGACCACATTTTTTGCTTTGTGATAGATGGCACTGTAGTAGTCACAAACATATGGCTCACAATTTTAGACAAACAGTTGGTAACAGGTAGGTTTTTAAAATTAAAATACAAAACGTAGGTACGTTTGAACATTTTATTTCAGTTGATCCAATGTGATACATGTACCTTTGTGAGCTTATAATTTCTGAGAACGCATGCTGCTACAGCATGATTACCTGTAAATACTACATTAATGCAATAAATGCTCAAAATGATGTCTGTCAACCTCAATGCATTTGGCAATATGTGTAATGACATTCCTCCCAACAGTGAGTAGTTTGCCTTCCGTAATGTTCGCACATGCATTGACAATGCACTGACGCATGTTGTCAGGCATCGGTGGTGGATCACGATAGCAAATATCCTTCAACTTACCCCACAGAAAAAAAAAACCGGGGACGTCAGATCCGGTGAACATGCGGGCCATGGTATGGTGTTTCAACAACCATTCCATCTGTCATGAAATATGCTATTCAGTACCGCTTCAACTGCATGTGAGCTATGTGCCAGACATCCATCCCCCCTGCGGGTCCGGGGATTAGAATAGGCCCGAGGTATTCCTGCCTGTCGTAACAGGCAACTAAAAGTAGTCCATCCCCCTCACGGGGGTAGTTAGCGCCTGCGTCCGGAGACGGACGGTTCCACGACCTATAATTGTGGTCTTTTTGGTTTTTCACTTCTCGTTTCTTCCTTCCTTTGGTTGGTTCCTTTCTTTGTTCTTCTCCACCTCACTGTCTTCCTTACTCTTTCCCTAGACTTCTTCTCCTTGCCTTATCATTGCCTTCTTCTCCTTGCCTTCTCTGGTCTCCGCCTCGGCGTTTGAGACAGTCTGTCCTCTTTCTCCCTCTCTCTCTTCTTTTTCCTCTTCTTCCTTCCTCCCTGTGCGTGCCTGAAGGCCGACTCACGCATTCGCACGCGTAACCGGTGACGGGGTAACACGTAATTCCCCGCCCTGGGTAGACATGTAAGGCACGCGCGTACCCCCTGGTAAAGGCCAGGCCCGGGGAGGGGTGATTGCCTGAGCTGATACCTTCTGACCATGCCGATTGGTCCCTCCGTCTGTTTCTCGGGAGGTGTGACCTGAGGTGTAAACATTCACCTAAGGCGGGAGTGCCCTCTGAGAGGGTCCCCACAAGGAAGGAGCGCGCCATCGGAGACGCTGGCAATCATGGGGGATTCCTCCGCAATGGATTTCACTCCATCTCTCTCGACTTCTGCCCAAAAACGGAAACGTGACCAGCCACCAGTGACAAAAGTACTACCGCCTGCCCCACAGTTCCTCGTCGTTTCTCGATCTGAGGACGGAAAGGATTTTTCCTCTGTCAACCCTTTCGTTATCCAGAAGGGCGTAGATGCCATAGCCGGATCTGTCAAATCTTGTACCAGGTTGCGTAACGGTACCTTATTACTAGAAACTGGGAGCGCCTTTCAGGCACAAAAACTGCTTCGGGCCACACTCCTGTACACGTTCCCTGTCCGGGTGGAGGCCCACCGAACTTTGAATTCGTCTCGTGGTGTAGTCTATACTAGCTCCCTCGACGGATTGACTGACGAGGAGATTCAATCTTTCCTCGCTGAGCAGGGCGTGACAGCTGTCCATAGGGTCATGAAAAAGGTCAACAATGACCTTGTACCGACCCGGACACTTTTCTTGACCTTCGATAGTGTTAAGCTGCCATCGCGCATCAAGGCGGGCTACGAGGTTATTTCTGTTCGCCCCTATGTCCCGACACCTACGCGCTGCTACCAGTGTCAGCGTTTCAATCACTCTCGACAGTCTTGTTCCAATGCGGCTAAATGTGTCACTTGTGGCAGGGATGCCCATGAGGGTGACTGTCCACCTCCGTCTCCTCATTGTGTGAACTGTCAGGGTGACCATGCCGCATACTCCCGCGACTGTCCTGTCTATAAGGAAGAACGCTGTATCCAAGAAATTCGGGTCAAAGAGAAAGTGTCCACCTTGGCTGCTCGCAAGCTATTGGCTAGTAGGAAGCCCACGCTGCTCCCAGCGGGGAAATACAGTACTGTCCTCGCCTCTCCTCGGACTACCTGGGAGGTGGCAACCCAGACATGCGATCTGACCTTCAGCACCACGGTCGTCCGTTCGGCCAGTGCTAAGATCGCGCGGTCGACGTCTCCTCTTCCTCCCATCACCCCACAGACACCAGCCCCTTCATCAGCTTCTGCTAAGACGAAGACCCAGAAGTCCGATGCACGGGCCTTCAAGAAGGAACTATCCCGTGCAGACTTCCTACGTACCTCGACCTCCCAGCCTTCGACCGGTACTTCCACCAAACGTCCTTCCAAGAAGGCTCATAGGAAGCACAGTTCTCCTTCTCCGCCACGGCGCATTTCTTCTCCTGCGCCACCCAGCGGTTGCCGCCCCAGGCCATCATCCGTTTCGCCTGGCCGCACCGCTGGTAGCCGAACATCTGGCCGTTCACCGGCGGAGGAAGCTCCCCCTCCCGGCCATCCTCCCAAGATGGCCGATGAACCTATAGACCCAATGGACGATGACTGTCCACCTACTGATAGCGGCGGCGGTGCTCGCTCGAAGCCAGGCCCTCAGCAGCCTTCGAGGTGACCCCTTCTTTCATCTTCCTTTTCTTACGATGGCACTTATTCACTGGAATATTCGCAGCATTCGTTGCAACCAAGAGGACTTGAAGTTGCTGCTCCGCTTGCACCGTCCGCTCGTCGTAGCCCTCCAGGAAACGAAGCTACGCCCATGCGATCAAATTGCCTTGGCACACTACACCTCTGTGCGTTTTGACCTACCCTCTGTGGTAGGTATCCCAGCTCATGGAGGGGTTATGTTACTGGTCCGGGATGATATTTGCTACGATCCCATCACGTTGCACATCGGCCTGCAGGCAGTTGCCATCCGCATTACTCTCCCCACTTTTACATTTTCCATTTGTACCGTTTACACTCCATCGTCATCTGCCGTTACCAGGGCAGACATGATGCAACTTATTGCTCAGCTACCTGCACCATTTTTGTTAACTGGAGACTTCAATGCCCACCATCCCCTTTGGGGCTCTCCAGCATCCTGCCCGAGGGGCTCCCTGTTAGCAGACCTTTTCAATCAGCTCAATCTTGTCTGCCTCAATACTGGCGCCCCTACTTTTCTTTCGGACACATCTCACACCTATTGCCATTTAGACCTCTCTATATGTACTCCCCAACTTGCACGCCGGTTTGAGTGGTATGCCCTTTATGATACATATTCGAGCGACCACTTCCCGTGTGTTATCCATCTCCTGCAGCATACCCCCTCTCTGTGCTCCTGTAGTTGGACCATCTCCAAGGCAGACTGGGGGCTCTTCTCTTCCAGGGCGACCTTTCAGGATCAAACCTTCACAAGCTGCGATCGTCAGGTCGCACACCTCATGGAAGTCATTCTCACTGCTGCTGAATATTCCATCCCTCACCCTACTTCTTCTCCACGTCGCGTACCGGTCCCCTGGTGGACCGCAGCATGTAGAGACGCTTTACGTGCTCGCCGACGTGCCTTACGCACCTTTAAACGCCACCCTACAGTGGCGAATTGTATCAATTATAAATGATTATGTGCTCAGTGTCGTCGTATTATTAAAGACAGCAAGAAAGCCAGCTTGGCTGCTTTCACAAGCACCTTCAACAGTTTTACTCCTTCTTCTGTTGTCTGGGGTAGCCTGCGCCGGCTATCTGGCACTAAGGTCCACTCACCAGTTTCTGGCTTGACGGTCGCGAATGACGTCCTTGTGGCCCCTGAGGATGTCTCCAATGCCTTCGGCCGCTTTTTCGCAGAGGTTTCGAGCTCCGCTCATTACCACCCTGCCTTCCTCCCCCGCAAACAGGCAGAGGAGGCTAGGCCACCTAACTTCCGCTCCTCGAATCGTGAAAGTTATAATGCCCCATTCACCATGCGGGAACTCGAAAACGCACTTGGCCGATCATGGTCCTCCGCTCCAGGGCCTGATTCTATTCATATTCAGATGCTGAAGAACCTTTCTCCTGCGGGTAAAGGTTTTCTTCTTCGTACATACAATCGCATCTGGATTGAGGGACATGTTCCCGCATGCTGGTGCGAGTCTATTGTTGTCCCGATTCCTAAGCCGGGGAAGGACAAGCACTTGCCTTCCAGTTATCGACCTATCTCGCTTACCAGCTGTGTCTGTAAAGTGATGGAGCGAATGGTTAACTCTCGATTGGTTTGGCTGCTCGAGTCTCGACGCCTACTTACCAATGTACAATGTGGATTTCGTAGGCGCCGCTCTGCTGTTGACCATCTGGTTACCTTGTCGACCTTCATTATGAATAACTTCTTGCGGAAGCGCCCGACCGCGGCTGTGTTCTTTGATTTGGAGAAGGCTTACGACACCTGTTGGAGGGCGGGCATTCTCCGCACCATGTATACATGGGGCCTTCGCGGTCGCCTCCCTCTTTTTATTCGTTCCTTTTTAATGGATCGACAGTTCAGGGTACGTGTGGGTTCTGTCCTGTCAGACACCTTTCGCCAGGAGAATGGGGTGCCACAGGGCTCAGTTTTGAGCGTCGCTCTCTTCGCCATCGCGATCAATCCAATAATGGATTGCCTCCCAGATGATGTATCAGGCTCCCTTTTCGTGGACAATTTTACCATCTATTGCAGCGCGCAGTGTACACGTTTCCTGGTGCGCTGTCTTCAGCGTTCTCTTGACCATCTTTACTCCTGGAGTGTCGCCAATGGCTTCCGTTTTTCTGCCGAGAAGACGGTCTGTATTAACTTCTGGCGCTACAAAGAGTTTCTCCCACCGTCCTTACGACTCGGTCCCATTGCTCTCCCAATCGTGGAGACAACCAAATTTTTAGGCCTTACATTTGACAGGAAACTTAGCTGGTCTCCACATGTGTCATATTTGGCCGCCCGTTGTACTCGATCTTTAAATGTTCTCCGTGTTCTCAGTGGTATGTCGTGGGGAGCGGATCGAACCGTCCTACTTCGTCTATATCGGTCGATCGTCCGCTCCAAGCTGGATTATGGGAGCTTCGTATACTCCTCTGCACGGCCATCCATCTTACGCCGCCTCAACTCCATACAACATCGGGGTTTACGACTTGCGATCGGAGCATTTTATACTAGTCCCGTAGAGAGTCTTCATGCTGACGCTGGCGTATTGCCACTCACCTACCGGCGCGATAGGTCAATGCCCGACCACCCGTCTTATCGTTCCTTTTTTGACGACTCTCTCGACCGTCAATACGGGTTGTATGTCTCTGCCCTGCTACCCCCTGGAGTTCGCTTTCGGCGTCTCCTTCAACACCTTAATTTTTCACTCCCTGCAACCTTTTGAGTGGGTGAGAGCCACACGCCACCTTGGCTCCAGGCTCAGGTCCGCGTTCACCTTGACCTCAGCTCGCTCCCAAAAGAGGTTACCCCCGGTTCGGTCTACCACTCCCGTTTTGTGGAACTTCGTTCGAAGTTCATCAATATGACTTTCATTTATACAGATGGCTCTAAGACCAATGACGGGGTCGGGTGTTCCTTTATTGTCGGGGCACAAAGTTTCAAATACCGGCTCCATGGCCATTGCTCGGTCTTCACAGCTGAGCTCTTTGCCCTCTACCAGGCTGTTCTTTACATCTGCCGCCACCGACATTCTGCTTATGTCATCTGCTCCGATTCCCTGAGCGCCATCCAGAGCCTCAGTGATCCGTATCCGGTTCACCCTTTCGTGCACCGGATCCAACGCTCTCTTCGGCAGCTGATGGACGTCGGTTCTCCGGTTAGCTTTATGTGGGTCCCTGGCCATGTCGGTATCCCTGGGAACGAAGCTGCAGATGCCGCGGCCAAGGCTGCGGTCCTCCAGCCTCGGACAGCTTCTTGTTGTGTCCCTTCGTCAGATTTTAGCAGGGTTATTTGTCGGCGCATTTTCTCGCTGTGGCATGCCGATTGGGCTGCCCTTACAGCCAACAAGCTTCGGGCCTTGAAACCTCTTCCCGTGGCTTGGACGTCCTCCTCCCGCCCTTCTCGGCAGGAGGAGGTAGTTTTGGCCCAGTTAAGAATTGGACACTGCCGGTTCAGCCATCGCCATCTGCTGACGGCTGCGCCGGCGCCGTTCTGCCCATGTGGGCAATTGCTGACGGTCCGCCACATTTTAATGTCCTGTCCAGATTTTAATGCACTGCGTCTCGATCTTAACCTGCCATGTACTTTAGATGCCGTTTTAGCGGATGACCCACGACAAGCTGCTCGTGTTCTTCGTTTTATCCATTTGACAAACCTCACTAAGGACATTTGATGATGCTGTTTTTTAATCCTATGCCTGTCAGTCTGTCTTTTATCGTGTTTTCCCTTTTAGTTGTTGTTTTAAACTTGTGCCTCGCGGTGCATTCTTAACGTAGTCAGGGCGCTAATGACCATTGAAGTTGTGCGCCCTAAAACCACAAAAAAAAAAAAAAAAACCAGACATCCATCCTGTTGGAAGTACATCGCCATTCTGTCATGCCGTGAAACATTTTGTAGTAACATCGGTAGAACATTATGTAGGAAATCAGCATACATTGCACCATTTAGATTGCCATCGATAAAATGGGGGCCAATTATCCTTCCTCCCATAATGTCACACCATACATTAACCCGCCAAGGTCGCTGATGTTCCACTTGTCACAGCCATCGTGGATTTTTCGTTGCCCAATAGTGGATATTAGGCCGCTTTACATTACCGTTGTTGGTGAATGACGCTTTGTCGCTGGATAGAACATGTGCAAAAAATCTATCCTCATCCCGTAATTTGTCTTGTGCCCAGTGGCAGAACTGTACACAATGTTCAAAGTTGTCGCCATGCAATTCCTGGTGCATAGAAATATGGTATGGGTGCAATCGATATTTATGTAGCATTCTCCACACCGACGTTTTTGAGATTCCTGATTCTCGCGCAATTTGTCTGCTACTGATGTGCGAATTAGCTGCGACAGCAGCTGAATCACCTACTTAGGCAGCATCATTTGTTGCAGGTCATGGTTGATGTTTCACATGTGGCTGAACGCTTCCTGTTTCCTTAACTAACATAACTATCCAGCGAACGTCCAGACACTTGGATGCTGTTGTCCAGGATACCGAGCAGCATACATAGCACACGCCCATTGGGCATTTTGATCGCAATAGCCATACATCAACATATCAACCTTTTCCACAATTGGTAAACGGTCCATTTTAACATGAGTAATGCATCACGAAGCAAATACCATCTGCACTGGTGGAATGTTACGTGATACCACGTACTTACACATTTGTGACTATTACAGTGCCATCTATCACAAAGTGAAAAAAGTGGTCCAACTAAAACATTCATATTTCTTTATGTACTACACCGAATATGTAATAAAAAATGTGGGTTCCTATTTTAAAAAAACCCAGTTGATATTCATTTGACCTATGGCAGCGCCATCTAGCTGGCAAACCATAGCGCCATCTGGTTTCCCCCTTTGAGCTAGATGAGTTTTGTTCTTCGTAGTTTTTTTGTTTGATGCTTATTTCGTGAGATATTTGGCCCAGTCACTATGAATGGACCATCCTGTATATATATCTGGGTCAGCTTGTTAATATGAAATGAGACTTCCGACCTAGAAATACTTCATTGTATAAATTGGCCTGGCAAGCTTATTCTCTTCAGTTACCAAATGCAAGAAGGTCACTGAGCTGAAGAAGACACTTCTGACCAGGGTATACTGTTAGTTTTAACTTATGGCTGTGAGAAAAGGACATTAAATGAGTTGATTATCAGCAAACTCGTAGTAACTCAAAATGGAATGGAAAGATTAATGTTGGGCTACACAAAGAAACACAGGAAGAAAGCAGTTAGAAATCAGACATACACCAAAAGTCAAAGACATAATGGTAAGTGTAAATACCTTGAAGTAGCAATGAGCTGCCGGCCAGTGTGGCCAAGCGGTTCTAGGCACTTCAGTGACCGTTACGGTCACAGGTTCGAATCCTGCCTCGGGCATGGATGTGTGTGATGCCCTTAGGTTAGTTAGGTTTAAGTAATTCTAAGTTCTAGGGGACTGATGACCTCAGATGTTAAATCCCATAGTGCTCAGAGCCATCTGAACCATTTGAGCAATGAGCTGATTGTGTCGCTTGACAAAAGGATGGCAGGAGAAGAGACCACTGGGCAGATGGGATACAAGCTTATGGAAGACAGTTGCATTCAGTTGGCAACACGAAGATCAAGATGTAAGAGCCTGATGGGATCATGTGTTGCATGCCAACTCAAATAGGCCAAATCTCCACTGATTGAGTTGGCATATGAGAAAGGAGAGAGAGAGAGAGAGAGAGAGAGAGGGAGAACCTTCTTACAAAACTTAAGAAGCAAGAATTTAACAGTTGAAACCATTTTAAAACGCCTTGTAATAAATGCATGTACTCTTTAACAGGATCAGTAGTAATATGCTTTCAAAAATGAAATAGACTGTTTGGGTACCTAAAGATGAGCCCCCCAGGATTCGAAATGCATTGTGTATTGAAATAAAAATCACAATTTGTGACTGAAAGTGGTTGATTTTATTTTTTACAAAAGTAAAAGTCTCAGCAGCAAGGGCAGAATTAAGATTGGCTTTGTTGAGTTTTTGTTTCTCCTAAGAGGTTTTTGGTCAGTACACTCCTACAGCAGTTGCACATGTTGAATAGCTGTTTGTTCTTAAAGACTGGTCTGTTCAGAGAATTGTAGCTTTAAGTGAAAACACATTTTAATGTAGCAGGAGGTGATTAAATGTTTTAAAGTTTGTCTTTCAAAAGCAGTGTGCTGTATGCCTTCAACCAACCTCCCCCTGTCTTTCTCTCCCCCTTCCTGTACCCCCTCTCTCCTCCCTATTCCCTCCCCTACACCTTCCACTCCCATAGAATGTACAATTTCTGATTTATAATGTCAATAAGTTTCTTTGTCTAATTCTAACTTTTTGTGATCTAAGGTTATTAAAAATTCCATTTGTTACAGTGCATACTGTGGGAGCCTGTGGATAGCAGCTTTGTATTGCAGCAGTAGGATGGCAGAGACACTGAACCACCCTGAAGAAAGTATCCATTATTCTGAAATACTGGCTCGGGCAAAGGAGGCATTTAATTCGAAGCTGTGGAATGGTATTGTCTTTCATAATTATTGTTTGGGTTTGATGATATGTAAACTGAATAATTTGTCTTGAAATATGCTGACAGTTAGGTGGAGGAAGAGGAGGAGTAGAAATGTTACACAGACCACTTTCTTGGGCATAGAAGCTTCAGTTTTTAAATGGAACTCGCAAACTTTGCAGTGTGACAGACCCTGAAATCAAAAGACGGTGTGCTATGTTACCGAAGAGTTTTTCGTTTACTGTTCAGAAAAGCATTGCACTAATCACAATGCAGACCCACTGTGACTGCTGTTTGTGAGTGCATGATTAAGTAAGTGCTGTTTGTAAGCTGCTGTGACTCACTCTCACTGTTGCCATGCTATTTAAAGTTACTCTGAATGTGTTCAGTGAACTTCCAAGAGCTGCATACTAAAGATATCAGAGGTACTTTGAATGCCATCTTCTCCAGTGGACACTGCCTTCCCGTCAGGTAATACACAAGCTAGTACTACTTGTCAGATTGAGTCAAAGTGTCAAGTCAGTGGTAGGTATATGAATCTGGGTACAGAGTAGTGAGGGACCAGAGAGAACTCAGGGTATTGCACCTGTACCGCTTACCAACAAGTCTGGGGTTCTGTCTCTTAACTTAAACTGAACCATTGTAACACAATACCTGTTGGGAAATGTGTCCATGTCATAGAGGGGCAAGTGCAAAAGGTTCAGTTAATTATTGGCAGTTTGAAGGTGCAATGAACAGATGGTGCATCTTGCGAAAATGACAGCAAGAGGCATGAAGGATCATCATATGCACTTAGTGTGTGTGCCTGGAGGCCTCATTCTATATGTTGAAGAGGCTTTTCTGGTTGCCATTGAGGGGAATAGGGTGCAATATCACCACAGATTGTGGCTCACAGAGGAACAATCAATGTCTGTCATGTGGGCACAGGGGTTATACTTTACTCTTTTGAAGTTTTGTTCACTTTTTTGACACATTCTTTTTTGATGACACAATTGTACTGAGTTTTGACATAGTGGCCATCTCCAGATGCTATAAAAATATAAAGCTTATTATATTAATACCTTAAAGCAAGTACAGCAGAGTCCTGCTAATCCAAACCCCAGTAATCCGAACATGAAAAATGTTAGTCTAAGTATGGAAAACTGTGCAGTAACCTGGTGTGCATACACACTATTTTAATTTATACAGTGCAGTAAACATTTATTAGAAAAATTGGCAAGAAAACATTAGATGTAAACAATGCATAACAATTAACGAAAAGCTGTCAAACTTTCTAAAATACAGCGGACATTTTATCCCTACTTTTTAGATGACAAAAACTCATTGTTTTTTGGTGTAATGAAGGCAGTCTGTTATGACTCATAGTTGCGCCATCGTCTCATAAACATCAAATCAGCAGATGTAGCTCCAAATAAAGCAGCACAAGGTTAAGGGCTTCTGCTGCATCACTGTGTGGCACCAACTCTCCTTTGTCACTTTCAGGCTCATTGTCACTTCTGTCACAGCAGTCCACTTCTTCCTGGTCTTAAGTCACAGCAGCAACTAAATCAGTGTCAGAATGGTTCTCCACACATGCCCCATCAATTGCCATCCACTCATCTATGTCTCCTTCACCAGTTTCTTCACATCCAGGGATTGTCTGTATCATTTGTAGTAGATTTTCCTCCTCATTTTCAACTAGGTTGTCCTAAAATTCAAGAGATGTCTACAGTTTTCTCCATGATTTTTTCAGAGTATTTTCTGAAATATTCTGCCATGCCTCAGTGGCCCAATAAACATCCTCCTTCACATTGGTCTTTTTTATTTTGTCCACTAAAGGAATGCTATCATCTTGGATCAGCACTCTTAAAAATTGTTTTCCGTAAATCAGTTGTAATGTTTACAGTACACCCTGGTCCATCAGCTGTAGAAGTATTGTAACATTCAGCGGCAAAACTTTGCCACAATTCTCCTTTGCTTAATTCCTCCATGCTGGGATGAGATGGCACGTTATTAATCAAACGGATTGCAAGGGGAGACAAATGATTTTCCTTAGAAAACCATCGAACGGAGGGAACAAACTGGCCGTGGAACCACTCTTTGAACAGCTTACCATCCGTCCATGCTTTTTTCTGGTTGTGATAATATATGGGCATGGACTTCATGTTGCAATTTTTAAAAGCTCTGGGCCTAGATGATTTGCCGATCAGCATTAAAGGCAGCTTGTGATTTCCAGCAGTGTTGCTGCACGCTAATAAAGTCACACGATCTTTGCACATTTTAAAACCAGGAGCATGGTCTTCTGCTTTTGATGCTAGGCTTTTTGTTGGCAATCTCTAATATTAAGGTCAATCTCCCGCTACAAGGTGGCTTCTTAGAGCTGACCAGCACCCCTAAACTGTAGAATATTATAGCTCAAGAGTAAGACAACAAAATCAACTTTACTTAAGAAAATTAGACCATAAAGGAGCACTTTTCATGAAATTTATTAAGCGAGGAATCTTAATGGAGGATATCATCAACTAAAAAGATCACAAGACAAATAATTTGACTGTATGAGGTGCATTTGGAAAGTAAATTTTCCTATTTTTTAAAAAAAAAAAAAAAAAAAAAAAAAACAAGAACAAACTACTTGCATGAAAAACCGTATTGGCAACAGGTGTAGCAATGTTTGAGCTATTTTTTGACTTAGCCACCAAAAGAATTGAGATACTTGTCATACCGTGGGATCAACTTTTGAATTCCTGTGTCATAGAAGTCTGCTGCCTGTGAATGGGAGCTCTTCATTGTTGTCAAAACACTGGCTGGAGGACAGGAACTTATTGAGGTGCAAGAAAAGACGTAAATCACTGGAAACGAGATCAGGACACTATGCTGAATGATCAAACAGCTCCCATCAGAAACTACTGCAAAATAATTGCTGTGCGCCGAGTCATATCAGGACAAGCATTGTCATAGAGCAGCATAACACCTGCAGTAAGCATTCCACACCTCTTGTTCTGAATGGCACATCACAGTTTTTCCATTGTTTCACAGTAGCAGTCAATGTTTGCTGTTTCACATCTGGGCAGGAAGTCAGTGAGCAGAATGCCTTTCCTATCCCAGAACGCAGTTGCACATCACTTTCTGCACCGACACAGTCTGTTTGGATTTCATCTTGATTGGAGATCCACTGTGATGCCAATGCATTGACTGCTGCTTGGGGTCCAGGATCAAGTGAGAAATCCACATTTTGTAGCATGTGACAATCCTGTCGATGAATTTATCGCCATCATCATGATAACACTCCAGAAATGTCAGTGCTGTTCTAAAGTGTTTCGTTTGTTGCTTGGGTGTCAGGTTTTTTGGCACCCCACTGGCACACAATTTCTCGAGCAGCAGGTGCTTAGTGACAGTTTTATGCAACAAGGAACACGATATCTGCGAAAATGACTGCTGAGTTTCGTAATAGTGAAGTGACGGTTCTCCAGGATGCGCTGCCACACCAGCTCAGCCATTTGATCATTGAAAATGGATTGTCGCCCACTGTGCTCTTCATCGTTGACTTTATTATGACCTTTGGAAAAAAGCCTACACCAGCGATTCACCATCTGTTTGCTCATGATGTTCTGCTCATAGACCTGACAGAGCTGACGATGAATTTCAATGGGCGCTTTGGTTTGTGCATTAAGGAGCCTTATCACTGACAGAACCTCACAGGTGATGGGAGAATGAATGAGAGACGCCATTTTGGGGCAATGCTGCTGCATTACTAATGCTAGGCAGGACCTGTCCAGCTGACATTTGATTCTCATGTCATAGATCTGTTGTGCATGTGCAATTTTCATGGCTAAATATGTCTTCATTAAAGGAAACAACATTGGGAAACTTAATTTCTGGATGTACCTTGTATGTAGATGAGCATAGAGATGTTTGACTACCTCATCAGTAAATTAAAGATGAATGTTTCCTACTTGTCCATGGCATAATGGTAGCATCATAGGCAAGTGAACAGGACAGTTGTTGGGTCCCGAGTTTGATCCTTATTACTTCCTATATTTTAACTGTCTTGGTTAAAACCTGTCATCAGTGCTGTGTACTGAGTTTTATCTATACTGCTTACACTGCATCTCAAAGCAAAGTTTTAAGGTCTTGTCAAAGTTCTTGATTTTTAAGCATATAAACACCTATCCCAGAACATCACACAAATTAAATTCTGAACAAAATGCAGTGAACAACCACAAAATATTACTGATATTTGATTGTTGGAAATGTAATTCATCAGCAATCAATGTTAAGGCCAAGCATTTCAGTTAATCTAAATAGCCTGTGCAAGTTTCATTCAGAAAGCGTGATCTTATTGGCACCTCATTTGCCTTCCTAGTGTCTTCAAAAAATTCCTAAGTTTAGTAGTTAATTCAAAGGAAGCCTCTTTGACAGTTAAATATCACACCAATTATATTTTTATGTGCAAGGTAGCTAGGCCTGGAAGAGATGAACTTCTTTCATGAAATATTTGAATTTTTCCTTAAATGGGCAATTAAAAATTTTGTTGCGATATTAGACCTCACGCTACCTATTTTCATGCCCCATTTGCCCACTTCCCACACTTTATTTGGCTATGAAAATTCAGACAAATACTCACTGTGTAATTTATAGGGAGTCTTGTTTTGCTCTGTTCAAGCAGTCGTCCAAAACATTTCGAGTGTTAATCATATGACAAAATACATCCATTTCGCTTGCTGTCATTTCCAAAAACCTTGTTTCGATATCTTGAACCATTATGAAATAAGACGAGATTCGGGAGCTTTGCGAGCAACTTGTTCGCAGATATATAACAACCAATATCTCAAATGAAAAGAGATATCATTCCGCTCTCAACCTTAAATACAATTCCAGTATGTTGGCTATATTTGATAGCGATAATGTATGGCCTAAAATGAACTGTGCTCAAAAGTCTATACAGTCATTTACTTAGTCTCTTATCACCACAGTAGCTATTATAAATAATGAAAATAAGTTCAGTGTTTCATCGAGTGAAGATATCAAGCTATAAGATGTGGGAGAATCAAATTTTTTCACTGAATAAATTTCTTAAAATCAGATAATTATTTCATAGCAGCTGCCATGTCTGCTCCAGAGTTTTGCCAAGAAGACTTGTAGCTGTCACTCTCGCTGTTGCATGTGCTGCAGCGACAAGATTCAAATATGTTTGAATTCAAACATCACAAGTTGTAGCAGAAGACAGGCAGTGCCATGGATGTCGCTCACCTAGGACACGTCCATAACTATACCTGCAGGTATGTTCTGTCATCTGAAGCTGCCGCTTGCTGCGAGTTGCTTGTATCGCTTATGTAGGATGCAGCCTTGGGCTTCCATATGCAAGAGGAGGAACATAATGTTGGTAACATTGATGAGCAACTACAAATTTTACATACATTTGTAAAAAGTAAATGTTAGACAGTTTAGAACAGATGGAGATTTATATTAGTAGACAGAAGGGACCGAACCATCTCCTTAGTGAGCAAAACGAGTTTGCAACAGATGAATGTTTTAATATTTATGATGATATATCCAGTTAAGGCAGCCGGTGCATGCTACAGACATGCTCCAACTGACAACGGGGCCTTCCTGTGACTGAATGCTACACTGTGCCATCGGAGTCACTTTTTCAGTTCGTGGCATCTGCCCAGGAAATGTAATCACCTTGTAGCTGGAAGAGGAGTGCCAGTAAGCTGCAGCAGATGGACATTCTTCTCATCAAGTCTGTATTGTCTCTTCTAAGCTCATGGACAGTGGTAAACATCTAGCAGCTAGAATTCCAGCACTGTCAGTCATCAGAAATTTGTACCACAAAGATTTCTCCCCATTTCTTTCATTTCAAAGACATTACCCAGTTCTCAACACTGTTTTACTGATAAACCAACCTGTGCTCTATTTTTATATTTCACAAGTAACTGATTTAATATTGCTGTGATATATTTGTCATATTTATTCAAAAACAAAGATTGTCTTACAGACAACACCCACATGTAGAGCAAAGTGTGGGGAAGGAAAAAGCACACTTAGGTGTATCTATATATTGTGCTGATTTTTGGTATTACGTTCAGTGTGACGACCCGTGAACATTTCTTCACCAAATGTGGATCTTAGACATTATGCTATCCTTAGGAAGATGCAGGCAAGCAACTCCCTCCTGGAGTTGGGTGGAGTTGCAAACAATATAGATATCCCAGTTGTTGCTGAAATCCTTTATTAATAATCATAAAGAAATGTAGAGCAGTGTGTCTGCAGCAAGCAGGTGGCAGGTGATGGCCCATAGACCTGAACATGCTAGCACATACAGGCCGATGCAAGTGTTTCTCGAGGAGGGCAGTGTACAGCGTTCTGGAACCTCTGCATTGCAGCGAGTGATGCTGTCTACATTAAGACGATACGGTGGTTTAGCGACAAATGGTGCCAAGGGATATGCAGGACTGCCCCAGGCATTAACTAGATTCTGAGGACTGATGGTGCAGAGCTGACTAGACCCCTCAATGTGTGTATAAGACAATTGGGGGGGGGGGGGGGGGCAATGTTGCTATCTGCTATGAGCCCAGGCAGTCAGTGGTTCATATCCCAGTGGCAGTGGCTGCTGTGTCATAATTATGGCACTGGGTGATATTACGCAGCTTTTTGACAATGATGGGATGGTCCTGGGAAGTGACCATTGCAGGATAAACCATGTTGCTTGGTTGCTGTGAAACGTCTGTAACAAGGCCAATGTTCTAGGTTTGGATATCATCACTCAGGAGGAGGTCAATGCAAAAGTGGCCCAACAGCGAAAGGTTGCAGTGTTGATGAGTCTCCATACACCGCTACTGATGGTGACTGTGGCCCGGTTACGAGACTGGACTGTGGCAGTGTTTTACGCTGTTAAACTTTGACCCCCCTTAGACAACCCGAGCCCACTTAATCGCTGTTTAAGAGCCTAGTTGCAAAAAAGACACTGATTGTTTCTACATTGTGTATTCTCCTGTACAAATTTGGACTAAACACTTCCTGTGTAACTTTTCTGCTTTGTGTATTGTTCTTCCTTTTTTACATTAGATTATCTCATTATTCTTTTGATCCTCAAACACACAGCTTCTGTGTAAACAGCCCCTCACCCACCCTTTTTCTCCTTTTTGCAGCTTTACTTAACACTCTGTCTTTGAATGACTTCTTCACTGGTTCTGACATGACTGCTGCAGACGTGCAGGTTAAGGGAATGTAAAAGTGGGAGTTGAGCAAATCTGTTTCTTAGGCATCAGTACACAATATTTATTATTATCATCAGAAATGTGCATGCAGTTGATGTGGAAATTCTGTGGTGTGGAGTGGCCGCATGGTTAGAGGCGCCGTGTCACGGATTGTGCAGCCTCTCCCGCCTCAAGTTCGAGTCCTCCCTCAGGCTTGTGTGTGTGTGTTTGTTCATAGCGTAAGTTAGTTTAAGTAGTGTGTAAGTCTAGGGACTGATGACCTCAGCAGTTTGGTCCCTTAGGAATTCACACACATTTGAATGTGTTTGGTCCAATATTTTTTTCACGTAGGCAAACAGAAATTATTAGGGAAGGAAAATGAAAATTTAATAATCATGGGGGACTGGAATTAGACAGTAGGAAAAGGAAGAGAGGGAAACGTAGTAGGTGAATATGGAATGGGGGTAAAGAATGAAAGAGGTAGCCACAAGGTAGAATTTTGCACAGAGCATAAGTTAATGATAGCTAACACTTGGTTCAAGAATCATGAAACAAGGTAGTATACATGGAAGAGGCCTAGGGATATTGGAAGGTTTCAGATAGATTATATAATGGTAAGACAGAGATTTAGATTATATAATGGTAAGACAGAGGTTTAGGAACCAAGTTTTAACTTGGAAAACATTTCCAGGGGCAGATGTGGACTCTGACCACAATCTGTTGGTTATGAACTGTAGATTAAAACTGAAGAAACTGCAAAAAGGTGGGAGTTTAAGGAGATGGGACCAGGATAAACTGACTAAACCAGAGGTTGTACAGAGTTTCAGGGAGAACATTAGGGAACGATTGACAAGAATGGGGGAAAGAAATACAGTAGATGAAGAATGGGTAGCTTTGAGAGATGATATAGTGAAGGCACCAGAGGATCAAGTAGGTATGAAGACGAGGGCTAGTAGAAATCCTTGGGTAACAGAACAAATATTGAATTTAGTTGATGAAAGGAGAAAATATAAAAATGCAGTAAATGAAGCAGGCAAAAAGGAATACAAACGTCTCAAAAAATGAGATCGACAGGAAATGCAAAATGGCTAAGCAGGGATGGCTAGAGGACAAATGTAAGGATGTAGAGGCTTATCTCACTAGGGGTAAGATAGATACTGCCTACAGGAAAATTAAAGAGACCTTTGGAGAAAAGAGAGCCACTTGTATGAATATTAAGAGCTCAGATGGAAACCCAGTTCTAAGCAAAGAAGGGAAAGCAGAAAGGTGGAAGGAGTATATAGAGGGTCTATACAAGGGCGATGTACTTGAGGACAATATTCTGGAAATGGAAGAGAATGTAGATGAAGACAAAATTGGAAATACGATACTGCGTGAAGAGTTTGACAGAGCACTGAAAGACCTGAGTTGAAGCAAGGCCCCAGGAGTATACAACATTCCATTAGAACTACTGACGGCCTTGGAAGAGCCAGTCCTGACAAAACTCTACCAACTGGTGAGCAAGAAGTATGAGGCAGGTGAAATACCCTCAGATTTCAAGAAGAATATAATAATTCCAATCCCAAAGAAAGCAGGTGTTGACAGGTGTGAAAATTACTGAATTTTTTTTTTCAATAGCACTTTATTTAGCTAATAAATAGACCTGTTAAAAATATTTTTGCCTATTTTAAGGTCTTAATGTAAGCTTTTTGTCAGTTTTTCTGTTGTGGCTGAATCTGTAATGATTGTGTCATAAAAAAGTGATTGGGTCAAAAACTGAAAATAAAAAATAAATAAATAAAATAAATTGTCTCTGACTGGCGGTGAAGATTGAGAAGACCAGCCTTGCTCTAGTAGTTTCAGTGCTGCTCACAGTCTGCAGTTTTGTTCCCAAAACTAATTGTGGCCCTGTGTTTCTTTGTCAGGTGAAAGCTTGAACCAGAGATTTAAGTCCCTGTGACAAGCTAGACTGTAACTTTTGAGACTTGCACCATAGATTTCGGTCCCCCTAAGTACATTACACATCAGGGATAGCTACCCATGTAGCTGATAGTGTTTACACGGTGTTTTGAACTAAGTGACACTACATCCAGTCGATGTAATGACATCTGTAAGGGATCCTAAAGTATAATTATCATAAGATACAAAGAAATCCCTCCGCCTTCCACAAACAATGAAACTATTAAAATCCTAATGATCAATTAACAAAGCTTTTGTGACAAAGTGCCTGACAGTGAAGCAAAAGCAGTTGAGCATACATAATACTAAAACCTGAAACAGTGAGATTTTTGGAATAAATAAAAATGATTATTGGAAAGATAGGCTAATGGGAAATCTGAGCTGCATACAAGATGATTGAGAAATATTCAGTTTCGAAGTTAAGCATAAACTTATAATTGGGGTCTTCTATCTACTGGACTCATCCCCAGATGCATCCAAATACTTTTGAGAAAACCTCAGCTTGCTAGTTCTTACACTCATCAGTCCAACTGTTATCACAGAATGAGACTGAAATCATCCAACAATTGACTGGGATGTTCATATAACTTGCGGGTTTGCTGCCGGGTGACGTCATCGAACACCGCCGATATTTCAACAGGAGCACACCCTGCCGTTCTCAAGGCACAAATGCAAGGAAGAAAAAATGTGCAAGCAAATTTAATACCTTGGTTCACAGAGGAGAAACAAGGAAGACGCCACACACAGAACAAGTGTTAACACAGCCAAAGATAAACAACATCAGAAATATCGATAGTTACTATTAATCAACAGGTGAGGTAGCACTAATTCTGTCCCTCTGTTTTTTGATGAGCGTCAGAGCTGGACTCCAAGCAGCATTTAAACAAAATCCACCATCTCTGTTAATAAGGTTGCTTGATAGTCTGATTTCAACAGCTTCCTTAATAACACTATCCCAATAGCTGGACGTGCAAGCCAGAATCTCCGTGTTGTTGTATTCCACCCCTGCCACCTTTAGAATTTGAAAGAGAGTATTCCAGTGAACATTATCAAAAGCTTTCTCTAAGTCTACAAATGCTAGAAACGTAGGTTTGCCTTTCCTTAATCTTTCTTCTAAGATAAGTCGTAAGGTCAGTATTGCCTCACGTGTTCCAGTATTTCTACGGAATCCAAACTGATCTTCCCCGAGGTCGGCTTCTACTAGTTTTTCCATTCGTCTGTAAAGAATTCGTGTTAGTATTTTGCAGCTGTGACTTATTAAACTGATTGTTCGGTAATTTTTACATCTGTCAACACCTGCTCTCTTTGTGATTGGAATTATTATATTCTTCTTTAAGTCTGAGGGTATTTCGCCTGTTTCATACATCTTGCTCACCAGGTGGTAGAGTTTTGTCAGGACTGGCTCTCCAAAGGCCATCAGTAGTTCCAATGGAATGTTGTCTACTCCGGGGGCCTTGTTTCGACTCAGGTCTTTCAGTGCTCTGTCAAACTCTTCACGCAGTATCGTATCTCCCATTTCATCTTCATCTACATCCTCTTCCATTTCCATAATATTGTCCTCAAGTGCATCGCTCTTGTATAGACCCTCTATATACTCCTTCCACCTTACTGCTTTCCCTTCTTTGCTTAGAACTGGGTTTCCATCTGAGCTCTTGATGTTCATACATGTGGTTCTCTTATCTCCAAAGGTCTCTTTAATTTTCCTGTAGGCAGTATCTATCTTACCCCTAGTGAGATAAGCCTCTACATCCTTACATTTGTCCTCTAGCCATCCCTGCTTAGCCATTTTGCACTTCCTGTCGATCTCATTTTTGAGACGTTTGTATTCCTTTTTGCCTGCTTCATTTACTGTATTTTATATTTTCTCCTTTCATCAATTAAATTCAATATTTCTTCTGTTACCCAAGGATTTCTACTAACCCTCTTCTTTTTACCTACTTGATCCTCTGCTGCCTTCACTATATCATCCCTCAGAGCTACCCATTCTTCTTCTACTGTATTTCTTTCCCCCATTCCTTTCAATTGTTCCCTTATGCTCTCCCTGAAACTCTGTACAACCTCTGGTTCTTTCAGTTTATCCAGGTCCCATCTCCTTAAATTCCCACCTTTTTGCAGTTTCTTCAGTTTTAATCTACAGGTCATAACCAATAGATTGTGGTCAGAGTCCACATGTGCCCCTGGAAATGTCTTACAATTTAAAACCTGGTTCCTAAATCTCTGTGTTACCAGTATATAATCTATCTGATACCTTTTAGTATCTCCAGGGTTCTTCCATGTATACAACCTTTTATCATGATTCTTAAACCAAGTGTTAGCTATGATTAAGTTGTGCTCTGTGCAAAATTCTATCAGGCGGCTTCCTCTTTCATTTCTCAGCCCCAATCCATATTCACCTGCTACGTTTCCTTCTCTCCCTTTTCCTACACTCGAATTCCAGTCACCCATGACTATTAAATTTTCGTCTCCCTTCACTATATGAATAATTTCTTTTATTTCATCATACATTTCTTCAATTTCTTCGTCATCTGCAGAGCTAGTTGGCATATAAACTTGTACTACTGTAGTAGGTGTGGGCTTCGTATCTATCTTGGCCACAATAATGCGTTCACTATGCTGTTTGTAGTAGCTTATCCGCATTCCTATTTTCCTATTCATTATTAAACCTACTCCTGCATTCCCCCTATTTGACTTTGTGTTTATAACCCTGTAGTCACCTGACCAGAAGTCTTGTTCCTCCTGCCACCGAACTTCACTAATTCCCACTATATCTAACTTTAACCTATCCATTTCCCTTTTTAAATTTTCTAACCTACCTGCCCGATTAAGGGATCTGACATTCCATGCTCCGATCCGTAGAACGCCAGTTTTCTTTCTCCTGATAACGACATCCTCTTGAGTAGTCCCCGCCCAGAGATCCGAATGGGGGACTATTTTACCTCCGGAATATTTTACCCAAGAGGACGCCATCATCATTTAATCATACAGTAAAGCTGCATGCCCTCGGGAAAAATTACGGCCGTAGTTTCCCCTTGCTTTCAGCCGTTCGCAGTACCAGCACAGCAAGGCCGTTTTGGTTATTGTTACAAGGCCAGATCAGTCAATCATCCAGACTGTTGCCCTTGCAACTACTGAAAAGGCTGCTGCCCCTCTTCAGGAGCCACACGTTTGTCTGGCCTCTCAACAGATACCCCTCCGTTGTGGTTGTACCTACGGTATGGCTATCTGTATCGCTGAGGCACGCAAGCCTCCCCACCACCGGCAAGGTCCATGGTTCATGGGGGGGAGGGGATAAAATATTCTGGAGGTAAAATAGTCTCCCATATAGATATCTAGGCAAGGGCTACTTGGAAGGAAAAACAAATCATGTATTCTATGAGTCAAAGCATGGGATGTTAGATCCATTAATCAAGTAAGTATGCTAGAAAATTAAAAAGAGAAATGAATAGATTAAAGTTAGATATGGAGGAATTAGGTTATTGGTGAAGTGTGCTGACAGGAAGAAAGAGACTATGGTCAGGTGAGAACAGGGTTATCAACACAAAATCAAATAGGGGTAATGAAAAAGTGGAAGTAATAATGAGTAAGAAAATAGGATTTAGGGTGAGCTGCTGTGAAGAGCATAATAGATGGATTATTGTAGCTGAGATACACTAAGATACACACAAAGCCAAGCCCTTCATTGTAGTACAAGCTGATATGCATACTAGCTCTGCAGCTGATGAAAAGAATGAAAAAATGTGCAATGACTTAAAAGAAATTATTGAGATCATTAAAAAAGTAAAGAATTTAATTGTGGTGGAGGATTGGAATTCAATAGCAGGAAAAAGAAGAGAAGGAAGAATAGAGAAGCTACTGGTAGAATTTTGCAGAGAACATATTGTAATCACTGCAAACACCTAGTTTAAGAATCATTAAAGTTAGCTGTATGCTTGGAAGAGACCTGAAAGCACTGGGAAATTTTACAGATTATTTAATGGACAGAGTTTTTGAGCCGGCCACGGTGGCAGAGTGGTTCTAGGCGCTTCAGTTCGGAACCACGCTGCTGCTATGGTTGTAGGTTCAAAAGTCTGCCTATGGCATGGATGTGTGTGATGTCCTTAGGTTAGTGTTAGTATTTTTAAGTCGAAGGGACTGATGACCTCAGATGTTAAGTCCCATAGTGCTTAGAGCCATTCGAACCATTTTGAGAGATTTTGAAACCTGATTTTAAACTGTAGATGATTTCCTGTGGGCAGATATGGACTCTGACAATAAATTATTGAACTGCTGATCAAAATGGAAGAAACTGCAGAAAATTAAGAAATGAAGGGGATGGGACCTGAAAAATTTGATGTAATTGGAGGTTATTGAGAGTTTCTAAGGGAGCATTAGACAAGTATTGGCTGAAACAGGGGAAAGGAATACAATAGAAGACAAATTGGTAACTTTGAGAGATGAAATAGTGTAGGCAGCAGCAGAGCAACTAAGCAAAAAGACAAGTCCATGTAGAATCCCTTGGATAACACATGAGATATTGAGTTTATTTGACAAAAGGAGAAAACATAAAAAGCTGAGCAGGCAAATGAGGTTTACAGGTGCCTCAAAAATGAGATGGACGGGAAGTGCAAAATGGTTGGTAGGGAAATGGAAAGTTGTAGAAGCTTGACTGGCTGTGAGAAAGATTGATGCCACCTACAAGAAAATGAAAGGAAACTTTAGGGGAAATTGAGGCAATTGTATGAATGTCATAGTTCACATGACAGGTCAGTACTAAGCAACGGAAGACTGGAACATGTAGGAATAATTAACTTAAATTTAGTTTCTGTGTCTTTGTTTCCCTAAGATGTGGTGTATTTAGCATCCTGGATTATCTCCTGATGCTTTCCAGGTATATCTACTGCTGTCGGGAACTTCACCATATAAGGGGCATTCAAATGAAACATGGTCACCAGTGTAAAGTAACAGTAACAATTTTATTAACTCAAAAATGTAGTTATACACAGTACACATACTCAAAAATAGTCGCCAAAACTATTGGCACATTTATCCCATTGCAACAGTAGCCGGTCGATTCTGTCCTTGAAGAAGCTCGTAGGCTGCTGTCGGGTCCAGGCCTGGACCCAGTCACACACTTCATCGTCTGTTGTGAATCTATGTCCACGAATAACTTGTTTTAGAGGTCCAAACACATTAAAGTCACACGGTGAAAGGTTGGGACAGTATGGTCGATGTTCTGGATGTTCCAGCATTTCCCACTGAAACTGCTGCAATGTCGTCTTTGCAGCATTGGCCATGTGTGGGCATTATGGTGTGGGCGGTTCCCATGCTAATACCCAGTAACCGAAGGATCTTGTCCACAGTGATTCCGTGGTTGTCCAAGACTTAAGCATTCACTTCCGCAACAATTTCCGGTGTGATGACATGATGAGCCTGTCTAGGGCAAGCGTCATCTTTCAGTGACTCAGGCCCCTCAAGAAATCATTTGCACCATTCCACAACACTTTAATGACTCAGTCTGTACTCACTGTGCATGGTCTTCATCCATCAATAGATTTCACAGCCTCCAATTCTGTACGCTGCCACAAATCGCATCACTCCTCGTTCCTGCTTACTCACCTGCATGTTCACTAGTGGATGATAACTTGTGTGACCATATTCTCTTCGGCATGAAACCACACTGGCGCTATGCAACATCAAACGGTGTGCACATGTCAATCTCTCTACCAATAGATGGTGCCACCATACCCGCAGTTACATGGTGCTGCCTTACGTATAAGCCAAAGGTAGACGCACCGACCAGGTTTCATTTGAAAGAACCTCATAGTACTTACAGAATTTCAGAAGCCTTTTGTCTCTGCAGTTTATGTTCCCCAAAATCCCAGGTGGGGAAGTTCCTCTATTTGATCATAAATTTATTCAATTACCTTGTCTTTGCTGTTCATCATTAATTAAACATATTACAGTCTTTAGTTCTATCATCGGTAGTCAATCATTAACATTTTATGTATTAATCACATTGTTCTCCGATTTAACCCTTAGAACAATTGCTACAATACATGATTCAAAGTTTTCTTTCCCAGTTACTTTTAGTAACACTCTTGTATTCTATACATTTCTTACTACTTTTTTCTGTTATGGAAGGATTTTTTGTATAAAACTGCTGTTGTCCACTCCATATCCTGAGCTCCTAACCCGATCATGATCAGTAAACTGATTTTCTTCTTTTCTTCTGCCCATTTATTCCTGGCTGTAGAACTTGAGATATTCTGAAGGCACTGTATGCAGTGGTTTTTCCTTGCCTTACACATCTAACAGGTTTTGATGTTCATGGAGGTTCATTTTCTCATAATTAAAACAAGACGACGCGATAGTGTCCTCATGGCTGTCAATAAGAAATGAGGCCACTCTTATTGGCAGTCATGTGGTCCCTAATATACTGGCTGCCTAACGTGTTCATCCACTCACCACCATAAGGTTTAAGTTGGGAACAACACTTCATTAGGAACAGGATATAGTAACATTTCTTCTTACTTCTGTTCAGTGTAATTTTTGGAGTGTTTCACTTCACATCGTGGTGGCCTGCTGCCTTTTGCTTCAGAGTTATTCCTAAGTTAATTTCAATTGGGAGAGGATCTAAGCCCAGTGTATCATTCCTAACTGCCCAGTAAGCTAAAGTAGCTAATTCTGGTAAACATATCGTTAGGTCTATTCTAATGGCCAGTTTCCAGGTGCTTTAGATGTAGGTTTTCATACAAATTTGAAACATTTGCTTTAGTATTAAGTGAATAATTTTGGATGTTTTCAGTTCACATATATTTAGTAGTGCCATATCTCCTCAGGGAATTAAAAGTTTTGAGTTCTATCTTCTATTCATTTTCAAAATACATAAAGTCCATATCATGCATACATGATTTTAGGCCTAATTTTTCAGGTATACAAGTTTTGAATTTTAATGTTGTTTTAAGTGCATTACATTACTGCATTAACAGTATACACATATATTGGTGTCCCACATAACCTTAGTGACTCTTGTGGTCTGTAGTTAAGTGTCTAGATATTTTTTTAAAAAAACATAATAAATAACCATGAGCGAGAAGTGTTTAAGATGCTGTAGGAAAGTTCATTCTGGGATTCCATGCAGCTGCTTTGACAGGTGGTTACATTGGGGGAAATGTTGTGGCATGGGAATTAGTGAAGTAAATGGGTGTCTTCCGTGGTGTTGCAAAGTGTGTGCAAGGAATAGGAAAATAGCTGAACAGGAAAGGAAGAGGATAGCCTTTAATGCTGAACTGGATAGTGCTATGGAGGAACTGATGAGGTTAAGGGGGAGAAAGGTAAAGACAGGTGGGAAATGGTAGCAAGGAACAGGGGCTGCAGAAAGAGAACAGTATCTGACAGTTTCGTCATTGGCACAAACAATAGATTTGCCTTGCTCCCTTTGTTGACTAAGGAAGAGGTTCAAATAGATGTATGTGTAGTTAATACTCAACAGGCTTCCACTGAGAAACCAACTGTTTCATAAAAAAAAGTAGAAAATCGGAGGAAAGATCTATGGTCAGGTTGTAACCATGGAAGCGGTGTGGGCCAGATCTTACAGGAAAAATTAGGTGACAGATACCAGATCACAAGCTTTTTCAAATGCAGTGTGATCAGTCCCAACTGAACAGCTCTGTTAGGAGAGTCAATATAGAGTTAGATCAACTGCTTTGGGTGGCTGCTTTGTCAAGCATGGGTTTGGTTCCTGTTGATATCATTGGTATGTGGGACTTCACAAGGCTAGGTCTGCATCTCAATAGGAAAGGGAAGGGTAAATTGACCAGGATGATAGAAAAATCTTGTGTGGGGGGGGGGGGGGGGGGGGCTAAATGAGAAGCTCAAACAGACAGGTACTAGAGATATTAAAATAGCATGAGATTCTCATAAAAGTACAGTATATAGTATCAGAATATCAGGGGATTAGAAAACAGAGTAGATGAGCTTCTTGATTTGAGGGTAGAATAGATGTACTGTGCCTGTTTGAATATCATATAGTCACGGGTATAGAAAAGGTAAATGCTGGTGGTTATAAGCTTTTAGCACATGTAAGTAGAGACACTTAGGAGAGAGGAGGAGTTGCCATATATGGTAAAATTTATCATAATGTGACAGATTCAGAAACCAAAATTTTTTTGTAGAGCAATGTATAGAAGAATTTCACTGTGAGCTTAGACTAAATAATGGTATTTTTATAATTGTAGCTGTGTATTGGTCCCCACTGGGAAATTTTCAGCTATTTCTGAAAGACTTGGCTTATTTGTTGTGCTATTTGTTAGACAGGGGGTAGCAAATTATGGTTTGTGAGTATTTCAATTTAGATGTTCTGAAAAAGTCTTATAGAAAGAATGGCCTTGAAGTATTACTTGATTCTTTCAATTTGACACCAGTTATTGATTTTCCTACTCATGTAGTACAGGAAAGCAGTACATTGATAGATAATGTTTTTATAGACCAAGATAAATTTAATCAAATAAAAGCTTTTCTTGTTAAAAGTGGTCTTTCTGATCATGATGTACAGCTAGTTAGAGTATATGACATAGCTCCATACAGTTATACAAAACAGTCCTGAAAAATAGTGCATTCAATTGATGATTTAACAATTGCAAATTTTAGGGAAATCTTGCAACAGACTGGGATGAGGTGTACAGGGAACCTGATGCTAATTTGAAATTTAACCTATTTCATGATACCTTTGTGAGTATGTTTGAAAACAGATACACTAAGAAAACAGTGAAACATAATTGTAAGAAACCATCTAAAAAGGCATGGCTTACTAAAGGGTCAAAAAATCTGTAAACAGAAAATGGAAATGTATCTTATACTAGAAGGAGTAATGATCCAGAAACAGTGTGGCATTATAAAAACTACTGCACCATATTAAGAAATGTTATTAAAAAGTCCAGAAGCATGTGCATTATGTCTAAGATTAGCACCTCTCATAATATAATTAAAATAATTTAGAATATTATTAAGAGGGAAACAGAGCAATGGAGAACACAGGACTGTATTTGTATCAAAATCAGTGAAAAGTTTGTTAACAAAAAGTCAGAACTAGCAAATATTTCTGATAACAATTTTTAAGTGTTGTAGTGAAAATAGGATGCACCTGTTCATTATAAAATACGAGGCTGTATATGGCAGAGGTAGCATGTGTGCAGTTTGATAAAACTGTAATTCAGCTCACCTCTCCCACTGAAATTAAGAAAATAATAAATTCACTCAAAAGTAAAAAATTACATGGAATTGATGGCATTTCCAACAGAGTACTAAAAGCTTATTCCAATAGGTAAGTAGGATTCTCAGCCACATATGTAGTAGCACAATGAAACAGGAAATTTTTCCATATAGACTGAATATGCTATTGTTAAATCATTCCATAAAAAGGGAGATAAGTCTGTTGCTAACAACTGCTACCTAATCTCAGTTCTGATAGCTTCATCCAAAAATCCTGAAGAAATAATGAATTCAAGAGTAGCTTCACAGATTTGTAAAAATGAAGTACCAACAAAGTGTCAGTTTGGTTTTCAGAAAGGCTTTTCATCAGAAAATACTGCATATGCTTTTACTGATCAAATATGAAACAATCTGAATAACCAAACATCGCCTATTGGGATTTTTTTGTATTCTCTTCTAGATAAGTTTAAGTATTGTGGTATAAGTGTAACAGTGCACAAATGGTTTAATTAATATTTAACTGGAATAATGTGGAAGGTTGAAATTAAGAGCACAGATAGTCTGCAGAAAGTCAGTAGAGTCCTCTAACTGGGGAGGCATCAAGAATGGTGCCCACAGTGTCAGTTTTGGGTCCCTTATTGTTCTTAATATGTATTGGTGAATTTTTCCACTTTGTATTCATGAAGATGCAAAGCTAGTTCTTTTTACAGATGATACGTGTGTAGTAATCACAACTGACAAACAAGAAGTAGTAGAGGAAATTGTAAATTATGTCTTTCAGAAAATTATTAAGTGGTTATTTGTGAATGGACTTTCACTAAATTGTGAGAAAACACTATGTATACAATTCTGTACAGTAAATGGCATAATACCATTGATAAATATAGACGTTGAACAGAAGTATGTTGCTAAGGCAGAAAATTGAAAATTTGTGGGTGTGTGCAGTGATGAGAAATTGAAGTGGAAGCAACACATGATGATCTGCTGAAAGGTTTGAATTCAGCTGTTTATGCTATTAGGGTCATTGCAAATTTTGTTTATAGATACATCAGTAAATTACCCTCTTATACCTACTTTCATTCATTGCTTGCATATGGCATCATATTTTGGGGTGACTCATAATTAAGAGAAAAAGTATTCATTGCACAAAAGTGTATAATCAGAATAATAACTGGGACCCACCCAAGATCATTTGCGAACATTTATTTAAGGAACTAATGATACTCACAGTACTTTCACAATACTTATATTCAGTAATGAAATTTGTTATTAATAACCCATCCCAGTTCCAAAATAATGGGAATATGCACAGCTACAACACTAAAAGAAAGGATGATCTTCACTATTTTGGGTTAAATCTGACTTTGGCACAGAAAGGAGGGAACTATGTTGCCACAAAATTCTTTGGTCATTTACCAAATAGCAGTAAAAGTCTGACAGATACTAAACAACATTTAAAAATTAATTAAAAGAATTTCTGAATGAATTTTTAGACATGAAGTAGTAAATATTAAAAAAACAAAAAGAAAGAAAGATTGCATCTTGTAAAGAAACCTTATGTTAAACTGACACATTCCACATCATTACAAAATATCATATCCATGATCCGTGGAACAAGAATTAATGTAATGTGATCACAATTTTTTCTATCTTTGTCTAGCTTCAACTATATGTTCTCTGTTTGGCTTTTGTGTAAGATGTTAAGTGACTGTATATCTGTTCTACCAACAAAAATACTCTTCTGGCTCCACTAATAAACTCTTTTTGCCTTTTGTAATCATAACTGCTATGCCAGTCTAATAATCACTAACTTCTGTATCTTTGTTGCCACTGACAGAAAGCTCAGTTTTCAGTTGATAAGATTAATATATTGTTCTTCCATATGGGCTGTTGCACCAGTTGTCAAGACATTTATCTAATCCCAATGAACAATGTGTCTTACCAGTGTTTTGATTTAACAACATATGACATAATTGATAGGGAGAGAGGTCCTAAATGATAGACTAGAAGAGAAGTGGTATGCAAATTACAATTAATAGTCAAATTATTCTAATGAGGTAGAAAAATACACTTATTTGAAAGTTCTTAAAGGTATTATGACTTTACAGTTCAGATGGTGTGTAGAAAGTGAGAAATCTGTAGTATTTTGTGTAGAAAGTAAGTCACTGAAGCAAAGCAGGATGCATCTTGAGTAAGCTGAAAGTATCTTGATCTTTTAGAATACTCTTCCCTTCTATAAGTAAACAGTGAAAGGGTAATCAGAATAGATCATAAAAACTTAATAAAAAACCTAGTCATTTAGAAGCACAAAGGGTGAATCCTTCCAATTGGTATCGTTTGTGTACATGGAGGAGGGAGATTTGATTATGATAACTGAAGCTTCTTTCAAATGCCTTTTTAATACACTGCCCTGTTTTGGTTATATGTGTAATGTTAGCAAGTATCTTAATATACACATAAATTTCATTGTATATCTTTGCATGCAACTGGAGCATGATTGACACTGCTGTTGGAAAGTGATTATAGCTTGCAGTTTCATCCTCTTCTGTTCTCCAGTTATTATCCACAGGGATGAATCTGGTACTACAAAATGAGAACAAGTCATAATTTGATTTATTGTGCACTTTTAATGTTTAAAGCAGTAGTAATTAACAGCATATCTACCAACTGTATTATAAACTATATTATAAACAAATTTCTTATCAGCACTATTAATATTTTCTGTTTCTACAACACTAATTTTCTAATGTCTAGGGGAATATTACAACTTTGACACATCCAATAGAAGCCAGTCAAAGTCAATTATGGCTGATCAGCTTTGTGGCCTTTGGTATTTGAGAGCATGCGGTGTAACAGAAGAGGTATGTTGTTAAGTTACTACTATAGTAAACTCTCTCTCTCTCTCTCTCTCTCTCTCTCTCTCTCTCTCTCTCTGTGTGTGTGTGTGTGCGTGTGTGTGTGTGTGTGTGTGTGTGTGTGCGCGTGTGTGTGTGTTACCCAACATACATACCTAAATTGGTCCTATCCTGTGACCTAGTTTCTAGTTGAGATTGGGGATGCGTCAGGTGGAGCAGTTCAGAGGAACAAGGATGACAAGATAGGGAGAGTGAGATGAAGGGACACGAGGATGATCTCTCATGCCGTATTCACACATGTACATAGTGCATCAACCACCCCTACTAAAAAGAAGCTGCCCTCTGTTACTCAATAATAAACCAGTGCTTCGGTCATCTTTCATCAAGCCCTGAAATGAAGAACATTCTTCCCAGCATCTTTCACACCTCTACCCAAAGTTGTGTGCCATCTCCAACCAATCCATGAAATATCTTGGTCCGTTTTTAAGCTATGCATACTCCCAGCTCTGTGACATGTAGGCCGTATGCATGTGAAAGACTGTATCAAGATGTGTGTCATGTTCTCACCTAGAATTTTCTACTATAGTCCTGTCACAGGTGTGCCCTTCCCCATCATCTCCCAAGTGAGGGGGCGCAGTGGTTAGTACACTGGACTCGTATTCAGTAGGGCGAAGTTTCAGACCCGCGTCTGACTATACTGATTTAGGTTTTCTGTGATTTCCCTAAATTGCTTTAGGCAAATGCCAGGATAGCTCCTTTAAAAAGGCATGGTAGACTTCCTTCCCCATACTTCCCTAATCCGATGGGACTGATGACTTGCTATTTGGTCTCCTCCCCCAGAACCAATGAGTCAATCCCCACCAAAGACAGGTCCAACCGTGAAAGTATTCTTGTCATATAGGGATTGGACAAAAATATGTAAAACCCAAAAATACAACACAACTCATTACCTTGTCTAATACGGTGTAGGAAACCCATCGGCATTCAAAACAGCTTCCAGTTGTGGTGGGAATGGTTAAATACAGGTCCCGTGTGGTTTTCAAGGTAATGTTATACCATTCTTCCTGCAAAATAGTGGCATGTTCAGATAATGATGATAGAGGTGGGTAGTGATCATGCACCATTCTTTCCAAACAAGACTACAAAGGCTCAATTATATTGAGGTCTGGTAACTGTGGTGGCTAGGATAGATGTAACAAGTCATCCTTATTCTCACAAAGATGCAAGCTGTGTGAACACCACTCCTGTCATCTTGGAACAAAGTGTCACAATTGAAGAAGAAAGATTGTACCATGGGATGGACTTGATCACCTAAAATGGTCATGTAATCCTTGGCAGTAATAGTACCTTGCAGAGTAAGTATGGGGCCCATGGAATATCATGATATGACTGCCCAAATCATCACCGAACCCGTTCCATGTTTCAGTCTTGGGATGTAAACTCAACCACAAGGTGGAAACAGTGTGAAACATGACTCATCTGACCAAATGACTGTCTTCCATTGCTCCACAGTCCAGATTTTAAGGGCTCGCCAGTATGTTTTCCAGTTACAGGCATTTGCACCACTGATGAGTATTTGGAATTCCAGCTCATCCTGCAGTTCCCTGCTTCTGAGCTCTCTTCATGTTGTTTTGGTGCTGACAGGGTTCGTGAGTGTGACATTCAGTTCTGCAGAGAACTTTGCAGCTGTCACCCTCCTATTTTTTGTCATAATCCTCTCCAGGACCATCTTTCATAATCATTCAACATGCGCTTTTCTTGGTATTGTGACTTAGCGAATTGTTTTTCTGTGTTCCATATATGCTGTTTAAATCTTTGATACACTGCCTCTCGATACACTGCCTCCCATGTACTGGGAACTTGGAACATATAAGTTTAAGCAATGAGCAGGGAGCATAAAATTATGAGGTGCATCCATAACAAGTAAGTTTCTCACTCGTCCCACAGATTTCAAATCGTCTGTTGTGCAAGTGACGGTGTGTACATGATAAAGTAATGATATGGTATAGTGCATGTGCTAACAGAACTTCTCAAGATCTCACAATAGCTTTGATAGCTTCGTAGCAGCAATTGAAAATGAAGGTTCATATTCCAGCTCCCACCCTGTGTCAAGTGAAGTCAGTGATAGTTTTTGAATGCACAGAACATAGCACCGATTAAAATTTGTCAGCTGTGCCAGGTCTGTGAACCTAACATAATAAGCAAGATAGTGCACCACTGGTGCAGAGACTTTGCAGCAGGTCCCCAAAATGTTCATGATGCTTAGTACATCGGGAGGCCATCCATCATTACAGACGACCTTGTGGAGCTTGTGCAGGGATACGTTATTGAAAATTGTTGCTTCACAATCGTGAAACTCGGCAGTCAGTTCCAACAGATGTACCACTTGTTGTTGCATGAAACTGTCATGGAGCACCTGTTATGAAAATTGTGCTCAAGGTGAGTGTCGAAGTAAATGACTCCACAACACTAAACAAAACACATGGGCAAGCTTGAGTTCTCTGCAGTGGTATCATGATGATGGCAACAAGTTTCTAGACTGGATCATCATAGGTGATGAGATGTTGGTTGTACACAGCACATCAGAAACCAAGCAGCAGTCACTGCACTGGTGTCACATAGTCTCCTTGCAGATAAACTTCAAGCCAACTGTGTTGGTGCAGAAAATAGTGGTTTCAGTGTACTGATACAGCCAGGGAGTCTCCTCACTAAATTCCAGGAGTCTCCTCACTAAATTCCTGACCAGATATGAGATGGGGATTGTTAAGGAGGAGGGTGAGGCAATGCAGCTATTCAGAACAAGTAGTGTGGGTTGTTCAGTGCCAGTACTCTCTTGCTGCACAATAAAATCCAACCATACATGGCTCGATATATGACAGAGCTGCTGGAAATGGCGGCTTGAAGATGTTTGATTGTCCACCCTACAGTCCCAACAGATTTCCATCTGTTCCAGAAACTCAAGAACTTCGTGTCTGGTAGGAGTCAGCATTTTCAAACAGAGAGAGAGGCAGAGATGGGTGTCACATGGTGGTTCCAATCATCGACAGCAGATATCTGATACAGAGATACAAAAGTTGGTCTCACAGTACGACTAATGTCTGAATTATGGTGGTAAACACGTTGAAAATTAGCTCAACACTTCCTGTATCTGTTCCAATAAATCTTTCAGATAAATTGTGTTTTGTTTCTGTTCGTGATCTCAGGGAAACGTACATATTTTATATAAGTGATCGGAACAGTTTTCTTTGACTCATTCTTAATTACTATTTAAAAAGGTGATAATATCATAGATATTTAGAAAGGGAAATGTTAATAATTGCAGATTTTTAAGTAATGGGCATCACAATTTCCTTGGCTATACAGCATGTTTCTAGTAATTCTTTTCTGCTGTTTCAGTACACAGTATGTTACTCAAAATTCCCCAAACAAAATACTGAATCTGATAACTGATTGGAAGTAGCTATGGTTGGCACTTGTTTTCTGAGTCCATGTCAGTGGCATTAGCTAATATTTGCAGCCCAGTTGCAAAACTACATAATTTGTTTGTAGATAACTCAGCTGTTTATTCCAGTTTAAATTCTTATCTAGGTTTAATCTTAAAATTTCACAGAACCCACTTTTTCTAGATCAAGATTGTTATGACTTATTTTAATTTCCTGGGATTTTGACTGTTTTGGTCTGAACAGGATCATGTGGATTTTTGGGACATTCATGGTCAATCCACTGAGTTGAAACCATGTTTCCGGATGTTTTATTGTATTAATGATGCAGAAAGGGATGTTTTCTGACTCATGGTCTTCAGTTACCACATCATCTCTACATAGAATTTATGGGGCATGTTGTAGTGACCCCTTATCAGCTAGAAGGCCCGCACAACAGATAAGCGAGGTGGGCTGCCGATCTCCCTTCAAGAGCTTGTATCAAAACACCACCAGGGAATGTAAACATCGACAGACCTTCGAGTTAAACATGGCACTACTTCAAGAAAAGCCATGTGACAGAGATCCACCAATTGGAACTTATGTGACTAAGTGTAGCACTCCACAGAATTGATGTTATAAGCACACCATCAGAGTCAGACCGGCAGTGTGAACCTACAGCTAGGACAGCTCCAGCCAATACCTTCACCAGCTCTAGTCCAGTAGATTTCTGTAGAAATTTGTATCTTGTTAGGCGTAACATCACTTTGGAGTTGTATAGCATAGTATTTTGGTTGTTATTTCTTTTCATTCTCTTGTAACTTTTATCTGGCTTTTGCCAGCACAAGAATTATTGTGTTTCTTGTTGTTCTTGAGTCTGGAAATCAGCGCATGCCAAGAAGGCATTTTAGTTAAATAAAGTGTGTTCACACTTGATTGTTAGTTCTTTCCTGCCGACCGTAGGACACTACAGGGCATTTACATTGACGGGTAAATCAATGAGGAAAAAACAAAATAAGTCCTGGAAGCAGCCTTATGGGACACCTTGTGGTACTGTTTTCATTTTGAAAGAATAACTTGCTGCATTTGAAGAAATAATCACCCTTTGTTTGCTCTTATACAGGTATGAAATAAGCTGACGTAGAATACTACCCTTCCGATATAGAATACCACCCTTGATCCTATACCTGTCAAGTTTATAGCTAAGCAGTGCATGATGTACTGAGTCAAAGGCTTTTGTGAGGTGGCAAAATATTCCTGCAATTTTCTTCTTATTATGTAGTGGTATACTAATCTTATAGACAGATTTGTTAATTGCATCTATAGTGCTTTTTCTACTCTGGCAGCCAAGTGTGTTTTTCAAAATTACCTCATATTTGCCTGTAATATTTAGAATCTGGATGGCAGCACCTTTTCAAGATGTTTCTGGTAGGACTGGAAGAAGAGAGATGCTGCGATGATTTCACATATCCTCTCTTGACCTATCTTTGAACAGCAGTTTTACTTGTGTATACTTCAGCACCTTTGGGAAACATCCATGTTCAAGAGATTGCTTTATTATTATAGTATCATCTTATCTGTAATGCAAATTTAAGGACATTTATGGTTATTCCATCCCAAATGTGCAGAATTTTTGTTTCTAAATGTAGATATAATATATAAACAGTGGAAACTCCAGTTTGTAATATCAGCAATATAAGGAAAAGGATATATCATTACTAAGCATAAAGATGACACATTGAGTTTCAGACAGGCACAAAGAAAAGATATTTACACATTTAGTTTTTAGCAAAGCCTTCTTCCAAGAAGGGAAACATACATACATTCAGTCACACAAGAAAGCATGCTTCTTGCGCACAATAGTACCATCTCTAGCATTCCTGTCCTAGCTGCTAGAGATGGTGTTCATCATGGTATGCGGAGAACATCGGAGGGACTCATCTCATTTCATGGCATTTATTTCAGAAAATCGTAGTACTACTAAAGAAGTGGGTTAATTAAAGAACAGAATAGTACTGTGGAATATGTGTGCTACTTAATTATTTTGAGATTTATCAACGGTACCACAATTGGCTGAAGTGAACACTTTCTCTTTGTGAATTAAACCTAGTGGACACTCACAGCCAGTGAAAGCACATATGTTCCAGCACGATGGAGGAGCTAGGCATGAACCAAAACTTTTTGACAACTGCCCACTGTAGGATTGAATGCCACCTGGTGGCATTATGGGCACATGTCACAGTAAGGAAAGTATAAAGTGGTGCAGAGTTCAATGGGGAATGGTTCTATTGATGATATGGATTGTAAATGGGGAAATCCATTGACATGAGCAACTTTGACAAAGTATAGATTGTTACAGCCTGATCTTGGGAAGAAATATGTTGAAAATGGTGAAGCTAATTGGCTGTTTCTGTGCAACTGTCATGAAGATCTATGGAAAATGCTGGGAGGACTATGAAACCACTGGTGACAATAAGTTGTTGGATGCCCATGCCTCATCACAGAACGTGGACATCAGAGGCTTGTGCTCTATAAAGCGGGGAACGTAGCAATATTTGGCAGTTATGATGACAGAGACAAGCGTGCTGATGGAGATGAACATGTTGCTCCACAACAGACAACCCCTACATGTTCCTATGTTGACCGAACAGCATCATCAATTATGATTTAAGGGGACACAGATTCATCAAGGCTGGACTGTAAATCAATGGACACATTTCTCCTGGTTGGATGAATCATGTTTCTTGTTACACCAGGTCAGTTGTTGTCTGGATACACTGTCATCCAGCTCGAAACGAGCACTGCGCCATGGTTGTAGGCTGGTGGATGGCGTAATCTTGGGGAACGTTCACCTGGGCTTCAGTGGAACCTGTGGTAGTAACTTTGTGGACTATTTGAATATTATTGCAGACCACACGCAACTCTTCATGGTTGATGTCTTCTCTGACAGTGATGGCATCTTCCAGCAGGATGACTGTTGTATGACAAGGACAGAATCATGCTACAGTAGTTTGAGAATTGTGAGAGTGAATTCATGTTGATGTCTTGGCTGCCAGACTCACATGATCTGCATATGAAGGAACATATTTATGCTATTGAGTGCCGGCTCCATGTCCACAAACTACTGGCCTATGCCTTAAAGAAATTGAATGACCTGTGCATGGACATCTGATGCCATATGTCTCCGGAAACCTACCAAGGCCTAGTTGAATCTATACCATATGGAATTACTTATGTATTTCATTCAAAAAGTGGACAAACGTGCTATTAAACTGGCAGTCATAATGTTTTAGCTCATTATTGTGTGTTCATACCAAATTCCAAGACTGTAGGTTGAGGAACTATTCACAGGGACAGGATGGTAACTGTCAATGTGTAAGTACTGTTGTTTATTTGATTTTTTGATGTGTAATGAGTTGTTGAGCTGGCCAACAGTGAGGATCAAGGAAACACAAGAAGTTGATTTAAAGTTTATAAAAGGCGCATGTGAAATTTAATTCTGAAAATAAGTTAAAGAATCAAAGAATTTCAACAATTCAGTCTGACTGTGAATTCATGTTGTAAAAACAATATCAGTATATTGGAATTACACAGGGACCTATAAGTCCATACCAAAGTATAGCTGAAATCCTTTTGTAAAAAGAAATCATGCCATTAAAAGGGCTTTGGTGCTCATGATAGGGTAAGATCAGCTAAATGAAGATAGTCCACAAAAATTATGCTCAATATGCCTGAATGAGGCTCACAATAAATGTTTTTAATGAAGAAATGGAAACTACAGAAAGGATTTGTTCATGTTAGTAAAATCTTGCCCACTCGCCATTAAAATACGAGAGAGCCTTGAAATAAAATTCAGAAAGGTACATAAAGCATAACATTTGTCAGTCACAAAATGAAATTCATAAGCAGACTCCAGTTTCAGGTGGGTTTAATCTAATGATCAGCAATGCCTATCCTCTGTTGGTTGTGATTGAATTAAAGCCAAAAAATGAAATTTCTTCAAATGCTGAGATTTGCAAATGTTAACACTTGCTTCAAAAAGTTGGTTGATCCAACAGGTGGATTCTGAATTTATTTTTTCAACCAGAATTGTCAAAAAAGCTAGAAAGCTTCATTATTACATGGTTATATTAGGAATGCCAGGCAAGGACGGTGGGAATATCTTGAGACATAACACAAAAAGCAGAATTTTAGCTCTCTTCAAGGATGGTGAACTTACATGGCATAAAAATCTGTTACATGTAGAAACACTCCAGAGGGTCTCCAAAACAAACAAAATCTTTTTTTAGTGCAGAGACACCTGTTCCTACTAACAATTCAAGAATAAACAAAGTAAGAAGTGATAATATTCAGCAATGTGTAATGAAAGTAGCTTCAAATAAGATGGCTAGTTTAATTGTAATAACATCTAGAATAGTCAATAATAACTGCAGGAGTTCAGTAGAACTGATAACTTACGACTTCTTTGTGGAGCTACTAAAGAACATTTAACAAACTTTGTGTTTCCAAAATTATTTGTTGTTGTTGTTGTGGTCTTCAGTCCTGAGACTGGTTTGATGCAGCTCTCCATGCTACCCTATCCTGTGCAAGTTTCTTCATCTCCCAGTACCTACTGCAACCTACATCCTTCTGAATCTGCTTAGTGTATTCATCTCTTGGTCTCCCTCTACGATTTTTACCCTCCACACTGCCCTCCAATGCTAAATTTGTGATCCCTTCATGCCTCAGAACATGTCCTATTAACCGGTCCCTTCTTCTTGTCAAGTTGTGCCACAAACTCCTCTTCTCCCCAATTCTATTCAATACCACCTCATTAGTTATGTGATCTACCCATCTAATCTTCAGCATTTTTGTGTAGCACCACATTTCGAAAGCTTCTATTCTCTTCTTGTCCAAACTATTTGTCGTCCATGTTTCACTTCCATACATGGCTACACTCCATACAAATACTTTCAGAAACGACTTCCTGACACTTAAATCTATACTCGATGTTAACAAATTTCTCTTCTTCAGAAACACTTTCCTTCCGTTGCCAGCCTACATTTTATATCCTCTCTACTCCGACCATCATCAGTTATTTTACTTCCCAAATAGCAAAACTCCTTTACTACTTTCAGTGTATCACTTCCTAATCTAATTCCCTCAGCATCACCTGACTTAATTCGACTACAATTATTATTGTTATGAAATATATTACATTCTGCATGGATTTTTGTGATGGAAAAGACAATATTATATTGTCTTTTCCATCACAAAATTCCATGCAGAAAGGATGGCCTTGGCCTTGGGGGTTTCTCCAAAGCAATAGATCCTTTAGCATCTCAAGAACTGATGGATATTGATACAGCTGACAGTTCATATGGAAAATCTTCTATATTATATAATTAGACTGTCCTACTATATCACTGAATGAGTTTGTTGTACTCCATGATACGTGAACTACATTGATTATGATGGAGGAAGAAATTTGTAGATTGTTTAGAGTTTGAAAGGTCATATCGATCAGAAATGCAGAATATTATGAAAAGTATGTCCAGATATTTAGATGTGCATTCTAATACGGAAATTAATCGAATAATGGACAGTATTTGAACAAATTCTCAAAACTTTAATATTGATAAAGACACCACAAAAAGCAACTACACATTAGTCCTAAAAACAATAATATACTTAGTGTTTCGAATGTACCTACAAGAGCAAAGTTTAGCAGCAAATTAAAATTACTCTCATGTAATAAAAATTGGCAAAATCAAAAGTACAGTATCAGGTATTGGTGCGTGCGTCCATGCTCATGCACGCACACACACACACGCACACACACAAGCGTGCATGCTCTTGATGAAGTGCATTAACTAAATTCTGAAAATGTGTTTCAGGTTTTTCCAGCTGAAAATGTTAAGAGTGCTTTGAACAAAATCTTTACATATAATGTCCTGAAATTCAAAAATGGGCAGCTTGGAGCTGTGAATGGCATGATGCCTTCAGGACAGGTAGATGCAACAAGTATTCAGAGTGAAGAAGTGTGGTGTGGTGTGGTCTATGGATTAGCCGCTCTTATGATTCATGAGGTAAGTTACAGTTTTTGTTATTCATTTGTCATCTATCACTTTCGTCATGGTTATTGAAAATTGTGTCATTATCTACAGGGGATGGACAAAAATATGGAAGCAATTTGAGAAATATATGCTCGAACATTAATGCTGAGGCTAGCCGGTGTGACTGGTAGTGATTGAATTCAAACATTGCTGTAAAACTCCTTGTTTGTTAACCTTGAATGAAACAACACAAACAGAACTGGAAAATCAATTGTGACGATGGTGGCAGGTGCCCACTATGAAGTAGTCCACAGCCATCAGAAATGGTGATGAGCTGGGAGATGCAGGTCAAGGTGCAGGAACAATTGACTGATGCCCATTGGATGATCCTGGCAAAGGTGTGAGACAGTACTGTCTGATAGGTAGCAGCTGTAGCAGTTGTTGTAGTTTAGAGTGTAGACTCAAGGGCAACTGAGCAGCGGCTTAAAGTACCTGTCAGTGGAGGAATACAGGCATGGTGTGCCATAGACATGTGACCACACAGAAGCAAATACATATCTGTGACTGCAGTGCTGTTTACCACGATCTGTATGCCACGTATCGGTATGGCTTGTGCCTCCAGACACTGTTAACAGCTGCACGAGGCTTGGCGGTAAACAGCCCCAGTGAATCATCTGTTGACAATCTATCTCACGAAGTAAATCTCGGAGTAAAGGGAAGGGGGCAAGGGGCATGTCTTACCTGCAGAGCTCATGTGTGAGAGAGATGGCTGAAATTGCAGGGGCTCAACCCTGAATATACTACACTAGCCAAGCCTGGGAGTTTCTCTGTTGCATTGACCATGAACGGCAACTGTGCAATGTCCTCAATACTTTACAAGTGTCTGTCATGGTGAGAACAGCATTCCGTATAGTTGTGGATGCATTCTGTCAGAGATAAGTGAGTCCGAACATGGGAAAATCCTTGGCACTCATATGGTGGGTGCTTCTGTAACCTAGGTAGCTGAAGTGTTTGGTGTTTGAACAGGCACTGAATCAAAGATTTATACTGCATACAGGAAAATGGAAAAATTCGTGTCTTAAGTAGCAACACAGACAAAAGGGTGGGTGTGTTCAGTGATGATGACCGATGGTCATTGAAGAGACTGTGATGAAAAATAAGAGGACGAAAGCTGCAAAAGTAACTGCAGAACTGACTGTCTCACTCCCAAACCCTTTCAGCATCAAAGCAACATGAAGGGAGCTCTAGAAGCAATGACCTGCAGTGTTAGCTGGAACTCCAAAGCCACTCATCATTGACAAATTTCTATAACAAGGAGCTGAAGCCACAAACTTGCACTGTGAAGGAATAGAAGAATGTCATTTGGTTAGGTTAGTCTTCTTTCACACAGTTTTCAACTTCTGGCCAAGATTACATCCCAAGAGCAATACATGACAGGGAGTTTTGATGATGATTTGGGCAGCTGCGTCGCAGTATTCCATGCACTCCATGGCTACTCCGCAAGGTCACATTACTGCCAAGGATTATGTGACCATTTTGGCTGATCAGGTCCATCCCATGGTATATGTTTGTTCCTCATTGTTGCTGTTTTCAAAGATGGTAGGGCAGTGGCAGTGGTGGGCAGCTGTCTATGTTGAGAATTTGTTTAGTTTTCAAGTAGAAAAAGGACCTGTAACTGCAGAGCCTGGATTTTTGTGACCTAGTATCATTGGAAAGTTATCATTAAAATGATCTGAAAATATTGATGAAATGACGTAAAATGTTAAGTGGACTATATAATGAACTAAAGTGCTGAAAACTTTGTACTTTTAATGCGAAAAGTTCCTTCAGATTGAACATTAATATACAAGTTTCTACAGGTTTTAGACTTTGCTGTAGGTCATTAAAATTTTTGTTCTCTTCACACTTGTTATAATGTGGTGGTTTTTTACACCCTCTTCTGTATAGCACACACATTCAGTCTATATGTGGCATTTGTTGTTGGTACATACTTCATGAAGAAACCCATACATTCAAAGTCTTGTTGTTACATGCCTGGTTCTCTGGTCCAGTTGTCATCCAGTGTGGCTGCTGTGCTGTGGACTTCTTGTACATGTGAAAACACCTACTTCAAAACTGCCATACCAACTAATATATTAGTTGTGAAGGTTAAAAGGTGTTCAGTTTTTTGCATGAAGTCGCTTTCCCCAGCATCACCTACAAGCTTCAGCAATTGCCGCTAGGGTGATCTGCTCATTCTGTTTTCATTCTTTCAGCAGCATAGGTCTTGAATCATTTGTTTATGTACATGAAAAGTTAGCTTCACAGCGAAATAATGAGCTTAGGCTTCAACTAAGTAAGTAAATACTTAGTGAGGTGTCAAGATGTTCTTAATCCATGTGAAAGGAATCTCATTATAGCATTTGTTGTAGTCACTTATTTGTAATATAGTAGCAAAGCATCATTTGATGTGGTGAAAGAGATTGGACAAGTATTGTGATGAAGAATGTGGATTTGCTGAAATTCATATTAATGCAGAACAGTCAATGTTGTAAAGGTACACTCCTGGAAATGGAAAAAAGAACACATTGACACCGGTGTGTCAGACCCACCATACTTGCTCCGGACACTGCGAGAGGGCTGTACAAGCAATGATCACACGCACGGCACAGCGGACACACCAGGAACCGCGGTGTTTATCCAGGACTATATTAAACAGAAGTGGAGATAGCCCGTCACCTTGACGTACTCCAGTTTTTATGAGAAAAGGTTCAGAGATTTCTCCCCTGAATTTAACTTTAGATACAGTGTCTGTCAGTGATTCTTTGATAAGCCTTAGTGTTTTGGAGTCAAGTCCAAGTTCCTCTAAAATGTTAAACAAAGATTGCCGGTCAATTGAGTCATAGGCTTTCTTAAAATCTACAAATGTACAAATTATGGGGGCATTTCTAATTGCTTTGTGTTTTAATATTGTCTTTAAATTAAATATTTGTTCTATGCATGAGCGACCGGGGCGGAAGCCTGCTTGATAATCACCAATTTGGCGTTCCAGCTGCTCTTGTGTTCTTTTCAGCAGGCATGTTGAGAGAATTTTGTAGGTAACTTGTAAAAGTGAGATTCCCCTGTAGTTATTGACATTTGTTCTGTCTCCTTTTTTATGTAACGGGTGAATAAGGGCACATTTACAATCCTCTGGTAATTTTTCTGTTTCCCATATTTTTGTTATTATTTTTGTGAGCTCTTGCAACGTCTTTGGTCCTAGGTTTTTTAATAGCTCTGCAACAATGCCATCTTCGCCAGATGTTCTATTATTTTTTAAGTTTTTAATGTGACATTTGATTTCTTCCTGTGTTGGTGGTAATGAATCCGGTTGAGCGTTGGCACTGATTTCTTTGGGAAACCTTAAACTAGGTTCTGGGCAATTTAGTAGGTTAGAAAAATATTGAGCCAATACTTGACAGATTTCCTGGTTTGTTAGGGCTAATTTACCATCTGGTTTCCTGAAACATAAATTTTGAGGGATATATCCTGCGAAAGTTCTGTAGAAGTCTCTTGTATTATAGTTTTGGAAATTTTCTTCTATGGCATCCAGTTGTGCCTTTGTGTACTTCCTTTTTGCTTGCCTAATAGATTTTGAAACCTGTTTTCTAACCTCGTTAAATAAATGTAGACTTTCTTGTGATTTTTTACTGTTATATTCTTGAAATGCCTTTTTTCTCCTTTCCAATGCATTTTCACAGTCTGAATCCCACCAAGGGTGTTTGAATATCTTTTTCAAGGGAATAGTTTCCTTAGCTATTCGCGTGATTTTAGAATGAAATTCTTCCCATGTGTTTGCCTTTTCCTTCTCCCATTCTTCTTTTACTTTAGATTCTTTAATCTTCTTGGTGTCATATTTCTGTATTTCTGTTTTCTTCTGATGACTTCTTTGTGCTGTAAACTTGATTTTAATTCTAGTTAGGTAATGGTCTGAATCAATGTTTGCTCCTCTGCGTACTTGGATGTCGTAAATTTCTTTTTGTACTGGGTATGAAATCGCCACATGGTCTATTTGAAACTCGCCAATTTGTTGTATAGGAGATCTCCATGTCTTTTGTTTTCTTGGACATTTTCTTAGAGATGTTGACATTATCTTCAGGTTATTCTGCTTACATAGTTCGACGAGCCTTGTACCATTTTTATTGGTAAATTTATGTGCAGGATATTTGCCTACGGTTTTTTTGGTGGATTTTCTCTCTACCAATTTGGGCATTAAAATCGCAGAGTAGAACTTTTGTATCATCTTTTGGAATCTTGGCCATTATATTCTCCAAATTTTCCTAGAACTTTTCTGTTTCTATGGGGTTTTTCTTGTTGTCTCCGTTTGTGAGAGCATGAACATTAACCATTGTGTATGTTTTGTTGGCACATTGTAAGTGCATCGTCATTATCCTATTATTTACGGGAGTAACTTCCTTGATGGAGCTGAGCACGCTCTTGTGTATGATAAATGCCATCCCGAGATGGGGGGCTCCTCTTCCGATTCGTTTATCCGTCTTGTTCTTAAAGATGCGATAGTTGCCATAATCTGATGTTTCTTCATCTGTGAAACGTGTCTCCTGTAAAGCTAGTATTACTATCTTTTGCTTTTCAAGTTCTGTTGTAAGGTTTAGAAGTTTTCCTGGTTGGATTAATGTATTTATGTTAAAGGTTCCAATGTATGTAGGTGTTTTAAGTGGAAGTTTGCCAGAGAGCTCCGACTTTCTCTGATGTAATCGTGTAAGTCCAGGTTCCCCAGATCCGAATTCCTGGTTGCCACCTGTTGATGGGTGGATTGGTTACCACCTGGGGTAATGTTGTTATTACTTGCACGAGTCATACTTGCTTGTAATCAAGTTGGTCCAGTGTTTCCACTGGGTGTTTAGAACCAGGGATTGTTAGTTCCTGGCGCATTATGACCAGCCGCACATTGTGTGAACAGACGCTGACCAGGATGCCGATGGTTCCCACTTCAGACGCGTCCTGGATTTGGGTGTTGACAGTGCTTATTGTAATGGCGGCACTTACTCGCCATGACACAGCAACGTCTTCGGGTTCTGTGGTTTTTGAATGAGTGTGACCCTTGCCAAAAGTCACCCTCCCACACCCTCGTGATGCTGCCGCCTCGGTCCGGGACTGCTTATTTGGGTTTCCCCTTATTCGCAGCTGTCCACCATATCTGATGGATCGTTCGCTATCCGCCATCCGCCACCTGCGACCCGCCCTGTACCTGAGGCTTATATATATATATAAAATAGAAGGAAACATTCCACGAAGGAAAAATATATCTAAAAACAAAGATGATGTGACTTACCAAATGAAAGTGCTGGCAGGTCGACAGACGCACAAACGAACACACAAAATTCAAGCTTTCGCAACAAACTGTTGCCTCATCAGGAAAGAGGGAAGGAGAGGGAAAGACGAAAGGATGTGGGTTTTAAGGGAGAGGGTAAGGAGTCATTCCAGTCCCGGGAGCGGAAAGACTTACCTTATGGGGAAAAAAGGACGGGTATACACTCACACACACATACACATATATCCATCCACACATATACAGACACAAGCAGACATATTTAACATATTGGTCTTTAAATATGTCTGCTTGTGTCTGTATATGTGTGGATGGATATATGTGTATGTGTGTGCGAGTGTATACCCGTATATATATATATATGGGAAACATTCCACGTGGGAAAAATATATCTAAAAAGAAACATGATGAGACTCACCAAACAAAAGCGCTGGCTGGTCGATAGACACACAAACATACACACAAAATTCAAGCTTTCGCAACAAACGGTTGCTTTGTCAGGAAAGAGGGAAGGAGAGGGAAAGACAAAAGGATGTGGGTTTTAAGGGAGAGGGTAAGGAGTCATTCCAATCCCAGGAGCGGAAAGACTTACCTTAGGGGGAAAAAGGACGGGTATACACTCGCGCACACACACACACATATCCATCCACACGTATACAGACACCGTATGGATGGTGTCTGCATGAATGTGATTCACTTAGAATTTTGTGTGTTGTGAGGTGTAAAAGTATAGTAAATAGTGAAAAAACTGACTAATATTCATAAGTTTTTTGTGCCCTATAAACAGAGGAAAAACGAAAATGAAAGTAAGGAATCACAAAATACTCTACTTACAATGAAATATTACAAGAAAAAGAGTATGTCAGACTCAAATATAACTCTTAAAAATCACAGTAATTGTACTGATCGAGAACGAAGACCTAGCCAGTACCTCCGCTGGCAACACAGTGCTTTGATGAAAAGGAATGTAGCCTCCTTGTCAGTATTTCCGATTTTTGAAGTTATGTTGAGGGGGTGAGGGGAAGCAGATTGATGAATCCTAAAGTATAATGTTTATTGGATCTAGGCCAAGAACCTGACAGAAGTTTCAATTTCAAGAATAACAGTGTTATGAAAAGGACAGATTGCTACTCACCATATAGTGGAGATGTTGAGTCACAGACAGGCACAAAAAAGAGATCGCTAAAGAAGTAAGCTTTCAGCCAAAAGGCCTTCTTCTAAAGCAGACAACACCCACCCATTCATGCAAGGACAAGTCACACACCCACATGATCACCGACTCTGCCTGCCGAAGCCAGACTGGAAACAACTGCGCAGGTGGGAGAAGCAGTCGGGGTGGTGGGGATGTAAGAAGGGGCTGGGTAGGGAAGGGAGGAATGGCAGGGTAGGGCAGGGGCCTGATGAAGTGCTGCTTGGGGAAGCATACAGCAGTGAGGTGGGGAAAGGGTAGGGTAGCTAGGTGTGGGGGCAGAAAAGGAAAGAAGTAAAAAGACTGTGGGTAGAAGGCTGTATAGTGCTGGAGTTGGTACAGGGAAGGGTCTGGGTGGATTAAGGACAGTGACTACACTAGGTTGAGGCGGGGGGCGGGGGGCTATGGTAATGTAAAGTATATTCCAGGGAGAAATCCCATCTAGCAATTCAGAAAAACTGGTGTTGGTAGGAAGAATCTAGATAGCAGAGGCTGTGAAGGAGTCATTGAATTGAAGAGTTTTGTTTTAAGTAGTGTGGTCAGCAACTGGGTGGTCCAGCTGTTTCTTGACCACAGTTTGTTGGTGGCCATTCATGCAGACAGACAGTTCGTTGGTTGTCATGCCCATGTAGAATGCAGCATAGTGGTTGCAGTTGCAGTTTAGCTTGTATATCACATAACTGCTTTCACAGTTAGTCCTACAAACTTCCAGCATGCTCAAGTACCATATTTACTCGAATCTAAGCCGCACTTTTTTTCCGGGTTTTGTAATCCAAAAAACCGCCTGTGGCTTAGAATCGAGTGCAGAGTAAGTGGAACTTCTGCAAAATGTTGGTAGGTGCCGCCACAACGAACTTCTGCCTTCGAATATTTGTAGCGCTACACAGGCATGCTTTGCAAGCACAAAGATAAATACTGGCGCCAAACCCTCTGCGTCAGTAAATAAATTAAAAAAAAGGCGAAAGATGAGCTTCTTTTCTCCGACCACTGCATTTCCTACATTATCCAACGAAGTATACAAATTCCGTATTGTTCATCTACGAATGTAGCAGCATTTCAATGAACTACGAAAATCTGACTGGCAAGGCTGTTTGGGAGGTGTTTGTCAATATGGACAACTCTATGTTCTGAATTTTTTCCTGCCTGTGAGAAGAGATGGTTGCTAATAGGAACTTTTATGAATTGTGAATCAAATCCAATATTCTCTTCACCATAAGACTATTGCGAATATAAACATTTTGACATGTATTCTTTTGTGTTTGCTGCTATCTCATTTAAATCCTGTCTGCCTAATAAACTACGAAACTAGAGTGAGACAACAGCAAACGTGAAAGGATATACATATAATGTCATGTTTATATTCGTATGATTCTTATGCCTAATAGTGATACAGTTAGAAATGAAGCACAGCAATTGACTAGATTTTTAAGTCCAAGATGACTCTAATTTCTGTGCAGAATGTAATGTACTAAAGAGGCGTCTGCAAAGATTTTCAAACAGAGAAAACTTTTCGCTAAACTCGCGTTCAGAACACCTTCTATCATCCGCAGTCTATTATTTGGTTCTTGTTGATCATTATCAAAGAAAGCAGCAGTGTAAGTAACAACAAATAGCAGTCTCTTGCCATTGTTTCGCTAATGAGACGATTCATTTCTCTCTCTCTCTCTCTCTCTCTCTCCCTCCCTCTCTCTCTCTCTCTCTCTCTCTCTCTCTCTCTCTCTCTCTCTCTCTCTCTCTCTTTAAAAAAAAAAAAATAGTAAGCGGCAGTAGCGTGCACAAAAGCAAGTCATGCCGCGAGCAGCGACAGGCCGTAAACACCCATTACCAGAATGCAACAAACAATGCACGACACAGTACAGTAATCCATTTTCAGCTTAGAGTCACGTAAACACCTATAACAAAGAGAATGGCACTTATCAGATCAAAGAAAAATAAGCAATCAGTTCAAACCAGACAAAGCACGTGAAAAAGGAAGGGTACCCGTATAAATACGGACTGAGCGCCTGACGCATAGCAATGGCTACCTGGTAAAGCTTAACTGCTAAGCTTACGACTCGAACCAAACCACTGTAGCTGTATCATCATTCATTCGACCTAAATTGTGTCTCATATTACAATGGACCTACTTTGTTTCGATTTGGAGGTGCGGCCTAAAACTTTTCTCTCCCCTTGAATTTAGAGTCTCAAATTTCAGGTGCGGCTTAGATTCGGGAAAATTTTTTTTCCTTGATTTCGAGTCTCATTTTTCAGGTGCGGCTTAGATTCGAGTAAATACGGTAGCTGTTCCAATGTTTTTCGGACAGCAAGAGACAGTGTGGTATTGGGTTGCGAGGCACACACGTTTCTCAATTCAGTTAACTTGCATGTTGTGTGTAGCTAATCCTCTTCTCTGGTTAATCAGCTACGTCGATCTCTCACAAGCTTCTTCTCTGAAGATTATAGCTATTTAAGGGACTTTATTAAAATACTTCTCTATCCTTGAAATAATTTTGGTACTCGTAAAATACTTTTCAGTTCAATCACTTTATATTTTCAACTTTCACAGATAATAACTTCTGCATGCTAACTTATTCCTGACACGTTACTCATTTACACGTATTCAGATAGCATATATGTGTCTTGTTTCATTCATAGCCAAGACGTGAAGTAATTCAAAAGTCTCTAGCCTCAAGCACGTCCAATACATGAATGTGCATAGCACTTTATATTCAACTGTTCTATAATCTTTTTTACTATCACCACAGACACTAACACATCAAAGAATATGACATAATTATTCATTGAGTTCTCCTCACGTCTTCTGTGGCGCTGGCAGCAAACACTTGCCGTCATCAGTGAATCACCCCTCTTACAGTCTTCTAATAACAAACTTCCGACCTGCACATAGAAACAGGTGGATCGGTAGAAACGTTCTCACGCTCCCCCACTCGTACCTAAAATATCGGGTGTTCGAGACGGTTGAAGGCCGAGTGTCTCTAGAATTTACACCGAAATTCTTGAGGCACTACACTGTGTGTTGGCAACTTCTGTTAATCAGTAAAATGAAAAACCAATCCAAAGTTGCAATTTTTTTTTCACTCAATTTCTAGGCCGGGACCCATTTTCAAGTCATTGTAACATGTGGAGACCATCTTTGGAATTTCCACTTCTGAATATGTTACAATGGTTTGAAAATGGGTCTTGACCCAAAATTAGTCATTGAGTGAATAAAAAAGATTAAATTTGCAACTTTGGACTGGTTTTTTGTTGTATTGACTGGTAGTCCTGCCTTTGATGGGATAAGTGATGCTTGTGATCAGACTGGAGCAAGTGGTGGTCGGAGGACATATGGGACAGGTCTTGCATCCAGATCTATTACAGGGATATGAGCCATGAGGCAAGGGGTTGGGAGCAGTGGTGAACTGTAGATGGACAAATATATTGTTTGGGTTCAATGGGTGCCTGAATACCACTGTGGGAGGGGTGTTAATGGTAGTAGGTAGGACATTCCTCATTTCATGGCACAACAAGAGGTGGTAGAATCTCTGGTGGAGGATGTGATCCAGTTGCTCCAGTCCTGGATAGTACTGAATCATGAAAGGAATGCTACCACTGTGACCAGATGGTGGTGGATGACAGGAAAGATAAGGCAGGGAGATCTATTTCTGAGCAAGGGTGGGAGGGTAACTTTGGTATGTGAAGGCCTCAGTGAGACCCATGGTGTATTTTGAGAGGGACTGCTCATCACTACAGGTGCGACAACCATGGGTGGCTAGGCTGACTGCAAGGGACTTCTTAGTATGTAATGGGTGGCAGCCATTGAAGTGAAGTGGTGGTGTTTCTGGTGGTTGGTAGATTTGATATTGGTGGAGATATTATAGGTGATGTCTTCAAAGGAGAAGTAATTGTGGGTGGGGATATCATTGGTCATAGTGACCAGGAAGGAGGTTGTAGGTTTGGGATCCATGGGGTGTTGGGAAAGTAGTGTCCAATAGCAGCAAGGCCATGGGCCTTATGGATGTTAGTGTAAAGAGAGGTAGCATCAGTAGTGACAAGCAGAACATTGTGCAGTGCAGGAACAGGAACTGGGGAGAGTCAGTGGAGACAATGGTTGGTATCTGTTATATGGGAAGGTAGGTTGTGGGTAATTGGCTGAAGATATTGGGTATATAAGAGCAGAGATTGTGTCAGTGGGGGCACAGTAACCGGACACAATGGGGCATCATATGTGGTTGGGTTTATTGACTTCAGACAGCATTTAGAAGGTGGGAGTAGTAGGGGGTGATTGGGAGAGGGGGGGGCAGATTCCATAGAGAGGTGCTGCTGGGGTGGGCCTAAGGATTTGAGGAGTGACTGGAAATTTTGCTGGATTTCTGTAATAGGCTCACTGTATCTGTGATTGCAGGTGGACGAATGTGACAACTGGCAGGGAGGCCTTCTGCCAGGTAATCATTGTGGTTCAAAAATCAATGGTGGAGCATTTGTCAGCAGGTCATTATAAGGTGTAGTTATCATCATCATCATCGCAAGTATTAGGCCTCATGAACTGTTACAATCTTTTCAAGAAGTTCTCCTGCCATCTTTTCCTTGGCCAACCTGGCAGTCGTACACCTTTGGGGGTAAAAGTGTAGTGTCAATTTTTTTTATCTTTTTTGAGCTCATTTTCTAGAGTTATTTTGCTGGTCCTTAATATGTGTCTTGTATTCCATTTTAAGTACGTTCAACACCTCTTCATTCCTTTCGTGATCCCATTTGGTCCTTTTCGCATATTTTGGCTATGTAGTTTAGGCTTCACTGTCATCACATATAACAAAACAATTAATTGAAAGAAAAAGACCTACATAAAATAATGTAAATCATGGAAAAACATAAAACCTGGAAATGTAAAAACAGGTTTTATTATAGTTATACTGGTAGCTTGTTTGACACTGACGAGGTACTAAAAGTGCAATGTAGAAACAAATAGGATGAATTATGAACACATAACTATGTCCTTAAAATTTCTAAATCACATGTATGGGAAAATGTTTTGCCCCCACTGACATGAAAATCTGCGGATGCTTCTCATACTTGCTGCTCTAACTCAGAGTAAATTGCATTATATAATGATACGTTTTCTCCACTTCCACATGTAATACCAATCAGAACTTGTCAGTAGTTATGAGCCATGTTGTGATGATACTGTGACTGTGAAAAACATTTGTTAATGAATGTGACAGCTCAAAGAATGCAGAGCATCATGTAATGAAAGGTAAAAGCAGTCACAACCAGGAACCAGAGACATGAATAACAACCACAGAGAGCAAGCAGACTTGATACAGTCGTTTCTCAGCTCAAAAAAATAGTTCCTCCTCCTTGGCATAGATCTGGAAAGTTGCACAAAGATGTAACTCTCTTCAGTCAGTGCAACTAATAGCTGGACCAAATTTTGTTTATTTATGCATTGGCCTTCGGTTGCACCCGTGTACCCAGCCTGAACATACATGGTGAATTATAAAAAAAATCACAATTAAATTAAGTCTGATTTGAAGGAGGGTGAATGGTGACTTACTCACTCAACATACTTCCTGTTACTGTCATGCAGAGCATAATGCTTCAGCAGAGCTCTGTAAGTGCACCTCGATTTCAGGCAAGGTTCTTCAACTCTGCAAACATTTTCCCTTCCTTCTTGGCCTCTTTTTCCACTGTCCTCCATGATGCCCTTGATGCCTTTTGCTTTTACCCTGTGGGTTCCAGCAGAGAGCATCCTGGCTTTTTTGAATTGTTTGTGCTATTCACTTCCACTTCCTTCTATTCATTTTGATGGTGGTAGGTTCTTGTTTCGTTCAGTTCGAAAGGTCTTTTGCATATATTACATTTGGCCAAAAGATTTTAAGGATTGTCGTAAGACATTATGGAATGCTTGCAAACTCATGATTGTAGAGGTAACTTTCCAAGTTTCACATCTGTACAGCTGCACTGCTTTCACGTTAATTCTAAGGGAATAGCTGTGATCATGATGGATATCTACATTCCTAGTCCATGGAATGAAAATTATGGGCCCAACTTCATCAGACAAAACTTCAGGCCAGGTGCAGGTCTACTGTCAGAACTCGAGCATACTAATTGGGTTAAAGTGGTTTACAATATTTTAATATGTGTGGATTACAAATTTGCAAATGGGGTGCATGTGCGGATGTCGGTTTTCTTATCTGCACAGACCTCTGGGGATGTAATTCTGAAAGGTACTGGGGAACCCAAATCTATGAATTTGGATCTCAATGCAGCTAATAAGGATGCTTGCATGGGAAATAATATGCCACAATGTTCTCTCGCAGCCTGTTACCTCCATGGTAAGGAACAGAAATATATGTCAAGGGAAGAGGTGTGTCCGGAAGTGATGACAATAAATTGCAGTTGGTGAAGAGCATATCAGTTTCTTCCTAATTAAGTCTGAAATGTTAAAGTATTGTGCAAGGCAGTGCTCTCAATTGCTTATTTTTTTAAACCTTATATTCATTTATTCATGGTTGATATATGTGGATGTTACTTTTAAAATTGTTTTTTACAGGATATGATACAAGAGGCATTTACTACTGCTAAAGGTATATACAACACTGTGTATAATATCATCGGTTTGGGATATCAGACACCAGAGGCGCTGTATGAAGAGAAGCACTACCGATCTGTTGGCTACATGAGGCCGCTGAGTATATGGGGTATGCAGCACGCATGGGAACAAAGAAAGAATAAACTGACTTCAAAATATTGAGTTCTCTGCACGGGAAAGAAAATAATTTTGCTAACACTGTGCACCTTGATGAAGTGACTATAAACAGTAGCTAGTTATGTGGTTTTACACAGTGTCTGTCTTTTCTCTTTTCACATTCAGATAACTTCAACTTTTGATACAAATCTACTGCCACATCAATTTCATATTTCTCTGTAGAATATGTTCACTAAATATGAATGTTCAACATAAATATTTAAAAATGTCTATTAATGTTCCAAATACTCAATTATTAAGCTAAAGAAACTGATTCAGTGTGATGCTTTGAATGAATGAATGAAGATTTGTTAAGATTTTGTTATACTTTGTGTTATTGAGAAGTGCAGTTAATGTACATGTTTCTCATATATCTTAATTGTTAAAAAATACCATATTTTTATGAAACTGTGTGAAAAAATAAATTTTTATTATTTTTATTATTTTATGTGCATTTCAAAATATTAATTCACTCTGTTCATTATGAATTTCATATTGTACCCTTTTCCCCCCTCATCTTGGAGGCCTGCACGAGTTTTTCCCCATCTGTTTTCTCTCTCTTTACCAAGTGTAGCTTTCATTATACCCTTGAGACTCCCCCTTCCTGCCAAGCCTGCATGTATGTACTCCAGATCTAATGTTTGACTACTAACGTAATCAAGGAAGAACCTCTTACAAGAAAAATTACAAAATACTAGCCAACAGAAAGCCACTGGTCAGATTTCAGTGTCCATATTTTGCCCATTGAGCTGTCAGTAAAGAAGAATGGAGACACAGTGTTCCAGTTTTGATAAAATCTATACCCTGTTGCAGAGAATACTTTGAAAATCACTATGAACTGTTGTCCTCCTCCAGCACATGTGAAATTTTGATTCTTGTTCACATCACAAATACTGCATAACTGTCTATTGGGAACTTTCTCCACTCTTCTGCTTCATTGAGAACATTGTCATTTTCTAGTATTTAACATTTCCTCAGCATTCCCATTTTTCATCTATTATAGTCTTATTTTTCCTCGGGGTTTCTCAGTTCCTTCAATACTACCCTCTCTCTACCTAAGTGAAGTGGCTTTCAGTGGGGAAAACTAGCAGCTATGTTGCTCTTTTGCTGCTTTCCCTTTAAGTAGTTTATAATTTTTATTTTGGTAAGTAGCATCAACAAGAAGAGAGTAGCTGAATTTGCCATATAGTGATGTGGGTGAATATTACTAAAGCTTTGGTCTCACAATTGAAAAATGACGTAGTTTCATGTTGTATTACACATTTATTGTACACATGAACATATATTACATTAAAACAATAACAAAGTCTTCGGAAAGGAGATGAGACTGATTGTCAGCTCAACATCAGTGGGGAGATCAGTAAGTTCTGCCATTAGATAAGACTGTCTTCCCTGGTAACTCTGATTCTCTTGTATAGTACAATCATTCTCCTGATCCTGCTGTCTGCACTAGATCAGTACATGATTTTGCCTTGGTCGACCTGAAAATAAAGTAGCATTGATATAAATAATGGAATTATTTTAAAATATCTTAATAATAATAATAACTACAACAACTCAGATTGATAGTAAAATTCAAATCAATTATCAACAAGTTGGTAATATTATCAGTTTCAAAGATATTGTAAACTGTCCATCCATCCTAACAAATAATGTGTTGATTTGGAAGTCTTTTTTGTAGGTTGATGATGCCAAATTATTGAAAGTCTTGCCTCTTAGGAAACTCACTTCCATATAAATTAATTTATATCCATTGTTTGATTTGCAATAATTAATGCAAGCTTCTGTGCAGCAAATAATTTGCATAAAAAAGATTGCACAAGTTCAATTACTTTCTGATAGGAAACTCTGTTTAAACTGTTCGCAACACTATTAAGAAAAAAAATACAAAAGTTTTGGATTCCTTCTTAGATATATTTACCATTTTTATTGCAAGTATGTGCCTCGCTTCTGTAAATGATATGTAGGTTTGAAAAATATGAATCTGTACCATTATTGGGGTTCCACATAAAAATATAGAGCTTTCTTAATGTTTGCACAGGCCACTTTACAGGTTGTTTATGGGGATATACCTCCCACCGCAGGATCCTGCCAATAAGAACACTGTGGTGCTGAAACTTATTTGATAATAATTAGCCTCTGGCTTTGAGTGCCTGTTGTGTCTCCGTCATATGACAAACATCTGTGTGGTGCATCTCTTCACTATTGTGAAAGTGTCTCCAATAATTTTCTATAGCAATGTTGTATTTTGGTTGGAAGGGGTTACATATTTGTAAATATTTGCGTGGAGCTGCTCTTTCTCTGACTTTTTTGGAAGCTATAACCTTTCAAAAGCCATAGCTACTACACCATATTGTCATGATCGATCTCCTGTGTGTTATTTATGGATGTAAACTTTCTCTTTTCACTGGCATATTTTGTTCCTTTAAAGTTAGTCGTTTTGCCATTGTAATTGTGGATGTACTATGCTGCATTTGCTTCCTGATGAAATGTGTGAACAAGCTGAAAAGTGGAATGCAAGCTCTGTTGTTGTCTTTCACAGCCATTATGTTTTTATGCACACAATGCTACATAAAATGTTAATGTCATATGTTTAATTTACTTGTTTTTTAGTATTTCTGTGCTATATTCTTGCGTATGCTATGTTACTTGAGCTACATTTCACCTGTAACTGTGGCAGTACTTGCTCAGGAATTTCTCATCAGACAAATAACAGTTATACTGAGGTTTGTTATATGTGTACTTTGGTACTTTAGTGAGGCAGTTAGTTGCCTTACACTTCTGTGAAACCGTATATCATTAACCGAAATGTAAACAGTCTACAGAGATCAGAGTACATGTGTACTTTGGGAGTAAAAAGAACAGTGTGCAGGCTGTTTTGTACATCAGCCAGTTAAGAGAACTGTTGAATGTTGCGGTGTTAGCGGTAGTATGGGGAAATGAATTTCAAGATAATATTAAGGAACTTTGTCTTATTGCACATAGAAAGAGTTCTCCTGCAATATTTAATCTCCAAATATAGTAAATACATTTTTTCCAATCACTTTTCCTATCTGTTTGCTCTGTCTTGAAGGCTGTCATTTTCACATCCTTTTAAGAAACACTCTCTGTCATGATTTATTGTTGTAATTATTTCCTATCCTTTTTATAGTTTTCTCATGAGAAACTCTTGCCTCTTTTTGCCCAATCATTACTCTTCCTTAGCTCTTACCATATAACTTTTTACATTTTTTTCAATTTTTCTAATCTTTTTTCTGCCAGTCTTCTTTTTATTCTCCTCAACCCCCCACCCCAATTCTTTTTTGCCAGTTCAAACCATGTTCTGCCTAAATTAAGGTCCCACATTCTGTTTTGTGAAACCTGCCTATCCCTTCTAGGTGTAATCTCATTTTTTCACCAGCTCATTTTGCAGTTTTACACTTACCAGGTTACCCTTTGACCTATATGTCGACTCCATTAGACGTCTCTCCTTTTATAAAATCCTGCAGTTATCAACCTGTCACATTTCCTCAGATGGTATAATGTGCCAAGCGACTACAAACTGTGACAACAGGTCAGACTTCACATTAAAAAGCTATCCTACCTTCTACTAAACTACCTTAACATTGGTATCTCCATAGCTGCCCCACTTCACCTCCCAAATATCAACCACCATTCCTCTTGTACAAATGTTGCTTGGCCAACCTTCTTAACATCTCCCAGCTTTCACTACTGCCTCCCAGCACTTCCTGAATTATCTGTATTATCCAAGGATCTCACTTTCAGCCCTAAACCTGTATTTATCATGCTGCTTTGGTGAAGGACCTACTTTCCTTCACATGTAATGTCAACTGGAAATAGCACTTCACAACCCGATCCCAAAACATTTTCCAACAGCAAACCTGATATTAAACCCCGCCTTGAAAAGTTCCAACTAAGACACCAGCTTGATCCACCACCACTACCTCAAAATCACAAGCTTTCCAAGAATTCCTAATATACATCCTTGCTTCACCACCCTTTCTCAGGTCCCTAACCTGTCCTCTGCAGAATTCTAGGTTCTTTGTTCTCTAACAGTTGATAACTCATCATTATCCTCCTGATGAACAAGGAATCTATGGCTGTGGTATCTGACCTATGGAAGTATTAAGCGAGGGTGAATGCCAGCTTTTTGACATTTCTGCAAGACAGCATCTGGCATCAGAATCCCATCCCTATGGTACAAATTGACCTATGGCCCCCTTAAAGCTCAGGTTTCTCAGAAGGACTAACACCTCAATCTATAGAACTCCTTTCCCTATCCAAACCATGGTCTCCCACCTTCTACCTTCTCCCTAAGATCCACAAACCCATCACCCTGGCCATTCTGTAGTTGCTGATTTCAATGCACCCACTGAATATCTCTTGATAAACACCTGCAAACTATAGTACAAAGACTAACTTCATACATTGGAGACACCAATTATTTTGCTGCATCATCTGAAATAAGTGCCCGTCACCACTGACACCACCTCCTTCTATACCAACATTCACCATGTACATGGTCGGTCTACTGCTGAACATTGCCTCAAACAGTGCCCATCTGATTGCAAACCTATGACATCCTTCCTGCTCATCATAATCAACTTTATACTTATGAAACTACTACTTTATCTTTGAGGGACATACATACAAACAGATCAGCAGCACAGCCATGGGAACCATGACGACTCCCTCCTGGGCTCCATATGCCTTCAGCCCCTAATTTGGTTCAGATACATTGATGACAACTTTTCCATATGGACTCATTGTGAGGTCGATGAGATGAATTTTTTGGGATCTCTCAATTCATTCTCCCAATGAAATTTTACAAGGTCCTATTCCAAATCTTGTGCCACATTTCTTGATGTTGCCCTCATCCTCACTGAGGATCAGCTCTGTCTCCAAGAAACAACTTATGAGCACACCTCTTTGTCACTCAGTACTATCCTAGTCTTGAATGTATTAATCAGTTACTTTGTGATGGTTATGCCATACTAAAATCATGCCCAAAAATGACATCCATTGTCTCTGACCACCAACACCAGGGTAGCTCTTTTTTGCCCCTCCCCCCCCCACCCTACACACACACACACACACACACACACACACACACACACACACACAATCTCTGCAATACTTTGCTCCTTCTGCCCCTATTTCCCTACCCTATGGTTCCTACCTCTGTGATCTTCCCCACTGTGAAGATTGTTGCCCTATGCACCCTCCTACTATCACCAGCACCAGCCCAGTAAGTGGTAAAACTAGTATCAAAGGGAGAGGCCACTTGTGAAACAACCCATGTTGTGTACCAGCTGTTTTGTAAACACTGTTCAGTCTTCTACTACCACCATGTTATGAGAATGAATGGGCATAGTCTGAGGGTGTACTGGTAATGCACAAGGCCTCATTGGAGAGTACACTCTAGAACATGATAGTCATGACGGTGGTGACACCAGCTTCTCAAAACTTGACCAAAGGGAACTGGCATTACAACTTTCCACCCTTATTAACTCGTGTATGATGTCCCCCCCCCCCCCCCCCTTTTCAGTAATCTGTCTCTTGCTTGTTACCCTATCTTTTACCTGTAAGCTCTTAGATTTTCAAATCTTATCCAGAGCAGCCACATACAGTCTGTCATCGCGTCCAGTAGGTCTTCCCTGACCTGGGGCTCTGGCAACTTTTCCATAACTCTCCACATTTCCTAAAGTCTCGACAATCCTTTCCCTCATCCCCTTCCTTTCTTCAACCCTTCTGCCAGGAAAGAGGAGCCACTGTCTCCAGAAGCTCGCACATCTTCATATCTTTTGTGTGTGTTTGTGCCACCTCTTGGTGAATAGATTTTTTTATCTATCCATATTTCATTTTCAAAACAAGAGTTCTGGCAGACAACAGAAGTCTGAAATTAATGAATTTGAACAAGGGATTACAAGAATGATAACCTGCAACTTCTAGGTAGAAAATCGGTTTCCTACAGTAACAGCCAAATTGGAAAATTTGATAACTGATGTTGAACACTGTACTAATATGAGTGAAATAACTTTTTAGAATTTTGTTCAGAAATTATGCCTTATATACAAAAAATCCATAGAAAGTGTGTGCAAATGGAAAAAAAACTGAGTAGTTGGAAAGTGAGATAAGAACTTGGGAGAAGTAAGGGCCTTGTAAAATACTGGATGCCTACTGACTTTGATGCTACTTGTTTGAAAAAATTAGCCAGTGCAGCCATTGCCCAACAGATGCCCGAACGTAGTTCATTCTGCAAGGAGAGTTCTCTCGTGTGTCACATTAGATAGAGGACACTCTCACAGGAAATGTTGCATGAACATAAAACAAAGCAGCTTCTAGAAACCTCACTGTGGGCAAATTAGCAGGCACTACTTGGGGTGCACAGCCCAGGATAGTAAGGACTACAGCTTTAGACTTGGGCTACAGAGTATACTTGTCTTGTGTTATATAACAGCAGTTCATGTATCTTCACTCACAACGCACTCAATTTCAGTGTGGGCATCCACACATTTCACAGGCCCACTTCCAGAGGCCACTTGGGTCAGCCCCCTGGTGCACTCTGGTGAGCTGCTAAAGAAACAGCAGTATTAGAGTGATTGCAAACGAGTGTTCGGCCTGTTCTTTACATTGTATTATTGTTGTTCAGTCAGTGTGTTCAGAGCTACACACATCCCGTATCTTACATGTTGCTCTGTAAGATCCATCTCCGAGATGAGTATGTACAAGGGCACACTCAAAAGTAATGCCTCCAAATTTTTTATGTGAAAACTCTTAAAACTTCTTATTTAAAACAAATTTTATGTCCACATATTTATTTGTCAACATAGTCACTCTCCCAATAAGAGACCAATTTTTCTTGATACTGTCATTGTAGAATGTTTGAATTTGTTGACGGATCTGCAACCTTACCTCTGCTTGCATTGCTTCATCCCTATCAAAGTCAAGTCTTCAAAGGTATTCTTTAAGTTTTGGAAGCAGATGAAAATTGGATGGGGCCAAGTCAGGATTGTATGGAGGATGGTCAATGACTGTGAACGCAAGGTGTCAGATTGTTGCAGATCTCACAGCACTTGTGTGGTCTGGCACTTTTATGCTGAAGGAGCTGGTGGTCCATGTGTGGACAAACTCTTTGAATTCAAAACTCAGTTACAGCACACTGTTTCTTACGCACCGACATAGTTATGTTACACATCACATTACATGCTACAATTCGGAGGCCTCTAGTGGCAGAGAGTTGCAGACCTGTAGACATTAGGAATAAATGTGTAGAACATTAACATCATTTGTTTTGTTTATAAAGCTTTAAGGGTTTTCACGTGAAAAATTCATAGGCATTTACTTTCCAGCATGCCTTCATACCATGGGAACAATGTTCCCTGTCACACAGAGGAGTGGAACATAGGGAGATCTATTTTCCAGAGTTGCAAGAACCAGAAGCAACATGAACAGATGGGGATATCAGATGAACTGGTGTTATATCACTGTGGACAAGAGCATTTAATAAAGTGGGAGCTATGCACTAGACATGGACAGCTTTTGGTGCAAAACTTCTTAGTCCTATAATTTTACGTATTACTTCTTCGTTTACTTAAGTTCGGTGTTTTACAAATTTACTTTTTTACAAATTTCAGTCATTGTTTGTTGTATGCTGTGCTTTATACTTCTGACACAATTAAATAAAATATTGGATTGACTATTTATTGTGTTGTTGAGACTTGGTTTGGCAGGAACCATTCCAGGAAGTTGGTTGGTTGATACAGAAAATGTATATAACTATAACAGAGGACGAGTTCAAGAGTGGAATGGCTGGAAAGAAAATTATTATGTGCCACACTGGGAATGAAAACTGGTTTGTGCAAGATGATGGGCAAAAAGGTGGTGCAAATTAACATTGTAAGATGAATGTTACACTATGAAGAATGGTTCACAATTGTTCTTGAAAAGTTATCCAGTTGTTATAAATCGGGCTCCATATCACACAATGAAATATTGATATCATGAACTGCATCTTTGAAATAACAGGAGGATTCTATTAATGAATAAATGGAAAATAACAACTTAGCATTTTTGTAGAGTGGCACATCAGCGGAGAAATATATGGCTCTGAGCACTATGGGACTTAACTTCTGTGGTCATCAGTCGGAGAAATATAATAAAGCAAGTCTTCTTGAACATGAGTGGCAGCAGTTAAGTTATCAAAAATACTTTTGGAAAGTGTATTCACTCAGTGGAGAAAGAAATTAAACCTGTGTACATCAGATTCAAACCTTCTTTGGGCCTTTATTGAGGACAACATAGGAGATGAGAAAAAGACTTTTTGAATAAATGATACTCCACTACAGTTGTGCTGATCCAGTTTCCAAAGTATTCCTCAAAGTGTCTTGAAAACGAATATGCACAAAGAACACTGGCAACAAAATCAGAAGTGTACAAAGACTGCTTCTGAAAGTGGAAAGAGAGTTGGGAGGAGAGTATTTCGAAGGAGACTGTGCACAGTAAGTAAAACATACGTGAAGAAAAATTTTGAACAGGCCTCACAAACATACATCATTTGAGCACCACATGGACTCTGATAATGGAGGACAGTCATAGCCATCCCTCTCATAGAGAAGCAATTGAAAGAGTTGAAACAAAGTAGTCACCAGGTCTGGATGGAACCCCAGTTCGGTTTCATAAAGAGTACTCTATGGCATTGGCCCCTTACTTAGATTACATTTATCATGAATCTCTCACCCAGCAAAAATCCCTAGTGATTGGGAAAAAAAGTGCAGTTGACTCCTGTATGCAAAAAGGGTAAAGGAATTGGCCTGAAAAATTACAGAATTAACAGTGATCTGCTGCAGAATTCTGAACATTTTCTCTGTCCAAAAATAATAAATTTCCTGCAATGGAAAACCTTCTGTCTTCAAATCAGCATGATTTTAGAAAGCGTCTGCATTTGCCCATTTTTTTGTATGATGTCCTTTGAACTATGGATGAAGAACAACAGGCAGATTCCATATTCGTAGATTTCAGAAAAGCATCTGACCTGGTGCCCTGTTGCAGTCTGTTAACAAAGGTACAAGCTTACGGAATAGGTTCCCAGATATGTGAGTGACTTGAAGACTTTTTAAGTAATAGGACCCAGTACACAGTCCTTAACTGCAAGTGTTCATCAGAAACAAGGGTATTGTCAGGAGTGCCTCACTCTGCAACTCGTGGTCTGGTAGCTAGCGTTTCTGCCTCTGGATCACTGGGTGCCAGTTCATCCTGGCCGGTTGGGGATTTTCTCTGTCCAGGGATTGGGTGTCTGTGGTGTCCTCTTCATTTCATCATCATTCGTGAAAGTGGCTAGATTGGACTGTGCAAAGATAGGATTTTGTACGTGCACTGATGACCACGCAGTTGAGTGCCCCACCAACCTAACATTATGGGAGTGCTGTCATCATTTACATATGTAAATGATCTGACAGTCAAGTTGTGCAGCAATCTGTGGGTGTCTGTTGATGGTGCTGTGGCATATGAAAAGGTATCATTGTTGAGTGACTGTAGGAGGATGCAAGATGATTAGACAAAATTTCTAGTTGGTGTGATGAAAGGCAGTGAGCTCTAAACATAGAAAAATGTAGGTTAGTGCAGGTGAGCAGAAAAAAACCAGCTTTGGTTTATTGGGTAACACCTGGTTCATCTGTTAAGAAGACTGCTTATTGAACTCTAGTGCTACCCACTCTTGAGTACTGCTGAAGCGTTTGAGATCCCCGCCAGGTCAGATTAAAGGAAGACGTCGAAGCAATTCATATTTGGTACCAATAGTTTAAACATGTAAGTATTAGTGAAATGCTTTGGCCACTCAAATGGGAATCCTTGGAGGGAAGGTGATGTTTTTCTCAAGGAATACCATAGAGAAAATTTAGAGACCTGACATTTGAAGCTGACTGCAGAACAATCCTGTTCCCATCAATGTAAATTACGCGGATCATGAACATAAAGTAAGAGAAATAAGGAGGCATACAGACAGTTGGCTTTTCCCTTGCTCTATTTGCAAGTGGAACAGGAAGGGAAATGGCTAGTAGTGGCACAAAAAGTCCTCCACCACACGCCATACAGTGGCTTGCAGAGTAGGTATGTAGGTGTAGATACAGACGCTTGTCATGCGACGGAACTACAACAGGTGCATGAAACTAGGGACCAACCATTATGAAATGAATAACAGTTTCAAGTAAGTTGATGCTCTGCTTCCTGGCACAATGATAAGGATGAAACAGAATATTTTCCATTGTTGCACAGAATGCAGGTGTCCACAAGCCGTAACAAAATTCTGAATGAGTCCACAGAATGAAACTGGCTCTCTAACTTTACCATTCATGCTGCCAGGTAATAGTGATGTGTGCACATCATGCTGTCAAACACACATGTGTTTGTTTAGGAGGGTAAGATTACTTACACCATGTGATCAAAAGTATCCAGACACCTGGCTGAAAATGACTTACAAGTCCTTGGCGCCCTCCATCGGTAATGCTGGAATTCAAATGGTGTTGGCCCACCCTTAGCCTTGATGACACCTTCCACTCTTGCAAGCATACATTCAATCAGGTGCTGCTGGGAGGTTTCTTGGGGAATGGCAGCCCATTCTTCAAGGAGTGCTGCACTGAGGAGAGGTATCGATGTTGATTGGTGAAGCCTGGCATGAAGTCGGCATTCCAAAACATCGCAAAGGTATTCTATAGGATTCAAGTCAGGACTCTGTGCAGGCCAGTCCATTACAGGGATGTTATTGTCGTGCAACCATTTCACCAAAGGCCGTGCAATATGAACTTGTGCTCGATCATATTGAAAGATGCAATCGCCATCCCCGAATTGCTCTTCAACAGTATGAAACAAAGAGGTGCTTAAAACATCAATGTACAACTGTGCTGTGGTACTGCCACCCAGAACAACAAGGTGTCCAAGTCCCCTCTGTGAAAAACACAACCACATCATAACACCACCGCCTCTGAATTTTACAGTTGGCACTACACATGCTGGCAGATGATGTTCACCGGGCATTCGCCATATCCACACCCTGCCATTGGATCGCCACATTGTGTACCATGATTCGTCACTCCACACAATGTTTTTCTACTGTTCAATCATCCAATGTTTACAGTCCTTACACTAAGCAAGGTGTCATTTGGCATTTACCAGTGTGATGCATGGCTTATGAACAGCTGCTCAACCATGAATTCCAAGTTTTCTCACCTCGTGCCTAATTGTCATAGTACTTGCAGTGGATCCTGATGCAGTTTGGAATTCCTATGTGATGGTCTGATAGATGTCGGACTATTACACATTATGAGCCTCTTCAACTTTCGGTGGTCTCCGTCAGTCAACAGACAAGGTCGGCCTGTACGCTTTTGTGCTGTGCATGTCCCTCCACGTTTCCACTTCACTATCACATCAGGAACTGTGGACCTAGGGATGTTTAGGAGTGTGGAAATCTTGTGTACAGACATACGACACAAGTGACACCATATCACCTGACCGCGTTCGAAGTCCATGAGTTCTGTGGAGCATCCCATTCTGCTCTCTCACAATGTCTAATGATTACCAAGGTCGCTGATATGGAGTACCTGGCAGTAGGTGGCAGCACAATGCACCTAATATGAAAATGTACGTTTTTAGGGGTGTCCAGATACTTCTGATCACATAGTGTATGTGTGTGGTTCCATTGTCACAAGTAATGTAATCTTAGAAATAAAACCGAAGAATACATACTGCACATACAATATTACTTACATTTCTTTTGTGCGAACCCTCCTGCAGATGTGCAGTGCAACTGTCCCAGTCTTGATTTTTTTAAAAAGTGCTACTGCCTCGGAATGTGTGAGATCATGACACACTTGTCCATTAACAGCAAGAACTTCATCACCTGTTGGAAAACAATTAATTTTTCAAATAAAATCTTGTCCACAATGGCTATAGTTATAAAATAAGGGTTTACTTAAAACTGAATACATGCAGTATGTAAGCAGGAGTAGCAAGCATTGCCCATGGGGGATACAATGGAGTGGACGTTGGTGGAAAGATGGAGATAGACTGCTGAGGGAACAACGTGAATGAGAGCCCATAAATGTATAAATTGGAGACAGAGTGAGAGAGAGAGAGAGAGAGAGAGAGAGAGAGACTGGTATGGTAGGGGGGATTGTATGGTCATAGGATTTGTTAAGGTAGTTCCTACCTGCACAATTCAAGAACTGGTACGAAGGGGAATGGGGAGGGGAGGTATCAGAGAGAGAAACAGAACCCAGATTGACACAAGTTGTAAAATAGTCACTGAAGGTGGCCATGTTGTACTGAGCAGCAGCCTCTCCCTGCCACTGGGTATCAAAATTTGCCCTTGCACATGGTTAGATAGTTGTCTTTCATTTGTTTGTCCATCCAGTGGCAGAGCATGCTGCTCAGTACAACACAGTGAAGTTTTTGTATGAAATGCGTAAAATTGTAACTGTAATCCATCAGAACTGCTTTTCCTATTTTATTTACTGCTACTAGTTACATCAATATTTTTTATTTATGTCGCATGATATTAAATGTAATTTTTCGAGTATGAACACTTTCATTTTGTTGTATTTGAGCATGGTTATTACATTATCAATTTGTTTGTGAGAGATGTGGTTTGCTATTAAGTTTATATCTTTAAAGAAAATCAGTTTATAATGTGACATTGATTTTGTCTCCTGTTCTGAATTATCTGTTACTGAAAGTATTTTGTCGAACTTCTTAATAATTTTTTACTTCTAAATTTTGTTTGTTCATTTAAGGTCATGTCCAGATTTTTTGCCAGATGTGTGTAGATTTCCATTTCCTCCAACACGCTCATGAAGTGCCCTCTTTTTGCTCTCTGGAAAATGGCAATATTAACACTTATGTATACTGTCGAGGATCACTTTTCTTGAAGCTGCTTACTAAATGTGCAGAGGTTGTTTCAATTTTTGTTTATAAACTGAAGAGCCAAAGAAACTGATACACCTGCCTAATATCATGTAGTGCCCCCACAAGCACGCAGAAATACCACAACACAACGTGGAATAGACTCAAATAATGTCTGAAGTACTGCTGGAGGGAAATGACTCCATGAATCCTATACGCCTGTCGATAAATCCGTAAGAGTACAAGAGGGTGGAAATCTCTTCTGAATAGCATGTTGCAAGGCATTCCAGATATGCTCAATAATGTTCATTTCTGGGGAGTCCGGTGGCCAGCGGAAGTATTTAAACTCGGAAGAGTGTTCATGGAGCCACTCTGTAGCAATTCTGAATGTGAGGGGTGTCGCATTGCCCTGCTGGAATTGCCAAAGCCCGTATCTTGATGTATCAGGGGTCCCACATCTCTTGAACTGCACACACCCCCATACCATTAAAGAGCCTCCACCAGCTTGAAAAGTCCCCTGCTGACATGCAGGGTCCATGGATTCATGAGGTTGTCTCCATACCCATACACGTTCACCCACTCAATACAATTTGAAATGAGACTCGTCCAACCAGGCAACATGTTTCCAGTGATCAACAGTTCAATGTCGGTGCCGATGGGCCCAGGTGAGGCGTAAAGCTTGGTGTCATGCAGTCATCAAGGGTCACAAGTGGGCCTTCAGCTCTGAAAGCCCATATCGATGATGTTTCATTGAATGGTTCGCACGCTGACATTTGTTGATGGCCCAGCATTGAAATCTGCAGCTATTTCCAGAAGGATTGCACTTCTGTCGCGTTGAATGATCCTCTTCAGTCGTTGTTGGTCCCGCTCTTGCAGGATCTTTTTCCAGCCGCAGTGATGTTTTACCGGATTCCTGATATTCACGGTACTCTCATGAAATGGTTGTAAGTGAAAATCCCCACTTCATCATTACCTCGGTGATGCTATGCCCCATCCCTCGTGTGCCAACTGTAACACCACTTTCAAACTCCTTAAATCTTGATAAGCTGCCATTGTAGCAGTGGTAATTGATCTAACAACTGCGCCAGGCATGTGATGTCTTATATAGGTGTTGCCGACTGCAGCACAGTATTCTGCCTGTTTACATGTCTCTGTATTTGAATACGCATCCCTATACCAGTTTCTTTGGTGCTTCAGTGTATATATTCTTTGTTTCTTGTAGTGTGCCATCTGCTCCACACTTCATCCCCAACACCAGCTCCTGTAAACTTAGGTGGTTGAAAGTTCATTTACTTAGGCTTGCTTTTTTAATCTCTACCAAAAAACTGGGCACTATTTATGCAGCGGAGTCACTTCTGTTAGTATGTAATTTGTTCAAGTGAATCACAAAAACTGATATACTTCAGAGTAGAAGCAAATGCTTACCTACTGTCATACCAATCATTTATTTTCTAGTATTTCTTAAAACTTCAGTTGGCAATATAATAGAATGTGAACTGCAGATAGTGAAAAGGTGGTTAACATTTAGCTGAGTGGAGCAGAAAGAGAATCTGAGTCATAGTCTCAACCCTCTGTCAAATACTTCATTTTATATTACAGATACTAGAATTTTTATCAAAGCAAACATTTTTATGCTCTTTAAGCATATGAACTAACCTGCACGTAACCTGCCATCATCAGCAGCCTGGCCACCTTCCAAAATGCTCTTAACAAAGATGCCAATTGCACCACGTGGGGAATCACGGCCACCTACAATAGTGAAACCAAGACTTTTCTTCCCTGGCCCCTTCTGGAAAATTATTGTATGGAATGTGGCAAGTGTAGAGCGAGGCCGGCGTGGTAGCGTGCAGAAGTTGGAAGGTGGCGAATCATCTAGCAGTGTGCCGTGGCTTCGACAGGCAGCCCGAAGTCTGTCTCTGTCACGTCGTCCACTTGCACTGTGCTTTTGGAAATGTGTCACATGCTCTCCTTCCTCCTCTCTGCTTTGTCTATGCTGCTGTTCTTCCTGAAGCTCAGATGAAGGTTGGGATGGCAATGACAAATCTGGAGAACTGATACCACCATTTTCCACCTGCAAAGCATTTAAGTTGGTTAGAAATATGGAAGCTGCAGAAATTTCAATCGGTTGTGCACTGCATGATGGAGAAAAAAAAAAAAAAAAAAAAAAAAAAAAAAAAAAAAAAAAAAAAAAAAAAAAAAACAGGAAGTGGGGAGTGTAAAAAAAAATAAAAAAAAACTGCTTGTTAGTTCAGTTTTTATCTCTGAGAGGCAACAAAACACTTTCCACAATCTCAATTACTTTCATATGCTCTAGAACTAGATGTCCCAATTTTGGAAGAATTGTTGCTTTATTGGAATCATTTATAAAAGATTCTAGCAATCACAATATGTAGATTTTAGGAATTTGGAAATTTAAAACTTCGTTTACGAAACCAGTTCACACATTTATATGAATTAACAAAGAACATCAGCATGACCAACAGTATGAAGTGTTACATTATATGAAGCTGTAAGGCTACAGCACATGTCTGTAACTTTATGGCAATCTACATCTACATACGTATTCTGCACCACTGTGTTGTGCATGGCAGAGGGTACCACATACTAGGGTTTCTTCCTGTTCCATTTGCATCTGGAGTGCAGGAGAAATGATTGTTTAACTGCCACTGTGCATGTTGTAATTAATCTTGTGTCTGAGGTATATTCTTAAATTCCTCACTGATTAATGGTTATGAACTCTTTTTAAGCTTTCACCAGGTGGCATCTGCCAATTTGGCTTTTTTCAACATTTCTGCGGCACTGTGCTGTGGTTCAAACAATTCGGAGACCTTTCAAATAGCCATTATTTATATTCCCTGTTGGTCCCATTTGGTTTGGGCCCTATAAACTCAAACAATATTCTAATGTGGAATGCACAAGTGTTATGCATGCTGATACCTTTGTAGAATGACTATATTTTCCCAGTATCCTACCAGTGAACCAAAATCCATTCCATTTGATATACCCACAAACTATTACACTTAAGTATTTATGTGATTTGACTGATTCCAAGTATGGTTCTTTCATATTGAAGTCATAAAATACTACTTTTTTGCATTTTATGAAGTGCATAGTTTTAAATTTCTGTACAATTAAAGCATGTTTCTAATCTTTGCATCACTCTGAAATCTTATCAGGATCTGCTGGAATATTTTGTGCAGCTGTTTTTCAAATAGTCCTTCATTATAAATAATTGCATCATCTGCAAAAATTATGAGGTTAATATTAATATTGTCTGCAAGTTATTAATATACGACATTAATAGTAAGGGTCCCAGCACAAACCAAGGGCCCCAGCACAAACCTCAGGGACACACCTAAAGTTACTTCTGCTTCTGTCAGTGACTCTCAATGCAAGATAGCATTCTGTGTTCTCTCATCCAAGGAATAATCAACCCAGTTACAAACTTCCTTTCATACCTCAGATGATTGTATTTTTGTTTACAATTGTTGGTACTGAATAGAGTCAACTGCATGTCAGGAGTCAATACTACCTTGATCCAAGGCTTTTGGAGTGGCATGTGGAAAAAGTGAGTTGGATTTCACATGATCAGTGTTTCGGAATCCATGCTGGTTGATATGGAGAACATCATTCTGTTTGAGCTGCCTCATTGCCTTTGAGCCCAGAATCATTTTTAAGTTCGTACAGCAGATGTATGTCAATGAAATTTACTACCCTTCTCATAGATGGGTGTGACCTGTCCTTTTTCCCACCCACTGGATACAGTTTTGGTGGCTCAGTGATAAAGTGCCAGACTATAAATCCAACGGACTTGGGTTTGATCCCTGGCCGACCTTAGGGTTTTATCATCCTTTCACCTTTGGCAATGTTTGCCAACGTAAAAGATGCTGAGATTCACTGAGGTTCAGAATACATGTTAAACTGTAGGTTGCCCTACTGTAGGTTCAGTAGTCAGAGAAAGGCAACAGCATACCACCTCCAACAGGACCATGATCAGTAAGGCATTGTGGTGTTCAAAATAGTTTTCTAGGTACTGTTTGTTTGTTTGCTGGAGGGATCTACAGTATCTTATGGTGAAATTGGGTGTTAACTGCATGTTCAGTGCAGAATTTGATATTCAATAAATTGTTCACAGATAAATGCAACTGGTGTGAACTCAGTCTTGTTTAGTCAGGAATTATAGTGCAAACAGTTTACTGAGCTGATGAAGCTTACCTCTGCAACAAGAGTATCCTCACTGCCACTGCCAACAGATATCAGTCGTGACTGGCCACCCACTGTAGTGAGCACCACATTTTCATAGTCGACACATGTCTCACGCATACTGCGACCCCGCCCCACTGTTGATTGCTGCTGCTGCATTCGCTGCTCACACTCAGCATCTCCTTCCATCTCAGGATCAGCATCTGCATTGTGTGCTGTGCCAACGAGTGCTAGTGCTGCTTCAGGGTCACGTGCCACAACAACCAGGTCAACATGACGTGGGCCCGTGCGCAGTGCGTCACGTGCTCCGGACATGCTCAGCCCTCTCAGCCGCCGTCCATTCACATTGACGATTTCATCACCTATACGCAGACTGCCCTCCCTGAGAAATAGAGAAATAACCACACTTGTGTTAATACATCTTCACCAAACTCTAACTGTGTCATACACTAGTGGTGGGGTGCTGATCAATGGTAAATTCTGTTATTCAATTAATTTACCACTTATAATGTATGAAAGTTGTTGTTAGGAATAGGTCTGCCTTTGGGCAAGAAATAAGTGTTTGGTCACTCGGGACACATTATGTTCTATTGCATTCTTGCTTTAGTTTAATGCTGTTTTCAAAATAATTGACGAATCAGCTTGTGAAATGATACTGTTAAGCACTGCAATGCTTGCTTTTTTCCTCCCACACCCAGGTATTGCTGGCAGGACTGAGGACTAGACTAATTTTTGTTTTTTTGGTATACATTCAGGCAGTAGAGAGAACAGTTTGTTCTTCCCAACTTAGGTGTTCATCCTTTTTCATTTTTTTTATGATAAGTGGGTAAGAAGCATTGAAGATTGAAGGAACATTTTCACAAAACGTATGTCCTCTAATCAACTTTTGGTGTGATATGAGCATGACCTGTGACTTCTTTGGGTCCATATTTTGTGCCCATTGTGATACTGAACAAAGATTGTAATTAACCCCTGACATGGCAGTATCAATGTTCCTAGGTCAGGCTCTTAGATACAACTGGATATTGTAAGCAGATAAGTAGTAGTTACAAGAGTAAAATCAGAGATGAAACATCATTGATATACTGTAGAAAAATTTATTCTCTACTGTACACATTTTTCAGTAAAAATAGAGCATAGGGTTGAATGCTATGTTCTCTTCAGAATGGTCCAGACAACCACCTCACAGAGTATGCCCTATTCTTCTTGAAAAGCCATGTATATAATGGATTCTTTCTTGGGTGACTCACGATTTGGTCAAGAGGGTCTTTTAGCACTGGACTTTATATATAGCAGTCAATTTTTTATGTGGAGTGCAATGATGCTATCATTAAAGAAGAGGTAAGAGAATAATTATTGCAAGTTTTCAAATAAGAGTAGTCACAAAGATGTAACAAATGAAAAGGAAATGATTTGTTTTTAGGTACAATATCCAATTGGGCTGTCATGAAACTTGATAGGGCTGGAAAAAAACATACTCTGGAAGTTGTGTGGAGGATAGTGACATAATTTTGGGTCTGGATTACAGAAAACTAACCTGTTCCCTAAACACACTTCATAGCCATGTGACTGTGCTGTAAAACAAGCTCTACTACTATCTCCATCACCAGTGAGACATATCTGCTCAAAAGTAGTCACATGTGATAGGTTTCAGTATATTCCTTACTCAATATTTGGTAACCTATTTTCATATAAAAGAAATTAGTAAAGAGCACCGTCATACCTATGTGCAAGCCCACCAGGCACAATGTGTGCCACAACATAACCAGCAGCAGCACGGTGAGCTGCACGTGTCTTTGCAATGAAGATGCCCAGTCCTTGTCCAGGGTGGTCTCGCATGAGAGTCACAACACGTGTCTCAGCAGCAGCTGCTCCATGTGGTGGTACAGGTGGCGGTGGCAGAGGTGGTGTCGGGCTCGTGCGGTCAGGCGTTTTCTCTATCTCGGGTGCCCGCTGCCGTCGTCGTTGCCTGTCTGTGAGTGCCAGTGAACAACCTTCATCCACGGATGAGTTGGCTGAATCACTCACCTGCCAACATATAGCTTATGATTTATATTGCCTTTGCAAAGCTTTCTTGTTTTATGCCTTTGATCAATTGTTTTTCTTGTGCTGGTAATACATGTTTCATCAAAGCTGCATCAGTGTTATTGTAACAGTAATTTATTATTATTATTATTATTATTATTATTATTATTATTATTATTATTATTATTATTGAGAAGCAGATTTGTCATCAAAATTTAATATCTAATAAACATCTCTGAAAAGAATTCAGCATCTTTTGAATTCCTGAAACAAGTATCTTTTGAACTTAGCCACTCTGTGAGTAAAATAAAAGCAGGGGTAAGAAAGAAAAAGGTACAAAATTTCAAAAATGTATGCCATTGCCAGCTTTCTCTTTATTAGGCAGGAAATGTTTCATTGCACTTAAAAAGGGTAAATCCAATATGTAAGGGTGCAGACCTATAAACTAGTGCATCTCATACAGATCAGGCAGAAGTAATTATGATTTGTTAGTTTCACCATCACTTGCACTATTTTCTTTTGTAATTGCCACTGTATCAGCATGTAATCTGTTAATTAGTAACTAAAGGCATCTTACACAAAACAGAACAGAAAAAATGGTAGTGCAGCAAGCACAGAGATGTGAAGAAGTCATGTATATACTCTAGTTCAAGAAAAATTTATTAGGCCAAAGTTTGTTGTATTTAGCTGTGTATCTTCCCATGATATCATTTTGTGAAAATTTGCTTTTTCAACATCAGCTTCTGTGACTCATAGACACTCCATTTTCCAAAAATTAAAATTTTGGTGCCCTATATTAATAAGTGTTTGTGGACCACCTCTGTTGTTACACTTTTGGTTAATAGAACTGAGTTCTTTGTATCAAAAGTACAGTATGCATATTAGTGGGGGAAAAAACTTGTCTAAACTAAGAGGATAATGTAATGTTCTGCAGAATAGATAGTCGCATTCATGAATTTTTCTGCATTCTGAGAGTCTTCTGTTATAATTTTCTGTTACTTTTGTTTCTTTCACATATTTCATTTGTCACTGTTGAGCTAGAGTCCTGAGTGACTTCTTGTATCTAAATTCTCTTAAATATATTTGTTACACATTTTACATTGGTAAAATGCTGAAAGCTTGGCTAAACAGAAGGAACCTCAATAGACCATGCTCAGATACATGGTAAGAGAATGAATGAGTAAACTCAATTTTATCTATAATATATAAAGACCTAATTTTTTTGTCAATGTCAAATGAATGTCATTAATTCTTGATGCTTTATTACAAATTAAGAGTTTAAAGTTAATCCTTGTCAGAATTCGAAGGTAATTCCAGTAACAGGCCAGGAGCCACAACTATGGTCTTTTCTATGACTAGAATAGCTTAGTTAAGAGGACAGTTACAAGCATTGCAGCATGACCTAGCTATGCATGCTCTTACCATAAGCTTATTAAGTATGTGAAATATCATATCACCACCTCTTATCCAAATTAGGGCAAGAATAATAATAATGGTGGTTGTGGTGGTGGTGGTTGTAGCTGCTATGTTGGCCATATCCAAGTGTTATTTACAAAGACCATGGTGTAGCTAATCAGAATGTCTAGATTATGGTTTGAGCCACACTTCTCTTAAATGCATTTCCATTGTCTACACCATCTCATTTACTAACAGAATTCCAAATATATTGTAGCATAATAAATATCTGCAATAATTACAATTGAATTTGTGTCAGTCTTGAGTTTTAAGATTAATGATAAATTATTTCCCATGTTAAGTGAACAAACTGTAGCATAAAGTTACAGTGCCTCCCCCCCCCCCCCCCCCCCGACAACTGTGAATTACTTTTTATTATTGTCCACCTTAGAAAATCTGCCACTGTACAAATGCTGATTCATATATCAGACCTTTTAGCGTATTACAATGTGTTTCAGGAGTTTATTCACATTTATTACAAAATCCTGAATACAGTTCTGCATGTGTAGTGTTCTACATATTTTCCAACTACGGTATGAATACTGAAAGACTACTCCAGTAGAAAGACGCAAAAGAACACACATATAGAAATGATTCACAGTTGTGTAAGTCCTACTGCACTTACAATGTGAATACGTTCTCAAAATATCTTTTGCTTATAAGAGATCACACTGGTGCAATCATTTTGTAGTGTGACACATTATACTTTACTGCAAGCACTCACCAAGATCCCACTGTCCCCGTCTTCATCATCATCAGAGAATATGGGGTTATGCCTGCGCTGGAAGTCATCAATCCCAGGCAGTGCACCATACGAAAAGCTTCGCAGCTTGGCTTCAGTACACGTACTGCCAGATCGTGCACGGCTCTTCATTACTTTTTGTTGCTGCTGATGCTGCTGCTCCTGTGCATCAGAGCCATCTTCTGCTGTTCTGGTGCCACCACTATCACCACCTCCTAGTTCAGTCCCTAGATCCATTTCTGGCTCAGGAGCAGGTCTAGGAGTACTGTGCCGGTATAGTTTGGCCAGGAGTCTGCTTGTAGATGTCCGGAGGTAGCGCTCAGACATGGCACGTAGTTTTGCAGAAAGACATGATGATTCAGTGCTGCCACCACCCCTACACAGGAACATGTATGAAACATTGCTGCATAACTAATAAAAATTTCAAATAATAAATTTTATAAATTCACTTCGAATATTTGAGGCTAACAGAATTGTAACAAATTATTACAGTATAAAACTCATTGCAAAAGGAATATGCACATTCAGGGTTTGCAATTTCGCTTTTGTGCCCACTGTCTCAGTGACTAACCTAAAGTTCTTTGACTGATGGTCTAAGGTATGTTGGCTACCTGGACTTCAACTAGACTGACCAATCTAAGTGGCCCAAGCCAGCAGTATGTCTTAGACCATCAGTTGGAGAACCCAACAAACAGTACCAGATAGGTCATTGATGTATTTTACATAAAAATGGGGTTGTCAGCATGGCTCAATTCCCAAAAACACTCCTTCGCTCATACCATGAAATATTTTAATTAGTGTTGCATTAAAAATTTCTACAAGTGACGTTTACATTGCACAAAACTGTGCATAAACTAATGCTCTTTCTCTGCATATTACACTAATTTAGACATTGCTTTGATTGTTGCATCTGACATTAAATTTTTGGCACATGAAACTCAGCTATGGATGTGTTTAGTTTTGGAACAACTGTCAGTCAGGCAACTGAGTACACATTATGTTTAAGAATGACAGTAATGGTGATATACAAGAAACAAAGAGTTATGGGCAGACAACATGCCATTCTTTCAGTAAACTGCAAAACTATAAGAGGTTTGTGAGTTTCACAAATACTACTACAGTGGGCAATACTGTGAACAAAATTGATTCAAGAGCATGTGATAGTAAAGAAACAGTACTTCACTGGTTCAAATGAAAACAGACAACATATAATTGTCATATCATTACTGAATAAATTTATGGACAATATAAAAGGTACCTACCCGTGGCTTCTTCGCCAGCGTGCCCTAGCAGATGAGGGTTCCCCATAGAAGACATTCTCATTAGATGCTGACACGCAGAAGACGCTGAGCCTGGCAGCAGCAGCAGTGGTGGTGGTGGTGGTGGGAGTGGCAGTCGCCACCTGCAGTGCACTATTTTGGTGCTGCAGCTCATCACTTTGATGCACTGTGCTGGCATGTGGTGGTGTCGTCGTCAGGATATCATCTGTGTCCTAGAAAATGGGAAGCCCATCATATTTCTGTATTATTGCTTTTATTGACTATAGATAATAAAAGCATCAAAACAGTATTAGTTATACCAAAAAGGTTGAAAAGTATGTTTGTTGTAGATTGCAACTGTTTTACATAACTAAATTCCACAGAAAAGTTCACGTTCTGTATAACTTCTTTCTGGTAGATTTGTCCTTTTATTTTAATATTAGCAACCCCTCATGGCTTTGCACAGGTAACACTGATTATCTACAGCTGGACGACTTGTCAAACATACTGTTAATTTTGTTTACAGGTCACTGCATAGAGTTGTGACTATGATGAAAATTCAGAGAATTTCATTAAGTAACAGAATGTCATCACTTTCATATGACTAAAACAGTTTAAGAGAACACACCAAGAAAGTTCACAGGATGTACAAATGTTATCGTCCTACATTAATTGGCATTTGGAGTGATGTCTCGTGGCAATAGTAAAAGCTGTGATTTAGTGCACCACACATTTAGGAAGTCAGTAGTAGCTCATGCTGGCCTTCCGGTAGCAGTACTGCAGTAGGATGGCCTTACACTTACACTGTTAAATGGCATGGCATAATTTTCATAGTGATGGCGGACTTCAATTCATCATAGTTCAGACATTTGCCCACAATATTTGTAAATTATACTCTCAAATATTTCTTGTTAATCAGTTTATCTATTAGTGTAAAACGTATCAAAATCCCTACAGTAGTTCCTGAGATTACTCTGAACTCACAGACAGAAAGCATGGTGGGAGACTACAAACTATAGGCCTGTAGGTATAGATTCTTGACAAAAAAAGCATTAAGAAACAAAAATTTTGCTATGAAGTGCAAGAATATGTATGAGTGATGAAAATGTGATTGCCAGACTGTAATGGCACCTCTGTAATTGACTACAGATGGTCAAATGAAACAACTTCATTTATCTGCTCAATACTTGAAGCAACATGACTGGTATACTTCATCAACATATAGCAAGAAAAACATTTCTTATATTTAGGTCTTTCTTCTTCTTCTTCTTCTTCAAACAGCAAGGGGTCGACACATGCGAAAAGAAGTCCTGAGGTCAGGAGAAGTTAATGTGAGGTGCAAGGTGGGTTAATGATGTCACATTGGCACCACAATTCTCCCCAACTTCACCATGGACATGTTGCATGATGGGAAAGGTCATCACACTCACATTTCACTCCCTTTGACTTCTCTTTGCTAAAGGTCAGAACCATAATTCCCAGCATAGAAATCATGTGGTTTTCTTATTAGTGGCCAAGGAAAACATTTCAGACATACTACCATCAGAATCAACACGAAAAGGCCTCATAGGATGTTGATTTCCACACATTTCACTGTCAAAAACAAGAGTTCAAACCTTTGACACTGCTGAAACCCCACTGGTCAGTTAAACTCTTCTTTAAGGACATTGTGGGCTTGCAATCACGCTGAACATGAATTCACTCCTCTGGAGTGTTGTGTGACTGCAGTTTTTGTTCGGTGTATAGACTAGAACCCCTAGGGACTTTTCAAATCCATTCAGCAAAATTTGACCGTGATCCAAAGTGGCAAGGGTGTTTATGCTTTTACAGCCCTCCTGTTTCGCACCTTCCAATGGCCTGTTCACAAGAGGGGAGGGGATGAGGAGAGGGGTGCAACATTGACATACTCATAAATAAGACAGCAAAGGGTCCTTCTAAGACTTCCAGTTAGGCAACATCCTTGATGCCACCCATACGTCTTTGTTAGGTACTTTAAAAATCTTCCAGTACAAAGAAACCTATTCACAGATTCTGAGACAACATTGTGAGAGGCAACTATTCAAACACTGCTCAACTTAGTGGCACTACATTGCTAATGCAGTGTCTGCTGGCCATATGTAAAATATAAGGGCTATCAAAGGGATGCCCCTCGTCCTAGTGCCTAGGAGTCAATGAATGGCCCTCTTTGCACAGACACATTTTTAAAGTGTGCAGCAAAGTGTTGGCATCAAAGGTGCTGCCAGACTGGGAGGTCTTCGAAATATCCTCTGCTGTTTTATTCACACGTGTCAATATTGGATCTTTCCCGGGGTCACACCACAGGAGGGCATGAAACAGCAGAGCTGAAGAAGCATAAACATCCTTTGCTGCTTCTGATCACTTTCAAATTTTGTCGAATGGATTTCAATGGTCTTTAGTGGTTTCCCCCCACTACACCAGATCAGAAACCGCGGTCGCACTACACTCCAAAGGGATGCGAACACATTCAGTGAGGTTGTTACAGGCCCACAGTGTCCTTACAGAAGGGTTGAACCATCCCGGGAAGGGGTGAGAGGCGTCAGCAGTATCAAAAGTTGTCAAGAATGTCATCCTGTTGCTCAACCCATTGCAAACTGCCATTTTCGACAGCAAAATGTATTAGAATCAACGCCTCAACGAAAAGGATGGTTTCACTGACGTCCTTTGTGGCACCTCCTGAGGCCTTTTCGTGTCGATTCTGAGCGGCAGTGAGTCGGAAATGTTTTCCTCGTCCTCCCATAAGAAAACCATGTGATTTCAATGCTCAGTTTTGCAGTTCTGGGCATCGCAGAGGCATCAAAAGAAGGGGCGAATGTGGGGAAGACCTTCCCATCGTGTGACACGCGCACGGTTGCACTGGGAAGAATTGTGGTGAAATTTTGTCCCAATATGACTTCATTAACTCAGTTTACACCTCATATGAACTTCTGGACTCGGGACTTTCTTTCGCATGTGTCGACGTCTTGCTGTTTGAATTGTCGCCAAGCCTGAGCGTGACGTCGCAGAGCATCACGCTCTTCCAAAATCACAGATGAAGGTTGTAGGCATCTTTGAGGCAAACACCGAACTTCTCAGTCACACTGGGAGGCTATTACGGGTTTCAAAAAACTGATCAGTTAATTGAGTTGTGCTGTGTACGTAACACCCTGAATGACATTCTTCATGTGAAGACGACGAATGTACTATGCTTGCTGTGTTTATTGATTTAAGGCCAAGGACAAATCAGGCAAGGTGTTTCAAAACTCTTGTCTGGAGAACTTGAAGCACAATCGGCAGAACTACGGGCAAGATGACGTGGATACGTTGCTACTCCATAGTCACAGAGCTACAGTGAAAATAGTCATTTGGTGAAGATGAAAGTGCACCAGAAGAGGGTATTCTCAGTGTAACATTGGCTGTTAAACTAGGACTAAGAGGGTTTCATCGGGCTGTCTATCTGGTAAAAGGAACAGTGACACACGTATTGTGTAAAGCTACGTTTCTATTTGCGTGTTCCTAAACACCTTGAGCCTTTCTGTGACACACTAAGGCTGAGAGATTTATAGTGTAAATCATTTCTGCTTCAGTTATATTTATAAATGTTACTGTTGCTTTCAGGCTGTGATTAATTGTTGACAACTAACTTCATAAGGGACTGAATGTACTACGAAACTTTTGTCGGTATGTTAGTATAAATTTGTTCATTTAATGAGATGAAGCAAGCAGGATTAGTGAGCAAAGAAGTATTTTTGTATCAGGCCAGCACTTCTACTTTCCTACAATCTATTGCAATGGCGGGTTTCAAATAAGCTGCTAGTATGATTTTACGTATATCCATTTTGAAGTAGAATCAATAATGACACAAACAAGTATCAATGTGAGTACGTAAAAACGAACAACTGGCCTAACCACTGAAACTAAGGACTGACCTGCGAGCCATCGAGCAGCAGGCCACGGCGGCAGTCATCCTGGGAGAAGCAGGAGAGGCGCGTTGTCTTGACGCGCTCGAGTAGTGGGTTCCTCTTCTCGCGGCAGGCAGCGCTGGCACCAGCGCCAGAGGCAGGCGTTTGCAGGTGCTCCGGGGAGGGGTGCACCTTGTTGCTGCGTTGTGGCGACCAGCACCGTGCCTCTGGCCGCCGCCACCTCACCGGTGACATGTCTGTAGGCCCAACAAACAGAAGCGTCAGAATGGAGCTCTCGTACTACTTCACCACGATATTTACTGCACGTGGTCGTTATCGGAAAGACTCGGTGACGTTACATTACACAAGTTCGTTGGGGGCAAAGTAAAGCGCGTTACTTTGTCAATGCTTTCAGGTCAGTTTTGTGTATATTGTCAATCCCAGTTACGCGCTGACTCACGATATGCCGACTGAAGTGACCTTACTCCCACGTGCAACAATATTGTGGTCGACTAACATAAACGTTGTTGTTGTTGTTGTTGTTGTTGTTGTTGTCGTCGTCAGTCCGAAGAAAAGATTGGTTTTAATGCGGCTCTCCTTGCGAGTCTATCCTTTGCAAGCCTCTTCATCTTTGCATAACTTCCGCTACCTACATCCATTCTGCTCACTGCATTCAAGCCTTAGTCTCCGTCTACAATTACGAAACTGATAATTCTTTGATACCTCAGGATATGTCCTATCAGCCGATCCCTTCTTTTAGCCAGGTTGTGCCACAATATTTTCTCCAGTTCCATTTAGTGCCGTCTTATTTGTTATTCGATATACCCATTAGAATTCTTCTAGAACATCACATTTCAAAAGCTTCTTTTCCCTTCTTGTCGGAAATGCCTATGGCCCACGTTCAATTTCCAGTTCGGAACAGGTAACAGTTTAATCCTTAAAAGAAGGATGATGATTATGATAATCGGTATGTAAGGAAATATTAAGTCGCAAGTATCTCATTCGGTAATGGTATTTGAGTGTTGTTTGTTAGTCAGAAGATCGTGATATGCCTGGTGTAAGATAAAGAAACGTCTACGAGTATGTGTTGGACTCGGATAGTGGCAGGATTGTGGCCTATGGAAACTGCTGTTTATCGTTCGGCGATACTGTCCGTGTTGGTCGGGATCCCACGACTGACATGCTAGTATGGAATTGATGGGTTATCGATGGCCAACGTCATGCGGGATTTTCGCGGTTTCGTGCGAGTAGTATCCAAGAGGACACATACATTGCCGGCCGGAGTGGCCGTGCGGTTCTAAGCGCTACAGTCTGGAACCGAGCGACTGCTACGGTCGCAGGTTCGAATCCTGCCTCGGGCATGGATGTGTGTGATGTCCTTAGGTTAGTTACGTTTAATTAGTTCTAAGTTCTAGGCAACTGATGACAGAAGTTAAGTCGCATAGTGCTCAGAGCCATTTGAACCATTTGACACATACATTGTTCGCTCGGCCGTTCAGGATCGTATAGACGCGTCACATAGCTTGAGTCCATAATCTCGCTTGTTTGCAGCAAGACAAGTATCCACTGTACAATGACATGACATCTGGAGCACCATGGACCGCGACGTTTGGAGCATCATAGACCGTCAGCACGGAATCAAATGTAGCTTATTCTCTTGATGAAGCAGTAGAGAGGTGCGCCGACAATGGGTGCGCCCAACTGCAACACTGGACACATGAATGGCACCACGATGTCGTTTCAGACGAGTGCCGGTTCTGCATACAGCCTCACGATGGATATGTTTGTCTTCAGAGACTCCGAGGAAAACGAACGTTGCCTCTATGCATTCATAGTTGTCATATGGACCCATCAGCTGACATAATGTTCTTGCCACATTCCACTAAAGCTTATGATTCGCAAAGCCAGTAATCTGAACAGCAGTCGTTAAATTTCTGACGTTTTAAGGCCGTTTGTTGTGCCCTGTCTTCGATGTCCTCGTGACTATCTTCAGTAAGACAACGAAATACCCCTGTTACCGACGCTGTTCTACCCTATGTCGATTCATAGGGTGTTCGACTGTTGCCCTGGCCTCTCACTTGCTGAAAACATCTGGTCATGAGTTTCTGAGAGGCTGGCACGCCACCACGCGCTAGTCACTACGATTGATGAAATCTGGTAGAGAGTTGAAACAACTTGAAATGAAGTGCCCTTATGTGTCATCCAAGCTCGGTTCGACTCGATGCCCCGTTGGGTTACACCTTTTTTTGCTACCAGAGGTGGCAGGCCTGTGTAGTAAGTTTCGCACTCTGTGTTCCCGCGAATCTCGTACTAATGTAATCATGTATTTCTCTTGCACAATAAATAAAATTTCATTATTTGCTACTTACTGGTGTTGCAGTTTAAATGACCAGCAGTGTACATAGATAGAGGTTTGTGTCACAGGGAGCGCACTGAAAACCTTTCATTTTGACATCATATGTAATTTTCGCTGCTTACTTTTGCTCAAGTAGAATCCAATTGAGGATGAGTGGCTCCCCTTCCTGGCGTTTCCACGACAGTAAATGAGAAATAATTATTGAAATTTACTTCCTCAGTGACGCTCATCACTACATCATAGACGTTAGCTCCTAAAAAATTACGTCCTTAAGTGATTTCTGTAACTCATTGACAAGCAGCTACAACTACAAATTGTGATAAATTAGGATGATACGAAGTTACGAACATAATTATCAATTTTTATTTGTCAACTCTGCGTAACTCTCGTTTACAGGAAAGCTAACCTCGGGCGACTGTTTCTAAGACTAACTCCGTCACCTTACAGAATATAGCAGGGAGGAGGAAAACATGAGGAAAAAAGTGTGAAACGACGTCTGGAGTCACTGGACGAACACCTCTCGATGAGAGAGTCGTTTCCGAGGCACCGCTGCCGCTGCTCTGAAAGTGCCTCATTCAGTTCGACACAGGCGATAACCACGGAGATGAAACTCATGCAAGGATTTCCGGTAACAAATCTTGGTTCGCTGCCAGGCCGCTTGGAGCGCTGCAAGTGTATCATGTCGGTTTCTTAATGGATAATTTTAAGTCTTTTATATTTATTTTGGTTTCCTTCAAAAAGGATGCTGGTCTTGTAGCATTGTGTTCCTGATTACGGTTTCGTGTGTTTATCACATTCTTTGAATTGACCTGTGAATATGTTGCTCGTATTCTGCTTGGTTTTTGCTCGCATCCGTAATATTGGGTGGAATAAGTAATACCATATTTGTTTTTGTTTAATATAAAAGAGTTGGTTTCGTCGCACTGTGTTCTATGGACATTTGTTCCGTCCTACTAATCTGTATGTAAATTTCTCGATTTAAAGGCGTTGTAAGTGTATTGCTCATATTCTACTTTATTTTTCTTCGCGTACGTTTTTCGTACTTCATCGAATTTAATGGAGGTCTACATGTTAGCGGCCTTTGACAGAAATGGTATTCAATTTTATTAGTCACAGAATGAGTATGTACTAATTCTACGTTGAACGGTGTTGCTAAGCCACTGAGTGCCACGCACTTCACAGTGCTTTGCAGAGTATGGATGCAGATGTAAACGAGTACGTGTTGTGGACTCGGTGACTAGACTATTCTTCCATGCAAATGCAATTTGCGCAAATGTGTTCACACATTATTAAAACGTACTACAGATAATACATGTTAACAGAAATCAACGTATTGCAATCATCCTCCCACTCCTATTAAAATTTAGGAGTTCTCCATCAAATGTAAGAATGTACGAAAAACGGATACGAACAAAAATAATGGGCAATTTGAGCAATATACTTCCTATGTATTTAAATATAGCAGTTAACACACAGACATGTTAAATATACAGGAACTACGGAAAACATGCAACCTGGGATGCAACGAAACCATTTTTTGTTTTGTATGAAACAAAAACAAATATGAAATCAGTTATCCACATGGAGCTACCTCCACGCTTATCCCACCCAGTATTACGGATGTGAGCAAAAATTAATCAGAATGCGAGTAACAGATTGACAGTGCATTTCAAGGAGTGCAATAGACCCAAGAAGTCGTAATCGGGTACACAATGCGACGAAATCAGCTTCTGCGTCATGGCATGTCATGTCATGTCATATGATCTTTAGGTTTTTACATGTGCTAAAGCAAACTTATTTTCACTTGATAATGGCCACAGCCTCGAGATTATAGTATTGGGTTTTACAAAGAAATAATTTGAAATCAAAGGCGACCACGGGCCTCATTTGTAAAATTTTACATAACTGCTGGAGAAGTTACCGTAATCTTGTATTTGAGAAATCTCAGTCAAATACTATTACGGCCTACTTTGTGACCTCACAAAACCCAAACACATACTTTACTACCAAACTAAGAGGCCAACCATAAAGTATAAATCAAAAATATTATCATCTAATACTCATATTTCGCGAAACAATAATACGGGTTTTCTCCCGTATTCGAAGTTCATTGCCAGGCCACTAGGATCGCTACCATCTTTCTCTGTTTCTGTATCGTGACATGAACCTTGCACTTTTTACATTGCTGTTCTGTGTCGATAACTATGTAGAAGTTTTTAGGTGATAAGAACGTTTTACGTTATTTATTAAATATTATTCTCATGTTAACAGATTTGTCCGACTCTTCTTGGAAGAAAAATTTCGTATTTAGGAGTGAAAAAGAAAAACAAAAATTACGAGTTGTTCCATTGATATTTTATAACGACCTAAAAACTGTTCTGATAAATATTATTATTTTATATTTTAATCAGATGAGGTAAGGGCCTCTGATGCATCATAAAACAAATTTTCTTTCTTTAATAGATAAAACAATCTGTTGACGTTTATCATCTTTATGAGTGATTTCTTTGTCATTTTAGTTAGTAAAAAAAGGCCACCGGACTTAACAGTTTGCAGCTTGACCATTCAAAGAGCATTAACATTGAACTGCATTAGGCTACAACCAGCATTTTGAAATACTGATCTGTGGCAGTGTGCTCATGTTCTCTAGTTTGATGTCTTGGCATGTGTGGGGCATTTACCCACCTGTCGCTTTTATGTAACTATGGTACAAGGTTTGAATTCTCTGATTTCTTCCTGAGGAAATCAATTTTCTTTTATGGCACTCCGTTGCTTCTAGTACATTAAATTATTAGCCAACAATGATATTCAGTATTAACAGTGACAATTATTATGTAGCGCTCATTACCCTGAATCTCCCACTATCCTTTGTCTTCGTTTCTTATTAGCGTTAGAGCAGGTATAGGTTTGCCCCTTTCCATAACGAGAGTTGGGAGAAGTTTTATTTTTGTCTTTTAGGCACAGTGGCGTCATCTACGTTCTGTGGCACGTAGGGATGACTGTGGCTGCACTTTTGCTGCAGAGCACACCAACTTTCTCCGCTGTTATGTGAGTGCGTGCCACAGAAGTAAGTCATCGTACCGTATTTCAGTTCTTACAAACATATGCAAGTCAACTGCTTACGATTTCAATATGAGGTGGAAGTGCCACTTGGCGTTATCCTCACTGTAGAACGAATTTGCCATACCGGGACGTGAGCTACGGGCAACGATAGTAGCTTCCTCCCACACGTCAAAACAGTACGGTCTGTCTCCGATGGTGTAACAAATGACGCCACTGATTCAAAATTGTGTTTAGTGATAAGAGTAGATTCTATCTTCGCATCAATGACGATCGTTTTCGAGAGTGGCGTCGACAGTCGGGTGTAGAACTATCGGTTACAGAAGACATCAACATGTAGCGTGTACCAAAGGTGTCATGTTGTGAGGAAACCATAGCTTTTAACAGCCGTACACTTGTAGTGTCTGATAAGACAGCACATAAGAGTGAAGGATACGTCCAGATCATTACTGCTTCTAGTCAGTTGCCGTTCCTTAGGCCAGGGGGATGTGTTCTTTCCAACAGGGCAATGAACGTGCCGACATCTAACGTTAGACAGTGCTCTCTCCTGGAAGTTCAAGTCCTATGCTCAGCACGATCACGAGATTTGTATCCAGTCGAGCAGATGTTTTACATGAGACGCGTCTGGTCCGATGTGCATTACTGGCAACATAATTTGAGCAACTATGACAGCATGCGAAAGTATAGCCGGACACCAGATCCCGTTAAGGCATCCAGTACTTTTATGATCGCCTCTGGGGAAGAATGCGTCGAAACTAGAGACACTGGAACTAACTGTTGACAATACGAATGGTGATTATAATCAGTACAATGTACAGCTCACAAAGCATATGAAAAAATTTCGTTTGTATGAAACAATTGCTCCAGAACATTCATTTGTCGCATCGTATAAGCGCACAATTCAGACCGCAGTTTCGCTGTTGTTGATGGCAAGGGGTCAGCAGGCACTTCGAATTTCGCTAACACAGGAATTCGGGAACTGTTCTCAACAGCACACGAAATGCATTCTTCAACAAAACTGGAATATCTCACACGAACCACTTACAAGCCTTAAACTCAATGAACTGAAATTAGCTCTAAGGGGCACAGAGGTCTGCGCAAAGGTCACGCCTGGTAATGCATACGTTATATCGTAATTGTAACTTCCTGGAAGGTTAAAACGATATACCGGATCAGGACTCGATCCAGGAATTATACCTTCCACGAACAACGCTCTTACCAACTGAGCGAACCAGGCGCGTCTCGCGACCTACTAGCCAGTATCTCTCTCCCACCTTTCAAACTTCACTGGAGTTTACCTGCATGACGTGCAGAACCGCGTAGAAATCGCTTAGCCACAGCGTAGGCTGGAAGACGTAATTTCTTATCAAGTACCGGTATTATTCTGTTTTGAAATGTGGGACATGATCCTGTGGCTTTGCAAATACGCCTAGTTTGAGAGACATCAGTCTAGGAGACCTTTAGCTATTTCTTGCGATAGGACGGTGATACTTGTAAAAACATCCGTCACACTGGCTCTCACAAAACTTTGTGCATCCATAAAACACAAATTACAACAAGGTTTGTTACATTTTCTAAATAATTTCTCGAATAGTTCTGAATTAATTAGAAGCGGTGACAGAGAGTGGACTAAGAACCTAAATATTATTGTTTGATGTCATTTTCCCCTTAATTATTTTTAATATCTAATTGTTTCAAGTAATTAAATGTTTTGAGTCTAACTCGTAACTACACTATGAGGTATTAAGAGGCATATTCTTGGGAAAAAGAAAGGGAGGAAAATTTTTGTATGCACACCACTTATACATTAAGTGGCTGCTTTCGCTCCTAGCTTTTTTCCATAAGTATAATAAACACTACCATGAATAATATATTCTCCATCACTATTTATAACCGTCTGCCATCGCTGGGGTAATTTTTCGATTTCGCGACTGCTGAAATTACGCGGTGTTCAGGCGAAGAACCACGTTCGGAGCGCATTTTCATTCGGAAAGGAGGTTCCTTGAAGGCTGTTCGATCGAGAGCGGAAAAGGAGAAAATGTGAGGGCGCAAAATAAGGTGGGTGCGGAATGACTTCCCAATCTAGATCATGTATAGTGTTTTCTCTTTTTTTTTTTTTTTTTTTTTTTTTGGTCTAGCAAAATGTGGGCGAGCGATGACGCGGATTAGCACCACTTCACGCAATCTGCCTGTAGTATTTGAATCTGCCTGTAGTATTTGATGTGCGTCTGCAAAACGTTTCAGTTGTTGAAAGTAAATGTCTCAGGGAAGCAATTCATAGCACACCACACAGTCGCCGTTCCACCAGATGCATAACATTATCTTTTGTGGAGGCGCGAAGCGCTTTGTAGGGGGGGTTGCTGTTTTGTTTGGATTCAGCCATTCCTTTCATTTCCTTATGTTAGCATAACGTCATCATTTCTTGTCACCAATAACGATGCAAGATAGAAATGATCGGTGTCGTTCAGGAGCCAATTGATGATGAGCAAACAGAGATGCACATATGACCGACCACCCGCTGACTTTGGTGATTTTGGCTTAGAGCATGCGGTGCCAATACACCCGATTTTTGAACCTTCCCCACTGCATGCAAATGTCGCTTGATGGTGGAATGATCACAGTTCATCACATCTGCCAGTTATCGAGTACACTGACGTGTATCATTGTGGATTAATGCATCTAAACTATGTCCATCAAACACCGAAGGTCTTCCTGAACGCGTGGAGTCACTAATGTCAAAACGACCCTCTTTAAAACGAGAAAATCGTTTTCTTGCCGTGTTCTGTCCAATAGCTTTAGCCCCACACACCGGTGCAAATGTTTCTGGCTGCCTCCCCTGCCGTCACCTCTCTATTGAACTCAGACGGAAGATTATGTCGGAAATGCTCCCATTTCTCCACTTGGCACTCCATTTTCTACCCCACTCATTATCTCCAAGTGAGAAAATGACAATGTGTAAACTCAAATAGCAACAGTGAACTACAAATAAAAAATAACAATCGATAAATAAACCCATAGCAACGGGAATATCAACACGCAACACAAAAAGCACTACGAACTTTCGCACCAGCCCTACATTAAATCAGAAATAGCTCGAAGTTTTTCTCATGAAAGAAGAATTACTATTTAGTATTAAACTGTGCTTCAGCTATCGAGACGTATAATATATTTCTCAGTTTAAAAAAGAAATTCCGAGAAGGCATGCTGTCAGACTTACAGAAATCAAAAAGGATTTCTTAGAAATTTCATACATTTACGTACACTGAAAGGTTTCTGGAGGAAGTAACAATAATAGCGGACCTCCACTGTACTCCTACGATATAATGTTCTTCATTTATCATTACAAAATTAGAAATAGTTAGATCTTAGTTTTAGAACGTACTACACAATTACTGACGGTATGTAACTATGAGCTCTTTTACTTCGCTACTTAAAGGTATTCTGCGGAATGAGAAATGAGAGGAAGTGTTCTACATGAGGCACGAAGTGCTGCAAAACGGTTTCTAGGAACTACTAACGCCAAGTTAGCCAGAGACCGGTGATGAAAGCTTCCACTTTAAACTGACGTCGGACTTAATTTCCGTGGGAACAAAACAGTTGAGCGATACATGCGACAAATTGCTGAACATACACCTGCAACTCATCGCAGTTGTTTTTTCAAGCCTAGCGTAAAAAAAGAATTCGGCCGTAGCTCAACAGACACTTACAGCACCGGAGAAAGTTATTGACAACGTTTGTTTAGTCGAGTTAACCTCATCCCAACACATGTTCGTTTCAAAATACCGGAAGAGTGTGTAGACCTGTGGCTGGAGTATCGCTTACGTGGCCGTAAAAAGTTTCTACAGTTGCTAAGCATGCCGGGAAATACAAAATCTGCGTTCCGCAAGAACACTCAGTAAAAAAAAGGGGGAGGGGGGGAGCATTATTTCACCGAATGCTCAGTTTGTCCGCGTACACTGCTCAAGTCTTCCCAAAAACTAGCTAGACGCGCCATCTGCTCCATATTTTGTTGTGGTTGTCACTGATGTCTACAGTCTGAAGCCGTGCGGGATTAGCCGCGCGGTCTGAGGCGCTGCAGTCATGGACTGTGCGGCTGGTCCCGGCGGAGGTTCGATTCCATAATCAAACTCACTATTTCCTTGATGCCTCAGGATGTGCCGTGTCAACTGATCTCCCTTTTTTCCTCCGTTCCATTCGGTACCTCTTCCTCAGTTATTTGATCTACCCGTCTGATCAGCTTTCTTCTGTAGCACCACGTCTCAAAGCCTTCTATTCTCTTTTTGTCTGAACCGTTTTCGTTCATGTTTCAATTCCACAGAAGCCTACACTCCAGACGAATACCTCCAGAAAAGTCTTTCTAATATAAGAATTTGTATTCGATGGTAACGAACTTCTCTTCTTCAGAAACTATTATCTTGCTATTTAACCTTGCATCATCGATTATTTTGTTGCCCAAATAACAAAACTCATCTACTACGTGTAGTATCTCACATCCCAGTCTTACTCCCTCAGGATCGACTGATTTAACTATACAATATTCCATTGCCCCTGTTTGCCTTATAACCTGTTTTCCAGACACGATCCGTTCCGTTTATCTGCTCTTTCACGTCCTTTGCGGTCTTGGAGAGAATTCCGATGTCATTGGCACCCCTCAAAATTTTTATTCCCGCTCCATATAGGAGAGGATGCAGAGGGCTTCACAGAATCTACTATCATTTTTTGAATAAATTTCTTAAAATTACTATCATATGCTTCAAACAAACTGAATTTCTCTTTAAATATGTCACTTACAGACCAACGAGACGTAAACAATAGCGTGAGCGGAAACGTTACTGGTTACGCCAAACTTTCACTCATGAAAATATTTGTCGCTTTTTACTTTTCTTGTCACATGTTTACACGTCGCGTATCTGAGAATTTCAATGACTGGGCTAATTACTACGTCTGTAGTCATCTAAATAATGTGGTGACAAAGCACAGTGCTATGAAATAAAACCAGTCCCGTAGTACAGTCGGTGCTGCTCCTTCCACTGATGATATGTTCCGCTACTACAGCAGCGGCTTACGCAAGACACTTCATAGCTTTGTTTGCAACAAATACCGTAACTGCATGCAGAACAGTAAGTAAATACCCTTCTTTCGTCCAGAATGGATCACAATATTTACAGGTTTGTTCCTGTAAACGATGCATCTTCCGATACAAGTTGGTATCGGAACTCTTTTCTACACACCACACATTCCACGTCCTAGGCATGGCCGGTTTATTTCAGCAATATGTACCTTTTTTTTAAGTGTTATTTTACTTTCATAAAACATGTGAAGGTAACGTCCAATAAAAACATTATTTCACTAATTTAAGCACTAACAAATGCTATGCACGCTGATCTTTAACTCGTTGCCTGAGCTACACAACCAACATTATTCAGGACTCTACAACTACTCGTTACAGTTCATTGTTATTAGCTCCATTGGTGTGAAACTAAAACTGTTTAGGAATAAGTCTCTCCATCGTGAAAAGTGAAATAAAATTTTCGGGCACTACCTATTAAGCCCCTCTATGCGCTGAGACTGACAAAGCTACCAGGTGCTTTTGTTCTTACTTAGTGGTAACCGCTGCCCCAGACTTTTACCATCGCTACAGTTACCGGCAAGCAAAACTGACAGTAGTCGGTCGCTACAGGCTCTGACTTGTGCAGAATGTCTCGAAGTAGATTGTAAATTGTTGCAGCCACATTTATAAATTTCAGATCTCTCGACAGAACAATGTTTGTCGATGTATAAAATAATTCCGTTCGATACAATAAATAGTGGTTACACACAGTCTGGAGGCCTAATCTACTTCTGACTACTGGTAGAAGCTGGAAACGGAACGCTGCAACATTCGGCGGAAGAGAATAAGAATACTAACTCATCTGACTGATTTAAACATTCAAACACGTGATAAAGGAATGAAGAACAATATCTCAAAAAACAGTACTAAGCCGTGTCGATCATTACGAATTACAATTCAAAAGAATAGTTGTCAGACTTAGGGAGTACTCTGATTGTCTGTTTTCACTGAGCACCATTTGATGTGGGAAGATGTCGGCATATTAAAGTGCTAATCCACAAGCGCGTATTTTGCAGTTTGCATGTTACAAGTTTGCTTAAATTCAAAGACAATAACATAATAAACACAATAAGGCCGATCAATTTAAATAGCAAACGGTATTGTATAATAGTATACGTGTTATCAGAATATGGTGCATTCTAAAACACAGAAGATTATGCCAACCGCTTTGTATCAGCCGAGGATTTCGAGACGAGATTTGTTAGCAACGTACAGAAAATAACCTCTGTCGCCAATATTGTGGCGGAAGACCGTAACGATGTGCAGCATGCCACAAGGGACTATGCAAATGAAAGTCTAGCGCCAAGCTGTAAAAAGTGAAATTTGGTTAGATGAAACTGAATTACGTCGATCGTACTCTTCATACAACTGAAAATCAGATTTGTCAACGATTTATTATTTCCAGTGCCTTAAAAATATTGCACTGTCATGTGCAGGTAATACGAATCAGTGCTGTTATTTCCATTTCAAAACTACTAACGGATAAATTTCCTCAGAAAAACTCGAGAGCGGGGGGCCCGTAGTTTTGGTACGTTTGCTGGGTGCTGTATGGTCCTACAACTTCGTGCGGGGAGTTCAAAAACATTCTGCAGAGAGATAGCAATTGGTGTTATTTTTCATCTCAGTTCAACGGGTAGGTCGAATTTTAGCGGCTACACTACGCATGCTTCGGAGACGGCATACTGCAGTGACTAGATGCAGCCAACACTAATAGTCGTACTCACCTAATGACGTCTACATTTCGGGGCACCGCATCGTGGTTGGACGTTTACGTCAGGCCTGTCCTACCGAAATTCCATCACAATTCTGCGACGTCTAGCTAAACAGTCAAAAATCATGATAAATCACACGAATTCGGAGAGAAGTCGACGACAGCTGAGACGCTGCCAGTAGTTGTGCGTGCGAATGTCGCAGCAACTGGCTGCGCGGCATTCCTGCCGCGGCTTTCCCAACAAACAACGGAACACCGCCGCCCCCACTCCCGCGGAGCACGCGGCCAGCAATAACAACGACTCGACGCGCCGTTTCGCAGAAGGTGCCGTCATACCGGGTACGCCGCCCGCCCCGCCTTGGCGTGTTGCGCGTGCGCAGGTTGCAGATCAAATAACCACCCGTTTGGAAATTTCGCTGCTTTTGATGGTCCGCGCTGTGGGAAAAGCTAAAAGACAGACGCCAGTGTGCCCATGACAGTCGTGATGGTGGTGAGGTTTTCAGTTGCATTTTTCGACTTCTACTACTACTTACTTCGGCAATAAGCCCTTCGTGAGCACACAAGGAACTGAGTTCCCCCTCCTTCGCTTTCCATCTCGTCACTGTTGTGGTCCTGTTTAACACAACTCTCCACAGTAGTCTGCCCTGTACAATACCTGCATAATTATTGCAGCCCATATCCATTTGAACCAGTTTCCTATAGTCAGGCCTTAATCTCCCTCCACAATTTTTACTCAGCGCGCTTCCCTCAATTACCAAATTCGATTCTTTCACGTCTCAGCATGTGTCCTATCAACTGATCCCTTCTTTTAGTTAAGTTGTACCATAAATTATACAATGAAGGCTTTCACGACCGGATGGTACTGTTGTTGATAATTCTTCCGGCTTATATGGCCGTGGTCCATGGAATTCTTCTATTCCTAACGTTTCGTTCAATACTACGTTGGACATCTTCAGAGGTTGTGCTGGTCCTGCTGAGTCCTGCCGACTGACGAGTCGGGCGTCGGAGAGCGGTCTAAATACCCAGGAAAGTGGGCGTGGTCTAGCTTGCACATAATAGCAGAGAGAAAACTAGTCAAAGATAAAATGTAACTATCGATAATAGTCCTTCATAGATAAAAATCACTTATCGATTCTGTAACGCCACTGTCCATATCTCGCTTAATTTCAAGGCCTCTTCTTTTCTATTAAAATTATCTTCATGTTTATAATTTCCAATAGCCTCCCTACACAGTCGTGGATAATAGTTCGTGGTAGCACTTAAAACTGTAGTTTCAGAAAACTTAACTACATGGTCACCTGACTGAAGTGCATGTTCCGCAACGGCCGATTTATCTATTTTTCCCAGTCGGCAAAGACTTTTATGCTCCTTTACCCTCGTATTCACACTTCTTTTCGTAGTACCAATATAGACTTTGCCACAAGTACACGGAATTTTATACACACCGCTAGATGATAATGGTGGCCTTCTATCTTTAACAGAACGAAGTACTTGTCCTATTTTTCTGGTAGGTTTGAATACCGGTTTCACTTCATGTATCAGCAAAATTTTGTCGATTCGATCTATAACCTTACTAATGAAAGGTAAAGACACCGTATTCTTCCATTGCTGTGTACCATCCTTGTCCTTTGGCCTGCTGTACTTAGGTCTTAAAACTCTATTAATTTCTTTGTTTGAGTACCCCAACGTAGTATTGGACGAAACGTTAGCAAGAATTCCACGGACCACGGCCATATAACCCGGAAGAATTATCAACAACTGTACTATAAATTTTTCCACCATTTCGATTCATGACCTCCTCATTAGTTACCCGATCTACACGTCTAACCTTCGTCATTATTCTGTAGCACAATTCAGTATCGTATTGTCTGTACTACTTTCCAACACCTAAATTCATATTCGATTTTAACAAATTTCTTTTTTTCAGAAACGCATTCCTTGTTATTGCCAGTATGCATTTTATATCCTCTCTACTTCAGCCATCGTCGGTTTTTTAGCTGTCCAGCTACTACTTTTAATGTCTATTAGGTGGGTTATGCCTTCTACAGCCACATTTCCCTTGACTGCCGGAATCCCTTTTCCGTTGTTGGCTTAAATTTTTGCCGGCCCATGTGGTCGTGCGGTTCCAGGCGCTTCAGTCTGGAACTGCGTGACCGCTACGGTCGCAGGTTCGAATCCTGCGTCGGGCATGGATGTGTGTGATGTCCTTAGGTTAGTTAGGTTTAAGTAGTTCTAAGTTCTAGGGGACTGATGACCACAGATGTTAAGTCCCATAGTGCTCAGAGCCATTTGAACCATTTGCTTAAATTTTCAGTCTTTTTGGATGCATTCTCTATTGCATGTTACGGTAGATAATCGTAGGCTGTTAATACGGGGTGTAACGGGCATAAGTGCACATAGTTTTATATGTGGGCCCTTAATAACACACATCAGTGTTCTGGTCGTTTTTCTTCTGCACTGAACAGTCTTCCCACGAACACATCACAAACTTTACGACCCAACGTTTTATGCACAGCCGTAGCTGCACCACTACGTGGACTATGCCTGTCAGTAAGTACTGTTTTGAGTTCATGCGCCACATTTCAACGCCTGACCTGCTGCTCAGGGAAAAACAAGCGTTAATGGCTTGCTGTTGCCACATACACTTGGATGTACTAACTTAAAAACCTGCTGCTACTAATAGCTATAGCCATTAGTCTGCAAATGAAGTAAATACTAATCTAATGTTGTTCAATACACTATCCTCAACCACCAACAGAAACGTAGGCTTTTACACCTGTTACACCCAATGTAGCATACAATAATATTTTTGAAGCTAATTTATTAGAGGGGGCTATTTATCAGATATATTTTTCATGTCTGCGTGGTGCACGAGGAAGAAAAACAAACTTGACATGAAGTTCAGCGTATGACTGGAGACGAGACGTAAAATTTGCCATTCGCTAATGAATCTTTCCTGAGATGAGATGTAAAGCAGTTTTGGAATCGAATGTTGGATTGAACACTGCAGTGCTTTGCTGGAAACATTACATTGGAAACGATATGCCTTTACTTTGCTCATACATTAGAACTGATTTACTCAGTTTATAAGGGACCTACAGTTTATAAGGCTTAACGAACCAGGCTGAAACTTGGCAGTTCATATTTACAGTCTTTCCCAGTGGTGAGAAAAGCAATAATCCACTAAAAGTCCTAGGAACGACCGAGGATTGATGCATGAGCTTTTGTCGTCTGATGCTTAGCCACTGGGCCTTATTGTTGTGGAGTTACATCCTTACAATAGTTTCTAATCGGAGATTTGCGTACAGACGTCATTATCGTAACATGTCCCAGCCGACTAGCTCACAGAGTGATTAAATAAGCTCAAGTTGCTTGCGTTAAACAGTCAAAACTAGGTAAACTTTGGATTTGCGTTAGACTCTGTTTCGGAAAGTAGGTATTAAGTGAGGAGTGTAGGAATATACCACTACCTCCCACAGGTAGCGTGAAGACAAGATCAGACTAACTGCAACGCGCATAGATGCAGTTAATCACTCATTCTTCCCACGCTCCACATGCGAACAAAAAGGAAGAAATCCTAATATAAGATACAATGAGAAGTACACAGCAACACAACAGCAGCTTGCTCTGATAAAACGTCCCTGTTGGACAGGGCCTTACAAATTTCCACGGTCTCACTGCTGATTGACTTATGTTTCATGGTCGTAGCTCCACAACGGCGCATTTCAGAGCTGTGATTATCTAAATCTACATCTAAATGGCTACCCTGCAAATCACACTTAGGTGCCTGGCAGGAGGTTCATCGAACCACCTTCACACTAATTCTCATTATTCCACTCTCGAACAGCGCGCGGAAAAAACGAACACCTTTATCTTTCTGTATGAGCTCTGATTTCCCTTATTTTATTATGACGATCGTTTTTCCTTGTGTATGTCGGCGTCAACAAAATATTTTCGCATTCGGAGGAGAAAGTCGGTGATTGAAATTTCGCGAGAAAATTCCTACACAACGAGAAACGTTTTTCTTTTAGTGATGTCCGCCCGAAATCCTGTATCATGTCTGTGACACCATCTGCCCTATTTCTCCATAGTACAAAACGTGCCGCCCTTCTCTGAACTTTTTCGATGTACTCCGTTAATCCTACTTGGTAAGGATCCCATACCGCGCAGCAGTACTCCAAGACAGAACGAACAAGCGGAGAGTAGGCATTCTCATTAGTAAACCGGTTGCATCTTCTAAGTGTTCTGTCAATAAAACGCAGTCTTTGGTTCGCCTTCCCCACCACATTTTCTACGTGTTATTTCCAATACAAATTGTTCGTAATTGTAATTCCTAGGTATTTACTTAAATTTACGGCCTTTAAATTTGACTGATTTATCGCGTAGCCGAAGTTTAGCGGATTACTTTTAGCATTCATGCGGATGAACTCACACTTTTCATTATTTAGCGTCAACCGCCGATTTTCACACTACAGATAGCTTATCTAAATCGTTTTACAATTGATTTTGATCTGCCGATGACTTTACTAGATGACAAACGACATCATCTGCAAACAGCCTAAGACGGCTACTCAGATTGTCTCCTAAATCGTTTATATAGATAAGGAACAGCAGTGGGCCTGTAACACTACCTTGGGGAACGCCAGAAATCACTTCTGTTTTACTCTACGAGTTTCCGTCAATTACTACGAACTGTGACCTGATAGGAAATGACGAATCCATTCGCCTAAGTGAGACGATATTCCATAAGCAGGCACTTTGATTAAAAGTCGCCTAAGAGGAACCGTGTCAAAAGCCTTCTGGATATCTAGAATTACGGAAGAAACTTGAAATACTTTGACGACAATACTCAGCACTTCGTGTGAGTAGAGCTAGCTGTTCTTCACAAGAACGACGCTTTCTAAATCTGTACTGACTATGTGTCGATAGACCGTTCGTGGCCGAGCAGTTCTAGACGCTTCAGTCTGGAACCGCGCGACCGCTACGGTCGCAGGTTCGAATCCTGCCTCGGGCATGAATGTGTGTGATGTCCTTAGAATAGTTAGGTTTTAGTAGTTCTAAGTTCTAGCGGACTGATGACCTCAGATGTTAAGTCCCATAGTCTCAGAACCATTTGAACCATTTGATAGACCGTTCTCTTCGGGGTAATTCATAATACTCGAACACAATTATGTGTTCCAAAATCCTGCTGCATATCGACGTTAATGATATGAGCCTGTAATTAAATAGATTACTCCCATTACCTTTCTTGAATATTGATGTGGCCTGTGTAACTTTCAAATCTTTGGATACGGATCTTTTGTCGAGTGAGTAGTTGTATACGATTGTTCAGTAAGGAGCTATAGCATCAGCATACTCTGAAAGGAACCTAATCGGTATACAATGTGACCAAAAGACTAGCTTTTATTGACTGATTATCCGGACAATTTTACTTGTTCGACATCCCCTTCTCTGTTGCGGTATTTCCTATATTACAATCATGTTGTAAAATGATTCAAGTACAAATAAGTTCTACCACTGTTGTTGCTTCTTCTGTTACCTTTAAGCATTTATTGACTTTTACCTATACGAAGCTCCTCATAAAGTCAGTACTTCTGATCCTACCAGGTCTGCTACATCCGTAAGTAGTTTGTTAAGATGTCAACTCTGGGCTCTGAATACGTCATTTTCCTTTCCCATTGAAACTGTATAGTTAGTTTCCATTCAGCGAGGGAACAGAAAACGTCTTGAAAGAGTTTGAACGTGTCTGTTACTGTTACAATTTTAGGTACTTGTTGATCATTTTGGTCATCACGTTAATAATTTCACTTTGTTTCATATGTCCTTATCGCAAACAAAACAGACGTCACAACTAACTTAATTAAATGATTTTACTTGTATTGGTGTTTTATTATCGTCAAATACCTGGTACTGGATTTTTGTCTCTGAAAGTCACTCAGTATCTCAGGCCTACTACGAAGAAAGGTCCCAGTTTAACGTATCGTCGACGTCGAGTTCATTACAGACGAATCATTAACACAGTTTGTGGAAGATGGGAAGCGAATACAGTCCCGGCATTCACCTGTGGCGATAAGATAAGGTACTAGAAATCTATATCAGCATGTTGGGATGAATCCTGCTCCTACCAAGTGCAAGTTCAGTGTCTTAACATCTGAGCTAGCTCGCAGTTCAGTATCTACATGTTTTGGAAAAGACCTCAACATTAGATTTGCAACTGCTATATCACTGGTGTACATTTCTTGGCCGCTGTGATGATGTAGATTTGACAATTTTGTTACAGTGCAGCTTGTACAACGATGAACACTTGCATAAAATCAGAGCTCTACGTACGTCGGTGTAAAATTTCGTCAAGCTATAGAACACAGAAGCACTGTTTGTTTCTCCTAGAGTGAAAAAATGCTCTTACCCCGCGGCTGTTTGACACGGACGTGCGACTTGATTTACTGCCTGTCAAACAAAACAGCGCTTTGTAATTTTTTTGAAGCGAGTAGCTTTTGTTGACACTGAGAATAAGGGAAGAGTTTTTCGGTGAGTTCTTTCAGTGTCTTGTCTTGGTGCCGATCCGTGTAGAGTGGTCTACGATCAAGATCACATATTTATGTTTCCATACTATATTAATGTCATCCACACGTGAAAACTAAAATATGTGAGAACTTAAATGAATACCGCCTAGAGCAATGTTCCCAGCCTTTGAGCATTTTGTTTAGTTTTGCGTTAAAATAGGAATATCTTTTTTCTATTCAAAGTGACAATAGATACAATCATCTTGGTGAGGTTAGAAGCTTCTGTTGCCGGTTTTTTCGTGTCTGCAAACTCCGTCCTGTGCAACTTTTTTGTTATCTTTTTAAACTACACATGTTTTTGCACCTATGTGTTGTATTCCATCCGTTTCGTTATTTATTCTGTTCGATATTGTTGAAACTTTTTGTTTTTCTATTTTAGGCCTAAAGCTATAACATAACACTTATTTTGCAGTGATTGTTCACCTTAAGCTGCATTAATTTAAGGTCTGAATGTACAAGGTGACATCCTGTTATGTATTTTATGGTTTTGACAGCACGCCATCTGCGATGAAGTATGAGAAGAGTTTTTTTGTCAAAAACGTAACTTTATTGTATAAATTCAGCACTTAATTGTCAGTACTGACTTGGCAGACAGTCTATTGTAGATAAAAAAGGAACAAAAAATAATATAAATTAATGCAGTGCTATGACATGACATTACTGAAATTTGCTCAGAAATGCTGATGCTGTAAATAATGAATCTGTCGAGACACATGAAAATTTATACCAGACTAAGATCGAGCCAGGATCTGCCGTTTATCACGAGAAACATTCATGAAAATGAGTATTTACGTAATCTGTATGCTCCGGGCCTATAATTATTGACATTTCAAGTTTTTGTATTTGCTTCTTTAAACAGTTGGTATTTCCTATCATTTGCTGACATACTACTCAATACGAAACACAAAAATTTTATTTCATCACATCCAAATGAATCTTCGTCTTTTTGTTTATCCTCGCAATGTTTGATGTACGAGACGCTGTGTTAATTGTATTTTTTCCTCTATTATCGTCACGCAGGTTTCACTCGATATAACACTAGATATAGCCGCGATTGTAATATTCAGGCATGATGGTTTTGCATAGCGAGCAAGCTGTTTTTGACCAAACAAGCAAAATGGTGTAGGACAATATGAATATAGACGTCTGAACTTGTACGTAAGTGAGAAACGCATGGAAGTAGTGCACTTAACATTGTATTGCAGTTCCAGTCTTCATTATAATTATTCCAAGACTGTACTCATACACTAGCTGACCCTTTTCGTTGCGTTTTCATGACAGCCGAGAAAGGATCTTAAAAGCAGAATAGTAGTAGTTGGCGAGCAACTTAACATTATGGTTAATAACAAGTGAGGGCAGTTACGTTACTAATTGTTTCGCATTTCAATAGCTGCTATGTCTCAAATACTTCCTGATTTTTCAATGACTTGTGCGAAGTATGTCTAACGAAGATAGTAAAGTATGCTTAATGAACTGTGAAATAGGCATACAACATAGGCTACTTGACAGATTCTTCTCTATAGATTGTTAGAGAATAGGTAGCCTTAGCGACGGAAAATGACTTTTTATTTATTCGGCTATTACATCAGAAACTTCTAAAATAACAGATACATCAGCCACGGAATTAAAGCTATCATGAACTTAATTTACGAGAAAGATCAGGTCTTTCCTATAATTTTAATTAGCATAATACACGCAGACTCGTACTTGTTTACTTTTGTGGAAATTTATTGCGTTGTTCTTTTCTTTTTTAACAAAAAGAAATACAAAACTTTAGCTTATTCACCTCGTTTCCGCCAGCTGGACACATCCAATTAATTTATGGTCTTTCTCACACCCCAGTTAGACCTTCGTGTTCTTCGGCAATTTTCTATTAATTATATTTCTTCTTCTTCGGTGGTTTTGTTGTGGATCTCTTGGAGTCTACAGGCCTTATGATGTTTATATTCTTCTATCAGCAACATTACATTCTCTTCGATCCACTCCATCAGTCACGAAACACGTCAACAACGAAAGTAGTTGTCGTCCAAAGCAGCAGGCGCTCACTGTGTTACTAGAGCCGAATCAGAGAGGACGCAAACTTGGTTCCTTAAAAGACCGGCAACCAGCGGGACACAAGCGAGCACCAGCAAATATCGAACAACAACGCCGAATCCTGTTCGCTAGCGCTTGCGTACCGTTTAGAACTCAAGTTCGCAACGCTCATTCGCTTGTGTTCGCTCCGGTGTAAACCAGGATGTGATCAATGGTATCCAATGACATGAACATGTGTCAACCGGTATTCGAAACAATTTTTCGCGGCGTAATGGGTGTCCCAGTCTCTGTCAACGAATTTTTCTTAAAATGTGCAAAATTCATTCAATATTTTATTCCAGTTTAGTGCGAAAATTACTTTTCAAGGCGCTATTAACAGGTTCTTATAATAAATAATGAAACATGCATGAAAAATGTTCTGTAACATTGTTTTGGACATCGGCTACATAAGAAATATACTAGACTTGAGAGACTTCCGCATCAAACGCTGACTGGGAATATCCTGTGCAGCGACGAGCATTTCAATAGTCTGCAGGTTGATAGAAACCGTTCCGTCAGTGGTTGCATGCCTACTTAGTAAAACATCCCCACGCTCGCCTCCGTGCGACTCATCGCCTGCCGCAGGCGGGTCTTGCACCTGTCCTAAAGCACTGTGGTGTGCTTCAGCCCGAATTAATGGAGCATTGTTAGTTCACTGGTGGTCTCCGTGCGTGCGCTGACGTGCCGAATAAAGACTGAATTTTTATGCTATTGCGAGCATTGCCAGAGTTTTCCGAATAGTGAATTGCGTGCCCTCGTATTTTACAAAATTGGAACTGTAAACGTAATATGAGCTTTTCTTAAGAATCTTTTGGCGCTTCTGTAGGTCGGAGTCCAGTTGGTGTAGCAGTCAGGAACCTTTCTAAAGTAACTCCTGTGTAAGTATTTAGGCCACCACGATTCCGTTTCGAAAAAATTGAACTAGAAGATTATCGCTTAGGATCAGTTCCGGAAATTTTAGTTGTGGTGTCACCGCCAGACAACCACACTTGCTAGGTGGTAGCTTTTAAATCGGCCGCGGTCCGCTAGTATACGACGGACCCGCGTGTCGCCACTTTCAGTGATGGCAGACCGAGCGCCGCCACACGGCAGGTCTAGAGAGACGTACTAGCACTCGCCCCAGTTGTACAGCCGACTTTGCTAGTGAAGCTACATTGACAAATACGCTCTCATTTGCCGAGACGATAGTTAGCATAGCCTTCAGCTACGTCATTTGCTACGACCTAGCAAGGCGCCATAGCATTTGATAATTAATATTGTGAAGCCTGTACAGTAACGAGGGATGTTCACCAATTGTGGATTAAAGTTAAGTATTCTACCAGTGACTCTTGTTTTGCTAGTCTTATTTCTCTGACCTGTTCCAGACCTCACGCCAGCCTGCGTGAGCTTAATGGCGTGCCTTTCGGCTTCCTCCAAACTCCGTGAATTGGCTCCTGCCAATTCACAACATTAGTCCTACGTATCATCTTGATGTCTAATTCCGTTGCGAACCGTGTGCACCACGACCGTATTATCGCCAACATATTTCGGATAAATAGCTAATCGGTCGTAAAAATTGAAATCCTTTATTTTACAGATCGATTCCGGTCACTGTGCGACCATCTTCAGTGCACACTATTCGAGCCTTGTAGGCCCATATCATAATAACACAACGTTTTCCATGATTATCTCCAACAGATATCTTCACTTTTACTGCATACAATAATTTTGAAATTACAGAAGAACCATCTTGTGACCTCAGCAGCTGCCAATCCAATATTATTATGATATGCGCCTACAAGGTTCGAATAGTTTGCACTGAATATGGTCACACAGTGACAGACATCGATCCGTAAAATAAGGATTTCAATCTTTACGACAGATGCTGCCATTTGTCCAAAATACAGGGTGAGACACTAACTATTGCCACCAAGAATAACTCCGAAAGTGTGACAGGAGCTGAAAAGTTCATGGGACAAAAGTTACATGGGACAACGGGGGCCATAACATGACGTTTGTTTTTTGTTGCTACGTGGGGTCGCTTCAAAGATATGAAGGTCAGCTTTGTTTTTTTTTTTAAATGGGATGCTATAGTTTGGTACTTATTTTCTGGTAGCGGCTATCGAGACGAATCAAATGATGTGTAACAGTAAGGTCTTTGAAGGTCAACGAAGGTCACAAAGGTTGCATGAACGTCCATCTACAGAAGGTGTTCGAAGTGATGATCATTGGTATCAATGCAGTGCTGCAATCTTCTTATCATGGATTGAGTGGTATTCCTTATCACATCGGCACTTATCGAAGCACATGCTCTGACAATTTTCTCTCGTATGTCGCGCAAATAGAAAATATTCGCCAACCATGGCGTATCCATCTAACATGCCAGCCTAGAGGCTGCAATTACCTCTCTGAAACACACTGCACAATCTGCATTTGGTAACGTTAGACGGGTAGTCTTCTACGAATCTTTGGCTCTTTCCTGCAATTAATGCCGCACTGTAATTGCTCGAGATAGACTCTGTCTCAGAATGCTTTGTGTTAAACTACACGAACATCTACTAATGCTTGAGAATTAACACGAAATCCGATTACTGTGGAAGAGGTATCGTGGCATATGCGATGAACTTGGTTGAAGGAAAGGACTGTGTAGTGCAGCAGAGCATAAATAGTTGTTTTCAAATCTGAAACCGCTACAGTAATTACCAATATCCAATAGACGTTCACATGCTTTCATACCTTTCCACAGTAGCAGTCCACCGTCAAAATCTAAATAGCCACATTTGCTACACAAATTCCGCGGTACTTTTTGCCATTTGTAGCCTTGAGCGTAGTACGTAGTTTGAGAAGTAATGAGATTTTACCTTATGACAGACGTAGGATGTGTCACTCGGAAGCTAACTTGCCTCAGCCGAGATAACGGCATCACGCCTTCGTTCCCAAGTTGCATCTTACTGCAAACCAAATGGCGCTTTCTGTGCGCAGGCTACCATAAAAATAACCAACTTACTATTCAGCGATTCGAGTTAATTTGTACTCAGTCAGGCTCGCTACTTCTCCTTGAAAGAACGCCTCAGTCGAACTCACAAGACGGACCACGGTGCTTTCGAGTCGCCACAATGGAAAAAGCCTTGATGACGGCCAGAATCCTCCGTGGAGCGGTAGGACACTCTGCCCTCTCAGCTACGGACGTAGTGCAATAGACTGTATGAAATAGAAATAATCATGTGCAGTTACGTGACGTGTAGCGACATGTTTCCATTTAAAACGTCATCAAGCAGGCAATTGACAACTATTTGTGATAGCGTCACGAATAGCGTGTTACTGTCGAAACACAAGAAAACCCAGACTGTGGATCGCCGAAATAAGTCCAAGATGCACTACAGTTGTGGAAAGAGAATTGTCCAGCTAAAGCCAGCTCCATGACTGTTTTAACACAGCAGTCTTCAACACAAGTCACGGCAACAGTACCACTGTACATTTAAGGTAAATATCGTTGTACTGTCATAAAAGTCAGCAAAGTTTCTGCAAGTTATGAATGGTAACGTTTATTGAGCCAGGTGACCACTGATTATTGTAGTGAGAGACAAAAATAGCTGATCTAGTCGTAGTTGACGATGTCATCTCGGAGGTATGCACCCATCATGTATTTTACAGTATAAAAGATTAGACATCTTCAAGCCGCACTTTATTGATGCTGATTACTTATACAACGTACAGGATCAGTTACGGTATACAGATTCTACCATCTGAGTATCTGGGAAAGCAGTGAGATCTATATCGATTTAATGACATAAGGACGTATTCAGTTAAACTGATATACGTAGATGTGATCAGTTTCTCAGATACAACGGATAATGAAATGTGTATTCCGGAATCGATCATGAGTGTTGTATCGATAATTAACATCAATAATGTACAGCCTGAAGAAGTCTGTAATGTTTCACATAACAAAAGATGGTATGGTAGGCTTACCATTACGAACGTTTTAGAATCCGTGAGTGTTTTTGAAATATTCGTTTATTGCTGTAATTTAGTTTCCGAACCTTTCCAGGCACATTATTTCTATATTATAATCCTGGGTAATGACTCTGTAACAAGAAGATAAATAAAGACTTTAATCCTTTCACTACCATCGGAAGTATGCGCCCCGCGGTAAGTTATCGGACAACCAGTGACAATTTGCTACATGTTATCGCTATGTATCAATGTCCCACTGCTAAAGGAAAGCCCGCTAATGGTTGGCAGAATTCCGATAATTACAGCTTGCACTTGCTGGGAGGGTATGCTGTCCCGAGGTTTCATTGTTAACCCTCTCCTCTGCTCCTCTGTGTACTGCCGCATCGAATTAGTTCGCGCCTGCAGATAGGCAGCTCAATGAACAGCTGCGCAAAGCGGGCTCTATCGCGCCTTCACGACCACTCCGCGTCAATGAATTGCACGCACGTACTAATGTTTACTGCGTCACAAAAAGTGCCCATAAGGAGTATCTGTTATGTGACTTCGAAACTTTGAGAGGTGCTCTAGCCATAGACGTGTCTGTTTTCCGCACGTCTTTTAGTTTTTGCGCAATCGGGTACCCCACGGCGTTCTTATCAGTAACACCAGCCCTCCTCGCTTCGGAAAACGAAACGGCAAGAAATATTTTTTTCATACAGTTACTTCTACGTTATTAATTAAAATAACCAAAAATTAATGATTTTCACTGTAAAAAATTGTACTGAAAGGGTTAATTTACCGCTATGAATAATGGTTATTCGACGAGTCGTATCGAAATGAATTCTATTACTTACTACGACAGTAAAGGCGATTTTGTAATTGGCATCCATCTTGCAGCTTCCACTGTAATTGCCACTTAGCCACAGATCACTAACTTTTTCACTGTTGTTGTTATGGTCTTCAGCCCTGAGACTGGTTTGATGCAGCTCTCCATGCTACTCTATCCTGTGCAAGCTTCTTCATCTCGCAGTACTTACTGCAACCTACATCCTTCTGAATCTGCTTGGTGTATTCATCTCTTGGTCTCCCTCTACGATTTTTACCCTCCACGCTGCCCTCCAATACTAAATTGGTGATCCCTTGATGCCTCAGAACATGTCCTACCAACCGATCCCTCCTCCTAGTTAAGTTGTGCCACAAACTTCTCTTCTCCCCAAACCTATTCAATACCTCTTCATTAGTTATGTGATCTACCCATCTAATCTTCAGTATTTTTCACTATGAATATAAATATATAGTGACTGATATGATAAAGCTGCCAGCATCCAGCATGTGCTGTACAACTGGTTAACGTTATAAATGCCTTCACTCAAAGATATGACATACTACGTCCAGGCAAATATCTGTTTTTTCGTGCATATCATACAATCGGTGAGCAGCCAGGCGCTTTGATTATTTTGTTCATAGTTGTTATTTATCAGCAAATGCCGTATATATTTCAGAATAAAATTCAGTCTTCTGTAGCACAGATATTATCATTTCGCTTCACCTTTTTCGACAAATTAATTTGTCATCTTCAGAAGATTAGTGTTGGTTTAGCAATTGTCAGTATTTGCTTCATATAAGCATAATGGCATAATATTTCGAAAACTGTACATATTGTATGTTATTGTATGTGATTTCGAAAAATGTACATATTGTATATGACTATTGTAAACACAGATTGACATATTGACAGTTTACAGTAGATGAAGCCGGTAAAGCGAAATAAAAATATCTGTGCAACTGGCGACATTATTTTATTCTGAAAAAAAAAAAAACAACTTTGTTCTAAACTGGTGTTAACACGAATGTAGAAAAATAAAAAAAGTTAAGTGGTTGCAGTTTTCTGAATATTTATAAAGCTGATGTAGTTATTGTCATCTGCAATTAATTTAATGATAAAGTGTTAACACTAACGTGCTGCAGTATATCACTCACCTTGTCGAAATATAGACGCATTTGAGAGGCAGCCGTCTACATATCCTTGGTGCACATGGCAGTGGAACGCAGCACTCATCCTCCACCAACAGAAGATTTTCACACCCCACAGTGACAGCACTCGCTTTCGGCCGCGGCTACTGCGCGTGTACACTAGCGGGTGAGCGGACAGCTCACAAGCGTCACTCGTTCTCAAAAGCCGGCGCGCTACTGGAGCCACCTCCACCGCCGCCTGCCGGTGCCTCTGAAGGCCCACCAGGTGACGTCAGAGGCTGCGTCACGCCTGTTGCCCCTACCTCGCGCTCATTGAGCTGACGAGCGCTATTTTTACATAAGAGCTGCCGACTTCCCGCGCGGCGCGCTTCCGCGGCACGTAATGCGCGACGGCTTCTACGAGGAATCGCACGTCACACGTCACAGCCGCCGGACGGATGTGACCGCAGGAAGTCTCCGGACTTCTTTCTCCCAGGCCCATTCATCACGTACACATCCAGATCACATCGTAGAGGTTCCTGAAGCCGCGATAAAATGAGGAAGTAGGCGACTCTTCCTACGTACGATTGTCCACGAGATACACTATGTGATCAAAAGTATCCGGACACCCCCACAAACATAAGTTTTTCATATTAGATGCAGTGTTCTGGTACCTACTGCCAGGTACTCCATATCAGCGACCTCAGTAGTCATTGGACATCGTGAGAGAGCAGAATGTGGCGCTCCGCGGAACTCACGAGCTTCGAACGTGGTCAGGTGATTGTCACTTGCATCATATGTCTGTACGCGAGATTTCCACACACCTAAACATCCCTAGGTCCACTGTTTCCGATGTGATAGTGAAGTGAAAACGTGAAGGGACACGTACACCACAAAGGTGTACAGGTCAACCTGACAGAGACCGCCGACAGTTGAAGAGGGTCGTAATGTGTAATAGGCAGACATCTATCCAGATATATATACGAAGACAGTAATTTGTTCTCGAAAGAACAGTTACTGTTGATGACCGTGCAGCTTTTCCCTGGAATAAATGATGACTAACTGAAAACCTCAGCTGCCGACAGGTGTTGTTGATATACCTCAATGTGGACAGCTGAAAATGTGTGCCCCGACCGGGACTCGAACCCGGGATCTCCTGCTTACATGGCAGACGCTCTATCCATCTGAGCCACCGAGGACACAGATGATTAGCGCGGCTGCAGGGACTTATCCCTTGCACGCTTCCCGTGAGACTCACATTCCCAACTGTCCACAATTCTACATATATATTGTACCTTATAGACATTTGCCCGCCCACTCATTACTCGCGCACGCTTTGGCGATTCCCGTAAGAGTTTGCGAATGCGCACAGGTTGCCCAAACTCTTACGGGAATCGCCAAAGCGTGCACGAGTAATGAGTTTCACTGTGATGCAGCAGTCACCAATTCGTCAACTTTCTGCACATCGTCTGGAGTGTGTGCAGTACGAGGCCTGCCGCTGCAAGGACAATCCTCAATACTGCTGTGCCCGCTTTCATCACGTAACCAGCTTGCCCACCGACTAACTGTACTGCGATCGACAGCAGCATTTCCATACACCTTTTTCAACCTCTTGTGGATGTTTCCCACTGTCACGTTTTCATAGCATAGAAATTCTATGACAGCATGTTGCTCCTGACGAACGCCAAGTGCAGCAGCCATCTTGAAGACATGTTGTGACGGCGCCACTCAGAACAGGTTGAACTAAGTTTGAAAACAAGCGGGAAGGATGTATCTATACGCTGTAAAACTTTCACACATGCAGAATGAAAACAGTATTTTTACAAAAATTGTGTGCATTTCTTTTGGAGTGAAGAAATGACACCCCAGACCTTCACCCTTGGTTGTCGGGCCGCTGTCCAGGGCGTTTCCAGGGACGCGTTAATTGTTCGTCGGAGGTCATTTGAAAGCAAGACTCATCACTAACGACAGTTCTACTCAGTCAATGAGCTTCCAGACCGAAGACGTGTCTGGAGACACCCCGAACAGCCTTATGATACGAACCTGACTGTCACCCGCCATACGGCCCGACAACCAGGAGTCATGGCCTAGGGCGCCATTTGTGTTCATGGCAGGACCCCACCGTTTGTCATCCGCCCCGCCGGAAAATGGTGTATACGAAGTCTGACAAATATGAAACGAGACTGTTGCTTCAACTTTCTGAATTTAATAAATTGTGATGGGAGCATTCAAAGTTGGATCTAGTAAAGCACACACATATCGGCATTCGTTCCTCCCACTGCTCAAAACACTCTCGAATAATGTCTTCCACTGCGTTGCTAAGCATCTCCGTCAGTTTTGCCTTCCGGCGGAGCGGAAGAACATGTCTCTAACTCAGTACGTTTTCCTGGTTGAAATGACTCTGAGCACTATGGGACTTAACTTCTGAGGTCATCAGTCCCCTAGAACTTAGAACTACTTATACCTAACTAAACTAAGGACATCACACACATCCATGCCAGAGGCAGAATTGGAACCTACGACCGTAGCGGTTCCAGACTGTAGCGCCTAGAACCGCTCGGCCACACCGACCGGCATGTTTTCCTATCCTTTATTGCTTTTTTACTCTGTCAGTGATCTGCATACGAGCAATATGCGGGGGTGTATTTACTGGAGATTACCTTAAAGTTGCTGGGTACTAGGTCAAAGATCGGAAAAATGAAAAGGGATACTACAGCAAATAGGACGATGCCTTAATAACGCACTCTGGCTTTCAAACCCACCTACTATCGACGGTGACTTATTCATTACATTTTTGAATAAACCCTAGGAATTGTCTGTTTCAACTTTAAGTACTGCTTTTACATGCCAAAGTATTTTGTGTCTCCAAAATAAACTGCTTTATGTGCCAATTATGTCTGAATAATAAATCGTGTAACTCGTTTTTGCGTTAACTGTTATTTCATGATTGTTGTTATCGTTTTATAGCTGGCTGAATGCTCACAAGAAACTTGTTGGCAGTAGCGTAGCTACTCGATAAAAATCAATAAGAGATTCAATGATAGATGTTACATGCTATTGCTATTGCACGTATATATGAACTTAATACTATTGTAAAACATTTATGAATAAAAAAAATGTTAAAATTTGGGATTCATACCTGATAAAAACAAACGCCATGCTTAACAGCTTGACGGGCAGTGAACGTCTTTCGTGAAATTCCTGCTGCGAGATTATAGGGCAAATAAACAGCAACTTTCAACTACGGCCATAACTTCCTTGTGCTAAAGACACACATGTAACCCTGTGACAGGTTCTATCCTGTTCAACTTATTTTTTAATTTATTTATAAATTATTAGGCACTTCCGGGCGTAAGAATACAACTCGTACTATGTTGGAACCGGTTGCAGAGCCACAGTCTGGATGCGAAGAGATATTTTCCATGCTACGAGCGTGTGGAGCGTCAGGTGACAGCGTAGCTGCGTGGGCGTGAGTGTGTGCTCGTGCGTGTAGGACTGCATACAGAACTTGGCGAGGAAAGAGCAGCGTCTGGGAATCCCAGTGTCAACTTGGCGCTCTTCCTTGACAGCGCTTCTCCATATCCTAACAAAAAGCGTGTATGCGTTAATGCGGCCAAATACGTAACTGCAAGCTTGACAATAGCGAAGTATGTGCGAGTATTTTGTGTAAGCATGCACAAATACTACTCGTCTTCACAAACTACGTGCATTACTTTGCTCGTTTGGCTAGCTCTGCCGTTGTGTTGAAGAAGAAAAAACACGGAAGATAAAACCGTGGTGTGTGGTACAAAGACTGGTTACTAAAACGAAAAACTTATTCTCACTATTAAGTTAATTGTGCGTTTAGGGTATATCCGTACGACTTGAGACTGGCACTAGTATTGCGGTTTCTCACGAGTTGAAGGGAATATGAAACCATAAACAGGCATCTGTACACTCTGTAATGGGTGAGTCTTGACTTATTGTGTACCGCATTCTTCCTGCACTATATTAATAAGTACATTACTTTATTTCTCCTCTTGTAGCTGCTTCTTGTAAAATTTGTCTACTTAATTTGTCTGTGACAGGTGCAATTACTTTGTATTTTGTTTGAAGTATAACATATGCTATATTCCTCTTTGCTTTACTGTGATAGGCTCCTGAACTGAGGTTGGCTTTCATATGTTGGAATAAACTTTCCCAGCAGAATTCGATCTTGCAATGTACAATGGAGAGTCCACAGTCTGGTGTGTTGTACAGAGCAAAATGTGTACTCGCAAATATGAGTATGCCGTCGAAAACACGGAAGCTCTTCTTAATTTTGAGTGTTCAAGATTACTGCAGTGTAACTAATAACTTGTGAGAAGCATTGTTAGTGACAGGCAGGAGTAGTTCTTAAGGCAACCATACACAGTTCTGTTGATTTACTGCTTTAGTGGACAATATTTGAATTATTTTGTGAAATTTTGTAAACAGAACTTTACGATGAAGACTCAGTTTCAGCAGCGGTTTTCAAATGGTTCAAATGGCTCTGAGCACTATGGGACTCAACATCTTAGGTCATAAGTCCCCTAGAACTTAGAACTACTTAAACCTAACTAACCTAAGGACATCACACACACCCATGCCCGAGGCAGGATTCGAACCTGCGACCGTAGCAGTCCCGCGGTTCCGGACTGCAGCGCCAGAACCGCTAGACCACCGCGGCCGGCAGCGGTTTTCAGCTTCATTCAAGAAGAACACTCCATATTGGATGTGTCATATGGGAGTTGTTAAACAGAGATCTTTTAGTTCAATCAGAAAAGTGCGGACAGTATGGGTGTTGACGAGGAGATAATTTAAATGCACATTTGCTTTTGTGGGGTAAAGATAATAATTACTTTGAGGAAATTCAGCGCTTCGGCAGAAATGCAGGCATCGTAACGAAGTAGGTCTGTGTAGCAATAAAAGTCGAAATTTTGTCGCAGTAAACTAGGACACTTCTAAAGGTCGAAAGACATAATAGCAACAATTCAGAAGGGGATGAGACTGGAGTTTAGCCTATCTCCCGCGATATCCAAACGGTACGTTGAGCAAGCAGCAACGAAAACTAAGGAGAAATTTGGGAAGTGCAAGACGAAATAAAATGTTTAATGTTTGCCAATTACGTTGTAATCCCGTCAGAATCGGAAAAGAGTTTGGGAGATCAGTTGAACCGAAAAGATAGTATATTGAAAACAGATTATAAGATTAACGTCAACACAAATAAAACAAGCGTAACTGAATGTATTCGAATTAAATGAGATGAGGCCGACGGTATTAGGTTAGAGAATGAGACGCTGCAAGTAGCGGACTTCATGGGTTTTCAATCCCTATCATACATACACTGAGGTGACAAAACTCGTGGGATAGCCGTATGCACATAGCCTATACGGATGGTGCTAGTATAGCGTTCACAAGGCATTGGCGTAGCTGTCATTTGTATTCACATGATTCATGTGAAAACGACCATAAGAGTGTGCCGTGTATACCAAATTTCAGGCATTATCCCTCACAACGGACAACGCAATGACCGACTGCGTTGTTTTAACGACCGAGAGCAGCGGCGTTTGCGTGGAGATTTCAGTGCTACAAGACAAGCAACAATGCGTGAAATAATCGCAGAAATCGAAATTTACCGTTGATAGCTATGGCATCAGGCGAACGACGCCCCTCCGGGGCTCGTGGCCGTATCGGTTGGACCCTAGACGACTGGAAAACCGTGGCTTGGTCAGGTGAGTCTCGATTTCAGTTGATAAGAGCTGAAGGCACGATAGAGTGTGGCTCAGACCCCACAAAAAAAATAGACCCAAGTTGTCAAAGAGACGCTGTGCAAGCTAGTAGTGGCTCCATAACGGTGTGGGCTGTGTTTACATGGAATGTACTGGGTCCTCTGGTCCAACTGCACCGATCTTTGACTGGAAATGGTTATGTTCGGCTACTTGGAGACCATTAGCAGCAATTCATGGACTTACGTTTCCAAACAACGATTGAATTTTTATGGATGACAATGTTCCATGTCCATCGAGCCACAATTGTTCACGATTGGTTTGAAGAACATTCTGAACCGTTCGAGCGTTTTATTTGGACACTCAGGTCGTCCGACATGAAATCCATCGAAAATGTATGGGCCACAATCGAGAGGTCCGCCCGTGCACAAAATCCTGCGCCGGCAACACTTTCGCAATTATGGACTATTTACTATAAAGGCAATATGGCTCAATATTTCTGCAGGGGACTTTCAAGAAGTTTTGTGTCCATGCCACATCGATTTGCTGCACTACGCCGGGCGAAAGGAGGTCCGACTAGGTATTTGGAGGTACCCATGAGTTCTGCTACCTCAGTATATGAAGGGTGTGGTAAATAAAAGTAGCCCGGAGAACAAAGCTCCAAGCTACAAAGAAACATAGCACAGAAAAGGAAATACAGTACTAGCCTGAGTGGACTGATGGCCTTTGTAGTCTGGTCCCTTCAACCCCCACAAACCAACTAGCCTGACTATAGGAGATGTTGACCACCATTCGTCTCTTGGCACTTTTGCACCGTGGCCAGCAAGCTGCTGAAGGCGGATCGTAGCTGGACTGCTGGAATTGTTGCAGTCTCATCCGAAATGTTCTGCTGCAGTTCTTGAAGACTATGAGGGTTATTGCGATACAACTTAGACTTGTGTGTTCCCTCCACAAAGTAATCGCACACTGACGGATCAAGTGACCTGTGTGGCCACCTAAGGACGTGATCACACTGATCTCTGTCAGGTGTGGAGACTGTCAGGCATGAAGATTGTGTAAATGTGCTCAAAGTTTCGACCGGCTGTATGGACAGTTGCTCCATCCTGATGCAAGTAGCAGTAGATCTGTTCCTCCTCCGTTAATGCTGACACAAATGTTAGCAATATAACAGCCCGAAGTCAGCGTCTCATGAAAGAAGATGGGCCCAATAATGTGATGTGCAAACACTGCACACCAAAGCCCAACCTTCTGATAATGCAATGGTGTTTCACGGAAGGTATACTGATTCTCTGCTGCCCAGAGCCTATGATTCTGTGAGTTGACATAATCACTCAAGTGAAACCAGGCTCTATCAGACATAAAGAACAGAGCCATGTCCAATCCATTCATTGTTAATGAACAGCCGTTCACAAAATTGGAGGCGCTGAGGAGCATCGGCTGGTTTTAATGCAGGAACAACAGACACTCGATAGGGATGCATGTGCAGGTCCAAGTAGAGTATTCGTCCGCATGATCGACGTGATACGCCGGTCTATGGCGATATGAGTCGATTTGGGAGAACTATGAAACATTTTCTAGTGAACTGCAGCCACATTTTCTTATGTGCAGTTACGTTTCGGAATGTTTTTTGACTTGTTCAAAACAGATTCTGTCTGTCACCATTTTCGCACTAAGCTTTGCATGGCCTACTTTGCAGCACTTTGACACCATTAAGCTTCTCAGCAAACAACTGACCACACCGTTTCTATAACTGTATTGTCACGTAACTTTCCACAACGAGCTGCTCGACTGTGAGTACTAGCGTCACCTTCGCAATGCTCCAGTCCCACTAACAACCCGCATTACGTTCTGAACCGGTGTGAATCACGTGGCAGATGTACACGTGGTGTGCGCGTCACGGAGTATGGCTATGTGCATACATTCACGTCCAGTTGTATCCCCTCGTGCGGGCCACTTTTATTTGCCCAACCCTGTTTGTATGCACACACACACACACACACACACACACACACACACACACACACACACACACAAAAATCTCAAACTACACATCGGATCAAAAAAGTTTTAATTCCGATTTGTTTCGCTCGGAGAGGGACTTCCAATGATACCACACTCGACCCACCCGCCCCACTCCGTGCGTGGAGGGCGGGGAGGGGGAGGGATGGCAGCTTTGAAATCTTCAATGGGAACTCCCGCTTTTTTATTGCAGATTTCGATTCTATGACAAAATATACGTAAGTTTTGTCTAAAGCATTTCTTTATTTCGCCACAGATGGCGCTGTAATCACAGAAATAGAAATGGGTACACAATCGTAATTTACGACATGTTACTCAGTGGCCATATGCTACTCAGTGGGTCTTGACTATCCAATTGCACGTGTGACTCCAGCTCCATGCTGTGAGGGTAGGGTGGGCCAGTATGAAATTCTAATTCGAAACTCCATTCGCAACGCTGTATTCCTCCGACATTTCGACGCGCCACTATGGACGTGGCTCGAGGCGAACGCTACTTTACTTTTCCAATGAAAGTAAGTGCTCAAATTTAGTATTGCTAACTTCAGTACACTGCTTTTCAAATGACCGTACACCGGAAAGAAGCATATCTGCGGGAAGGTCAGTACAGGCGTTTCTCATGCGGTAGACCTTATCTTCAGGGCCTGCTGGTACACGTTATCTTTTAAATATCCCCACAGAAAGAAATCCGGCTACGCCAAATCCGGCGACCTAGCGGACCAATCAATAGGGCCACCTCTGCAGATCTACTGGTCCAATATCTCCCGTGCTTCAATTGCCTAATGCGCTGGGCAACCGTCATGCTGAAACCACATACGCTGTAGAACGTCCAGGGCAACATCCTGCGGTAGTTCTTGTTCCAAAAATGTTCGATATTTGCGACCAATCAAGTTGCGTCTATAAAATATGGACCAATGAGTTTATTCCACATGATACCACAGCATACGTTAACCGACCGCCCGCATCTCGTGGTCGTGCGGTAGCGTTCTCGCTTCCCACGCCCGGGTTCCCGGGTTCGATTCCCGGCGGGGTCAGGGATTTTCTCTGCCTCGTGATGGCTGGGTGTTGTGTGCTGTCCTTAGGTTAGTTAGGTTTAAGTAGTTCTAAGTTCTAGGGGACTTATGACCACAGCAGTTGAGTCCCATAGTGCTCAGAGCCATTTGAGCCATTTTTTCGTTAACCGACCAAGGACGCTGATGGTCAGCTTGCAGTATCCACTGCGGGTTGTCTACACTCCACTAATGCATGCTATGCCGGTTAATGCTTCCATGGTTTGTGAATGTAGACTCATCGGAAAGTAGAACCTCGGCAAAGAACGTGGGGTCGTTTGAATTTGTTGACGTGCCCATTCACAAAACACTACCCGGTTATGGAAATCGGCGCCTTGAAGTTCTTGGTGCAGTGACACATGGTTTGGATGATATTTACGACGATGCAGTATTGTCACAATACTACCTACGGACTTAACGGAATCACGGTGTAATTGCCGGGCGCTTATCCGTGGTTATGGTGCAAGTGACTGTCTCTAGTACAGCTGTTTGATTAGCTTCTTGTGTAACACATTTACTTTGTTTCCTTTTGCCGGTCTTTGCGCTGCCATTAGACAATTTACAGCCTTGTAAAAGAACGAACGAGAGCGAGCTTTCTCTGGAAAACGGTCGGTATACAAGCCGACAGCGGTCTCAACATTTCTTCTAGATTCTCCGTGAATCAGGATCATTTCCATTTTTCTTTTGTGGTTGCAACATTCATGGTTCACTTATACTTCTGTTCTACAAATGACAGGCAGGGGTGCAGGCAATAAACACTACGCAGATATCGTAATATTTAGAGCCGCTGTCTGTTCTACGTCTGCTCGACACGTGAGTTCCGGCCGCGAACGTATTGCCTGTTACGACACATCGTAGTTCGCTACATGGCGATGGTGGCGCGTTGAGTGGTACCCTGTTCAATATGTCGGAGGAATACAACGTTGTCAGTGGGGTTTCCAACTACAAGTTACGAGACACTGGTCTGTCCTCCCCTCGCAGCGTGGAGGTGAGGTCCCACGTGCCATTGGATAAGGTCGTAAATTACGATTGCGTACCCATTTCTAGTCCTCTGATTACAGTGCCATCTGTGGCAAAACGAAGAAAATGCTTCAAACTTCATACAAAACGTGGGTAGATTTTGCAGTAGAATCGTAATCTGCAATAAAAATAGGGGTTCTCATTGAAGGTTTCAATGTTGCCCCGTCCACGCACGGAATTGGGTGCGAGGTCGAGTGTGGTATCATTGGATGTCCCCCTACGAGACAAACCAATTAGATTACAACTTTTTTTGACCTGATGTGCGTAGTTTTCGAGATATTTCAGTGCCTTCAGTTAAATTGAACATCCCATATATATATATAACAGATCGCCGTTCTCCTGATTTGCAGTGTCAAACTTGAGTGAAGAATTTGTTAACACTGGACATAAATTTAAATATTAAGAAGTCATTTACGAAAGTATTTGGAGTGTAGCCTTGTATGGACGTGAAACAGGGACGGTACACAGACTAGACAAGGAGAGAATAGAGGCTTTGAATTGTGGTGCTCTAGAAGAATGCCAAAAATTAGGTGGGTAGATAGGATAGCGATTGAAGTAGTTCTCAATCGAGGCTAGAGAAAGATGTAGCGTGCGTCCTGAGTAACGAAGTAATAGTTAATTAGGCAATGACGGGTGTGAGGAAGACCAAGGGTTGAATACAGATGGCAGGTTCAAATGGATGCAGGTTACAGTAGTTATGTGGAGACGACGAGATTTTTACGAGACAGGTTAGTGTGGAGAGCCACGTGAAATCCCTCTTCTGACTGAGAACGAAAAGCCAGGCTCTTGCGCCACTGCTTCTCCGTTACACGTGGTCGCCTGTCAGCGTGCCTCTGCCGCTCTGACTTACCGACGGCCGGACGCCTCGAGTACCACTAGGTAAGGGTTCGTTAACCTCAACGCCCGGAGGCAGCAGAGGACCGTCGCGTGGCCCAGTCGGCGCACGTAGTACCGCTCACGCTGCTGCGACGCGGTCTTCACTCCCCGCACAAACACGGGACCTGCTGTTGGAAGTGCTCTCTGGTCTGCACCACTTCATTAGCAGCAGGATGTCTCGTTTCTCATCAAAAGAACAGGCCAGGTGCGAGTAGCACACGACCACTGAGAGTCCCGTACAAACTTAATTACGTATGTAGTAAGTTCATCCACCCCAGGAAGCGAAAATCTCGACGATTTTTGATTGTTATCAATCTTGATACTGGCAAGATACCCGACCCCGGAATTCCCATACTGTCAAGAATTTTGAGGTCGGATAACAAACGACGAAAGAAATGCTTTTTTTCGTTTGATTTAATTTCAAATTAACAATTTTGTGAGTTTCTCCTGACGTATACAATTTTCAAACAACTTACGGGAATTCAGCCAGGTAATATTTACAGCGTACGCCGATATTTCAGCGGGAGTACACCCCGCCATTTTCAAGGCACAAACTGCAACGAACAGGCGACGCACAAGCAAATTTAAAACCTCGGTTCTTGAAGTAATTCAGGAAAGACAACACACGCACACACTGAACCCTAATGCCACCAATGATGACCAGAGTCAGAGGCATCCATAGTGAAAGACTACGAACTAACAGGTGAGGTAACATTGACTCTATCCTTCTATTTTTTGAAGAGGGAGAAAGCAGGATTACAAGCAGAATCCCCATCCCAAGAAGCTACTGGCAGAAGTAAAGCTGTGAGGACCGGGCGTGAGTCGTTCTTGGGTATCTCAGTGGTAGAGCACTTGCCCGCGAAAAGCAAAGGTCCAGAGTTCGAGTCTCGGTCCGGCACACAGTTTTAATCTGCCAGGAAGTTTAATCTCCATCCCTGTTTACAAGGTTGCTTGCTAAGTTAATCTCAATAGCTTCCTTAATAACACTGTCCCAATAGCTGGACGTGCATTGTATCTCGGTATTGTTATATATCATAGGGTGACCAGTACCCAAACAATGATCGGTAATAGCAGATCTACGTGACTGCTGTAATCGAGTGTGCCGTTTATGTTCAGTACATAGGTCCTCCACAGTCCTGATAGTCAGACCAATGTGTATCATGCCACGGCAACAAGGAATGCGATGTACACCCGCCTTACGCAAACCAAGATCATCCTTAACAGAACCTAAAAGCACTCTAATTTTAGATGGAGGTCGGGAAACACATTTCACATCGTATTTCCGTAAAATACAACCGATCTTGTTGGAAGTGCTTCCTGCGTAAGGCAAAAAGGCAGTCGACTTAGGTATCGACTCAGTATTATCATCAGTCACCCGACGCACAGTTCGTCGACAACGCAACTCACCTTCAATCTGTATTTCACTATAACCATTCTGACGAAATGTAGCTTCGAGATGGGCCAACTCAGCTGGCAAATTCTCAGTGTCGGAAATGACATGTGCCCTGTGTGTCTAGGTACGAAGTACCCCTTCACGCTGAGCCGGATGGTGACAACTACCAGCCTGTAAGTACAAGTCAGTGTGAGTACGTTTCCTGTAGACTGCATGTCCCAATGATCCATCAGCCTTCCTCCTATCCAAAACGTCAAGAAAGGAAAGGCAACCATCCTCTTCCACGTGCATCGTAAAACGAATGTTCGGGTGGATCGAGTTCAGATGGTCTAAAAAAGCATTCAAATTCTCCCTACCATGACGCCAAACAACAAAGGTATCATCAACATATCTGAAGAAACATGCGGGATTGAAAGGCGCTGACTCCAATGTACGTTCCTCGAAGTCTTCCATAAACAAATTTGCAATCACAGGAGACAACGGCCTACCCATCGCAACTCCATCTGTCTGCTCGTAGTACTGGTCATGGAATAAAAAGTAAGTGGATGTCAGCACATATCGAAAGAGATTAGTTAATTAAACACCAAACCTAACCTCAATTAAACGCAAAGAATCAGAAAGAGGAACACGAGTGAAGAGTGAGAGACCACAAAAAAACTTACTAAAATAACAGTCATTCAACCACATTCCATTCAAACGACGTAAGAAATCAGGTGAGTTCCTGATAACAATTTTCTGATATTTGTTTTCCTTTACTTGTACTGTGAAACCTTACTTCTTACCAAATTTCGTGAATCTAGGTCGACGGGAAGTACATTACAGGTTGTGATTAGTCAGTTTGCGAGTATCAAAATATGTGACATAAATGGCCGAGTCTTTTGATTGCACTGACTTAGATTTTTCAGTTTCTTACAGCGCCGAGGGAACGCAGATCTTAGTATGCGACATAAATTTTATTTTGATACGTCTAACCGTTCCTGAGGAAAAGGTGTCTTAACAGATCGACGGACAGACATTCAGTCGGATAACAAAATAATGTCAAAATTTTTTTCATGTGATATAATTATAAATTTACAATTTTCGGAATTTTGTCCTTAGTTGTGAAGTGACATCTTTATTCTTGCCAAATTTCATGATTTTAGGCCAATACGAAGTACTCTACATGGTTTTGATGAGCGCGTTTGCCTGTTATTAATTGTACAACCTGTGAACGTTGTATTTGTAGTATCACACTTCAGTAGCTTATCTTCCTGTTCAAATGCAGACCTGAAGATGATCTGCAGTACAGAATGACACCGATAGTCGTTAATAAAAAAAGAGACGTTACTGTTCCAAAGACATGGCTTCAATTATGAAATACTGTAATGAACCGCCCAGGTATCAGGAGAGGAAGTAGCAATTAATGTTTGTAGTTTGGGAAGATTTTTAGCGTGTTTCGAGTGCTGGCGAATGGATTTGAATCCTTATTTTGTGGATATCATAACATCTTGCAGCATGCAAAATAGTTGATGAGGTAAAAAAATACGCCTTTCTGTGCTGCTAACTTTGTGTGCGATATAACAGATGCCTAGCGGCCACCAGGTTGAATCACTTTTCTCAGAGTTTCCACTAAAGGGATTACTATATACTAAATGCACATTTCAAATGAGTGTTTGTCTAAAAATAACAAACTTAATTTGACTTCACTTGATTTCTTCTTCTTCCTTGGGCTGGTTCTGAAAAGGTAATATATTATTCTCATAGCCGATTTGTGAGATGCTGGTGTGAGCGATTAGACAGAATATTCAGACACAAGCATTAATTACTGAACTCTCGTTTCTTTATTCGGGGAAGAAATACTTTGAATAGGGATATGTGCTATCTATTGTAATTATCTTCGAACCCAAATGTGGTCGATGAACCAAGCTTTCATTTAAATAATTTTAGACAAACAAACATAGAGACATTTCATGTCTATGGTGAAAAAGAGTTAATAAATGCTCAGTATTTTAATTATATATCGTGTGGTAAATTTATTTAATACGTACTCATAATTATCTCATTTATAAGTCATTCTGCTATTTCATGTTGATTTTGTCGTTGTATATCTGTTTGCACAAATAGCCGCCATTTTTATAGTTCAGCAATTTTAATTATTCCCAATTAGTAAAAAGCTGTAGGAAGTAACGAAATCGAGGTTCAGATGAGACAATTCCTTACGGAAATGAGGTAGATTCTTTTGCTCTACATTGCGAATGCTGTCATGGGGTATATAATTTGTTAAAAGTCTAAATTTTCTCAGTTTTCCGAACGTTAGGACATTTTGAGTACATCGCTCAACTTCTACTAAACCTACCGAGGGTAAATATGCCAGTAATTACAGGCAGAAAAACTAAAAATTACGTTTCTATAAACAAACGGGGAAGTTCTTTCTCATTTATTTAGTTTATTATATTTGATTTTGTGTTTACGGTACTGTTTGCATCGAAAACATTTACACAAATGCTGACTACTGGAATCAGATGTATTTTGAAGTCGAATAAGTACAATATTATGGTAGTACGAGTGCAGATCTGTGTGGTAGACGCAGCGTCGCTTCGGAATTCTCGTTGCACCAGAAGATTCCGATTTATAAGTAACAACTATATGTTAAATCCTTTTCATCGTGACATTTGTCCATTTTATTATTCTTATAAAATGAGTTTATGCTTAATACTATAAAAGGAATGTAGACGTTAATTTGAATTTTACAGATCTGTTTGCATTTGACGTCACCCAATGACCAGAGATTGTTGTTAAAGGTAGGCTGCCTTATTGAACATGGTCCGCAGCTCGTGGTCGTGCGGTAGCGTTCTCGCTTCCCACGCCCAGGTTCCCGGGTTCGATTCCCGGCGGGGTCAGGGATTTTCTCTGCCTCGTGATGACTGGGTGTTGCGTGATGTCCTTAGGTTAGTTAGGTTTAAGTAGTTCTAAGCTCTAGGGGACTGATGACCATAGATTTTAAGTCCCATAGTGCTCAGAGCCATTTGAACCGTTTGAACCTTATTGAACAGCGCTAGACTACGGTAGAAGTGTACATGAGAACTGACAAAATTTTAAAAGCAGTATGTTTTCGTTTTGTCCTATATTTGTATTACTGTAGTATTTGTAGAAACACTACTTCTCATTTGTTCCATTTCTAATCTGACAAATTCTGATGACGGCTGTGCCCGAAACGCTTTAGAATGAATAATTTAAAAGAAAAATCGATGAAGGCGGGCAATAATTATTATACTTACTAGTAACAATGATCCCGGACTTGTACAATGATTTTATGTCATTTATAGAAAGAAATTATCTTGCAGTCTCTTCTCGTCCAGTATCCTAACTAATTTCTTTTCTTTCTCTAAACAGTTTTCGGTATTTGTCTTAACTCATTCACACTGCTTAACACAATCTCATTTCTTATTTTCTGTGTCCATCTCACACTTTCCGTTCTTCTCCAGATCCACAACTCAAAAGCCCCATTCTCATTTCTATATGTGGTTTTAAAGTGGTTTATTCTTTTGTTTATGTAAAAGAATGCAAGATTTCTTTGAAGAAAACTTAAAGGAAATTAAAGATCCCCAATAGTCTGTTTAATTAATTACGAAATTTCACGCAATCCGTGCTAAACGAAATGAATAATTTCGTAGACGCCAAAAACGTGCAACTGAACTAGCTGTGAAATTGACTTTTCTTCCACTCATTCGTTACTGACACAGGGGAGCGAAGTGATTACGAGTGGATCAAATTTTCAAGTGATTAGCTTTGAAACTACGTTCTTATGTCAAATAACATATTAAACCAAGTTAGTGAAGCAAGCGCTTGGGTACCTGTAGTTATACAAAATAACAAGCACATTGCATAGCTCTAGGTAAGTTATTTCTGCAACACGGTCGCAGGTTCGAATCCTGCCTCGGGCATGGATGTGTATGATGTCCTTAGGTTAGTTAGGTTTAAGTAGTTCTAAATTTAGGGGACAGATGACCTCAGATGTTAGGTCTCATAGTGTTTAGAGTCATTTGAACCATTTCTGCAACAGAACCGTGCGAATAAGAACCTTCCAAATGAATAATGTGATTACTCATAAAGGGGAGTAAGTTAATAAAATGCGTCTCAGGCAAATGTCAACTTTTACGCTGCGTTGCCGATCTATCGTAAATAGTGAAACAATGGTTCTTGCGAATGAAATTCACAGACTTTTAACAGTGTGGAAACCAATACCACGGACATCAAAATTGTAAAAGGCAAACTGTGTCAAAATATCAACTGTACAGCAGGACGCAGAGAGCAAATGAACAACAAAATGTACTGGAAAATGAAATAAATGGGAACCCACTAATCAAAACGTTAAGTTATAGAAACATGTACGCTTAATAGAAACAAGAAACTGTCTTTTACTCAAGGTAGAATCCTAGTGATATATTTTGTTCAAACAAAAACCGGCGCAAATTGTGAGCTTTCCTAAAGAAAAGCCCTTGAACAACTTCTACTGACCGATGAATCGATAATTCTGAACACACAATCATTGGCCTCCAATCTCGCCGGTATTTAGTCCAACACATTTCGGATGTGGGGATGGATCAAGTGAAAATCTACAGTGAGAAGTTGCAGTCATTAAATGAGTCAGTAACTGGTATTAAAAAGAGTGATTCCCTTATAAAATCAGGGCGGATGAACTTGCCTGAGTCCGAAACGACGCCAGTTGACACCTGCTGGAATACTACGTGGGCTCGGATGTGCATGGCATAGTCATCAGGGACACACACATGTTGTCGGTCTTACCAGTATAGTAATGGGTGGTCATATGCGTTGAGTGGCACGTAACCGCGGCCATACTCAGTACGTGCCTCGACTGTCAAGTTCACTGTCTCCTGTGCTCTTGCTGACAGCCGTTATGTCCCGTGATGGCCCCGCTACCGATACGCTTTAACAGGAAGATCTGCAGCACCAAATGAATTAATTTGCATTGACGTTAAATAAATGGAGGTAATAAGGATAAAATTTAATGAGTATATGGTGACACTGAACGATATTAGTGAAGTAACGCTCATAAATTCTGAACGGTATTGTAATGAGTATGTCGTGACGGCGAGTGTTCACCGGAAACGAAGGTTTTTTTTGTGGTTTTAGGGCGCAAAACTTCAATGGTCATTAGCGCCCAATGGAAACGAAGGTGTGGTCAGGAAAGCCCCAGGGAAGTATGCTGGACTGCTCTTGTTCTCTGTATTCATAAATGATCTCACGGAGAGGGCGAGCAGGAAACTGCAGCTGAAGTGTACGCGAAAACGTCGGTGTTCAATGATTATAGGAGGATACAAGATGACTTAGACATTTGGTGTGATGGCCGCTTGCTACTAATGTGTAAAAATGTAAATTAAAGCAGATGAGTAGGGAAAAAAATCCTGTAACATTCGAATACATTATTAGCGATGTGCCGTTTGACGCCGTCACATCGATTAACATCTGGGAGAAACTTTATAAATACAACATGAAACACTGGAAGCTTGTAAAGTCGGTTGTAGAGATGGCGAGTGGTTGGACTCGGTTCACAGAAGAATTATGGTGAACTGTAGCTCATCTATGAAGGGAACCTTGCAGGGAACAATAGTGGGAGTTATTCTTGAGTACTGCTCGAGTGTTTGGGATCTCCACCACGTTCGATTACAGGGAGGGAGGAAAATAATTCAGAAGCGAGGTGTTAGATTTGTCACCAGTAGGTTCGATCACCGCGCGAGTATTACAGTGAAGCTCCGTGAACTCGAATGGGAATACCTGGAGAGAAGACAACGTTCTTTTCACGTAACACTGTTGAGAAATTTTAGGGAGAGAAGATCACGTTCTTTTAACGCTGCTGAGAAATATTAGATAACTAGCATTTGCGACTGACTGATTCTATTGTCACTAACATACATCTCGTGTGAGGACTGTGAAGACAAGACAGCAGGAATCACGGCTCGTACAGAGGCATGCGCACAGTCATTTACCGCTCGTTCCATTTGCGTCTGGCACAAGAAAGGGATGAACAGTGGTGGTACAAGGTACCCTCCAACATGCACCGTAAGGCGGCTTGCGGAATACGTATGTATATGTAGATGTAGAATTCCTTATGGCAAGTTAAGCCATGGTCCTCCGTTAGATCCGTTCCTCTGGAGTTTCTCTTTCGGAATGGAGAATCTATGTTCAGAAGGAATACCATAGACAATGAAACTTAGATCTTGTCTTGTAGACGTGTTCAAATATCGTGATGGTTGAGGCGACTACACACGAAAATCAGTCCCAATCTGCCACAGATTCTCATTAATAACGACAAGTTCAGATCGGCGTTGCGACACCAGAGCATCCATTTGCAAGATCGGAACACTAGTATTCTAGGACCTAGTGATCTATTCTTTCACCAACATCGATAAACTCGTTTCATAGCTACAGTGAAATACTGATTCCGTATTGATGTGCCCCGTCGCTAAGCTACGCAGGGCCCCGTGACAGTTCGTCACAAACTTAACATGGTCATATGACTGAGTTTGCAGGCTGACGAGGTACTCAAAAACTCGGTCAGTGTATACGTAACGGAATGTCTCTGACATTTCGTAGTATGGAATATTAGAAAGTGATTCGAATGAGACAGATGCACTTGTTAGTCTTTTTAGTATATAGTTTTTGACAGAGGCGTACTCCGATATCGTGACTGACAATGTGTCCGGTGCAAACTGTTGGTAAAAGTAGCTAGGCGACTCACCTTTACCTTTAGCACTTCGGCGGTTGTTTACTGCTAAAACTTTTTCACTCTACCAGGAAACGTTAGATCAGGAACTAATCAGTGCTGTTACAGTAGTCAATCGTTCGCTTCAATAAGCCATAGCTGATTCAGCGATTTGCTAGCTGAGAAAGTTAAAAATATTAACAACGTAGCAAGATATCTACCCTGTCACGTAACATAATTTTCCAGACAACTGGTTGGGCTATCTTGAATTATTGCTGAAATATTAGAGGCGTCCATGCTGCGAGGGACACCCGGACCATTAGATAGCGTCTCCGAAGGCACGCCATTCCCTTCGTGGATGCGCCAAAATTCGCAAAATAAGCTTATAAACTTGAATCACATCGTTTATAGGCTGCTTTAGATGTTAACATCCGCTCTTAGAAAGAACCCTTTTCTTTATGTTGCCAGATATAGACGTAAAGCTGTTGGATGTAAATTTCGCGCGGTAAATGACAGTTTGATGTGCACTTGTTTTTTGACAAATATAGCTCTTAAAGTAAGTATTGGGATTTCCAGCTGAGTGCGTTTCTGTAAAGTTAAAAAGTCTGTAAAAAGAGCGAGGTGGTGTAGTGATTATGTCACTGTACACGCGTTCGAGATTCAGGTCCCCGTGCTACCGTCCAAAAGCTGATTTTCCCTGGTTCTCCTTAATCGCTTAAAGTAGACGTTGGGACATTTCTTTTGAAAAGGAAGCAGTCATGTTCCTCGCCCATTCTCGTCTTGTCCGAGCTCGTGCTTCTTCTCTAATGATCTCGTCCTCAGCAGGACACCGAAACCTGCACTATCTTATCAAAAACACCCAGACACCCCTGTTAATGAGGAATTTAACACTAGATGTCACTAGGGGCAGACCTGTCAGTATAAAAGAAATCAGGGAGTATTGTGTTGTCAGTAAAGTGATAAAGCGGCATCTGTGGCTCAATGATTTGTGGACTACAACATTCCTAGAATGTAATGGCTTGCCCACAGTCCCGACCAGAACCCAATGTAACACCTTTGGGACGAGTCAGAAAGTGACTTCGCTCCAGACCTCAAGAGTCCAACATCATAGCCTTTCCTTGTTTCGACTCTTCAGAAGGAGTGGGCTGTCACCTCAATGAAAGTGTCCCCATCATAGTTCAGGCCGTCTCAAAGGCGAAGGACGAACACACCTCACTGTAAGTGTCTCCATGAGAGTTCAAGCCGTCACGTAGGCGAAGGATGGTCACATCCCGCATTAATGTCCACAAATAGTGTATTCTTCCTTCCTCCTTACTGAAATGACCTCATTGCTGTGATTATACTGTGAAGATAAATGGTCTTTAACATTTAAAACGACGATATTTAATATAGGATCAACGGAGATAAGGAACACGACTATGCTCCATATACCGATATTCCCATAAGAGTCCAGCTAAGCTGGGTACAGATAAGGTAGATCAGTACAACGTAGAACTGGTTGCCGCAGTAGAGGTCTTCAAACAAGTAGACACAGATGGAAGCAAAGGAGTTTTACCTGGCGGTGGGTGAGTCAGTGGAGACGAACTGCTCTAGGTTTAGCGTGAGAACGCTGGCCTCCGCTGTCGTGTACTGTTCTGCTCGAGGGCTTACGAGTTGCTGGCGCACACGTTACCAGCTGACTCACGAAAAAACGTCACCTGACACTGATTTCGTCACTTCTGTCTGAGACAGCCTGAGAACAGCGCAGGTGTGGGAACTTAACGCCTCCATTTTTCTGTATCGGCTAAATAGAGCCTTTAAGGCAAAATTTGGTCAGTGCTGCAGAAATTTACTTGCAAGCTAACTCGCAAGTACCCAACATGATGCCAGCTTAGAATGCTTTCAACATCATATGCAGACATATTACCACCCCTATCTCCTCCCCCCCCCCCCCAACCGCTTTGTCTTTACGTTACTGTACATGTAGTCTCTATATACATATTACACATGCTAGAGATACGAATTAAAATTATCGTAACGTCCGTGACGTGTACCAGTTCACTTAGCTAGAGTTAGTTCAAGATAATAATATCGAAAAGGAGGACTAAGTTGTCGGCATTTACATAACTGACTTTACTGAGAGAGCTAAAATCGACATTCTTTTAGTGATCGTCAAAAACTCAGCGCTGCAAAAAGACTGTTTTCCAAATACATACATACAGAACTACTCGGTAAAATGATGATAAACTATGTCAGATACAGTCTCTGCTGACAAAGTTACAATCACTAAGTTCTGAAACCTGAAACCGGTAGTAGAATAAAAATTCTACTGTCACGAAAGGCGTCTGTTTGCAGTCATCTTTGAAATCGATTAGCCATAAAAAACTCTAAAGAACTAATAGGCTGGAAAAGCAATAATTCGCAAATCCATTAACAAGTCAGGTTTTCGGGAGAGAGACCTGAGTAAATTGCAAAGTAATAAAGAAAAATGAGTAATGTCAAGTACAAACAACTGAAGACGAATTTATAGAGAAAAAAGTTAATAACAAAAATGCCAAGTCTAGAGAAAACAGAGATATCCGCAGCAGAACAGTCTGTGCCTGGCCAGCTTTCAAAAGAAGCAGATAATCTTCTTCACTGTGATCTCGTCAATCAAACTAAAGCGCATATATTGTGAGGTTGCATCTTCTCAATTCTACTATACGACTTTGAAACAATACCAAGCAGAAAGGAACTGGAATTGAACTACATCGATGAGAAACGAAAATGTCTTGAGCAGATATGGCCACGGCTTGAAAATAATAGATTTTATAGAGAAATGTAGCCATAGCTTCATTCAAAACTTCTCAAAATGGTAACTAGAAAGTGTAAAAAACGGTGCAGAGGACGTGGATCATATCCACATTAACAGATTATTCAAGAAATGAATAGCAGGAAAAAGAAGTATCAGACGGAAACACAACAGTTTATAGCTCAATTTGCGTGCCTACCTTCGAAACGAAATGGTAAAAGAAGATGCAATGGCCTTGAGGTTTGTATCTACAATACTTTGTAATATAAGAAAAATGGGTGCAGGTTCTCTGAGCTAAGAAAGAGATTAATTTTATTCACTTGATAAACAGCAAGCTGTTGTTGTTGTAATAGTAAATTATAAGGGAATTTTTGGAAGAAAATAATTAAATATTAGTTTCACGACCAACTTGAATAAAATCCTTTTGCTTATTTGATCGCCTTATTCCGCAACATGAGGCAAACTGTGTAACAAACCCAACGTTTTGACAGTTTTTAGCCGTCCTTTTCAGGGTAAAGAAGATAATCTACCATACACATCTCCCTGTTTCAGTTGGCACGTGACAACTGACATCACTGTTCTGGTATATGTGAACAACTTCCTGTAGCTCGTTAACATTTACGAAAGGCATCAGTGACTGCGAAGGCACATTAAGTCAAATCCGAGATCTATTGAGGACCACGAAGAAGTTTGCAGATGCTCTTCACGCAGTAATTGCTCATGAATTTCGGTGTGAGTGCTACGACGTCTACGTTGGCGAGAGGCTCTTCAGGTAATTAAAAGCCCTAACAGCATGAACAGGAAGAAAGGCTATAAGCTGCCGACGTCCGGACAGGAAGTGATTCTTGTCCAGTGCGCCGCGTGTGTTCGCCAACCAGTAGCTCAAGAGCTCGGTTCAACAGTATAAGGATGCCGCCACAAGAGAATTGATGCGCGCCATCGATGTGCAGCTGCATGAAAGCGATACCTCTGAGTACAAATTGTTGTTTGCTGCTGTCTGCCAGTCACCTGCTAGAGTAACAATCGTACAATCTCCTATTCACAGGCAACTTGGCTTCATACTGTCCAGTGATGTTCCATGATAGCGAGGTCGGTTGCTACGTGACAATCGAAATAGGACAGATACGGAAGAACCTCATCAGAACCCTGCAGTTTCTTTGCTCTGAAGACGACTGTTGCAAAGACGGTCGAAACGTCTTTTTGTTACCAAGTTTTGTACTGTTAAAAAATTACGTGTCCTAGTATCCAAAAAGTTTTACACAGGGTGCGGCAAAACATTCTCCCTGGTTCAAACTTCGGACAAAAACCAGATTATTAAAATGAAGAAACTGCGTTAACAGGAATGGCATCTATACGGTGAGAATTTTTTCATCTTTAAATAATGTGTCACACAAGTGGTGACCTTCACTAGCAGTGCATTGCTGAATGCGACTTCAGAAATTCTGCATCATTCTAACGAGCACTCTTCGAGGAACAAGACCAATTTCTTCCTTTATTGCATTTCTCAGGGTTGGAAAAGAGCTCCGTCGATGTTTGAACTCCTCAGCCTTAAGATGTCCCAATAGAAAAAAATCGCACGATGTGATCCGGTGGTTGTGAAGAAATTAAGCTGTGTGTGCCGCGGCTTCGTCCTGCTGGAACCGTAATTGGCCAGTCTGTGGCGCGTTGATTCTTGGTGCAAGACATGTGTAGGCCATGTGAGTGTATCGTGTAGAGTTTGTCACAGTCGCGCCACCCTCTTCAGAAAAAGTAAGGACCAACTACCCCGCCTCTTCCAACTGCTCACCACACAGTAACACGGTCATTATGTGGTGGTATTTCCTGAAGTTCACGAGGGTCCTGACCGCTCCAATATCGGACATTCTGACGATCAACGTATCCCGATATGTGAATATGTGTTTTGTCATTGCCAAAGATCACAGCATCTATAAGCACATTTTCAAGGGTGAATGTGATTGTCGAAATCACATTCGTACAATTGTTTAACAAGGACCATCTTGTACCCATGAAATCGCAAGTTCTGTTGCAAATTCGACACACTCCGATTAACTGACTAAAGAGTTCTAGCTCCAATTGAAACATATCTCTTTGAGGATTGCTGAAACGAACGTCTTACTGCATTAATGTTTTGTGGAATACGAATGCTGTATCTCAATCGGTAAAAAAAGAACCCTTTTAGGATCACTCTGTTCTACGTCTGTCTGTCCGCCTGTTAAAAACCCTTTTTCTCGTGAAGTGGTAGACGTAGGCCTATCATGCTGGAGTTTGTCACATACTAAGATCAACGATCTCCTGGCGGTGTAAAAAAATGTTTCCAAGTCAATGCTATCAAAAGATACATCTATTTATGTCACACATTTTGATAATCGCAAGCTCACGCGTCAAGACCTGTATGGTACTTCCCGCTGACCTAGAATTATGAAACCCAAAAATCGTTGGGTTGTAATTACATCACACGAAATAACATTCTTTTGTCATCCTCAGAAGTCTTGGAATTCCCAAGGCCGATATCTTATCAGTATCGATATCGATAACAGGCAAAAATCTTCGAGATTCTCGATTCCCGGGGTGGAGAAACTGTCTATATACACTGAAAAGCCAAAGAAACTGGTACACCTGCCTGATATCGTGTAGGACCGCCGCGAACACGCAGAAGTGCCGTAACAAGACAAGGGAGGGACTTGACTATGTGCTGGAGGGAAGTGAAACCATGAATCCTGCACGGCTATCCGTAAATCCCTAAGACTACGAGGAGGTGGAGGTCTCTTCTGAACAGCACGTTGCAAGGCATCCCAGACAGGCCCAGTAATGTTCACGTCTGGGGAGTTTGGTGTCCAGCGGAAGTGTTTAAACTCAGAAGAGAGTTCTTGGGGCCACTCTGTAGCAAATTTGGACTTGGGTATCGCATTGTCCTGAGGGAATTGTCCAAGTCCTTCGGAATGCACAATGGGCATTAATGGATGCAGGTGATCAGAGAGGATGCTTAGGAACGTGTCACCCGTCAGAGTCGTATATATACACGATGTATATCAAGGGTCCCGTATCGCTCCAACTGCACACGCCCCACACAATTACAGAGCCTCCACCAGCTTGAACAGTCCCCTGCTGACATCCAGGGTCCATAGATTCATGAGCATGTCTCCACACCCATACACGTCCATCAGCGCTATACAATTTGAAACGAGACTCGTTCGACCGTGCAACATGGTCCCAGTCATCAACACTCCAATGTCGGAGTTGACAGACCAAGCGAGGCGTAAAGCTTTGTGTCGCGCAGTTGTCAAGGGTACACGAGTAGGCCTTCGGCTCCGAAAGCCCATATCGAAGATGTTTTGTTGAGTGGTTCGCACTTGTTGATGGCCCAGCACTGAAATCAGTAGCAGTTTGCAGAAGGGTTGCACTTCTGTCACGTTGAACGATTCTCTTCAGTCGTCGTTGGTCCCGTTCTTGAAGGATCTTTTTCCGGTCGCAGCAACGACGGAGATTTGATGTTTTGCCGGATTCTTGATATTCATGGTACATTCGTGAAATGGTCGTACGGGAAAATCTCCACTATATCGGTATCTTGGAGATTCTGTGTCCCATCGCTCGTGCGTCAACTCAAACACCCCGTTGTAATTCACTTAAACCTTAGTAACCTGCCATTGTAGCAGCATTAGCTGGTCTAACAACTGCGCCAGACACTTGTTGTCTTATATAAGTGTCGCCGACCGCAGCGGCGTATTCTGCCTGTTTACATATCTCTGTATTTGGTGCAAATGGTTCAAATGGCTCTGAGCACTATGCGACTTAACTTCTGAGGTCATCAGTCGCCTAGAACTTAGAACTAATTAAACCTAACTAACCTAAGGACATCACACACATCCATGCCCGAGGCAGGATTCGAACCTGCGACCGCAGCGGTCGTTCGGTTCCAGACCGCAGCGCCCAGAACCGCACGGCCACTCGGGCCGGCTCTGTATTTGAATACGCATGCCTGTACCAGTGTTTTTGGCGATTCAGTGTAGTAAGCTGGGTTGCTGCGAGAGTGGAATCTTAGCAGACGCGGTACCCTGGCTGTACGCTGAGCTGGCAGGGGTAATTGGCGTCTTCCTGCAGCGGGGGCTGGGCTGTGGAGAGCACAGCAGACCCCGCGACAAGTGTATTTTCCAGGTCGCCGCCCAAGCGCAGCCGCGGGAAGGGCCAGCCGGTCTCGCCAACCAGACACCGTGACCACGCACTCTGTCTGCAGAGCGGTGCCGAGATTCATGCTATCAGAGGCTCTTGAACAGCTGGCCACTTACGCTAGTACCTGGCCTTGAAAGGTTTTATTATGCTACGTGAAGAGTACCAGGGGAAAATTTTATCACATGAAAAAAAAAAAAAATTAGGATATGACCATCAAACTTGGTCATGGTGTTGCCCTCTACGTAATCATGCTGCAATGAGGCACAGTTTCCCCAACGATGGTTGACTTGGCGAAGATCTTGCAAGGTGAAGTCTACATTTGTTTTGTTCAGGTAACGTTCCACCTCGAAAATCGCCTCACCGTCAATCTGGAAATGCCTGCCACGGAATGGTTTCTTTATCCGCGGAAAGAGGAAGAAGTCACTGTGTGCCGTGTCAGCAGAATATGGAGGCGACGCAAAATTCGGCAGCACACCAACGCAGCTTCTGTGGCTGTCTCCTGCGCAAAATGAGCTGCTATATTATCGTTGATCAAAAACACGCCATTGCATAGCTTCCGGTCTCGCTTCGTGTTGACAGCCCCAGAAACCTCGTCAGGATATTTCGGCCAGTATAATTCTTTGAAAGTTTGCCCCTTAAGAGCACACTATGGCAGTCTCAAGAAATACTCATGATTTGCTCGGTGATGGATGGGTTTTCGCCTGTTTTGTCAGGTTTGCTCCTTTGTCTGGGGGCCAAAATACTGCATCCAACACTCGCCCATATAGACTGGATAGACAAAGTCGTGACATAGCTGCAATATTTCCTCCGTTCCCTCGATTTGACGGGATTTTTGAATGAGTGTAAGCAGTCGCACATCCATTCACATGACCATGTCGTTTTCTGCCGATGACTCTTCAGATATGCTACGCTACGAGGTCTCGGCACAATTTCCTAGATGGTAATCCATACTTGGAAATTTAGCACATGGCGGACAATACTAGTACGATGTATAGACCACCATGTACCGTACTGTGACTTGTAGTTAGACACAAAATGTTCGCTGATGCTTTCTGAAGACACTAGGCACCCTTTAGTATTGGTTATGCCTCCGAGAGGCGGCAAGAATTAGACGCTCTGTTGTGTGCATATGTCTTGTGTGTTGCCTATAAGCCAGTCGTCTGTTCCGTTTGAAAAGGGGATGGGACCAAGAAATCAAAGTTCCTGATTCGCTTCTAAAATTCTTAACATTTTTGTTGAAAATCACAAACAATTTACTGGTGTAGGTAGTAGTAGTGGCAATTGAATCTCACTGTAGACAAGTGTAATGTGCTGCGAATACATAGAAAGATAGATCCCTTATCATTTAGCTACAAAATAGCGGGACAGCAACTGGAAGCACTTAATTCCATAAAATATCTGGGAGCACGCATTAGTAGTGATTTAAAATGGAATGATCATATAAAGTTGATCGTCGGTAAAGCAGATGCCAGACTGAGATTCATTGGAAGAATCCTAAGGAAATGCAATCCGAAAACAAAGGAAGTAGGTTACAGGAGGAGGAGGAGATTAGTGTTTAACGTCCCGTCGACGGGATTGAACCGTCGTCCTCCCGAATGCGAGTCCAGTGTGCTAACCACTGAAGTAGGTTACAGTACGCTTGTTCACCCACTGCTTGAATACTGTTCAGCAGTGTGGGATCCGTACCAGATAGGGGTGATAGAAGAGATAGAGAAGATCCAACGGAGAGCAGCGCGCTTCGTTACAGGATCATTTAGTAATCGCGGAAGCGTTACGGAGATGATAGATAAACTCCAGTGGAAGACTCTGAAGGAGAGACGCTCAGTAGCTCGGTACGGGCTTTTGTTAAAGTTTCGAGAACATACCTTCACCGAAGAGTCAAGGAGTATATTGCTCCATCCTACGTATATCTCGCGAAGAGACCATGAGGATAAAATCAGAGAGATTAGAGCCCACACAGAAGCATACCGACAATCCTTTCCACGAACAATACGAGACTGGAATAGAAGGGAGAACCAATACAGGTACTCAGGGTACCATCCGCCACACACCGTCAGGTGGCTTGCGGAGTATGGGTGTAGATGTAGATGGTGCACACATGGTTCGTAGACCTTCCTACTCCGGTGAAACCTCGCCGTTCCAGGACCGGCGGATACTAAAGGGCGTCTACCGTCGCCAGAAAGTGTCAGTGAACATTTTCTCTCCAACAATAGGTGTTCCCCTTGACGTGATCTGTCACCCCTAGGCGTCCTTTCCATGTAGATTCATTCCGTCTGTGCTTGCAAAACAGGTAGTTCGAGACGTTTGACAGCACTTCGTAATGATCATTTTAAGCGATCGTTAATGTTAACAGTGAAAGATGGACGTTTTTCATTCTCAATCCATATGATGTCATGTCACTAACCGTTTTATGTCTTCAGTTAAAATGGACTTTGTTATATTCTACATACTTAAAATTTTCAATACACTTGGTTCAAGTATTCAGGCTCTGTTAGCCTCCCGTTCTTTTAACTCAGAGAGGCCACCTATTCTGTTTCTCCTGCGTTTGGCCAACTCCACGCATTAAGCCGCAGTGCAAAAAAAAAAAAAAAAAAAAAAAAGAAAAAAGGCTCTGAGTACTATGGGACTTAATTTCTGAGGTCATTAGTTCCCTAGAACTTAGAACTACTTAAACCTAACTAACCTAAGGACACCACACACATCCATGCCCGAGGCAGGATTCGAACCTGCGACCGTAGCGGCCGCGCGGTTCCAGACTGTAGCACCTAGAAGTGCTCGGCCACCCCAGCCGGCGCCGCAGTACACAATAATCACTAACCATATTGGCAAATTAGTGTTCCGTGATTGTGTTATTTAAAAAAAAAAACATATGTATGTCCCGCAACCAGTCACAGTATTTAAGATTATTCATCATATGACATTAATTTATTAGCGACGCATTTCGAACCAATACCGCTCATCATCGGTTATCACCTTTCTTAAATGGCCAGGGTCTTCATTAGGTGCAGAACGTATGCCTCATGACGGACGCTAGGGCTCAAAACCGGTCGCTGACAAATTCATAAAATTAATTATGTTAAAAATTGTGATTGGCTGCAGTACATAAGTAATTAATAGCGCCATTTGTGCAAATCAGGTTTGCTTTAAATGCACAAAATAACAGTCATGAGCGTTAGTAACCTTTGAGATTGGACGTGGTGACTTGATGTTAGTCAAGAATGCGTTGAAGGCGACGCCATTATAAACACCTTACTGAGTTTGAACGAGGCTCTGAGCACTATGGGACTTAACATCTATGGTCATCAGTCCCCTAGAACTTAGAACTACTTAAACCTAACTAACCTAAGGACAGCACACAACACCCAGCCATCACGAGGCAGAGAAAATCCCTGACCCCGTCGGGAATCGAACCCGGGAACCCGGGCGTGGGAAGCGAGAACGCTACCGCACGACCACGAGATGCGGGCGAGTTTGAACGAGAAGGTGTAACATGGCTGCGAGAAATTGGATGTCCCGTCTGTGATATTGCGGAAAGACATAGAAGGAATATGATTGCCGGCAGCGATGGTCACAAGAATGTACAGTAGCAAGAAGACCTGCAGTCACGTGGTACTACTGAGTGGGAATACTATCGTCTTCGGTGTATGGCTCTGGCGCATAGTAATGCACCTGCATCAGCAATATGAGCAGCAGTTGGCTCCACAGTGCCACAACGAACTGTTACAAAACGGTTACTTAAAGGACAGCTCCAAGCTAGACGACCTACAGCGTGCAGTCCCCTGACTCGAAACCATCGCCATTCGCGGCTTCAATGGTGTCAAGCGAAGGGTAATTGGAGAGCAGGGTGGAGGTCAGCTGTGTTTTCTGATGAAAGCTGGTTCTGCCTCGGTGCCAGTGACGGCCATGTTTTGGTTAAAGAAGGCCAGTTGAGGGCCTGCAACCAACCTGTCTGCATGCTAGACACATAGCGCCTACACCTGGTGTTATGGTCTGGGATGTGATTCGCACGACAGCAGTAGCACTCCCGTGGTTATCCCAAGCACCCTGACTGCAAATTTGCACGTCAGTCTGTTGATTCGACCTGTTGTGCTGTCATTCATGAACAGCATTCGAGGAGGTGCCTTCCAACAGGATAACGCTCGCCTACATACCACTGTTGTGAACCAACGTGCTCTACAGAGTGTCGACTGTTGGCTTGGCCTCGTCGATCACGAGATCTGTTCCCAATCGAGTAAATTTGGGACATCATCGGACGACACCTCCAGCGTCATCCACAACCAGCCTTAACCGTCTCTGTATCGACTGACCGACTGCAACAGGCGTGGAATCCCAGCCCACAAACAGACATCTAACACATGTACAATGCAATGCATGCATGCGGCCAACATTCTGGCGGTTGCGCCGCTTATTAATGTACAAGCATTTCACATTTGCAATTACGTATCTCGCATGATTATTCACCTGTGATCTTACACTGTTTATCACTTATACAGGGTGGTCCATTGATAGTGACCGCACTAATTATCACACGAAGTAAGCATCAAACGAAAAAACTACAAAACTCGTCTAGTTTGAAGGGGAAAACGAGATGGCGCTATGGTTGGCCCGCTAGACGGCGCTGCCATAGTTCAAACGGATATCAACGGCGTTTTTTAAAATGAGGAACCCCCATTTTTTATTACATATTCGTGTAGAACGTAAAGAAATATGAATGTTTTAGTTGGACCACTTTTTTCGCTTTGTGATAGTCACAAACGTTTAAGTACATGGTATCACGTAACATTCTGCCAGTGCGGGCGGTATTTGCTTCGTGATACAATACCCGTGTTAAAATGGACCGTTTACCAATTGCGGAAAAGGTCGATATCGTGTTGATGTATGGCTACTGTGATCAAAATACCCAACGGGCGTGTGCTATGTGTGCTGCTCGGTATCCTGGACGATATCACCCAAGTGTCCGGACCGTTCGCCGGATAGTTACGTTATTTAAGGAAACAGGAAGTGTTCAGACACATGTGAAATGTCAACTACGACCTGCAACAAATGATGATGCCCAAGTAGGTGTTTTAGCTGCTGTCGCGGCTAATCCGCACAACAGTTGCATACAAATTGCGCGAGAATCGGGAATCTCAAAAACGTCGGTGATGAGAATGCTACATCAACATCGATTGCACCCGTACCATATTTCTATGCACCAGGAATTGCATGGAGATAATTCTGAACGTCGTGTACAGTTCTTCCACAGGGCACAAAGAAATTACAGGACGATGACAGATTTTTTGCGCGCGTTCTATTTAGCGACGGAGCGTCATTGACCAACAGCGGTAACGTAAACCGGCATAATATGCACTATTGGGCAACGGAAAATCCACGATGGCTGCGACAAGTGGAACATCAGAGAACTTGGCGGTTTAATGTAAGGCGCGGCATTATGGAAGGAAGGATAATTGGCCCCCATTTTATCGATGGCAATCTAAATGGTGCAATGTATGCTGATTTCCTACGTAATGTTCTACCGATGTTACTACAAGATGTTTCACTGCATGACAGAATGGCGATGTACTTCCAACACGATGGATGTTCGGCTCATAGCTTGCGTGCGGTGAAGCGGTATTGAATAGCATATTTCATGACAGGCGGATTGGTCGTCGACACACCATAACCGTAGCCCGCTCGTTCACCGGATCTGACGTCCCCGGATTTCTTTCTGTGGAGAAAGTTGAAGGATATTTGCTATCGTGATCCACCGACAAAGCCAGACAACATGCGTCAGCGCATTGTCAATGCATGTGCGAACATTACGGAAGGCGAACTACTCGCTTATGAGAGGAATGTCGTTACAGGTATTGCCAAATTCATTGAGGTTGACGGACATCATTTTGAGCATTTATTGCATTAATGTGGTATGTACAGGTAATCACGCTGTAACAGCATGCGTTCTGAGAAATGTATCACATTGGAACAACCGAAATAAAATGTTCAAACGTACTTACGTTCTGTATTTTAATTTAAAAAACCTACCTGTTACCAACTGTTCGTCTAAGATTGTGAGCCATATGTTTGTGACTATTACAGCGCCATCTAACACAAAGCGAAAAAAGTGGTCCAACTAAAATATTCATATTTCTTTACGTACTACACGAATATGTAATAAAAAATGGGGGTTCCTATTTTAAAAAACGCAGTTGATATCCGTTTGACCTATGGCAGCGCCGTCTAGCGGGCCAACCATAGCGCCATCTAGTTTCTCCCTTCAAGCTAGACAAGTTTCGTTCTTTGTAGTGTTTTCGTTTGATGCTTATTTCGTGAGATATTTGGCCCGGTCACGATCAATGGGCCACACTGTATATGTTACCTAGACAAATGTGTTCCCGGAATTTCAATACTCTAATTATCTTTTAGTGTCGCGATGTTTTCCTTCAGTGTAAATTAATGTCATAAATTTACTGCCTTGAACAGTGTGATTGGCTGGGGTACACACGTATATCTGTTACACTGTACACGTCCTAATTTACGACAGCGAGATTTCCTTCACTGCGGTAACAAACAGCAGTCTCAGTGCATGAACGACCGTTCTTACCGATTCACAAACGTTGCATTCCGAGTTTTTTCCGTTACTTCGTTAACTTTTTACATATGTCAGCACAGAGCTAAACAGTTAGGCAGTAGTAAATTGATTCTGAGCTCTAGCGTTCGTTTTATAAGGATCTCTGAACACGCCGACAAAGTGTTTCCATACAAGAAATAAGAAATGCGGACTGTCAGTACTGTGGTCGCTGAACATAGACCGCAAGGGATTTCCCCACAAAGCGATATTTTTTGGTCCCATTGCCGCTCTGTTGGCAGTTGGCTTCACTGATTCGAACTGCTTCATGCTTCCTGGTTGCGATTTTCTTTTTTTCTGTTTGCGGAAATAGACCGAGGAGAAAGGTTTCTCTGCTCAGGTGGTAAACAGTTCCGCACAAACAGAACATCATTCTACCTTCTATTCAAGAGAGACGCTTCCCACGTTGCAGATGGGCAATGTGGCCACACCTCGCTATAGTACAGGGTGTATCAAAAAGAATCATCGGATTTGGCACGTCTATATTTCTGAAACTAATAAACATATACGATTAATTTTGTCTTTTGATGAACGGGAAACTCAAAAAGTTTTTTTTATACCTTTTCATAGGTGTTGAATATGCCCCCCTTGAGATGCACGCCGGCCGCGGTGGTCTTGCGGTTCTAGGCGCTGCAGTCCGGAACGGCGGGACTGCTACGGTCGCAGGTTCGAATCCTGCCTCGGGCATGGATGTGTGTGATGTCTTTAGGTTAGTTAGGTTTAAGTAGTTCTAAGTTCTAGGGGACTTATGACCTAAGATGTTGAGTCCCATAGTGCTCAGAGCCATTTGAACCATTTTTTTGAGATGCACGCCGTATGTCAATGTGCTATTCAAACTGCTTCTACACTTCAGCGAGCATGTCTTGAGTTACAGCTTCCACAGTTGCTGTTAAGTGATATCTCAGTTCATTCATAGTTGTTGGTAACGGAAGCACATAAACAGAATCTTTTGTAAACCTCCGCAAGGAATAATCACAGTCAGGTCCGGTGACCATGGAGGCTAGTAACGTAAGGCTGAAAAATCTGGTCCAGTATCACCGATCCATCATTAAGTAATCCTTTGATTTAAAATTTCCCGCACTTACAGATGATAGTGTGGCATCCAGTTGGCAAATGAAGTCGTTCGAATCAGTCTCCAACTATGGGAAAATGAAGTTTTCAAGCATATCGAGATATGTGCTTCCTGTAACAATATTCTCGTCAAAGAAAAATTGACCATATACCTTTTCCCACGAAACTGCCTAAAACACATCAAATTTTGCAGAGTCCCTCTCATGCTGTACAACTTTATGTGGTTGTTCCGTACCCCACATTCTCACATTATGGCGGTTCACCTTTCCATTTAAATGGAATTTTTTCTCGTCACTAAACACTGAGCGTGGAAGAAAACTTGTCATCCTCCATCTTTCCAAGAACGAAATTACATAACTCCACACGTTACTGTTTGTCACCTTCACGAAGAGCTCGCAGTAGCTGAATCTTGCATGGTTTCATGTGTAAACGGCGACGCAACACACGCCAGACGGACATCGGGGGCATGTTGAGCTGTCAAGCTGCACGGTGAACGGATTTCTGCGGCCTACTTGTGGAACTATGGCGGATGCGTTCGACGTCTGTCAGACACTCGGGGACGACCCGGCGATCTGCCTTAACACAGACAACCTGTTTCTCTAAATTGTTCGTGCCACCAGCTAGTGCTCTGTGCTGTAGGAGGATCCACATCATACCTATCACTGACCCGCACTGCGCAAAACGTAGAGCAAAAAATGCTCTCTGTTTTCCCGACACCATTTTCACTAGAACTGAAGTGGGCGCACGCTGCTGCTACCTAGCGGGAACCATGTAAAACTCGAGAGTTTGCTCTTTCCAACAGTACGTCGTTCACGCACATATCTCAAATAACATTATAGTTATGATTTTTTTAAATCGGATGATTCTTTTTGATACGGTGGATCTGAATGCCGTCTAGTGTCAGATATACACCGCTGCGAAGGGGTACATGAAGTAAATGCTGTATAAAATGATACGAATGAAGGATCAAAAATAAATTGCCTACACTGCTTAGCAGAAACCTGTTATTAATTATTATACTAGCTCGTCCGATGCTCTGCAAGTGTTTCACATCCTACGCGTTAGTCTGTTTTCGGCTGTCTTGTGTTATTTTCAGAGTGTGATGGCGAGGTTCTTAGGCTGGTGGTTTTCCATTACTTTGCTCCGGCTAATGTAACGATATCAGGCAGATTTTTGCGATGACAGTTTTCGAGAAGAATGTGTGTTGTTACGGATTGTTATGGAACGAAAGAAGGGGAGAGGGTGAATTCCATTTTCAGAACTCGGCTAAATCCTCTCGAACAGCATTAAGAAGACTTCCAAGCCTTACATTTTTAATCGACAAATTCATCGTCAACTGTGTCTCGTGCCTTCCATCCATGAAACGCTGTGACTATATTTGGAATTTATCACATGGCATTTGCACAGTCTGAGGTTGGGGAATTTTACGCCAACTCGTCTCTTTACCCTGCCGACCAATCGATGGTACTGGTAATAACATCCAAAACAAGGATTCAAATACATAAAAAATATTGTGCATGACTGTAAAAGTGGAAGGAATACAATGGAAACTGTGCCAGTGAACTTCATGCTGTTTTCAAATAGAGCAGAACAAAATGCCAAACATTAGAGATGAATTACTGGCGACAGTGGAATGGGAGATTGGAGTTTAAAGTCTGTTACATGTACAGCTATACATACTCCGCAAGCCAACGTGTAGTGCACGGCAGAGGGTACCTTGTACCACTGCTAGTTAACCTCTTTCCTCTTCCACTCGCAAGTGGAGAAAGGGAAAAACGGCTGTCTGCATGCTTCCTTACGATGCCTGATTTCTTTTATCTTGTCTTCGCAGTCCTTACGTGGAATGTAAATTAGTAGCAGTAGGGATCGTTCGGCAGTCTGTCGCGAAAGCTGATTCTCTGAAGTTTATCAACAGTATTTCACCTCCAGGAACTCGCATTTGAGTTCATGGAGCATTCCGTGATACTCGCTTAGGGATCGAACATATCGGTTACAGATCTAGAAGCACGCCTCTGAATTGTTTCGACTTCATCCTTTAATCTGGCCTTGTGGGGGTCCCAGACATTCGAGCAATGCTCAAGGAAGAGGCGCACAAGCGTTCCGTACGCGGTCTGCTTTATAGATGGGCTACAGTGTCCTAGAATTTTCCCAACAAACCCACTTTAAATGCTCGTCCCATTTAATGTCGCTTTGGCAACGATACGCTTACATATTTGATCGTTTTGGCTGTGTGAAGCAGCACACTGCTACCAATATCGTATTGGAACATTATGGGACTGTTTTTCCGCCAGCAACTTACTTGTTCCCAAATTCAGAGCATGCTGTCATTCGTCACACAAAACAGAAACTAGGTCCAAGTCATTCTGCGTCCTCTTACACGCACTTACAGACGACGCTCCCCGTACGCTACAGCGCCATTAGCAAAAAGTCACTAGGGAGGTCTTTACGTTTCAAGTCTGATTTCCTCTTTCTGCTACCCCATAGTTTGACTACATGCGAAACGGGGAAGACGTGCGCCTATGTCTCTACATTTGAAGAAAAAAAAAAGGAATCACTTACTCTATCTTAAAGACATTACAAAAAAGTAGACTATTAACCACCTACTTTTAATTTGTTATATTAATTTTAATAATTCAGTTTGGGTCTCTACTTGCAACTCCATACTTAAATATGTTGCATTAACTTTTATAATTTAGTTTATAACACTGCTATGTCCAATGTTTATGAGACAAATAAGAAGAGAAAAACAACTCTTCTAGCTAGATTATTTCCAACGTACAGTTTATTCTGTGATTGTTTTAATCGAAACGAACTGTTCGTCTTAGTTGATGATTTCTAGGACTTGATCGTTTCCTACTTGAACTCGGTTCTGCCCCATTATTCAGGGCATCAACGATTTTAATTTTTGAATCAGAATATAATTTAGGATAGAAAAAAATACAAAGGTGAGACATTCAGAAGACAGATGCCCTAACTGATTTTCCAGTTTGTATAAAACCACACTAGAAATATCATAATTGAAAAACCAATATTTATAAAGCTTCGAAAGTCTGCTGAAATCCATATACAGTGCTTTTGCTGCAGATGAGACGGAGAACTATTCTTCGACATACACATTGAAAACGAAGATTCAGATATAACAAAGTTCCTTTCTTTCTTTTGGTGATAATTCAAATTCATCACGAAGCAAAAGCATTTTCACGTAATAAATGGCTTTCATCGTCCACCTTGTGTGATAGATAGCCTCTGAATGACGTGCCATCCTCTTTTGTTACTGATGGCGGTGAAAATTTTGAGACAGTACTGGAACTTGACGTCACCAATCCGGCAAGTCGGTCTGAGAAAAAGTGGTAAGAAAGATCTGAACGATAGTAAGTTAAAAGACCGAATATGAGTAAAATTAACAGCACTGGATGAGTCATGGGCTTATCCTTTCTTTTACTGTTAAATATGTTTCTGTTATAAATTCATAACTACATGATTCATCGAACTGTTGGGTTTCATATTCGCTTCGCTCTCGCCTCTCCCCTCTGTCTTTGCTCTCACCTATTCGTTCATTAAAAACTGTCTATTTCTTCAATAGTAGTGAAATTTAATTCATTAGCGAACGCTGTGTCAAAAAATCACGAGTATTTGAACAAAATCTATTTCGTTTCGCATGTCAACGTCCGACGACCTTCCAATTGGTCTTTTTTATTTACGTTGATTGCTGATACCAAATTTGTAATGTCGCCAAGCAGTGTGTCGGAATTCCTGATTTTTCCCAATAAATCATCACTTGCTGCACAAGTACAGTGGCACTTTGACTCAAAGTTAACGTACACTCACACACATTGTAGAATAAAGCTTTGAAAGTTTGTTTGACACATGCGATTTTGCGTCCAGTTATTTCATCGGCCAATACCCAAACAAATAAATTTCATTCCATAAACGAACTAGGACAAAGACATTGTCCTTGCTACGACTGCTGTCCTCTCTCGAAAGTGGGACTATTGGGGTGGTCCGGGTGATGTGAAGAGAAACGGCTCGGTTCACTCTGCGCTCCCTCTACCTGTTGTGGGATCACTGACCTCTCAAGTCACCCTACGAGTGCGGTCTGCGACATGAGGGCACACTGAGATAAGGAGACTGGAATAAACTGCTTGTATTGGGTAATGAAAGGATTTATCATGCAGAAATAATGTTTTACGAAATTCATGGTTTCATTTTTATGGATTTTCTGACTTTATTGAAGACCCAGGGACACCCCTTTCTCTTACCCTAGTGAGCACAAATATCGCACAGCTCATTTTTACGTGAAATGGAACAAAACTGCAGGGTAGTTCAAGAAAAATTATAAAAATTTTAAAACATGCCATATAATAGCCAGTCTAACCCGACCAGGCGGCCATGCGTGTTAAAGTGCGGCTTCTGAGACAGGGAGGTGAACCGTCTACGAATCGCATCCGCCTGGCGGATTTACGACGAGGGTCGGTGTGCTGGGGAGCCTGAGTGCGGTTTTAGGCGGTTTCCCCCATCCCACTAGGGGAATACCGGGTTGGTACCCAGGTCGTCCCTCAGTTACACGATTCGCAAACATTTAGAAAAATTTCGGCCACTTTCAGTTGAATAACAACGCACGCAGACCACTGAGGTACATGTATTCTTTCCTGGAGGGGGGGGGGGGGGGTAATTGGGTGACAACAGGGCATCTCATCTGGCTACCCGTTAAACTAACCGTCCCATATCCGTTAGCAGCCGTGCCGACCCTGGGCCGATGTGGGACAAAGACACAAGTAAAAGAAGAAAGCAGAGCGACCTTATTGTTCACACTACCCGCCAGATCGTTTATGTATCTACAGAACAAGAACAGTTCTATCATACACTCCTGGAAATGGAAAAAAGAACACATTGACACCGGTGTGTCAGACCCACCATACTTGCTCCGGACACTGCGAGAAGGCTGTACAAGCAATGATCACACGCACGGCACAGCGGACACACCAGGAACCGCGGTGTTGGCCGTCGAATGGCGCTAGCTGCGCAGCATTTGTGCACCGCCGCCGTCAGTGTCAGCCAGTTTGCCGTGGCATACGGAGCTCCATCGCAGTCTTTAACACTGGTACCATGCCGCGACAGCGTGGACATGAACCGTATGTGCAGTTGACGGACTTTGAGCGAGGGCGTATAGTGGGCATGCGGGAGGCCGGGTGGACGTACCGCCGAATTGCTCAACACATGGGGCGTGAGGTCTCCACAGTACATCGATGTTGTCGCCAGTGGTCGGCGGAAGGTGCACGTGCCCGTCGACCTGGGACCGGACCGCAGCGACGCACGGATGCACGCCAAGACCGTAGGATCCTACGCAGTGCCGTAGGGGACCGCACCGCCACTTCCCAGCAAATTAGGGACACTGTTGCTCCTGGGGTATCGGCGAGGACCATTCGCAACCGTCTCCATGAAGCTGGGCTACGGTCCCGCACACCGTTAGGCCGTCTTCCGCTCACGCCCCAACATCGTGCAGCCCGCCTCCAGTGGTGTCGCGACAGGCGTGAATGGAGGGACGAATGGAGACGTGTCGTCTTCAGCGATGAGAGTCGCTTCTGCCTTGGTGCCAATGATGGTCGTATGCGTGTTTGGCGCCGTGCAGGTGAGCGCCACAATCAGGACTGCATACGACCGAGGCACACAGGGCCAACAACCGGCATCATGGTGTGGGGAGCGATCTCCTACACTGGCCGTACACCACTGGTGATCGTCGAGGGGACACTGAATAGTGCACGGTACATCCAAACTGTCATCGAACCCATCGTACTACCATTCCTAGACCGGCAAGGGAACTTGCTGTTCCAACAGGACAATGCACGTCCGCATGTATCCCGTGCCACCCAACGTGCTCTAGAAGGTGTAAGTCAACTACCCTGGCCAGCAAGATCTCCGGATCTGTCCCCCATTGAGCATGTTTGGGACTGGATGAAGCGTCGTCTCACGCGGTCTGCACGTCCAGCACGAACGCTGGTCCAACTGAGGCGCCAGGTGGAAATGGCATGGCAAGCCGTTCCACAGGACTACATCCAGCATCTCTACGATCGTCTCCATGGGAGAGTAGCAGCCTGCATTGCTGCGAAAGGTGGATATACACTGTACCAGTGCCGACATTGTGCATGCTCTGTTGCCTGTGTCTATGTGCCTGTGGTTCTGTCAGTGTGATCATGTGATGTATCTGACCCCAGGAATGTGTCAATAAAGTTTCCCCTTCCTGGGACACTGAATTCACGGTGTTCTTATTTCAATTTCCAGGAGTGTATTTCCCTGGGGCGCTCCTGACGATACCTTTATCTGCGATGAACACTAGTCGTTCAGGACAACGTGCTGGTTTATATTATTTAAAACCAATGTGGGCGGATACAAAGTGTTCTGCACGCCATCTGTTATTGACGTATATCGAGATAACTCGTATTTTCTACATGCTGTCCGCAGATGCCATGTGCTGTGATACATTTTGACTAGCCGCGCAGAATGGCCTAGCGGTCTGAGGCGCCATGTCACGGATTGCGCGGCCCCTCCCGCCGGAGGTTCGAGTCCTCCCTCAGGCGTGGGTGTGTGTGTTGTTCTTAGCATAAGTTAGTTTAAGTAGTGTGTAAGTCTAGGGACCGATGACCTCAGCAGTTTGGTCCCTTAGGAATTCACACACTTTTGAACATTTTGACTACTTCTTTTGTTTAGGTGGATACAGCGTATTGCTTTCATGTACTGTTTGCTTATTTAATGTTTTGATGTTTGAAATAGTTACAGCTTTCGTTTTAAGGTTCCTTCTCCTGCTGGAGATGGCCCTATTCAGAAACCAGAAGGAAATGAACGAATCTGAAACACTTCCGGAGGATTTTGACGATGATTTTTCAGTTCTTCCTTGCGAGAATTGAGACCGGATGACTGTGTGAGTGGATGTTTTTATGGTTCTGAGGACGATTCCAGTGACTGTGACATCATTAGAACTATAATGGCAGTGGCTGTATTTTCTAGCGATTCCGAAAATAACGATGAAGGTTTCTGTTCTTGTGAGCGGTTGGTTCTGTCATACTGTTAAATAGTCTTAGAGACGTCGAACACTCTAAAAACGAACTACAAACTCGGCTAGTACAGAGCCAGAGAAGAATATCGCCGTGCGGGTTAGCCGCGCAGTCTGCTGCGGCGACTTGCCACGGTCGCCCCCGTCGGAGGTTTGAGCCGTCCCTCGGGTGTGTGTGTGTGTGTGTGTGTGTGTGTGTGTGTGTGTGTGTGTGTTATCCTTAGCGTAAGTTAGTTTGAGTTAGATTACGTAGTGTGTAAGCCTAGGGTACGATGACCTCAGCAGTCTGGTCGCATAGGAACTTACCTCCACCGCATAGAGAAGAACATCGTCTGTGGCCTGAATCATACGATTTAGTAAACCACAAATATCCTAAATCAAGACGGCTGCGGGGTATTTATGCCAGTTCATCCCTAATACGTATTTCAGAGTTGTGAGTCGTGACCACTGTAGCACATCGTTCAGCAGCAGGGAGACAAAGGTAAACGAATAAATCAGAAGCAGTGCGAGTTACTCACCTATGCGGGACCGCCGGTTGGGCACACAGTCCGCGGCGGTGGTGTCGACGTCCGCGTCGATAGGGTCTACGCTGCGCAGCGGCGATAGGCTGAGCAGGCGCGGAGAGTCGCCGCTGCCCTTCCGGAACCACCGCATCGCCTCCTGCAACACCACCAGTCTCGTCTTATATAAGCCGATCTGGAGCACACGTCACAACTGCTCATAATACTCGGTCCCGGTCACTAGAGTTCCGTGTTTGCTTTTATCTTGCCGGCCGGAGTGGCCGTGCGGTTCTAGGCGCTACAGTCTGCAGCCGCGTGACCGCTACGGTCGCAGGTTCGAATCCTGCCTCGGGCATGGATGTGTGTGATGTCCTTAGGTTAGTTAGGTTTAAGTAGCTCTAAGTTCTAGGGGACTGATGACCACAGCAGTTAAGTCCCATAGCGCTCAGAGCCATTTGAACCTTTTTTTTTTTTTTTGCTTTTATCTTAGGAAACATGCGTGTGGTTAGTGGGTAATCTCCAACAGCCAGAGCTCTGATTAACGCCAGCCAGTTGTAAGGTTTGTAGCTCGTTTTTGGTATTCCATCAAAGAGACGTGAGCTCTATTTTAATTCGATAAGTCACACAGCATATCTGTACATTCGACATTTTTCAAGTAGACGTCTCCTATAATCGATGTGTTACGCCACAGAAGTTCTGAGTACAACCAATGTGACCTTTCGTTGCCAGTAGCATTGTCGTTGGTAGTAGGATTGTGTGAGAAGCTAGTGAGTCGGGTGTTGGTCACACTACTGAGTGGTTTGGAGACAGCTTGCAGAGTACAGACATAAAGATAGAGCGGATGCTGAATTTTGGAAATATGATTTGGTAAAGACTGAGCTGAGAACTGTGAAGATTTTCAGGAAATGTTGTTGTTACACTGCTTACTTGCAGTGTGTCTGGAAAACAGAAACTTTTAGCGGGATTTTTATTTGTTGGTTCGGATTAGTTAGTTTCATTATTCAGACGTGAAAAAGCAGTTACCTGTTCGCGTAGGTTGCACTCATAAGTAAATAGATTTACTACTCCTTTACCACGCTATTAACACACCTAATTTTCTTAGAAAATATTGTAGTTTTTGTTAAAAAGACTATAACTGTTAAGAAATCAGAGTTTCAATATAGTCTTTGCTAATCTCTTTTGACCATTTACTGAATGCAATATCTTCCACCGTCTCCTCACAAATATTTATATTTTCAGTTTCTTGTCGCCGCATGGCACTTTGCGGAACACGGTGGCTAAGGCCAAAGCTTAATCTGCGTAGAATATTTGCATGTCCTTGCACTGCTCTGCACAAGCCTTCCTTTCCCTTAGGGAGTTTGCTGCTGCGCTGCATTTTAATGTTCATCACTTCCTAGCAGTACAGAGTTACCGTTGCCACAGGTAAACCATGAAAATCTGGGCGAGTTTAACATAAGTCAGAACACAGTAAGATCATTCAAAATTAAGTATTGCATTTCAGAATTAATATCAGTCGTACTTCTGCCGAAGATCAGTTCAAATTTTATTTTTATGCGGACAATCTTATTCTCACAGTGCAGTGTTAAATCGCGTCTGCATTATTTAAGGTTTGGAATTGTATTTAGTCAGTGTTGGTACGTAAATTTAAAAGTATTTTGGATAGTTATGCTTTCAAAAGTTGTTTTGCAGTTTTATGTAGATTTTTATTGGTACTTTTGTGTTTGGAACTGTAAGACACTTCTATGGTTTCGTCCAGTTTAGCATTGTTCACTGCATTGCGCAATACAGAATTTCATGGAATAGCTTATATAATCTACAGTTTAACGGTTTCTAATTAATTCAGTAAAAGTTAATTAAATTAAAGATACACAGTCTCAGATAGTTTGGCGACTCATTCAATGAGATAGCGTTTTCATAATTACATCAGTTGCGTTGTTCAAAATCACGATACAGTCATACACGAAAGTTTTACGAATAGGAAACCAGTTCAATTCAGCTCAGTTTACAGTTCACAACATTCAAATTCTTTAATTTTATAAACAAATAACACAGTTTCGCCGACGTCTCATGGCCTTTCATATTTAGGTTTTCCGTGATTTCCCTAAATCGCATGTGGTGAATGCCTCGATGGAACTTTTGAAAGGCCAAAGTCGGTATCTTTCCCATCCTTCCCGATTCCTAGCTTACGTTTCGTTTCTAATAACCTCGTTTTCGACGGGACGCTAAATCCTAATCTTCGTTACCTTTGCTTGGATAAAATAGACAGCCGCAATCAAGCAAATCCAGGTTTATACACACACACACACACACACACACACACACACACACACACACTTCATTCCTATGTACATTCCTAGTTGTCGAAATGTATAAGGCACATATATCTAAATTAGCAAGAGTACACGACCAGATTTTTCTTCACGCAAGGGTATCTGATGATGAATGAATACAGCTGAGTCAAAAATATAAATATTTGTGATTAGCAAGAAAAACTGGATTTTACACCCTTTCCACCAGTGTGGAAGAAACAAGGAGTCTTCGTCCCGGCTTTTCGTTTGGATTAAGTGGCAGCTACAGATAATGAAAGACAAATTCGGCTTCGAAATAATGCGTTCATTTTATCTGATGTAGCAAGACTGCTGTGTTGGCTTTTCACGAGAAGTTATTGATCAGCATCTCTTTTATATACACTATCTGACAACAACAGCGAAGCACCCTGAACAGTAGTTGACAGGGTATATTGCGTTATTTTAGTGATTACTATATGGTGCAAATTTAGAAAGAACTAGGCAGTATGAGTCTGCCTATCAGCGTGTCGTTGAGCCCTTTCTGGCGTGGATGCATGCACGAATTCTTTTGGAAAGAGTGTCATAAAGCCGCTTCCTAGATGCTGGAACCGGGGGAGAGTTGACGTCCGAGGTGGTTCCACAGATGAAATGAAAATTAAAACGCCTGTAGCCGTCCCTTTTGTAGATCTCTGGTTTACACGACGTTATCACTTCGTTCATCAACTGACATCGGTTGGCTGTTGTTATGACTGCACACGAGATAGGATTCCTCCCAAATTACGTTGCTCAAGGGGCCTGAAGATGGTGTAATGGAACAGCGAAACTGGTTCCGTAAATAAAGTAAATGCAAAAGCCACTGCTGCAAGTGTTTCAATTTTAGTTTCGTACTGAACAGCTGAAGGCCCTGTAACCACGTACTGCAACGATCTATTGCACAGAGGTTCCATATTTGTTCTATCGGGGACAGATCCTGCAGATCTTGCCGCCAACAGGAGTAACTCAACCTACGAAGACACTTCACAGTCACATAAGCCGTGCGTGGACGAGTAGTGTCCTGTTGAAAAATGGCACCATGATACTGCAGCATGACAGACAACGCAGGTGGACGCACAATGTCCGTGATGTAGCGTTGTTCCGTCAGAGATTCCTCAGTCACTACCACCCCTGATCTGAAGTCGTACCGTATGACTCACAACACCACAACGCCAGCAATAACATTGCCGTGCCTCTCCAAAACACTGGAAGAATGGGACCCTCCCCAGGTTGCCGCCACGCTCGCCGGCGATGGTCAGCCGGGGTAATAAAGAACTGTGATTCATAACTGAACACCATTCATCAGCATTCCCTGCTTCCCAGTCAAGCACGACTCCAAAAGCAGCGGTTTGTGATGAGGTGTTGACGGCAGCCTAGACGCGGCACGATAATTCCCTAGTCCAGCAGTCCTATCTCTGACCAATAGGTGGCAAGCGCAGATGTGAAGAGGTAACGATGTGCCTGATGCACAATATTATGATCCTTCTTTGTGGTGATCAGACATAATCGACCGGAGTGTTGATTAGAGTATGCCTGCCCTCACCTTCTCAGTCATTACAGCATCAGGCCATTGCCACATCCGAATGTCCCACAAATCTGATCACAGCACTATTCGACCAGTTGGCCACCCACAATGAAGCCCCTTTCAAACTGTGAACTGGTGTTGGCGCTGTTTCGCACAGGTATGTGGCATCTCGGTGTACTTCGTAGTGTTCACTGAACACCTGACGTTTTTCACCCCCCTTATGTACACTAAAACGCCTGGTAACAATACTAAACATGAACAACACAAGTGCACTCTGGTGGCGTTCCACGTGTTAATAAGAATTACAACTCGTAACTGTTTACATACTCGCCGATGGAGAGTACGTGTACAAAGTAACATTGTCACCTGACCGTGGTTTCTGGGTGCTTCACTTTTTTTTTTTGGACAGGTGGTGTAAATTGTCCATCTTCACAGTGTCAGTAACGTACGTCCTGTTCATTTACCAGTTTGATACCACGTATACATGACGTACGCTAGTTTGTTGATAATTTCTGTCAGTTTAGCCGCCAGGGATCACCGAGCGGTTCTAGGCGGTTCAGCCTGGAACCGCGCGACCGCTGCGGTCGCAGGTTCGAATCCTGCCTCGGGCATGGATGTGTGTGATGTCCTTAGGTTAGTTAGCTTTAAGTAGTTCTAAGTTCTAGGGGACTGATGACCTCAGATGTTAAGTCCCATAGCGCTCAGAGCCATTTGAACCATTTTTTATCAGTTTAAGGTTCAAATGGACCAGTTTTTAACACTTCTGGACTGACGATGAAGCCTAACGTTGAATCGTCGTAGATGTCACCAAAGACACCGAATAAGCGCAAGAGGACTAGGATACTGGAGAGAATCTGCCGTCCCCTTCTTGAGGCTATCATTTCGTCTTCCGTCTCAAGCGATCTGGGAAAACCTACTTCACGATCATCCTCCCCAATAAGCTCACTTTGCTGAATAGTAAGACATAGCCGTGCGTGTTCCTAAGATGGAGCAAAGCGAAGCCCAAGATCAAGAGTAAAACTAATCAGAAATCTTGTTCCAGACAACTCTAGACAGCAACTCTCAAAGTCATTCGTATTGACATACAGGCAATACTTGTTGCTGGAGGAATTTTACATAAATATGCAAAAGCTTTCGACAAGATGATCTCACTAATGTTTTGAGAGACCAAGAAAATCACCAACATTAACAGGTATAAAAATTTCATCACAGATGTGTCGCTATCATGTTTTGCTCATTCTCACAAGCGAATGCCTCTTTCATTAACTATTTGTTGTTATAAACAAGTTACCAGTGGCAAAAATCTCACAAATAATTAGAAATGGTATGCGTTCCTAGTCAAAACACCCTTTTTATGGTGCATGTGCAGAATTCCAGTCACATCGAAACGTTTTCACGATTTATCAGTTGAAATTACTTATCAGACGACCTGTAGTTAATGACCCATCAGCGTCCATTTTGCTTGTCGCAAACTAATCATTACTCTGCACTGAATTCCATTTCATCCCGTAATATGGTTTCGGAGAGTTCCCTATATCTGTAGTCCAAGAGTGGTTAACAGTGCGATAGCGTATTGTTCGAGTACCCAGAAAATTACTTACAGCATTGTATTAAAATAGACTAGAATTCTCGACCGCGTGCCAGAGACGACTGTTCCGATGGACACGATAGTGCGGAGAGCTTCCTACTAGGACATCTTCCGAGAAACGGCGCTACGCTATTTCTGACCGCGAGGCAGCGGACGTGGTGCCCCGCAAAACATGGGCTGCTGCTCTTCCTCCGCTTTGAAGAAGTGCAGAACTCCCCGGGGCGGGCGTCTCCTGTAGAACTTCCTCGTGTACCCAGTCAACTGCCTTTTTTCCCGGTACGTCAAAGGATAGAAGCTGCGCGGCAGCATCCTGATTCATCTACTCAACAGATCTCACCATCTGTACCACGACCACAAGCTGTTAGTTCCGCAAGTGAGGGCCATTCGCTACTGAACAAAATGTTTCATTTCATATTTGCGACAAAACAATTTGCATCTACTAGCAGGATAATTACCTTCTTCATCTCTTTGTATGTTCCAGTCCGGCGCAAATGTGGACTGTTCCACACATACTATGTGATCAAAATTATCCGGACACCTGGCTGAAAATCACTTACAAGTTCATGGCACCCTCCATCGATAATGCTGGAATTCAATATGGTGTTGGCCCACCGTCAGTCTTGATGACAGCTTCCACTCCCGCAGGCATACGTTCCATCAGGTGCTGGAAGCCTTCTTGGGGAATGGCAGCCCATTCTTCACAGAGTACTGCACTGAGGAGAGGTATCGATGTCGGCCGGTGAGGTTTAGCACGAAGCCGGCGTTCCAAAATATCCGAAAGGTGTTCTACAGGATTCAGGTCAGGACTGAGTGCAGGCCAGTCCATTACAGGGACGTTGTTGTGTAACCTCTTCGCCACAGGCCGTGCGTTATGAACAGGTGCTCGATCATGTTGACAGATGCAATCGCCATCCCCGAATTGCTCTTCAACAGTGGGACGCAAGAAGGTGCTTAAAACATCAATGAAGGCCTGTGCTGTGATAGGGCCACGCAAAGCAACAAGGGGTGCAAGCCCCCTCCATGGATAACACGACCACACCATAACACCACCGCCTCCGAATTTTACTGTTAGCGCTACACACGCTGGCAGATGACGTTCACCGGGCATTCGCCATAACCACACCCCGCCATCGTATCGCCACATTGTGTACCGTGATACGTCACTCCACACAACGCTTTTCTACTGTTCAGTCATCCAATGTTTACGCTCCTTACAACAAGCGAGCCGTCGTTTGGCATTTACCGACGTGAGGTGTGGCTTATGAGCAGACGCTCGACCATGAAATCAGAGTTTTCTCACCCCCCGCATAACTGTCATATTACTTGCAGTGGATCCTGATGCAATTTGGAATTCCTGTGTGATGGTCTGGATAGATGTCTGCCTATTACACATTATGAGCCTCCTCAACTGTTGGCAGTCTCTGTCAGTCGATAGACGAGGTCGTCCTGTACGCTTTTGTGCTTTACGTGTCCTTTCATGTTTCCACTTCACTATCATATCGGAAACAGTGGACCTAGAGATGTTTAGGAGTGTGGAAATTTCGCGTACAGACGTGTGACACAAGTGACATCCAATCACCTGACCACGTTCGAAGTCCGTGAGTTCCGCGGAGCGCCCCATTCTGCACTCTCACGATGTCTACTGACAACTAAGGTCGCTGATATGGAGTACCTGGCAGTAGGTAGCAGCACAATGCCCCTAATATCAAAAACGTATGTTTTTGGGCGTTTACGGATACTTTTGATCACATAGAGTAAGTAGCGATTCACTAACTGAACTATCCGTTGTTAGTACAAAATTGTGCAGACTCCATTTCCTACTTTTCTGTCGTGGAACTAAAGCTATTTATGCCGGTACCATTAGCAGTTCTCAATTAGACAAGTCCAACTGTACGTTGTTCAGCGAAAAAATTAGTTTTCTTTGAGTTTTGTTTCATTTTGTTGCGTAGCGCACGGCGGTCACTTTTCATTGCCCTGCGGTTGACTTATATTGCTATGAAATTCTGTTCTGATGGCAGGAATCTTTTGTTCCCTTGCGGAAAACAATCTCGTAAATTAAGGAAAAAAAATAAAGGAACACCATTTAGCGGGGACTTCGTCTTCTTCGTCTGGAAAGAAATACAACTATGTTTAACACGAGTCGGAAAATCTTTGGGCTAGAAGCATTTGTGTTGTTACTCTTACCAAAGGTAAAATAGCGCGAATATCGTAAAATGAAAGACGTTTTATCAATACATATATGTGCAAAAGACTTCTGTTTCAGTGTATTATCAATATTATACGTTACAGTTATTATATGATACAAACAGATTAATAACTGATTGTACAGAAGTGCTATACTGTGCAAAACAACCTACATATTCAGTTCTGACATCTGGCAACATGCTGCATGACCTCCCCTGAGAGGGTCATATGAATCAATACGTCCTCTTTATTCATTGGTCTTCTTTCCACTTCACTTCTGGCTCACAGTCTTTAGAGGAAAGCTATTTCTAATGGAACGTTGATTGAATTCTTCGTCTGTGTTAGCAGAACATGATCAATTATATACATATATTCTCGGCGTTATTTAACAACTTTTACTTATAGAAAACCTAATAATAGATTCCATCTAATGCCTTTATAGCATTTCTATTTGGTCAATGTAGATTCGCTTGTCATATCTTAATGAAGAGTTGCAAAGCTTGGAGATGCATTAGAACTGTGATGTGGTTGGCATCACTGCAGAAACACGTCAACATAGCTTCATTGTGTCACTCTTCCACATAATTTTGCTAACGCACACACATCGCATGCATCGAGCAACTGTTAATCAGTAAATCTGTCCATACTACCGTGCATCACTGGGTCACTTAGAACCAAAATACTCAGAAAATACCGCTGGATATTCTTCGAAATTATGTCGGAGGAGTTGTACATCCTGTGTATGTGATAATATAGCATATACTTGTACAAAAAGTGACGTGACCTAATAAGAATGAAAGCCGCTATAAATCTATATGTCCTTTTAAACGAGCGAGTTCCTTGTCTCGACCGACTACTCGTTGCAAGTGGGCCTAACGCAGCGTCGCCTCTCACGCGTGATCGTTTTCGTTTACGCACCAGAGCAAAAAGTGCGCGTATTGTGAGAACTCTGTTATGCAGTTTGGCACCTGAACGGCGTGAGGGAGGTTATGAAGGACTATCCATATTGCGAATAAATGGAAATAGTAATAGAATATAGGAACAAGCAATAATAACAGGGTTCATTAATGACCGAAGCAATATTCATTGTTGATGTTTTTGAAGGTCATAGCACAAATTGTCCACACTCCTAAGAATTGAAAGAGTAGTAAACGACTCGTCTAAATATTTCAAAACTTCTAGATTTATCTGCCCAAAAAAATATATGTATACTAAGAAAGACGTTAAATAATATTTAAAATGCCGTAAACAGCACCTTTTTTTCTTTATCCTTTGTACAGAAAACAATTTTTCCTCGTTAAATAGGACTGATTTTTTCGCTGTTGAATCATTTTCATGGAAAATGCTAGTGTATTCACGTTCTTTTTTTTACGCTACTGTGGGCCTTGCCTTTGTACTTTGTTACTTTGAAACGTAAATTCCTTCTCGATCTCAGATACTTTGTCTCTCTTGTGCATTATAGTTGAAAATGCTGCATGCTCTCGTGCAACCCTTGCAATACGGCACGCAAAACGAACCAAACAATAAAGTAAAGATTAATAGGGTGACCATATTTTCTTCGGACAAAAGTGGGACTTTCATACATTTTCTTTGCCAAAAAGTGGGACAATTTTTATTTCTCGGTAAATATCACTTTTAATGCTAACATTTCTACTTCCACTGCAAATATAGCCTTCACTGATATTTGTGTGTGTGTGTGTGTGTGTGTGTGTGTGTGTGTGCAAAACCAAACAAAGAATGGAAAGACTGGAAAAAAGTACATTTCAAGTTTTCAGAAATTTAATTATTAAGAAATGTAACATTTCTAACACAAAATGTAGAAACACATGCAGTAACAATCACTACAAAAAAAGTTCTTAGTGAACACAAGGAATTTATGGTTTTGTGGATTCCACAGTGCAATCGTATTTCTTCGAAGATGAAATTTCATTCAGCAACTCAGGTTTGCCTATTAGGTATGAATAGAAGTCAGTGCAACTGTATTTACTGAAGTTTAAACAGGTCAGTAAAATACACTTAACGCTCCTCACCGTAAATCAATTCCTCTCATCTGTTCACTGTGACGATAGTAAGCTGAAAACTCTTGCAACATTTGCATTGTGGGCAGGGAGTGAAAAGAAGTACTGCGCTATATTAGGCGATTCTCTGAACTGTCCATTACACTGGCAAGATCTGAAAAACCTACACCATTTTTCATGTGCCATCAACTGATTCCATTGTTCGCTGTCTGTTTCCACTTGTTGTTTTACAAATGACTGTACATGAACTATTTAATCAAATAAGAGGCTGTCATTTACTAGAATGCCATTTTAATTTAGCCACATTAAAGTATTTTCAACTACTGACCATTCTGGTGGTTCTGTGAGTATCATCCATGAGAATACAGAAAACTCAGCTATTCCCTGTAACCATGAGGATAAATAGTCTACTGAAGCATCATAAAACGTTGATACTGCTATGTCAAATTTCTTAACAGACTGGTCATCACAATCATTCAGCAGTTTTTTTACACTTAGTTGTACAAAATGTTCATGTTTCCTTGAATTTAGACTTATTAAAGCTTTATTTAAGACTGCTAACACTTCACATATGGAATTATTGTGTTTCTCAATGCTCAGAATGGATTGTTGGAAAACACTCATTTGTGAATGTACAAAAAGTAAATAAAATTCATTTATAGGATCACTGAAAAAACTCTTTAAGATTGCAGGGAACTTTGAGTTAGACTGTGACAAAAAGTAAGATTCCAAGGTTCATACATTTTCAAGATCCTTTCTATGGCTGGCAACAATGAAAGGCACCTTGTTTTGGAAAAGGAAAGTAAATTTTTGTACGTGACACAATCAAATTCACAGAATTCAGGGAGTTCTGCAACACGAACAGAAAAAAATATGAAAATGGTTGTACAACTTCATGACAATGCAGTCAATGTCAACAGGTAAAACATCACAAGCACTTTGAAGTGTGTTATAAATAACATGTGCTGGACAGCCTATGCCAACAATGTTAGTTTTTTAATTTTTCTTTCAGATGTATGAAAACATTATTACCCTCTTTCTTCATTAACCTCCCAAAATGACAGTTAGTATTGTTTGCACCAAATGCAACACACTTTGAGATGACACTGAATGACTGCATAACATGAGAAAGATAATTTGAAATTGTTTCGGACGTTTCGTTCTGCAGTTCATCAAGATCAAGCAATTTCGTCTGCAGTCCACCCTCACTTACAGAAAAATACTGAACTATCACAGGAAAAATTTTGTGATGCCCATGGGTGCTGGCATCAGTAGATATTGAAAAGTATTTTGCACTGTTTACAGCAGCTATTACCTGTTTCTGGGAGCTATCACATTGTTGATAATTGCTTCACACTTTGTTCTTCCACACGAAACATTTTCTGCAATCTTAGAATCAGGAATTTTTTTTTGTTTAGTTGAACACTGCAGTCATTAGAACGATAGCTTTGGTGGTGTTTAACAACATGGAATGACAGGGTTCCTTCTGCTGCAGCTGCGTTTATCTGATCCTGTGTATTTGAAAATACAAAATATCTCGTCATTTTTTGCGAGGAACCTGCCGATCGAAGATTCTTCCCGTGTTTCTCTGATTCCATATGATGCTTGAGATCTGCAGCACCACCATGAGACACGGATACAGCACAGTTAAATTTTGCTGAACAGTCTTTGTCTGTAGAGTGAAACAAGGAAATTTCCTCTGAAGCTCTTCCGAAAACTTTGATTTTCGTTTAGTCATCGCCACGATGTGCTAGCACTTCACGAAACTGATACTGAGTGCTGACAACAATGGCAAGCAAAAGCAAAGAAAATAAGAGTACGCAACAATTATAGTGCTTAAGCTGTACATTACCAGGGGGTACCAATGAACGGAATGTCAGTTTCAATTGATAGTTTATAAAATCGACACTCAGAAAATATTGTAACCATTTTGCAAATGTCTGAAAATAATCCTTGAAAATCGGGAAAAATTGCTTGTTTTAAAAAAAAGTCGGGACAAATTTTTGAGCCTCAAAAAACGGGACAATCCCGATTAACCGGGACGTATGGTCACCCTAAAGATTAAGAACACACAAAAGCACAAAATTCATTACTGTAACAGGAGTCAGCACGGAGGGAATAGGTTAGTTTCTGATAAGGCGATGCCACGGTTGCCTGCTTCTACGCATGTGCAGTCTGCGAGGTACTCCACACTCGGCACTGTCAATTGGTAACTGACGTCACTATCCCACCTGCGGGGTTGGTTGGCAGCTGGTCTACAAGCAAACACATGACGTGCACACACAACCAGTAACTGAATTCGATCGGAGAGTCGCTCATGTAAATCACGGGCTTAGGTGATTGTTGCGCTGCACGAAAATTACAACAGATATCTTCCCTTAGCGGAAATATGCTCTAAGACGGCCTATAATTACGAGACGCAGCGTAAAACCGAGTGGTAAAACAGAAGGAGTCAATAACGACTAAGGTGTAGACGTGAAGTACTTACTGGAGAGTACGGCGGGAGCTGGCGGTAGGCGCAAGGCCGGAATCCTCGCTGCGGCATAGCGCGGCTGCAGGCAGGTCCGCGTCTGACTGAACGGATATGTTTGTGTGCGCCGGCTGCCGGCTTCTGGAGAGCGCGGGCAGGTACACGCGCTTTGGGGGTACGGGACTGTCCTGTCCCACAGGAGGGCCATTAAGCCGGCCGGGCCCGCCTTTGTCCGCCGCATGCCACAGGGGCCGAGGGAACCTTCCGCGTCAGCTGGATAGCAGCCCTGTCTCTAATACTGTACTTTCGCACGCGGTGCGTTTGAAGACTTCAGCGTCTCGTCGACAGGTTAGTCACAGCAGGTGGAATATTGGCTGGCAGTGGAAATGAAGGTGTGGTGTCACCGCCAGACACCACACTTGCTAGGTGGTAGCTTAAATCGGCCGCGGTCCATTAGTACATGCCGGACCCGCGTGTCGCCACTGTCAGTACTTGCAGACCTAGCGCCACCACATGGCAGGTCTAGAAAGACGGACTAGCACTCGCCCCAGTTGTACGGACGACATTGCTAGCGACTAGACGTACGAAGCCTTCCTCTCATTTGCCGAGAGACAGTTAGAATAGCCTTCAGCTAAGTCCATAGCTACGACCTAGCAAGGCGCAGTTAATCATATCTGGAGAGTCTTACTTGTATTCATCATAAATGAAGTATACCACAAGGATAATAAAGTTAAGTAAACCGACATTACGTTATTTTCTTTATAGCATTTATGAAGTATCCTGTTCCAGAACTCACGCCAGCCGGCGTGTGTGTACGCGTGCCTATCGGTAACCTCACCATGTGTCTAGACTGTCTTGTATAGACACAACAAAACATGACGACGAGTTAAAAAAGGGTTTTGTTCTTTCTACTTGCTTACATTTGCTTGTGTCATGGCTTCGCCACAATCTCCAGATGTACTGTCCGAATTTTATCGCTTGCAGAATCAGCAGACGCAGGCGTTATTGGATGCCCTGGGACAGCTCGTCCAGGGTCAACGTGCGCTGCAAAACGATGCGGCCGCCGCCGCTTCGCCGCTCCCGCAGCCACAACATGCAGTTGCACCGCCGTTTCGCAACTTTGACGCGGCGCAGGAAACATGGCCGGAGTGGTCCCGACAGTTTGGATTCCATCTCGCCGCCTACAGAATTCAAGGTAACGAGCGGCAGCCTCACTTATTGTCTTGTGTAGGCGTGCAAACGTACCGTGTGATAGTGAAATTGTTTCCCCGACGCGACGTAGCAACTCTGTCCTACGACGAAATTGTGTCGGCTTTAGATGCCTATTTCAAAGAAACAGTTAATGTGGTTGCAAAACGGTATACGTTCTTTCGTACGAAACGTACGGCCGGTCAAACTAATAGGGAGTGGGTTGCAACTTTGCAAGGCCTTACTAGGGATTGTGAATTTCAGTGTGACTGTGGCCTTCCTTATTCAGATACAATGGTGCGTGATGCAATAGCACAGAACGTTTCTGATGTTCGCATAAGGGAACAGATTTTGAAACTAGTTAATCCCTCCCTTCAACAAGTGATAGACATATTGGATAGGCAAGACACACTTGACTGTGCTCAGGAATCTTTTGAAGCTTCGCCAGCAGTGTGTAACATTAACCGGCCCGCTGGACGCGCTGCGCGGCCCGGTAACCGGCCCTCGCGCACTTCGACGCAGCTGCCGCCGCGCTCTAAACAAGGTGTGCCTCGCCAGCCCGCAAATGCAGTGAAATCATGCCCGCGGTGTGCTACTAGACATTCGCGTGAAAATTGCCCGTCACGCCAAGCTATTTGCTTTTACTGTCACAAGAAAGGACATGTTCAAAGTGTTTGCCAGAAAAAGCCCAGTTGTACGGACGACATTGCTAGCGACTAGACGTACGAGGCCTTCCTCTCATTTGCCGAGAGACAGTTAGAATAGCCCTCAGCTAAGTCCATAGCTACGACCTAGCAAGGCGCAGTTAACCATATCTGGAGAGAGTCTTACTTGTATTCACCATAGAGATGTACCACACAAGAGAATAAAGTTAAGTATATGAGACGCTCCGTTCTTTTCTTATTAGCATTCATTAAGTATCCTGTTCCAGAACTCACGCCAGCCGGCGTGTGTGTACGCGTGCCTATCGGTAACCTCACCCTGTGTCTAGACTGTCTTGTATAGACACAACAGAAGGCATTCCTTGCGGTTCAGCACCGCCACTTAGTAATCGAGACACTAGCTAACGGACTGCTGGACCACATTTGTGCCTGGATTGTGAAATTGCCATCAAGTAGAATTCAACAAGTCATTCTTAACGGGACGAAATCGAAAGATGTAAATTAGTGCCGTGCTTGAGCACAACTCGACCTGTTCAAGCAGTTGACGTCACAGTTCGAGAAACCTCGTGCTTTGCTCGAGTTTTCGATTGTCGAACGATCTAGCGACTTCTATACGTACTACATGGTGTTATTAATACACTATGGATTTTAATCATAAAATAACGGTGAAACACGAACTGCGGTATCATTTGTAGTACAGGTCATATGCCGGCCGGAGTGGCCGAGCGGTTCTAGGCGCTACAGTCTGGAGCAGCGCGACCGCTACGGTCGCAGGTTCGAATCCTGCCTCGGGCATGATGTGTGTGACGTCCTTAGGTAAGTTAGGTTTACGCAGTTCTAAGTTCTAGGGGACTGATGACCTCAGCAGTTAAGTCCCATAGTGCTCAGAGCCATTTTTGAACAGGTCATATGTAAAAACAGCCGCTAGGAGTCTATCATGGTTTAATCTAATTATCGAGCTTCCAAGCTTCATGTCACCTACATCTACGTGATTACTCTGCTATTCACAATAAAGTGCCTCGCAGAGGGTTCAATGAGCCACCTTCAAGCTGTCTCTCTACCGTTCCACTCTCGAACCGCACGCGGAAAAAACGAGCACTTAAATTTTTCTGTGCGAGCCCTGATTTCTCTTATTTTATCGTGATGATCATTTCTCCCTATGTAGGCGGGTGCCAACAGAATGATTTCGCAATCGGAGAAGAAAACTGGTGATTGAAATTTCATGAGAGGATCCCGTCGCAACGAAAAACGCCTTTGTTTTGATGATTGCCACTCCAATTCACGTATCATGTCTGTGTCACTATCTCCCCTAGTTCGCGATAATACAAAACGAGCTGCCTTTCTTTGTACTTTTTCGATGTCATCCGTCAGTCCTACCTGATGCGGCTTCCACACCGCACAGCAATGCTCCAGAACAGGGCGGACAAGCGTGGTGTATGCAGTCGCTTTAGTTGCACCTTCTAAGTGTTCTGCCAATGAATCGCAGTCTTTGGTTTGCTCTACCCACAATATTATCTATGTGATCGTTCCAATTTAGGTTATTTGTAATTGGAATCCCTAAGTATTTAGTTGAATTTACAGCCTTCAGATTTGTATGACTTATCGCGTAATCGGAATTTAGCTGACGTCTTTTAGTACTCATGCCGGCCGGTGTGGCCGTGCGGTTAGAGGCGCTTCAGTCTGGAACCGCGTGACCACTACGGTCGCAGGTTCGAATCCTGCCTCGGGCATGGATGTGTGTGATGTCCATAGGTTAGTTAGGTTTAATTAATTCTAAGTTCTAGGCGACTGATGACCTCAGAAGTTGAGTCGCATAGTGCTCAGAGCCATTTGAACCATTTTTTAGTACTCATGTGAATAACTTCACACTTTTCCTTATTCAGGGTCAATTGCCACTTTTCGTACCATGCAGATATCTTATCTAAATCATTTTGTAAGTCGTTTTGATATCTGATGACTTTACAAGATGGTAAATGACAGCATCATCTGCAAACAATCTACTCGTAAGACAGCTACTCATATTGTCTCCTATGTCGTTAATATAGATCAGGAACAATAGAAGGCCTATAACACTTTCTTGGGGTACGCCGGATATTACTTCTGTTTTAATCAATGACTTTCCGTCTATTACTACGAACTGGGACCTTTCTGACAGGAAATCACGAATCCAGTCGTCCTGCGATTTAGTGACGCTTGTTGGTACTTTTTCCACAACGTGTCTGACCACCGTTATTTATTCTCGCGATCATAATTACAATCAATTTAATATGATTTATTTCCTTTATTAGTCGTTCAGTTCCCAATAGATTTTCTTTCTTGTTTCATCTTAATGTTATCATCTTGTTTTAAAGCTGATTAACTTATTTACACGTTATATATATATATATATATATATGTATATATAGGGTGTTACAAAAGGGTACGAGCAAACTTTCAGGAAACATTCCTCACACACAAATAAAGAAAAGATGTTATGTGGACATGTGTCTGGAAACGCTTAATTTCCATTTCAGAGCTCATTTTAGTTTCGTCAGTATGTACTGTACTTCCTCGATTCACCGCCAGTTGGCCCAATTGAAGGAAGGTAATGTTGACTTCGGTGCTTGTGTTGACATGCGACTCATTGCTCTACAGTACTAGCATCAAGCACATCAGTACGTAGCATCAACAGGTTAGTGTTAATCACGAACGTGGTTTTGCAGTCAGTGCAATGTTTACAAATGCGGAGTTAGCAGATGCTCATTTGATGTATGGATTAGCACGGGGCAATAGCCGTGGCGCGGTACGTTTGTATCGAGACAGATTTCCAGAACGAAGGTGTCCCGACAGTAAGACGTTGGAAGCAATTGATCGGCGTCTTAGGCAGCACGGAACATTCCAGCCTGTGACTCGCGACTGGGGAAGACCTAGAACGACGAGGACACCTGCAATGGACGAGGCAATTCTTCGTGCAGTTGACGATAACCCTAATGTCAGCGTCAGAGAACTTGCTGATGTACAAGGTAACGTTGACCACGTCACTGTATGGAGAGTGCTACGGGAGAACCATTTGTTTCCGTACCATGTAAAGCGTGTGCAGGCACTATCAGCAGCTGATTGGCCTCCACGGGTACACTTCTGCGAATGGTTCATCCAACAATGTGTCAATCCTCATTTCAGTGCAAATGTTCTCTTTACGGATGAGGCTTCATTCCAACGTGATCAAATTGTAAATTTTCACAATCAACATGTGTGGGCTGACGAGAATCCGCACGCAGTTGTGCATTCACGTCATCAACACAGATTTTCTATGAACGTTTGGGCAGGCATTGTTGGTGATGTCTTGATTGAGCCCCATGTTCTTCCACCTACGCTCAATGGAGCACGTTATCATGATTTCATACGGGATACTCTACCTGTGCTGCTAGAACACGTGCCTTTACAAGTACGACACAACATGTGGTTCATGCACGATGGAGCTCCTGCACATTTCAGTCGAAGTGTTCGTACGCTTCTCAACAACAGATTCGGTGACCGATGGATTGGTAGAGGCGGACCAATTCCATGGCCTCCACGCTCTCCTGACCTCAACCCTCTTGACTCTCATTTATGGGGGCATTTGAAAGCTCTTGTCTACGCAACCCCGGTACCAAATATAGAGACTCTTCGTGCTCGTATTGTGGACGGCTGTGATACAATACGCCATTCTCCAGGGCTGCATCAGCGCATCAGGGATTCCATGCGACGGAGGGTGGATGCATGTATCCTCGCTAACGGAGGACATTTTGAACATTTCCTGTAACAAAGTGTTTGAAGTCACGCTGGTACGTTCTGTTGCTGTGTATTTCCATTCCACGATTAATGTGATTTGAAGAGAAGTAATAAAATGAGCTCTAACATGGAAAGTAAGCGTTTCCGGACACATGTCTTCATAACATACTTTCTTTCTTTGTGTGTGAGGAATGTTTCCTGAAAGTTTGGCCGTACCTTTTTGTAACACCCTGTATATATGAACAGCGAAATGATCATTTGTAGCTCATTTAGTAAATTATTATTGTTTCTAACAGTCAAATAAACATTATATAGGCTTGAGAGTAGAGTAATATTTTTAAAGGATAGTACTCTCCTATTTGATTCTTAGCTTTACATAATAAAGTCACCGTAAGTATTTATCCAGGGTGAGTCTCCCAAGAGTCGTCAGGCTCATTTTCTCGGTTGTTTCAGCAGATGTCTGCAATTTCGTTCTCGCATTGTGTAGCTAGAGTCAGCCCAAAAAATAGTGCTCTTCACGTCTTTCAAACGAAGCCTAGTATCTGCGGAAAGCGTCGGTTCATGTCCTGTTACAAAGGAAATGATTTTCAATTCGGAATTTTACGTGCCCATTCCATAGAGCGGTCCCAGATTGGTCTAGTGCCATATCCGCTTTATTGACACGTAATAAGGAGGACAGTGAAACACTAAAAATAAAGGGCAATCCAACAGCGAGTCAATAGCGCTGCATGTTTGGCGGTAGGAGTCAGCGCGGGCCAGAGCAGTGCCGTCGATGCTACGATACCTACCCTCTTCGAATTTTTCTTTCACCTTCAGCACTAATCAATAAACCAAATATTGGAGCAGAGTAATCTGGGGCCGCTCTATCAAACGGACACGGAAAAACTCCGCTCTAAAGATCATTTCGTTTGTAACGGGAAGCAAATCGACGCTCTCCATCGAGGATGGGCTTCGCATGAAAGACGTAAAGAGCACTGTTTGTTTGAGCTGACTCCTACTAAACAACGCAAAAACGAAATTGAAAATATGTGCTGAAACATCAGATCGAAACGCCTGATGACACTGTACATGGTATCCATATATATTGTGCGACAGCTGTTACTGTAAATTAGATCAAACTCAACAGGAGGTTCTATGGTTAATATGTTCAGCTTTATTTCACTGAACATCATTGTGGCAGTGTTTTAGTTCCTCGCTGTCGCCTGCTGTTGCACCGCGTGAGTCAAATGTTACGTGATTGTTCGAGCAGCGCTCGATACTGTATCGAGCTCTACGGTGTCTCGGGAAATCTCGAGCTCGTTCGAACGAGAGTATCGTTTGCCCAGTCCAACCTTTGAGAGGATCCGAAGAGAATTACTGTTTGCAGCATACAGGGAGAACTCGAACACCACCGACAAAATTTAGATGGTTCTTCAAGAAGAATTTTGGTCTAGGGCGATCCGTGGTCAACAGCGGCTCATTACAGAGTAATTGCAGTTCGTCTGATGTTTTACCTTCACTTATCTTTGTATCAGTATTGCACTGAAAATATCTGCACAAGAGTACAGAAGTGCGATGGTATTGGCTGTGTGTCTCCTCTGAAAACAAACCTGTTCAATTCAGTTACGGTTGCAGGAAAAATGTGAGGAACACGGAAAGAGAATCGTCGTCAGAACGACCGATTCAGCATATAGAACAGTCAAAACAACCTTCGGTGCAATTAAAATCAAAGTTGTCAACGTTGAGAGTACAAAACGAATTCCTCTGTCAAACTGAGAGGAGAAGGCGGTTACGTGGGAAGAGTACATTGAAGGACTCTGCGAGGAGAAGAGGTGTCTGCAGTCTTAGCAGGACAACTGGGAGTCTATTTGGGCGACATAGGGAATTCCGTATTAGAGTCGGAGCTTAACACAACTTTGGAAGATGTGCGCCGAAATAAGATCGAAGGGACAGATAACATTCCTTTGGAACTTATAAAAACATTGGAGTTAGTGACAACCGCAACAATCAAGTTGGTGTGTAGAATCTATGAGACTGGAGACATACCAACGCACTTCCGTAAGATATCCACAGGATCCCGAGGATAGGAAGGGCAGATATATGCGAGGATAATCGCACAATCGCTTAAAACTTCATAATCCACATAAGAATGGAAAAGAAAACGGAAGATGCTGTCACTTTGGCTCAGGGACCAAAGAGGCAGTTCAGTCGTTGCACTTGATAATGGAAACAAAACTTAGGAAAAATAAAGAAATTGGCGATTGGTCTCAGTATAAATATGCAACCAGTCACTTTTTTGGATTTTAGATACGATTTACTGTACCATTAACTAGTTTTCGAGGCACTGGACGCTCGTCATCAGATGGAGGTGTTACAGGAACATGATATCGTGGACCGAGTGTAGCTAAACGCTGTAGTGATGGTGTTGGCGAAATGAACAAAATTTAGTAATAGGTAACGAAACGTTTATGAATGAGAAATGTTACGTTTTCAGCACTTACAGTGCACTGAATCATAGTACCCATTGCAAATCGTTTCCCATAATTAACATTCTCAGATGTATATATAAATATGAACAGTATTTAGCTGCACTTGGTTTCACACTGTTTCACAGAATGTAAACATTGGATGTGAATACAAAGAATATGTACGCAATAGATATCACAGTTTGTTACATCATCATCTTTGGCCTGAGATACAATGTGCTACAGAATAAATATTTAGAAGTACGGATAATAATATTTAAGAGACTCTGACGGTGTGTTCTTAAATTAGCAATATACATGTAATGTAGATTAATAAGATACACGACAGCTAAATACACAGAGTGAGATATTTACTATGTAACTGAAGATTCAAATGGTTCAAATGGCTCTGACTTAACATCTGCGGTCATCGGTCCCCTAGACTTAGAACTACTCAAACCTAACTAACGACATCATGCATATCCATGACCGAGGCAGGATTCGAACCTGCGACCGTAGCGGTCTCGCGGTTCCGGACTGAAGCGCCTAGAACCGCTCGGCCACACCGGCTGGCTGTAACTGAAGAGTGAATGAGTCACAGCATGCCATATTTGTTACATGACTAAGAGAATATAATTTACGCAGGTGAATGAAGATTGCTTATCATCATCTTTTTTGTGTTTTGGTACGAGGATGTCTCGAGAATTCTGGAAGAAAAGAAGTTTGAGGATTTGACGACCTAAAAAGCGTTAGACAATATAGAATGGCGCAAGGCGTTTGAAATTCTGAGAAGGGCAGGTATAAACTGTGGGGAAAGATGGGTAAAAAGGAGGGACAGTATTACACGACATGTGTTAAGTCATCAGGTTACTAGAGGGATATGGAGAGGGAAAAACTGTAGGGACAGACGGACATTAGAATATCCGCAACAAATTATTGAGGGGACTGGCTGTTGGTGCCATTCTGAGTTGAAGAGGTTGGCACATGAGAGATAGTGACAGGCAGCAACAAACTAGTGAGAATAAAATACCCCCTCCGCCCCCTCCCTCGCTCAAAAAAAAGAAGGCATCTATCAGGACCAAAAAATTAAAAGGAAAGGAAAACCAGCGCTTTCCATTGGTTTGTTTGCAGCTATATGGTCACTGAGAGAAAAAAACGGCGAAGTACATTTCCTACGATAATTTTCGGTAGGTAGCTATTTGAGTACATGCATTTTAGCTCGCCATTATGGAGACAAAAAAGGCTTACAACGAGACAGACAGAAAGAGACTCGGTACCCCTTTTTCTTCTCACCGTTGGACGGGTGGGGGAATCGCTTAACATTTAGTGTACTCAAGATCACTATCTACTAATCCCGTTGTCACTTGTGACTTGTCACTGCTGCTTATAGCGTGCCCGAGCACAACTATGCACTGAAGTCACACGGTCAACCTTGAAATTCCAAAGGCGTGAGTTCGGTGTTTCCCTTTCCATTTAACGAATGGGAGCTGAAGAGCTTACATCAGAACAGTAGTAATGTTTAAGGTTTTAGGGGCGAGGATTGCGCTGGGCACGGGAGAGCACAAGGCCGAGCAGGATCCATGAATTATTCATCAGCCGAAAGCAGAGCCGCGGCACGCAGCTTTTCCTTCACGGAGGCGCGCAGTCGCTTCTTGGAAGCGTTTCTCCCCTTCCGGGTAGCTCCAAACGGGATGCTGCGCCAGCGGACGCGTCACCGCACAGCTCCAAACAGCGCCTGGTGTTGCCCTGTACTCGCCTCCCAACGTCGTGAAGCCCAGTTTCGTGATCAAGCTTCGATGGCTTTGTAATCTTCAACCAGCTTTTACAGCCACAAAATCTTACAACCTCTCTTATCTTTATCGCTCTGTTGACCAAGAGCGGAAACAAAACTTAGCAACGTGAGCATGCAGCTGGGTAAATCGTAACTTGGTTTACAGTGCTTGTGTCGGACCCACCTAATGTGCACTACAGTCAAGAAAAATTCGGCTTCGAGACAGACCCTAGCTGTTTATTAAATTAATAATTGTTGTGCTTGGAATTACGGGACTGAGTCTAAAAAAACTCGGTAGTTATTAAGACTGGAGGGTTTAGTTCCCGAATTATAAGTACTGGCAGTGCCTTTGGTGAATGGACGCCGATCAAAATGCCGCTCGCTCCAAGCCAGAGTGTAGAGCGTAGTTCCGTTTCTATGTTAGTGATAGTAGTGAGAGAGAGAAGACACAGTACCGTTGCACAGCAAATTCGTTTTAAATTAACTGAACGTCTTCATCCAACGGAAGATGTCTCATATCCTCACTCCATGAGACATTGCTGGTGAAACTTCTTTATTTAAATGAGTGTGTCTGTACATAAATTGTTGAATGACTGAGAACATGAAACTTCAACGTCATTTGATTCTGAAACAGCTGAGTAAAACTGAACGTACGGAGCCTACTTTATCTTTACTTTTTCTTATCATGTCAAAACTGACTCACAATATTTTAGCGCGACGGAATCTGACTGCTCAAAAAATTACAACCTGAGTTCAGATAATGAATTCAAAAGAATGGCCCTGACTAAAAAGAAACCTTAACAATAACCTATACATTTCATTAAGCACTTACCTCACAAAATTCTTCATTACGCGAACTACTGAAATACTGTGAGCGTCAATGCTGAGAGCTAAATGAAAGATTCTATCTACTAAAGCCACTAACTACTGATAGGCATGTGGTTAGCAAAGGAAAGATTTTGTTGCAAACCAAATAACGTATTTTTTACCTTAATAATGTGACATACAGTTCAAACGCGAATATAAATCGTCATTGACATCCAGTACAAAGATATATAATCATGAATAATTTTCAATCTCCAAGTCGGATACTTCCAGATCGTTAGCCTACGCTAACACTTCAGACCCCTACCCTGCATCAATGCTAACTTCTCGCATTTAACACCCATCACTGCTGGCTGTTCACCTCCAACTACCCAACAGTACTCCCATCACTGCTGGCGACTAATTCCCAACTGCCCAACACTATTGGCCATTAATTTCCAACAATGAATCCAACCAGCCACAGAGTCTCTTACAAAGAAAGCGCAGTCAGATCCAATGCAAAGCGCTACACAGTGCCACAATGCAGCCAACACAGAAGCAGCCCACTTACACAGGAATACTGAAGATATAACCCCTACAGTGACACACAACTTGAGAATATGTTACTACCTATTCTCCAATTGCCGGGCAAGTACTAATAATTAGAGTTCCTTCCAGCATATCATTCTAACTCTTTACCTACTGATGAAACGTAACATTATTGATGTGCAGCCGGCCGGTGTGGCCGAGCGGTTCTAGGCGCTACAGTCTGGAACCGCGCGACCGCTACGGTCGCAGGTTGGAATCCTGCCTTGGGCATGGATGTGTCTGATGTCCTTAGGTTAGTTAGGTTTAAGTAGTTCTAAGTTCTAGGGGACTGATGACCTCAGACGTTAAGTTCCATAGTGCTCAGAGCAATTTGAACCATTATTGATGTGCGCCATCGACTGCAACTATGGGCGTCTCTACAATCTTTAGGAAAATTTAACATAAATGACCAGTACAGAAAAAGAGACGTATTTTGCAGCCCTTGAGGTAGTTTGCTGTAGGCACGATTGTAAATTTTTAAGCAACTTAAAAACTTCCAACTGAACGATACTGTCAGTGTCTCGCGGGCGGACACGAACTTCGCAATTCAGAAAAGTCGAGAAAGTATACACTGATGAGCCAAAACGTTATGACTACCTGTTTAATAGCATATTGTTCCACTTTTCACAGTGCGTCAGAGATTCCGCTTAGCATGGGTTCTACAAGTCCTTGTCAGGATTCAAGAAGTATGTAGCACCAGATGTGTACGCACAGGTCAAACAATTATCGCAAATTACGGGATGGTGGTTTATGGGCACGCAGCTGACGACCGCTATGTTCCAGTGGTTACAGACCAGTCACATTTTCTGGCCAAGACATCACTCTGAATTCACTATAATGTCCCTCAAATCACTGCAGCACCATTCTGACCTTGCAACACGTCCTCAAGCATGAAGAGATGCAGATGGTCCACAATAATGTTCAGTGGTGTAATGATGCCTTCGATTACCTCCACAGATCTCGTGGAAGCCGAACTCAATGTACACCACAGGATGATTCTGCCCTCACCCTCCTGCATCTGTGGCGCGTTGCACGTTTCATGCAGCCATTCGCCTCGATAACGGCGTGTAAGGACCCAACCCTCGACCTGGTGTAACAAGAAATGCGATTCATTCAACAGGCGACGCGTTTTATTGATTCACTGTGAAAACGCAGTGATGCTATGCCCACTGCAATTGTAACTGACGATATCGTTGGGGAAACACAGGAAGTCGTAGGGGTCGTATGATGGTAGAGCTCCTTATTCAACAATGGCCTCTGAACGGTGTGCTCCGAAACACTTGTGCCCGCAGCATCATTGAACTCTGTAGTCAGATCTGCCAAAGATTGCTTTACGTTTTGTAATGAGACGTAGTCGTCCAATACCATACGGCTTACTCGTTATTTCACCATCTTTCAACCACTTTCCACACGTGTTCACGAGAGTAGTACGCCAACAGGCAACCAGCTTCGCCGTTCCAGAGATTCTCGTTTCCAGCCGCAGTGGCACAACAATGTGAGTTTTATCAAAACCACTTGTATAAGTGGATTTACGCATTTGCGGCCCGTACCTTCGTTATAATGACTGCCCATTTGTCTGTCTTCTTATTACATTCTTTCCTTATTGCGTCACGTGACCGCAACGCCACCAGGAGGCATTCAACCTCGCGTTGGGCAGTGGTCATAATGTTTTGGCTGAGCAGTGTACACTAATCTCTCTCCTACCCGCATTCCTCAACTGGCCGTTCAGGTAGTTGAACGCGTACATCCAGTGTATCCCAGGAGGAATGGTCAGTATTCGAAAAAACGGGAGGAACGATCATTCGAAGCAAAAGAAATCCAGTAAACGTGCGCTCTAAAATGCATACACCGAGAGCTACGAGCAGTTCTGCATCTTCGCTACTGTGAAACACATCTCTTTTACTGAGCAAGCGCTCACAGTCTTAAGGTACGCATATTAGAGCCCATGTTCGCTAGAAAATTTTTACTTGTTTTTGTCTGTACTTCCTCCTCCCTGAATATGGAAAGTAAAGAGCTTGCAGTAGAAGAGATCTGTTTCACAGTACCGGAGATGAAGCAGTGCTCATTGTTCTAAACGCATGCATTTTAGAGCCCATGTTTACTCGATTTCTTTGCTACCAACGGTCGTTCCTGTCGTATCCCTGGTTATCGACAATTGCCCCTGGGACACCCTATACACTTAGGGAGACGAATCCTCCGCGGTTTGGAGAATGAAAGATGCGTGCGAGAGTTTCCATTCCCGTTTTAACTCTTTGAATCGGCTCGCCATAACATTTATATTTTTGTGAATAACTTGAAAAAAGTAGATTGTCACATTCGGCTGCATAGTGTCGGCTCTGGTCCTTATTAAACACCTACAGCAAAATCAAAGAAAGACAAGCATTCACCCATAACAAATATGTGCGCACGGATCTGCTATTAGTGTGGAGTTCGGATGCTTGCAGTAAGGGCGGTTTTAGACAATTTGCTGGGTTCGGGTACTGAGCAGGTAAAAATTGAGGAGTCCTTCTGAGAAACATTTCCTGGCAGGTAACCTTTCGTTAAAATTGAGGTAATGAGTACTCATTGACACATTTTGATGACTCACTGTGCAATTAATGGTATCTTATCCGACAACGCCGAATAAGGAATCCATTAGCAACCCTCCTCTTGGAGGTCCTTTTTAATAGTTAAAGATTTGTGGAGATTAATTACGTTGCAAAATCATTTTGTTTGTGTTCGTCTGCTGCCATGTTCCGCCCTATTGTTGGTGGAAATTCACTCTTGATGATTTCTGGCATATGTTACAGTGGTTCAAGAGCGGCGAGAGTTTTCGTATTTTATTTCCGTATTTAAATCACTATCACCAATGGTGCAGAGTATAAGTAATCATAATAAACAGTTTGATTTGGTAATACAAAATGAGTTAATTAATCTCCTGTGTCTACATTCTGTTAAAATCTCTTGAAATTCTGCAAGATGGTCCCTTCTCTGTTTTCTTTTTCAATTTTTTTGAACATCTTCTGCAAAACACAATGAATTTTCTTTTCTTATTCCTTCTTTATAGCCGGCCGCTGTGGCCGAGCGGTTCTAGGCGCTTCATTTCGGAACCGCGCGGCTGCTACGATCGTAGGTTCGAATGCTGCCTCGGGCATGGATGAGTGTGATGTCCTTAGGTTAGTTAGGTTTACGTAGTTCTAAGTCTAGGGGACTGATGACCTCAGATGTTATGTCCCAAAGTGCTTAGAACAATTTGAACCATTACTTCTTTATACATTCAACGGGAAACGGAAGTACGGTACATTGACCACTATTATTTTCGGATAAAGTACCTGAAAATAATTACTCTTCGAGCAAAGAAACGTATTTTTCCAGCTACTTTGTAGATGTGCTGCCCAGCCCTAGGACTAATAAGACCTTCGCAATTCCACCTTTAAAAATGTGGGTGAAATCTTATGGGACTTAACTGTTAAGGTCATCAGTCCCTAAGCTTACACACTACTTAACCTAAATTATCCTAAGGACAAACACACACACCCATGCCCGAGGGAGGACTCGAACCTCCGCTGGGACCAGCCGCACAGTCCATGACTGCAGCGTCTGAGACCACTCGGCTAATCCCGCGCGGCCCCACCTTTAAAATTAAAGCAGTTTTAGGTCAGCAATCACAACAAAATAAAAATTCATATATCATAACTTTTAGACCTCAAACAGAAGATCAGCCACAAACTAGTATAATATTTTACAGAAATGATACGAGACCAACTAAAGATGACACGTAGATGTTGAAGCATGTTTGAGTTTTGCATAAGGCGGTTTTTTTTTTAATTAATTCGGAAACGCGGGGGATAGATGTCAACAGGTACTTCCAATACCAAAAGAAGATTATAAAAGTCGAGAGTGTTCTGTCGTTTATAACACAGAGTCTTGAGTTGAATAAAATAATCACACTGAATAACTAAGATCTGAGTAATTTACTATTGCATAATGTTCCATAGATTACAAGGATGCACTGGGCAAATCCGTCGATACACAGAGGAAGACGGCGTTCTCTCGAACAGAGAAGTGCAGTCAGCGCACGCGTGGTCACAACTTACCGCTTTGCTCCTGATACGCATGTTTCCGTACTGTCGTCTCGCTGTGCTCAGACAAACTGACTGATGCTCCACATAGCACACAGGTGACGGTCGCGCCGTGAGTCACTGTTTACAAACGCAGATATCGCGCCGTGGGTCATGCGATTAAAAGAATGCTGGCGAGGAAGCCACATCCGATAAATGAGTCATCGAGATTTGCTGTATGATCAGTTATCAACTACGATACGCTGGCCGGAAAGAAAGATTTCTTGATAAAGGCGGGCATCACTTGTCATTCTGGGCATGTGTCACGATAACGTTTCATGTTTCCTTCGGAAACACATGGAACGAATGTTGAATGACACTTAACTCGCATCCGGGAGGGTGATGATTCAAATCTCCCTCCGATCACCCATATTTATTTAGATGTTCCATGTGTGTTGTAGGGAAGCAGCCTACTCACGCTGTAGTAAATTCACATCAGTTTCCATTGTGTGCCAGCCAGTCTGCTGTAACTAGCTCTGACGTCATAAATGTTGCGCAATACCTTAAAATTCAAGCAAATGATCTGAAACTTTTCCAGCATGTAAGGAATAATACTAAATTAATGTGTATTAAATATCAGTTCGATAACTTCAGCCATTTTTGTAATTTGGACGTTTTTCTAAAAAAATAATTGGCGCAACAGAAAGGAGCTAGAGACTTCAAAATTTATATTTAGACTCATCTTTCATAATGATTTAATAAAAACAGTACTTTGGATTTCACAGGTTAAGACTTTAGTGGAAATTCATGATTTTCTGGTTTTCATCTCAAAACTGAAGGAAGCAAGATAGATTAAGTAGGCTGATGAATAAGACTAGGATGTTTAGATTTAAATAGGTTGGAGGTCCGCTATGACTATGAAGATGTGAAAAGTTTCTTTTGAATACCTATAAAATTATAGCGATAGCGGATCTCAAAAGGGCCAGTTCAGAGCTCATATGCTGCGTGCAGCGTAACTTAATTATTTCTCTCGCCCAAGATATTTAACTTAGCCACGTCATAATTTTATTATAAATACTTACCTGCGTGCTAAATGCACGATTAAATTAACAGCTTCATAAGCCATCAGCAAAAGAAGCTATAAATTATTATGTAACTTGAAGTGGTGCGTTACTAGCCCAGCGGCCAGTCGTGAGAGCCAAGTTAGAGCCGGCGTTCTCTTAGCCGTCCGCACCGAGGCTATATATATAAGAGCACTGCGTGAGTAAGGAAGGCCCCAGTTCTCTCCAGACGCTGAATAGCACGTCAGCTGTGTCGGGAGTCGCTTCGCTACGGTAGCGCTGCTACAAACTGCCTCGGGTGCCGTATTGAGTTACGATGTATACGCGTAACTGTGAAAACATTTCAAATGAAGGATTATTTTTGGAATGATTTTCATTATCTAGCTTCAGTTTGCGTGTTGACGTATTTTCACGTGCCGTCGCGGGACAGACATTCTACCAATCATTTTAGCGTGGCGTTTGATGAGATTTTCTCATCAAATTTTGGCGAGCATTCTTTTGACATTCAATTCGGACATTTATAGATGCATCAGCGAATTAGACTCTGAACTGCTCTATTTGTTAGGCTGTTGGGATAATTGTGATGTTATCAGTGAATTTCAGAATATACTCAACTATTTTGGAAAATTGTTTTTGATTAGAAATCCCGAACAATCTCCTACTTCAGAGCTATAAGCTGCAGCTATAATAATATTCTCAGGTTAAGTGGGCACTAGGAACTCTCATTACAGGCTCCACGTTTCGTTAAATCACTTTCTGGGTGCCAAAAAGCAAAGAGAGAGCCAGTGTTGAGAACGGCGAAAGACAGCATTATACAACATTCCAAAAGCCGGGAAGTGCAGTGTTTTTCCCACGTTTAAATAACAAACTTTATTTCACAAGCTATTTGCAGTACTCACTCGCCGCCCCACATATGGTGCATCGGCCGGGAAATCAACTAAATGAAAGTGATTTTTAACTATTCGGAACCGCGAGTGAAATGCGACACGCAACTGAGTATAGAACAGTGAATGTGTTACGTGTGCATGTGGACGACGCAATTGGATTAACAACACATCTGGATTGACGGAGCTGGCACTGAGTCTAGCGGTGCTGCCGGCATCGCGAGAAGCCAGTCTCGCCGCACCGCAGTCGTCCTCTGGAGCAGCCGGAGCCGCGCCTGCAGTTGCGGGCCACGCAATTGCACCACAGCCGTCGGAGTGCCGTCTGCAGTTCAATGTGCCACGTCGCATCAGTAATCCTGGTAGGCCGCACCGACAACGTCTTGCAGAAGGAACTAAGTTAAGTGAAAAACTGTTAAAAATTTTTACTAACCTGCACTAAAAGACTGTCTGCGATGGAACCGCCAAAAGAAACTGAGGTTAAACTTAAATCAGAACCTATGTCTGTTGAAGGAACTGTAAATCCAGACAACGGTTCAAGTGTAAATATGCATGAAAGTAGTGATGTTAAAGTGAAATATGAAGTATTGTCTCCTGACAGTAGTGTGGGAAGGGGTAATGATTCAATAGTAGAGACCCCTGTAGTAAAGCAGAAAGTAGAAATTGTAAATTTATTGGATGATAGTTTCTCTGATGAATTAAAAATGAAACAGTCTTCAGAGATGGTAGAGTTTAAGAAGGAGAAGTTAAATATGACTAATCAATCAGAAGTTTCATTTAGTTTTAATGATTCTGGTGTTGGAGCTAGTTTTTCGTCACCAGAGTGTGATAAAAAGCCAGCTAGTGAGCAACCCAAGGATACTGGAGCTATTGATTTAAATGTTATATTACAAGCAATAGCTGCCGGTAATGCAAAAATAGCTGCCAGTAATGCTGAATTAAAATCTGATATAATTGAGGTAAATAACAGAATTGTGGCCAGTCAAACTAATTTTAATAAACGATTGGAGGTAATGGACGATACCTTCAAGGCTGGTTGCAATAAGTTGAAAGAGGATCTAGACAGTTTGAATTATAAAATTGATTACAACCATGAGGATATTAAGAAAAAGGTTGCTCAACAATTTTCTGAAATGTATAAAACAGTTAAATCTGAAGTTGCTGAGGTTCGCAAAGACTTCCAAATGGAAGATGCGAAGCTGGAGCACAAATTAACAGAAAAGATCGAGTCGGAATCTGAACTGTGCTCAGATAGATTTAAAGATGTTAATATTAAAGTAAACATATGTCAAGCAGACGTAGATGCAATCAAAAGTGATACTACTCATGTTGTACAAAGAGTAGAAAATGTTGAATTGAGAGTAGAAAATATCAGTACTAACATGGCTAACATTGAGAGTAAAGTAGCTTCAGTAACTTCTGGTAATGGTAATATACAACAAGTTGTAGCTGCAAACGCCGCATTTATCGGGTGTCGGCAGTTCTTGCGGTTTGATCCAGATAAAAATATCCACCCGCTAGATTTCTGGAACGATTTTGAAGATGTAATTCCACCAAATTGGTCTGAACGAGAGAAAATCTCATTTATTAAAAGCTATTTAGCAGGTGACGCCTTGCGTTGGTCCGCTGATGTTATGTTGAAGTGTAAAACTTTAGCGAAGTTTAAAACAGCTTTCATTAATGAATATTGGTCTAGTAATAAGCAAAATGAAGTGTTAAGAGAATTTTGGAGTGGAAAACGCTTCAGTGCAGGCAAGGAATCAATTAAAGAATTTGCTAGGTCATGGATTTCACGTTTGTCACATTTGGCGGAAAAGCTAAAGCCAGAAATGATTATATTAGGTCTTGAAGCCAAACTGCCATGGTATTGGCAAACCAGAATTATATCGGCCCCTAGAGACAATCTTGATCGTTTCATTGAATATTTGGAACGTGTAGAACGTGTTGCTGCCAATGAGGAGCAGGCACGTAATCACAGAAATGCCACTAACAATAATAGTAATTTTAGGAATGAGCAAAATGGTAATGTAAACATCAGAACAGTAGGTATTCGCCATCCTAAGAGAGGTGGGAATTGGGGAAATAATTATCAGAACCAACAATGGCGTCCAAGAGATAATAATTTTGTTCCGAACAGAAATATGCATGTAAACAACAGTACGGAAAGCAATGCTGTGCCAGTCAATTATAATGAAACTAAAGAAAACAGCAATAGGCCGAGGCAGGAAAACTAGTTCCCGTCTATGAGGACACTGGCGCTCACCAGGCGGTTACTTTTCCTAAGCCAGTAGTTAAGGGAATTGGTAAGACAGATCAGAATACTCAAACTGAACATGTGGATGAAGAGTCGGTAGCATCTAAAGATACAACAGAAATATTAGATCACTCACAGTATTTGATAGATACCGTGTTAGAAACGCTTTCTAAGTGGGAAGAGAAAGAGAAGGCGCAGCAGTGTAACAATAGGGAAGAGCTACAAAATATTGAATTGACAAGTGAAGAAGCAGAAGAAATTCATGCTTATATTTACGATGAGGATGATGTGCTCTTATCTGAAGTGCCTGTGCAGGATGTTGATAATGTACTAATAGACTTAGGACAGGAGATAAGTGAGAATGTAGAGGGTAGGCTGTTGAGGGTCGATGAACCCAGTAGCTGTGACCAGTTGTCACTTGAGAAGGAAACCGACGATAATGGTGAAAGTGGTTTAGCTGTAACTAGTGCTATGCCCGGTCTGGAGACGCAGAATCGCTCAGACTACAGTAATTTGGGTTATGTTCAGCAAACGAAATGTAATGAAGTCGTACGGTGTTTCGATTTAAAATTATTAGACCGACTGGAAAAGGCAGCTGAAAATATAATTCCGGAAACCCCTACACACTGTGACCTAAATGTAATGAAGACAGATGTCAATCACTTTAGTTGGAGACAAATCCAAAAGGAACTACTAGATGAATTTGAGGAACCACCTGTACAACCTAGAATAAGCCACCCTATAATAATAGTGAATATGTTGGGCATCAATGTACGTTGTCTCTTAGACAGTGGAAGTGAGGTGAGTGCAATATCTCAGTCCTTCTTTGATGCATTACCTGGTAAAGACAAGCTTACGGTAATGAGGGTATCAGGACTAAGAATAATTGGTGCTACTGGCAAGGTATCAAAAACGGTAAAGCAAGAAGCTTTACTACCCTTTAACATTAATGGTAATTTAATTGATCATCCATGTTTAATTGTAAACAATCTCAGTATTGAGGTTTTAATTGGCATAGATTTCTTGTCAAAATATCAGAGTGTTGTTGACTTTGAAAGAAGCCAGTTAAAAATGGTCTTGCCAATAACCGGAGTAATTATAGTACCTTTTAGTGATAAGCATGTAGTAACTGATCATGAAACTTGGGAGTTGCCTATAAGAATTTTGAAAAATAGGAGGTATTGGGACGAAAGTGTTAATCTTAGTAACAATAAGCTGAACACAGAAGAAGAAGAAGCAATTATTTTAGGCAAGATAGAAGCTAAATTGCAGGAAATAGATAAGATTTCAGACAATGAGGAGGAAGAACTGAGACAGGTTCTAAAGAGGCATCATAAGGTATTTTCAGATCGACGTGGCAGATTCATAGGCAGCCACTGAGGGCTGTAGGGAGGAGGTTGTTCTGTAACCTCTACACAGTGTGGCAGCTGTGCAGTCCCAGCTGTGTGAGATCTTCTCTCCATTTCAGGTCTCACTCAATCTTCATCTTTTCTATCCACCAAAGTTTCGACTCCTTCTTTGCAATATTAAAATTTTCCGTCATGACTATCAAGTCAGCATTCAGCCAATGAATGCTGTAGGGAGGAGGTTGTTCTGTAACCTCTACACAGTGTGGCAGCTGTGCAGTCCCAGCTGTGTGAGATCTTCTTTCCCTTTCAGGTCTCACTCATTCTTCATCTTTCCTATCCACCAAAATTTAGATCTCTTCTTTCAGACATGAAATTTTCTGTCATGACTATCAGGCCATGAGTTATGTTACCATTCTATCTACCGATCAGTGAAGAAAAATACCTAATGTGACAAACCTAATAGTGACAAACAATAGAGAAGTATGACGTAATTAAGATACAAATGTATTTGAGTAACAATTATGTGTAGTACCCTGGTAATATAGTAAGTACAAAGTGGTGTTTGGTTGGAAATGGTCCATCAACAGTAATTTAAAGAGATGTATGAATTCGTGTACAAGCAGAATCTGAAGTGGTAATGAAACCTAGTGGATACATTAGAGCTAACTAATAAATAATAAGAAAGAGATTGCTAAGTGTTATGAAAAATATGCAGATAAGTTGTAAGTTTAAACTCACCTGATGTAGCAAGGAAAGGCAGTGTAATAGAAGTGAGCAGTGTTTGTGGTTGAGTCGTGAAGGACACGTCCCTGAAGTATTTATAAGGTTGGAGCTGGCCATTATTTTAGTGTAGTGTGTGACAGGATACACCTACACGTATTGAGGTTATGAGTTGGAGGCGTGAATGCGACCATAGGTACCCTTATGTTAGATGAGACAGAGCAGCTCATGGTGTCCTATAGGTTTAAGGAATTTAGCATTACGCTCGTCCATAATTATTTGATGCACTTTAGTGGTAGGTCCGAGAGAGACTACCTGAGGTTTCAGCATCCGATCGAGTGGAAATGGATTGCCACGTGAGCAAACTAATCAGCCGCAATACACTATGAATATGAAATAAATGTGCTATCCTATGCTTGAAATATTAATAGTGAGTGGTAAATAAGGTACATACACTAGCAAAATAAATAAGAAACATAATAGCAGACGTGAAACAGTAATTTTAGCTCAGCATAAATACACTTCAAAGTAAGTAAGACCCTAATTGCAGATGTGGAACTGACAACAGCAGAGGACCAATAAGTGGATTTTGTAGTCAACTAAAAGTAGTGTGCTTTGAACACTCAGAACGGTACTATTACCAAAAGTTACATATACAAAGAAGCTGAGAAAACAACCACTAATCATACTCATACTATCTCTAAGAATAAGATAATCAAGGATGATTCAGTTAAGTGCTTAATATACAAATGTATCAGGAATGTACCGAGCATTGGTTCAGTGTTCCGGCCCAGAAATAATAAACTGACGTTAAATAGGATTCATGATTGTATGCCATGAGCATAGATTTTCTCTAGTACGTGACTAACGGCGTTTTGAGCCATTTATTTACCGATTTTATGACATTTAAGTAACCGCAAGAGTAATGTTGAAAAAAAAAAAGTTCTGTTAACTTTGTTCCAGTAATATATTGGAAGTTAAAATGTATATATCCCCAGTTCATTGTGACCCACCCTTAGATATTAAGTGAACAGAGTCTGAGGCACTCTTTTGTTTGTTCTACAGGACAAACCAGATAATAGCAGCCTGGTAGCTGCGTGAAAGCGTGGAGTGACTTGGACACAACTCACAGTGACCCCTCCCCTTTCCCCCATGTAAGTTAGAGAGAACGTGAAGGACGCACACCATAGCAACTTCCCCTCCTCTACCCTTGTGAATGGAAGTGTAGGACGCCAGCCAAAGCGGCTACAACCACGTGTGTAAAAATTATTTGTGAACTTTCTTTCAGGTTTAGAAAAGACTGCTAAGAGATAATCATCTGTTTATGTATCATGTTATTTTCTTTGAATTTGTGTATGTAAAAGTGTATTTAATGTATTTAATGGGTCTAAGATTTTCATAATTTTTCAATTATTATGTGTTTGTTGGTCTAAGGCAATATGTATGCCGAAATATTTCAGTGACTTCGCTTAAAATTTTGAGTACTGACATTGTTTAAAAGGCAGTGAACATGCCCACAATTTAAATAATTAATGTAGATAATCAGTTTTCTTTAATGTTTCTACATGTTTATATTTCAATTTTGATTTTTATAGGGAGTTAAATTGTACTCTTGCTTCCCTTTTTGTAATTAAATTTTTTTTCTCATTCATTAACATTCATAAACAAAAAAAAAATTTAAGTAGAGGGTGATGTAGGGAAGCAGCCTACTCACGCTGTAGTAAATTCACATCAGTTTCCATTGTGTGCCAGCCAGTCTGCTGTAACTAGCTCTGACGTCATAAATGTTGCGCAATACCTTAAAATTCAAGCAAATGATCTGAAACTTTTCCAGCATGTAAGGAATAATACTAAATTAATGTGTATTAAATATCAGTTCGATAACTTCAGCCATTTTTGTAATTTGGACGTTTTTCTAAAAAAATAATTGGCGCAACAGAAAGGAGCTAGAGACTTCAAAATTTATATTTAGACTCATCTTTCATAATGATTTAATAAAAACAGTACTTTGGATTTCACAGGTTAAGACTTTAGTGGAAATTCATGATTTTCTGGTTTTCATCTCAAAACTGAAGGAAGCAAGATAGATTAAGTAGGCTGATGAATAAGACTAGGATGTTTAGATTTAAATAGGTTGGAGGTCCGCTATGACTATGAAGATGTGAAAAGTTTCTTTTGAATACCTATAAAATTATAGCGATAGCGGATCTCAAAAGGGCCAGTTCAGAGCTCATATGCTGCGTGCAGCGTAACTTAATTATTTCTCTCGCCCAAGATATTTAACTTAGCCACGTCATAATTTTATTATAAATACTTACCTGCGTGCTAAATGCACGATTAAATTAACAGCTTCATAAGCCATCAGCAAAAGAAGCTATAAATTATTATGTAACTTGAAGTGGTGCGTTACTAGCCCAGCGGCCAGTCGTGAGAGCCAAGTTAGAGCCGGCGTTCTCTTAGCCGTCCGCACCGAGGCTATATATATAAGAGCACTGCGTGAGTAAGGAAGGCCCCAGTTCTCTCCAGACGCTGAATAGCACGTCAGCTGTGTCGGGAGTCGCTTCGCTACGGTAGCGCTGCTACAAACTGCCTCGGGTGCCGTATTGAGTTACGATGTATACGCGTAACTGTGAAAACATTTCAAATGAAGGATTATTTTTGGAATGATTTTCATTATCTAGCTTCAGTTTGCGTGTTGACGTATTTTCACGTGCCGTCGCGGGACAGACATTCTACCAATCATTTTAGCGTGGCGTTTGATGAGATTTTCTCATCAAATTTTGGCGAGCATTCTTTTGACATTCAATTCGGACATTTATAGATGCATCAGCGAATTAGACTCTGAACTGCTCTATTTGTTAGGCTGTTGGGATAATTGTGATGTTATCAGTGAATTTCAGAATATACTCAACTATTTTGGAAAATTGTTTTTGATTAGAAATCCCGAACAATCTCCTACTTCTTCAGAGCTATAAGCTGCAGCTATAATAATATTCTCAGGTTAAGTGGGCACTAGGAACTCTCATTACAGGCTCCACGTTTCGTTAAATCACTTTCTGGGTGCCAAAAAGCAAAGAGAGAGCCAGTGTTGAGAACGGCGAAAGACAGCATTATACAACATTCCAAAAGCCGGGAAGTGCAGTGTTTTTCCCACGTTTAAATAACAAACTTTATTCCACAAGCTATTTGCAGTACTCACTCGCCGCCCCACAGTGTCTCAAATAGTTTAAGGTAAATTCAGGCACGATTTCTTTCAAAAGGAGATGGCCGATTTCCTTCTCCATCCCTCCTCAATACGATCTTGCGCTGCGACTCTAATGACCTCGTCGTCGACGGAACGTTAACCCCTAAACCCTAATCTTTCTTAGTTTCTTCCTTCTTTCATATCGCAGCGAAACAGACTTTCCGAAGTACCTTCGTGTATCTACTGACGTAACTTGAGAGGCATGCTATGACTCGGACACACAGTTATCTCTGACCCAGAAAACGCGATCTGGCCTTTTTTTAGTCATCGGTTTTCATTCTGTGGTGAAGGATGAAGGGGAATGAACACAACAATTTTTTTCTTTCTCTCCATCAGGAACAGAGATGGCAGAGGATAAGTGTGCTGGCCACTATCGATTCTTGTGAAACATCAGTATCGAGTTCGTCGTATACGGAGAAACCCGCGACGCACGTTTTTATGAATTCAATAATGGACAAACATTACGAAATCTCTCCATACTGAGCGTAAATAAAAATCTAGAAAGATAATCACATATACTGGAAGTTTAAGTAGGTAGTCTCTAATAACAGTTGGTCATTGTACGAATCCGTTTCTGTTCGGACACTGTAACTTTTAACTTACCTGGTTCACTAAAGCCCGTTTATTCAGGAATAAGGCCGTTCAGCACAGAAGATTGCGCTGCAGACCTCTAATTTATGATTCATAACCTGAAGGCACATTTGTCCTTTTCCAACTATCGAAGGTTTTTTGTTTTTAATGTTACGGGAACAATTACAACAGGAACTAATCTTTTTTTTTTTTTTTTTTTTTTTTTTTTTTTTTTTTTTTTTTTTTTTTTTTTTTTTTTTTTAAGGAGAAAGCGTGAGAGTGTGATACATTGAAGGTTTGTTGCTTTTAATGTTATTGAAATAATTACAACACGGACTGACGCTTTTAATAGCAAAATCCTTGAGAATGGGGGGATGCATTATAAGTGATTGGGAAAGACTGATTTTGTTTAAACGGCATAGATATAACACCCGAAGAAAAGATCCTAAGGTACAATAACAATTTTCTTCCCTTCTTTTTCAAAAACCTAAGTTTATTAAGTCCCATAAAAGATACAGATTTTCATCATGTTTTACTGAGAAAGATGGAGGAGCTAAGAATGAATTTCTCTTGAGGCTAAAAGTCCCTTTTCTATTCATATAAAGGCTAATTTTTTCCACCGTGTACAAACTCTAGGGATTGATCTATGAGAGGATACAGAACAAGAAAGGTCTCATGAACTTATGTCCAGTAATGCTTAGTTTCCATGTTAGAGACCATTTATTCAATCATAGATTGTTACAGAGATGCGGCCTAGCACGTGTTGTACCTTGCAGCCATAGTTACAGAATGTGCTGAAAATGGTTTCCATGTGCCTTGACGCATGCGTGCACTCGCCGAAGCATGTTCTGCCCCACACGTTCACATCGGCCAGGCTGCATCCGAACAGTGTCAAGTGCAGCAGGAATACGCTGTCCCAGTGTCTCCATCGTCCGCCGCTCGTGGTCTCGCGGTAGCGTTCTCGCTTCCCGAGCACGGGGTCCCGGGTTCGATTCCCGGCGGGGTCAGGGATTTTCACCTGCCTCGAGATGACTGGGTGTTTGTGTTGTCCTCATCATTTCATCATCATCCAGGACAGTGGCGAAATTGGACTGAGCAAAGATTGGGTAATTGTACGGGCGCTGATAGCCACGCAGTTGAGCGCCCCACAAACCAAAACATCACCAGTGTCTCCATATGTGGAATGGGCTCTACATACACGATACTTTTGAGGTTGCCACACAACCAGAAATCGCACGGGTTGAGATCCGGAGAACGAGCAGGCCATGCAACTGCACCCCCTCGTCCGATCCATCGACCAGGTAAGGCACGAATGGGTTGCGTCCGGACGTTAACGGCGAAGTGGGCTGGAGCACCTTCATGTAGCAGCCACATAACACTTCGAATCATCAATGGCACTTCTTCCAGCAGGGGAGGCAGCCACTCGCAAGAAACGCCAATAGCTCCGGCCTGTTAGGTGACGTGGAAGGAAGACTGGTCCCAAAATACGATCGCCAATTAACCCGGCTCACACGTTCCGGCTGCACCGATGCTGATGATTCGCTGTCACCGTACCATCTGGGTCCTGCATACTGTCCCACAGATGACTGTTATGAAAGTTAAAGATACCACTCGGCGTAAGGCTGGCCTTATCTGTGAATAGGATGGACGACACAAGTCCCAGAATCGTGGTTGCCTGGTGAAGAAACCAGAGACAAAACTGCTTCCGATGTGGGAAGTCTGTCGCTTGTAAGCTCTGCACTCGCTGTAAGTGAAAAGGGTAGTAACAATTGTGGTGGAGAATGTTCCACACGGTCGTCTGGCTTACACTGTACTGGCGGGCCAACTGGCTGGTGCTGACACGGAGGTCTCCTTTCACAGTGCTGGTCACACTTTCCTCGAAGTCTTGTGTCCGAACATTTCGGCTGCGTCCTTCATGATTTACTGCTTCCTGAAATGAGCCTGTCTCAGACAAACGGCGAAACACTGTTGCACACATTGAAAGCTGTGGTTGTTGTCGACGGGGATAGGTCTCCTGATACAACTTTGATGCCCGCCGCCCGTTGCCATTTTTCCTTTTCCTAAGAAAATACGACGTCGGCAAGCTCTCGATTCGACTACGGAACCATTGTGGACAACGCTGTATCACATCCACTACAAGGTGAGTGAATAGGACACAACAATTACTATGGCAGGAGAGCGCGCTAGAGCATGACGTACGAGGAACAGTACCTTCTCTAGGAAGAAATCTTGCGTACTGTAACTGTGCCTGCATGGTACAGCGCGTATTGGACTGCAGTCTCCGTAACGAATTACGAAGCACAGAAACCAGGCATTTCCGGACATAAATTCATTAGACCTTTTTTGTTCCGTAGCCTCTCAACGATCAATCCCTAGAATTTGTACACGGTGGAAAAAACCACCCTGTATATTTCGGAACCGGGACGGTACTTCCCTGATTAATCCGTTTTTATTGCTGCTTCCTTTGTATTTTACTATCTCTGATGACTAAGAATAATCAGTTTTCTTAAATATCGGAATACAGAGCGTCTCATGCTGTGTGGCAACAACTAGACCTTTATTACGTTTCATAAACGCTAGTGGTCGATTTTGAAACTGTTAGTAACACTCGTTTGACGTGTTATACAGGGTGGCGCACGAAATGTGTTACCATTTTGTTTTTGAATATAAACTTTGTCAATACAATCTGAAAGGAACATATACTACAATGAAGAGCCGTCCATGGAGATTTGTTCTAACCTAGCACATGCTCAATATGTCCACCATTTCGTTTCCTAACTTCCTTCAAATGAACACTGAAGTTAGTGATTATCTTACAGCACATGTCTTCCGTAATTTCACTGCAAGCTTGAAGAATAAGTCTTCTAAGCTCCATTAAATCACATGGACGTTACAGGAAATTTTTTTCCTTTAGGTACCCCCAGAGAAAAAAGTCACATGGATTGAGGTCTGAACTATTGGGGGGCCAATTTTGTCCGTCACTGAAGCGACCTGGAAACGTGAGTGAAATGATCCGCATGTCGAAATGCTCGTGTAAAAACTCCAACACAGTGTTTGCAGCATGTGGCCTTGCTCCATCTTACATGAACCACTGCGCGTTGAAAGACAAGCCAGTAGCAAGATGCTGTGGAATGAAGCTATTGCGAAGCATGCTCAAATAACGCTCGCTGTTCAGTTTCTTCAGAGAAAAAGGGTCCAGTAAGTCCGTGACTCGAAATTGCTACCCACGCTGTAATCCTCGGAGCATAATGTTGTCTTTCATGAAGCACTTGCGGGTTTTCAGTGGCCCAAAAGCGTACATTTTGTTTGTTAACCACACCGTCTAAAATGAGAATGTGCCTCGTCTGAAAACCAAACGTTGTTGAGAGTTTATTCCCTATTCTCCGCCCACTGAGCAAACAGTAGTCTGCTGCTTGTGTTCTTCAGTGAGCTTCTATGCACAGATCATCTTGTATGGATACATATGGAGGTCACTTTTAAGAATGCGTTGAACGGAGCGTCTGGATATTCCCAGTTGCACTGCTGCCTTTCTACACGATTTCCCGGGACTTCTCTGTACAGCAATTCGTACCGTTTCAATATTTTCCGGCGAACAGGCAGGCCTAGGCCGAGGTCGCTTCGATTCTAATACTGTTCCTTCCTGTACAAATTTATCGTACAACCTGTGGATGGTCTTCTTGCAAGGGACCCATCGTGTGTTAAACTGTTGTCGAAAACGCCTCTGAGTCACAACAAGGCTTTTCGTTTCATGAAAAAGTAACACAATTGCCGATCGTTGCTGTGTCGTCAGTCTTCCATTGTCAGCCATTGCTGCTTACTAGTCTCCTAGCGGCAGTATCCTGAATTACACGTCATTTCGTAACTCATTTGTTTTTCCAAGCTCTGCTGCTCCTGCTGTAGAGATCCCTGCGGGATTTCTAATGTGCGTCGTAAATTGTGAAAGAAACAATTGGTAACACTTCGTGCGCTGACCTGTATCTACAAGGCAGTGATATTCACTTTGTCAGCTGAAGCCCTGACCCCAAACTGAAAGTTCAAGAAAAGTATCCTCGGAATACAAGTTACTCAAAATTCCGAAGAAAGTTTGGCGACAAATTTTTTACTCTTTGAGACAGGACACGCTGTGTGAAGATAATGTAAAACAACGTTTCACAAAATGAAATTAGTATGTGACAAAAAAGGGAATACTAATCATGTTATTAAATAATGAAAGATATTTAAAATATTCACACTGACAAAATGGTTCAAATGGCTCTGAGCACTATGGGACTTAACTGCTGAGGTCATCAGTCCCCTAGAACTTAGAACTATTTAAACCTAACTAATCTAAGGACATCACACATATCCATGTCCGAGGCAGGATTCGAACCTGCGACCGTAACGGTCGCGCGGTCCCAGACTGTAGCGCCTAGAACCGCTCGACCACTCAGGCCGGCAATCACACTGACATTATTGTTTGATTCAGTTTGCAGAGGACACAGTATTTTGTCTGGTCCATTAGACTGCACGATTTATATTGATACTGTAATGTAACGATTAAATTTTTGAATGTTTTACCAGTATATCATGCAGTGTTACTACACAGAAATTTTGATGTCTGCTCCTATCATATTCTAAGCAGTATAAATAATAGTGAAAAAGAATAAATTTTAATGTCTAATTGTCATATAACTAATACTCGCCAGGCTTCTACACTCCTGGAAATTGAAATAAGAACACCGTGAATTCATTGTCCCAGGAAGGGGAAACTTTATTGACACATTCCTGGGGTCAGATACATCACATGATCACACTGACAGAACCACAGGCACATAGACACAGGCAACAGAGCATGCACAATGTCGGCACTAGTACAGTGTATATCCACCTTTCGCAGCAATGCAGGCTGCTATTCTCCCATGGAGACGATCGTAGAGATGCTGGATGTAGTCCTGTGGAACGGCTTGCCATGCCATTTCCACCTGGCGCCTTAGTTTGGACCAGCGTTCGTGCTGGACGTGCAGACCGCGTGAGACGACGCTTCATCCAGTCCCAAACATGCTCAATGGGGGACAGATCCGGAGATCTTGCTGGCCAGGGTAGTTGACTTACACCTTCTAGAGCACGTTGGGTGGCACGGGATACATGCGGACGTGCATTGTCCTGTTGGAACAGCAAGTTCCCTTGCCGGTCTAGGAATGGTAGAACGATGGGTTCGATGACGGTTTGGATGTACCGTGCACTATTCAGTGTCCCCTCGACGATCACCAGTGGTGTACGGCCAGTGTAGGAGATCGCTCCCCACACCATGATGCCGGGTGTTGGCCCTGTGTGCCTCGGTCGTATGCAGTCCTGATTGTGGCGCTCACCTGCACGGCGCCAAACACGCATACGACCATCATTGGCACCAAGGCAGAAGCGACTCTCATCGCTGAAGACGACACGTCTCCATTCGTCCCTCCATTCACGCCTGTCGCGACACCACTGGAGGCGGGCTGCACGATGTTGGGGCGTGAGCGGAAGACGGCCTAACGGTGTGCGGGACCGTAGCCCAGCTTCATGGAGACGGTTGCGAATGGTCCTCGCCGATACCCCAGGAGCAACAGTGTCCCTAATTTGCTGGGAAGTGGCGGTGCGGTCCCCTACGGCACTGCGTAGGATCCTACGGTCTTGGCGTGCATCCGTGCGTCGCTGCGGTCCGGTCCCAGGTCGACGGGCACGTGCACCTTCCGCCGACCACTGGCGACAACATCGATGTACTGTGGAGACCTCACGCCCCACGTGTTGAGCAATTCGGCGGTACGTCCACCCGGCCTCCCGCATGCCCACTATACGCCCTCGCTCAAAGTCCGTCAACTGCACATACGGTTCACGTCCACGCTGTCGCGGCATGCTACCAGTGTTAAAGACTGCGATGGAGCTCCGTATGCCACGGCAAACTGGCTGACACTGACGGCGGCGGTGCACAAATGCTGCGCAGCTAGCGCCATTCGACGGCCAACACCGCGGTTTCTCTGGTGTGTCCGCTGTGCCGTGCGTGTGATCATTGCTTGTACAGCCCTCTCGCAGTGTCCGGAGCAAGTATGGTGGGTCTGACACACCGGTGTCAATGTGTTCTTTTTTCCATTTCCAGGAGTGTAGCTTAGTCTGACGAGCTTAGAAAGTCTTTCTAAATATGTGGGTGACTGTATGTTTACGTTATTTATGACTAAGTACGTTACAACTTCAAATGTTTGGTGAATGTGAAGATGGGTCTTTTATCTGAATCAAGGGGTATTGTTTACCTGGCGAACTACTGAATTCGTGGAGGTGACGGTGAGGCTTTCTCATAAAAATTTTCCTGATCTTTATGATGATTTCGTAGACTAATGGATCACCCTAAAGGCGTGTTCAGCTTGTACCGGTCGGCATCGGTTATTGTGCTTCGCAGTGGTTGTAGGATTTTTCAGATCTGTAATAAGAGTGTGCTGTCATAGAGCACATTTCTGATTCGTACAGCACTGTGGCCAATGCGCATTTGTCTGTATTGCCCTAACCTAATACCTGTTGGTAACTACTCTCCCGCATTCCGCATCAGGTTCAGGGCAGTGTTATGTTTGCTGCTATTTGCTGGAGAAAACGTAATCTTGTCTTTAACTGAATGCCGAAATAAATCACGGAAAATATTCCATTGTAATTCCTGATCGGCAGCAGAGGTTCGACAGTCAGATGGTAATGGAATGTGATTGTAACACTTTTATCTGTTTTTAATTTGATGTTTCAGTCTTTGCTCCAATGGTATTAGCGTCTAGATGTTTATGGAGTTTTCTATCTGCGAAAGCCGGCCGGTGTGGCCGTGCGGTTAAAGGCGCTTCAGTCTGGAACCGCGTGACCGCTACGATCGCAGGTTCGAATCCTGCCACGGGCATGGATGTGTGTGATGTCCTTAGGTTAGTTAGGTTTAATTAGTTCTAAGTTCTAGGCGACTGATGATCTCAGAAGTTGAGTTGCATAGTGCTCAGAGCCATTTGAGCCTATCTGCGAAATCAAAGATAGAATACCATTTAAATACAATTATGTCATCGGCGTTCAATGCAGTCTATCCTTAAGCTAATTGTGCGTGTCGTTGGCGCAGAGTGCTCAACATTGCACTTTAGGAACCATGGCCAAAATATTCATCAACAGATTAACATACCACTTCATTCCACACACATCTCGCAAAACGATCACGATGGTAAAAGCAGAAGAATATCTCCTCATAAGGAAGTCTCGTGACAGTCAGTCTTTCCACGAATCTTTCGAGAATGGAACAGGAAAGGGGAAAAAATAACAATGATACCAAAACTACCCTCTGCCACACATCTCAAGATTTATTACAGAGTATGAACGTAGATTTTGTAAACTCCTGATAACTATCGTACAGGCGATAACATTGCAACTGCAAATAGACGATAAAGTAGCAAAATAAACTGAAGTCTCTGGTTTATCTATGTGATTTCGATTATGGACTCTCAGAATGATGTCTCTACGTCGGTTTCCAGCGTTAAAAGATATGACTCATACATACGGCTCTATAGAATGCACGCAACAAAGGAATTCGTAGCTCATTGCCTGTCGAAGGACACCGAACGCAGACGTTCGTAACAGAATACTTGCGAAGCTGCTAAAGCAGGACAGACTCTAATGTGCTCGCTTTCAGCACTGTTACGTCAGACGCAGTTCTCAGTTACGCAGCCATTTAACACGACTGCTGAAATATGTTTCGGTTAGTACTGGCGAAACATCGGGCTACTGTGTCTTGCAAAGTCACACCGTTTCCAGCACATTTGGCATTGCTCAGTTTCGTCATTTGTTGATGTATTTCATCTACATCTATACTTCACAGATTTCCTTTCAGCGTGTATTGAAGAGATTCCTGATTACTAATAAGAGACTAGTCGAATTGAACTGAACAGAAAACACAAATGCGTATGAGTAACAGTGCACGTGGATATGAAGTGGGATGGTTGTGGGTAATGATAGTGACAGGCATCCGCAGGCACGGTACTGAGATACTGTACTCTGTTAACTATGCATTTTCGTAAACTATTAAGTTTGTGCCATAGTTAGGCCTATGTTAAGACTAAGAGGTGGTATCGAGCATGTACCGAAGGTTAGTGCAGTGTTGTCGAAAAACAGAGAAATATCAACTGGCACATTGTCGAAAACATTTGTATGTTATATTAAGATACATTGAAAAACATCGTCTGCTATGAATCTCATCATGCTCTATGAACGTAATATTCTTCGATCTGACAAAAGTTGCGATCCATTTCGAGAGAATTAGTTACAATATACATGGAAAACTGACAAGACACATGGGGAGTATGTTAGTATATAATTGCATTTTGTTGCATAGTTTTTTTATGAACCTTCTTCGGTCAGTTATGATAAAGAAATGACCATCATTTCTGTAAAATAGTTGAAACATAGGCGCCATAGTGTAAATGAAGCAGTGTTCGCATGTTACTTAAAGGAAAAGTTAATGGTGCAGCTAGATGTATGTTGATGTTAAAATTCTTCATTAGTTATAGGTTCGTTGCACAGCGCTATAGCACCCCGAATGTCAAACATCATTAATCTGTTAACGATATACCCACAGCGTGTCAGCTCCCCCCTCCCCCTCCCCCTCCCCCCTTTCAAAATGGTTCAAATGGCTCTGAGCACTATGGGACTTAACATCTGAGGTCATCAGTCCCCTAGAACTTAGAACTACTTAAACCTAACTAACCTAAGGACATCACACACATCCATGCCCAAGGCAGGATTCGAACCTGCGACCGTAGCGCTCGCGCGGTTCCAGACTGTAGCGCCTAGAACCGCACGGCCAAACCTTCCTCATTTCATTTACACAATTCATTTCCCTTCGATCGGGTCATTGTTATTAAGATTAGCAGCGCAAGTAAATACGTGAGAATTACACAACTAGTTGGTGTCTTCAGTCTTTTCCAGTTTCACCTTAAAATAACGAGAAAAGCACTTAAAACGATATTAGTAACATTAGAGACCTACCGACCACCTTACTTAGTATATTAGTGGAATATGTGCTTTTGTGGTGGCATCTAGAGCATCAAATGAGCGGTAGAGAAAATCAAATACTCGTAATTGTGCAACGACAGGAAGAAATGGTGTGCACACACAGGAAGCCGATGTTGGAAAATGATGACTGTGATGAACAACGTGCCGTTTCTGTGCAGTCTCTGCATAATGAAGTTATTTGAAACACTAGATATGAAACTGTGGACAGTCCTAGACACTCACACGACATACCATGAAAGGAACCAACTGAAACCGAATCGACTGAAAACAAAAACATATATTTTCATGTGATGTTGTTTTTGTTGTTGTGGTCTTCAGTCCAGAGATTGGTTTGATGCAGCTCTCCATGCTATTCTATCCTGTGCAAGCTTCTTCATCTCCCAGTACCTACTGCAACCTACATCCTTCTGAATCTGTTTAGTGTATTTATCTCTTGGTCTCCCTCTACGATTTTTACCCTCCACGCTGTCCTCCAGTACTAAATTGGTGATCCCTTGACTAGAAGAAGGGACCAGTTGGTAGGACATATCCTGAAGCATCAAGGGATCACAAATTTAGCATTGGAGGGCAGTGTGGAGGGTAAAAATCGTAGAGGGAGACCAAGAGATGAATACACTAAGCAGATTCAGAAGAATATAGGTTGCAGTAGGTACTGGGAGATGAAGGAGCTTGCACAGGATAGATTAGCATGGAGAGCTGCATCAAACCAGTCTCAGGACTGAAGACCACAACAACAACAACAACAACAACATTGATGCCTCAGAACATGTCCTACCAACCGATCCCTTCTTCTAGTCAAGTTGTGCCACAAACTCCTCTTCTCTCCAATTCTATTCAATACCTCCTCATTAGTTATGTCATACACCCATCTAATCTTCAGCATTCTTCTGTTCACCACATTTCGAAAGTTTCTATTCTCTTCTTGTCTAAACTATTTATCGTCCATGTTTCACTTCCATACATGGCTACACTCCATACCAATACTTTCAGTTACGACTCCCTGACACTTAAATCTATACTCAATGTTAACAAATTTCTCTTCTTCAGAAACGCTTTCCTTGCCATTGCCAGTTTACATTTTATATCCTCTCAACTTCGACCATCATCAGTTATTTTGCTCCCCAAATAGCAGAACTCATTTACTACTTTAAGCATCTCATTTCCTAATCTAATTCCCGCAGCATCACCCGATCTAATTCGACTACATTCAATTATCCTCGTTTTGCTTTTGTTGAGGTTCATCTTATATCCTCCTTTCAAGATACTGTCATTTCCGTTCAGCTGCTCTTCCAGGTCCTTTGCTGTCTCTGACAGAATTACAATGTCATCAGTGAACCTCAAAGTTTTTATTTCTTCTCCATGGATTTTAATTCCTACTCCGAATTTTTCTTTTGTTTCCTTTGCTGCTTGGTCAATATACAGATTGAATAACTTCGGGGATAGGCTACAACCCTGTCTCACTCCCTTCCCAACCACTGCTTCCCTTTCATACCCCTCGACTCTTATAACTGCCATCTGGTTTCTGTACAAATTGTAAATAGCCTTTCTCTCCCTGTATTTTACCCCTGCCACCTTCAGAATTTGAAAGAGAGTATTCCAGTCAACATTGTCAAAAGCTTTCTCTAAATCTACAAATGCTAGAAACGTATGTTTGCCTTTCCTTTATCTATTTTCTAAGAAAAGTAAAGAGAGGAAAACACTGGATCATACCACGTTTTTTAAGTAGTACTGTCTGAAAAAAAGCTGAAAGTGACTGCCAGTAATTATGTTTTGCGTAAAAGGACATGAATCACCTGGGAAGCACAACCAGAAACTGTGGATACTTCTGCACCAGCAACGTGCTAATCTGTATTGGAATACGCATACACTGTGTGGTACAGATCCCACCATGTCAAAGCAGTAGATGCGACTATCAACGAGACGTGACGCATCATTACTGAATCTCTAGAGATTATTCATCTGGAGCAGCTGTATACCCTCCCTCGCTGGAATCGCGCCTTTCGCCGAGACGTAGCAGCGAGAAAACAGAAAATTAAGGCAACAACATCAGAGGCTTCCCTGTTTAGCTACCACCACAAGACTGAAGTCGACAACGAGTTCCGTAAAAGCAGCCGAGGAACTCGTAGCAGCACCACGGCAAACGAGAGCACAAATGACCCTGTGCCCAGTGGCGACCACGGCCGCTGCCTGGTGACTCAGCCGGCTATCGTATGGAGGGCGCCCGCCAGTCAGCTGATTCCGCTGACAAGTGAGAGGCCACAACGCGTGTGCCTTCTCTCAGAAACTTGCGCAACTGCGCGATGAAACTCCTCGGATATTCAGCGTAATACCGGTCCTGCCTACTCACCGTCTTTTAATCGGTACTTCGAATGGAATTCGGAGAATTCGAGAGTTTACATGACGTCGAAAACAACGTTCGTCTTAAGAGAAAACACAATTTCTCTGTTTGTGTTATGGAAGACGCAATGCGTTACGAGATCCACAAACAAGAATATCTGAGGACGGATGCTGAAGAAATATAAATTTCTCACAATTCATAATTTTGATTTTTTAAAACTAGTCTTCTGTGAACGAGCTTTCGAGCCATGCAAGACTTGCCTTCAATTGGCCGATATTTTCACAAACTATTTTGTGGACGACCATCTAAAGACGAATCCTCAGTGGGCACAAGGCAAGATCGTGCAATATGGGGTGGTTCCAATTAAAGTGCAGCTACTCACAAAGGACCAGTGTGGACTGCAATTATATAGCAACGAAACTTGGTAGATATTCTAACACGTTAATGCAAAACCATTTACGCTGAAAAAAAAGTTCTAATTTTAGTCACTAAGTGCAATGTGCCGCTGTGAACGCAAGAAAGACGTAGAAATGTTTCCATACGGACGGGACGTAGGCAGAAAAGGTCAAACAAGTGAGAAAAGTATAATTTTGATTTTGTTATTAACTGCCGCTTACACAGTTCCTTCAGTATGAGAACTGGAGGCGTCGACGAAATGCTGTACAGTGCCAGATTGGTGGCCAAAATTAGAACTAATTTTTTTACAGCTTTAATCGGTTTCTTATTAAAGCACTAGCATATCTAACAAGTTTTACTGCCATAAGATAATTATAGCCCAAATTAGACCTCCGTGAGTAGCTGGACTTCAGTTATACAATGAATTACCGCGATAAATCGAGACTGCTGCTTTTGCCTCAGTCGTCCAATTTTTACACTACAGTTGCAGCGTTGAAATGTCGATAATATAGGAAAAAATTTAAGGACCAATATATTTTTGAGTTGCTTGGCCGATGAAGACCTTGTATATTCCACGTGGAGGAAATGCAACAGTGAATATCTGCTAGAAAATGCGTGGAAAAGAAACAACAAAGCATAGGGAGGCTAGTCAATAAATTATAGTAATTCTGTTCGGTTGATTATTTATTTCGTCCTATTTCTTTTTAAGTGGCGTACAGTGCGAGGGGTCGCAGTAATAAGGTGGTGGTCTCACATTCGGGAGAGCGACGGTTCATCCCTCTCTGGCACCAGTACAGATTTCCTGTGGTTTCCCAATAATCGCTTAAGGAGAAAGCCTTGAAAAGGTCATTGCTGATTTTGTTCTGCACCCTTCTCCAATCCGAACTTGTTTTGTCTCAAATAATTTCGTCATTGAAATGGCGTTAAATGCCAAACTCAATTTTCCTGTCGTGGGAATACGAATGTTGTGGATCGGCTATGACGGGATGAAATAATGGTGCGAAAGACAATCTTCTCAGATTTTATTAATTACTTCTTTCTTCCAGAATGAGATTTTCACTCTGTAGCGGAGTGTGCGCTGATCTGAAACTTCCTGGCAGATTAAAACTGTGTGCCGGACTGATACTCGAACTCGGGACCTTCGCCTTTCACTGGCAAGTGCTCTACCATCTGCGCTACCCAAGCATGACTCAGGACCCGTCCTCACAGCTTTAATTCTGTCAGTACCTCGTCTCCTACCTTCCAAACTTCACAGAAGCTCTTCCGCGAACCTTGCAGAACAAAGGTCCGGAGTTCGAGTCTCGGTTCGGCACACAGTTTTTATCTGTCAGAAAGTTTCATATCAGCGCACACTCCGCTGCAGAGTGAAAATCTCATTCTGGAAACATCTCCCGGGCTGTGGCTAAGCTATGTCTCCGCAGTATCCTTTCTTTCAGGAGTGCTAGTTTTGCAAGATTCGCAGAAGAGCTTCTGTGAAGTTTGGAAGGCAGGAGACGAAGTACTGGCAGAATTAAAGCTGTCAGGACGGGTCATGAGTCGTGCTTGGGTAGCTCAGATGGTAGAACACTTGTCCGCGAAAGACAAAGGTCCCGAGTTACTTCTTTCTTTATCAGTTTTCAGTATCCTCGCACTTTGTTCAGAACAGAAAGTGCAATGACCTCTGTTTTGTTTCAGATGTATTTCTCGTTAGATTGTTAAACTTGAATTACAGGTTCTAAGACAGCTTATGAACTTACGTCGGTGTGCTCTTGCCTTCCTCCGAACTTAAGCTGACTTACTCAGCAAATTATAGAGAGACTTACAGTGTAGTGTGAACTCCGAACTTTGGTGTAACTTGGCATTTTTCACATTACAAGCCACTGCCAGAGAGAAAAGAAGCGAAAAATGGCAGAACAAAAAAGAAAACAAAGAAAAAATGCTAGGACTATCTCAAGATCGAACACCAGCTCTTTGGATCTGACACGTATTCACTCCGCTACAGAGCAGAGTTCTAGAGCAGAAATTTGTGCACCACAGTGGAATCAAAATGTCACTTCGACAATTGTTAGTCTCTTGTAATTTATATCTTTTCCGCATATAACTTTTTTTACTAACGAACACATATCTCCTTTCATACACGTTGTCATACAAGAATTATACATCAGCTGGTGCGTATCAACGTCACAAATGAGAGCAACATACTAATATTCAAGTCATTATACAAGACTGATAAATGATGACTACTCTACGGGTTGACGAGTCTGCTGCAGGTTCCATCTACTCAGAGCGTATCGTAATTAATCGTGAAAGCTGGCACTATATGGTAATAAAAGTGAAACTATTTCACTGAGCATGGCTTCGCGACTTTCGTAACTCTGCCACAATACCCTCTTTTGATGCAGGGCCTTCGATTGCACAATCGAATCAGCAGTTTCAGAGAAATCCTTGCTTTGCCTCGGCTCTCAATATCATGAAACGTGAAATGCCTTTTAAATCATTGATGTTACATATGAAGCTTTAAATAATAAAATCGTGACATTTATACTTTTTTCTTTCCTTGACTTTTAAATACTGCTTATTTTTCTCATAATATAGGAAAATGGGCAGAGCGAATTTGATTGCGTTCGCAAGCGCATGCCAGAGATTCGAGTTTGCTCGCCAGTGGAACCGGGGGACAGTCGGCGGGTTTGCTCTTTGTCCTCTGTGCTACACAGAAAGGACAGCTGGGCCAGCGACAGGGAGGCGCCAGGTTTACTTCCGAAACCTTGAACTCTGGGAAGGTGAACAAAGTAGTGACCTCTCATAGCCCCCTGTCGCAGGTAGCCCTAGCGTCCCGTTAGTGGCACTCGCTGTGTTCCCAGAAGAGGCAGCTAAGTGTAGGCGGCCCTCTGCGACAAACGAGCGGTCCTTTGTGGACCCGCAAGCCGCTACCACAAAGATGTGTGCCGCTACACAGTCCCAGATGTCGTCAACCAGTGACTCAGTTGTTCGACCGCATGCCGCGCCAAAGACTTGCCACGGGACAACAGTCGTAAAATTAAACATTCGCAAATGAGATTATGACGATGCTACTGGGGTTCCATCTACACAGAGCGTAGCGTAATTAATGGTGGAAGAGGGCGCTATACGCTAATAAAACTGTTCCACTGAGCATGGCTTCGCAAACGAGATGTTGGCTAGATAATTATGAATGCGTGGGTACGAGCCGATAGTGAACTTCGCGTCGCGTGCAGGGTGCTGGAGAAGGACGATCATCGACTCGTTTGTGGCCCAGTGGTATATTGTCTGGCACTTCTTCCAGCGAATTATGGCCTTTCTCACACGTGCCACTCTTGACAGAATTACACTAAACACGATGGTCTGGTGGCACTGACCGAGGTGGCACAGTCGGCTGACAGCTGTGACTCAAAGCGGACGCACTACATGTGGCGCCATAATATTACATGGTGGGCAATAAGCGCACCTTTTCTTGATACTACAGCACAGTCCGCGTGATATGTCACTGAGAACGGGTAACTACCTACTAGTTCTCATCTCCACCTAGTTCACCTCGCCGACGCTCCGCGTTGCGTCGCGTGCAGGGTGCTGGAGAAGGACGATCATCGACTCGTTTGTGGCCCAGTGGTATATTGTCTGGCACTTCTTCAGCGAATTATGGCCTTTCTCACACGTGCCACTCTTGACAGAATTACACTAAACACGATGTTGTTTGCGGATGCCGTGTACTACAGACGACGACTCACTCTGTGAAGTGGTTCGGTGGCCAAACTGCTCGATTTTTTTTTTTGCAACTGGTGAGTATTCTTGGTTTTTGGACTTTACGCGAACGAACATTCCACAATCCGAAATACCGGCAATACTTTTTCCAGTTTCCTTTGTAGTGCTTTCTACGACCCGCCACGTAGTTGGAATGAGCAGTTGATCTGATCTGATGCACTATTTTTGGGGTTTTGATGCTATGATCCCCAATGGCATTCCCTCTTTACTTTCGAGAAGAATTGCGTGGATTTCTCCACGGCCACGGGCAGCTTCGTGGATGTCACTACATAGGCTTATAAGAGAAGCTATAAAAAACAACTAAAAATTAAGTAAAACATAACTTGGTCACTCGAAGAAGGAAAAAAGATAAAAATCCTTTTTCTCGGTTACATACATATGATACCCTTTCCTTTTCTTTTCTTTCCACCTTTCTTAGTTTAGGTAGAACTGCCTCGTGATGACTGGGTGTTGTGTGCTGTCCTTAGGTTAGTTAGGTTTAAGTAGTTCCAAGTTCTAGGGGACTGATGACCATAGATGTTAAGTCCCATAGTGCTCAGAGCCATTTGAACCATTTTTAGGTAGAACTATTGGGATAGGCGTAGTTAGGGGCCAAAGTCTAAAGTGAGGCAGACTTTTTTTGGTGAAAGTGACGATGGCAAATAGATACCTTTTGTGTGGGTTCGTTTGTAATCAGGAAAATGAGAGAAAAAAAGTGGTAAAGTACGAACCTGGAGACTGAAAGGTCGCGAGATTGAATCCTGGAAGACACCGGAATTTTTTAGTCTGTCTTTTACGCTAGTCTTCACTTTTCACTTACAAACAGGTGGCTGAACATTTTTCCTGAGGAACAACTAGTCAATCATGTTGTACGAATTTACTTTACTAAATTTGGAAGTATTATCCTGTTTTGTACTAATGTATTTTAAATGTTAGCTTTTAGGTTAAGTCCTCCTCTAAATGGGCTCAAATTTCACGCATGACCTAGCTTAACATGAAATATTATTATACTTCAGCGTGCTACAACTTACTTCAAACTTCTACTGTTAAAGAAGGTATTTCACGAGTCAGCCTCGCATTTGGATGCAGTACTCCACTCGTCTCTCTCTGTCTCCGTAGCTAAGTGGCCAGCGTGTCTGGCTCTTATGTGGAGGAACAGGATTCTATTCTCGATATTGCCAGGGATTGGAGGACGCAACGCGGTGCATCGGCTTCGTGCAGCCAGTTGAGGAGCTACTTGAGTGAGAAGTAGCAGCTCCAAGGTCAAGAAATGGATCAACGGCCCTCCATACCGCGTCCAACGGCACCATTTGCAGAGGATGACACGGCGGCCAGTCTGCCCCGATTGACCCAGAGCGCGGAGCTCTGCTTTGCTTTGCTTGCTCTCGTCTCTGCACTGTGTTACGGATTATTTCAAACAGCCTCGGATCATCTCTTGGAGCCTGAAAAGACTGTGCAATTGTCTGCTCCAGTTTCTCGACGAAGTATAGTGCACCAGCATGGTTCGAGATGGACAGGTCCAGCATGGCCTGTGAGATCACCTGACCTTAGCCCTCCGGATTTTTTTGTCGGAGGGGAGGGCATCTCAAGAGTGAAAAACATGGCACTCCTTTCGGTACGTTCGAAGAGCAGGAGATAACAATTGTGCAACCTTGTAGAGCTTTATGAGACGATCCGGGGGTGTCAAAGTCAGACTAGGGACCCTTATTATTTTTGATGCATGTAAATGTAACTGATTTGAGACAAGTGTATCCTTAGTAAACGGCGGTCATGTAATTTTCCTCGGCGGGCGCATTTGGCAGAGCGCGAGTGCAGTTGCTGGGACTTCTCGGAGTACAAGAGGGAGGGACTTTTGGCGTACTGTGCAAAAAATGGAAAGAAATATGGCTCGATTTTATTTAGAGTCTGTGTACTATTTGAGGCGGACAATAATTCAGTAGACAGTCGGCTGCAGCGATAGCTGAAGAAACCATTCTGGGTTATTCATGGATTCTTCCGTCGCTTCTTGATAGAACAATTCCATATTGAGGGTTGAATAACACTTAGGCGGATTTTTGTTCTACTGATTTTTATTTGTATGAACTAGTTTTCGGCTTATTAGGCCATCTTCAAATAACTACTGGCTATTGTTTACAAGGAGCTTGTGTTCTTACGAACCAAACATTCTGGACTAAGATACAAAGCACTTACATAGTGGTATTGTCTTTGGAATTGTCGAACGGGTCTTTTGACTTTTTGTTCTGTAAAACTGTTCTTTAACATAAAAAATCACATTTTATGGTTTGTCAGTACCACGTATGACAACAATTAGAATTATTTAGAATACACATTATTGCAAATTTAATAATGTAATATTCATTATGTGTTTACATTCCTAACTGTAACTCAACTGTAACAATATAATAATTGGTATGTATTAATGCACAATTTTCTAATAACAAAATGTAACTGCCAAAAAAAACATCGCTGTTGTACAGTCAACAATTAATGTCCAGTGCAACTGTTCACAACAATTACCAAAAAATCGTAAATTTATAATAATGTGTATTCCAAATAATTCTAATTGTTGTCGTATATGGTACTGACAAACCATAAAATGTGATTTTTTATGTTAAAGAACAGTTTCACGGAACAAAAAGTCAAAAGACCCGTTTGACAATTCCAAAGACAATACCACAACTAAAGATCGTATGTAAGTGCGTTGTATCTTAGGCCAGAATGTTTGGTTCGTAAGAACACAAGCTCCTTGTAAACAATAACCAGTAGTTATCTGAAGATGGCCTACTAAGTCGAAAACTATTTCATAAAAATAAAAATCAGTAGAACAGAAAACCACGTAAATGTTATTCAGCCCTCAATATTCTGTGTTACTTTAAGAAATGCAGTAACAAGCAACATTTTTATGTATTTTTGTTTATACCAATCTGCCTTTCTGCTTTTTGAGTATCTTCAATCGGCCTAATACATATTTAGATCTTCAACTAGCGCATCGTTGAAATATCGACTGCAATTTGGATGATGCGGTTGTCCGGTGCAAATAACAATTTTGTTTAACCACTACACTTCGCGAGTTATTTGTGGGGTGCACTACTTCCAATTCTAGTTGTTGCTACGCTTATCTTCTGCATTTATAAGCATGGAACGAACACTTTTGGTTTGCGTGATCCACAATAGCAGCACAATATCCGCCACGTACCCGACTTGGAAAATTGTGTCTTCAATCAAAGTTGCACTTTGCTTACGGATTCTGCAGGACTATTGCCGAAGTCAATTGGTTCTCTACATAAAGTATATTTTAATTTAGGCTTCTCAATGACTAAAAATTAAAACTGCTTAGCATGCAATGTACTGACTGCTATGCATGATTATTTACTACGTGTAGTAGTAGTAGTGACTGGTTAATCTAAACTATGCTGAACATAGCAAAAATAGTACAGTACATTTTATGCAAAAGAACTGATATCACATGACATGTGGGTGTGCCATTTAGAGTGAATAAGGGCAGAACAAATGACTTACATCATGCAGAAGCAACAACAAGCACTAAGTGGATCTAATGTAGATATGTGACTCGTGAAGTGTAGTAGGTACACATAATGATACACTGCACAGGGCATCATCCAAACTGCAGTCGGTGTTTTAACGATAAGCTGACTGAAGATTTAAATATGACTTGTTACGCCAACTGAAGATAGGCGAAAGCCCAAATCGCGTATTGATATAAACAGTACATAAAAAAGTGGTTGGTTGTTAAACCTCTTGAAGGAAGTAATATAGCCCACAGCCACGTAGCTCAGCAACCGGTAAGTGGATACATTAACTACCTGAGACTTTCTTGAAGCTGCGAGGGACGTCCAATACGTAACGCAGCACATTTTTTTCTGAAAGCAGGTTGGTTTTAGTCAGGATTCGAGTACACCACATTATTCTCACTCCTTTGGCTACAGAAACTTGTTATCTCCGTTTAATGCGAGGGCCTTACGCCACCTTACTGGGAGGGCCCGCACGTCCGCATGGACGACGTCGGAGCCAATATCTTGCTGCATCAGTAGCCTCCCCATCATCCACGTACTGCTTCGCACGGAGTGCATCTTTCATTGGGCCGAACAGATGGAAGTCGGAAGGTGCGAGACCTGGGCTGTAGTGTGGACGAGGAAGAACAGTCCAGTGTAGTTTTGTGAGCTGCTCTCGGGTGCGCACACTTCTGTGACGCATTTTTTGGCATGGAGAGGGAGAGGTTCGTTTGCATTTTTGTGGTGACAAACAAGCTGAAGTCGGTTCTTCGATTTCCTGAGGGCAGCATTGTACAATTCTGAGTTGATCGTTGCACCAAGAGGGAGGATATCAAACAGAACAACGCCTTCAGAGACCCAGAAGACTGTCGCCATTACTTGACCGGATAAGGATGCAGCTTTGAATTATTTCTTCGGGAGTGAGGTGGTGTGGCGCGACTCAGTGCATTGCCGTTTTTTTTGCGTTCGATGTGATGATCCCATGTTTCATCGCCTGTGGCGATGTTCGATATAAAATTGTCACTGTCGGCCTCGTAAGGCGCAAACAACTTCGCACAGATGGTCCTTTGGTACTCTTTATGGTGTCCCGTTAGGCGGAGAAGAACCCAGCGACACGCACCGTTGAGAACCCCAACTGGTGGACACGTGAGTGAGCACTACCAACAGAGACGTCCATCTGAGTAGTGAGGTGTCTGTTTGTGATATGTCGATCACCTCGAATGAGAGTGTCCGCACGTTCCAACATTGCAGGAGTCACAACTGTGTGCGGCCGGCCGGCACGCGGGACATCGGAGAAGTTTGTGTAATCTTGGTGCGATGATGACAGGCGACTCGCTCAGCGACTCACTGTGCTTTTTTCCACTACCAGGCAAACACCTATGAATATCTACGATGCTGTGCTTTTCCCCCAAAAGAAGCTCAGTGACAGCTCTCAGACTGGAACTCACATCCGTTAGAGACACCATTTTGAAGGCTACGTATTGCGTCGCCAAGTGTCGGAACTTCACGAAGCTACAGGGGCTGTAGCGGGAATGTTCCACGATGTCCTACAACAAATTACGCATTTTTAACAACTGAAATTGGCCGAGAAAAAAATGTGGTGCGTTACTTAGTTAACGCACCTCGTATCTATCGAAACCACGGAAATCCTGCAGTAGAAAAAAGGGAACATGATTTGAAGAATCCTCCTCCCGAAAGCGAATGACCGCTTCACCATTTCGATTTCTCTAGTCAACACTTTGAGCAAAAGGTAGGTATTTGGAGACTGCGCGCTTCTGGCCCTCGCGTCATGAGTGACATCACCTGCTACTTGCCGTGCCACTCTGATGTGAGTCACTTGTTTACCTAACGCAGAACGAACGTCATTTACGAGGCGAGCCACTGCGAGCAGCAATCTACCTCTCGCTACGTGGCGTCGTATCTCGCTAAGAAAAAAGACGTTGATGTAACGCAGATGGGTGCAGTATCTCCATCTACCTTCGAGTACATTGACATTTTCTCTTTGCAATGAGCGAATGTTCTGTTGTAAACGTTCACAACGGTAGTTCGAATTGGATTTTGTGAGACTAGTTAAAACCTTGTTCCAGTTCGAGACCTGAAATTGGGTCCCCATCTTCCGACTCAACGCTTCAAAGCTCTGAGTGCTGAGGTAGCGCAACGAGCACGAAAGGCAGGCATACAGGGTCGATCCCTAGGTTGCTCAGTTTTCACGCGTTACATTTAACAAACAGGGCAAACATTCTGCAAAAGAACAGAACAGCCCTATCTAACTTGTTTGCTGACAACTGATACACAGTTTCAAACAAAATGCGCCCTCGTATTATTTATTCCGAATACCACGACGAATACGTCGAACTTAACATCTTTCTCATCAGTCTCATTTATATATAAGATGTAGTCCGCCGCATTAGTCCAATGTTAGGTGGTCTAGAAGTATACGCTAGTTCCCTCCCACTGATACCAGGCAAATTTCAAGCTTCGGGACGGCTACTCTGTCACACGAATATGCGTTAGCGTCGTCCGTCACGAAGGCAGGTGCTGTGAAATATTCGTACTGTGAGCAGTCGTACTAAACATTATATTACCGAGAAGGGAATGGGAGTCGCCCTGGATGGCAAAATAACTATGCTCGAGATACCGTCTTAGTGGAGGGTACCATCAGTGCTAGAACACTCGACTCCTTACCATAAATCAGTATTCAAAATCAATAGCTTTCTTCTTATTATTACTTACGTTGTTATCTGGGTCAGAGCTAGTCACGCACTTCAAAATGTGAAAGTAACGCTGACGTTTTGACAATTTATTATGACAGAGGGAGCCGCTTAAACATTGCTGTATAAGCTAAAGTACAAACGAATTTAGCATTACTATTTAGACTAATTTATTATGACAGACCACACCGAAGCCCGAAACTGCACTAACTTCCAAGGCTTGACTGAGTTTTGCTGTTAACTTCTTACTAGATCGCGTAGAACGGGTTGTAAATCGTGCCTGGATAGCTCAGCTGGTAACAGCGTGGCGAACGAAAGGGACGTTCCGAGTTCGAATCCAAGTTTGGCACACAGTTTTAATCTTTTTGGAAGTTTCTTAACAGTGCACATACCACCGCAGAAAGAAAAATTTCATTCTCGAACTTACTTTGGTTGTCACTGAACTGCGGCAGCAGTCATTCGCACAACCACCCATTTTCGATCTTTTCTCTCTGATGAGGCCCTTTCGCAGACCGATAGACCTTAACTACGACTGTGTGGGGCTGCCGGCAGGTCTAGGCCGTGCTGCTACGAAACCCACACAAGCCTGCAGTGTAAGAGCAGTCCGTGGGTCTGCAGGTAGAAGGGGTGAACACTGGACGCCGGACCGAAACTTGGACCCATCTCCAAACAGGCCGATGGCTCCGACCCATAGTTTGTCTCGAGCAGTTCGTCAGACTGGTCTGTTTGTGTTGTTGTTGTTGTTGTTGTCGTTCCCTGCAGTCCGAAGACTGGTTTGACGCAGCTGCATAAGCTAATATATCATGTACAATTCTCTTCATGTCTGCCTAACTAGAGCTGACCCATTCGAACGTGTTTACTGCAGTCAAGTGTTGGTTTCCTACAATTTTAATCCCCCCCCCCCCATATTTTTATCCATTACCAAATTATTTATTCCTCCATATCTCAGAACGTGTCCTATCAACCGATTCCCCAATAAAGCTGTGCCATGCCTTTGTCTTCTTCCCTATTACATCCGGTACCTCCTCGTTAGTTATCAGTTCTCCTCTTTAATATGACTCTAAAAGTTAGGCGCGTGTGCGATAAGCCTCCTTCAGCCCCTCTAATGACACATACTTGGTTCATATTGCTCTTCACGGACTCACAAAGTTTGATGAAGGAACCACAACATACAGCGTTTGATAAATAGACTAACAAATACGTGTGGAATGTTTTGAGGGCCATTGGCCATTGCTTTGAATAAAAGGCATTCTCCCTAATGAAACTGTTGGCCGCCTCGCTAAGAGGAGTATTACGAAAGGACAGCTCCGCCCACCACCAATCCCTTATACAGATTTACCGAGCGAGATGGCGCAGTGGTTAGCACACTGGAGTCGCATTCGGGAGGACGACGGTTCAATCCCGCGTTCGGCCATCCTGATTTAGGTTTTCCGCGATTTACCTAAATCGCTCCAGGCAAATGCCAGGATGGTTCCTTTAAAAGGGTACGGCCGACTTCCTTTCCCATCCTTCCCTAATCCGATGACACCGATGACCTCGCTGTTTGATCTCTTCCCCCAAACGACCCAACCCCCCCCCCCCCCCCCCCCGCTTACACAGATTTCAACTCGACGGTCAAGAAAGCTGCTTATTGCTTATCACTACTGGAACTGTGAATGGTACGTATCCTTCTCGACCATGGTACACGTCTGTGAAGCTTCGTAGACGTCATGTGACCCGTCTCATCCGCATGAGGCTGGGACACGGGTTTTACCCCGCCCACCTACACCGATTTAAAATTGTCGCTTCTGGATCAGGACACAATAGGACACAATCAGGACACAATATCTGTGGTGGGATATGAACCGTGTCATACTGGCGTGTACTAAGTACTGGGCCGCACCGACTGTCTTCTACAAAAAAGCGGTGGCGAGGGCTGCCCCCTCCTTACAAGTGTAACTGCTTTATTCCACCCGTTCAGTATATACATAGGTATTATCTTCTCGCGAGCTATTTAAAAGACGCTATTATCCAGCCCTGACCTATAAGTTGTGTGGATCTTGTCCTGCCATGGAACCTACCTGGTTCGAAAAGTAGGACATCTGTTCGTGTTTATACTTCGCATTGAGAACTTATCTTTGTAAATGACGCCGTTGTCCCGCTTTCAATTATAAGTTGCAGTGATGTCATTTTCCTCTGGAACCGTCCCGGTTCGGACCGTGGGTCTAATTTTCTGTTTTTTGATTTATGCAACGAACTTTTCCTTGTACTTCACACTCTTCTCATTCCTCTCTCGTGGCAGTTGCACAAATGTTAACTTCGCACAGTTGTAACTACCGCTAACTGTCTGGTGTTCGTCTTTTAGTGTCTGTTTTTGCATTAAACACTTATTTTTGTACATCGAACTCTCTTTATTGTTTTACCGTGGAAATATGTTAATATGGAATTTTTTATCCACTGTTGGCTGTATTGTCTTTGCTGCCCAAAGCCAAAAATAAATAAATGATAATAAAAAATATCTCTTTATTCTTCAATATTCTTATGTAGTACAAGTGAAAGCCTTCTATTCTCTTCTTGACTGTTCTGTGTACTGTACTACTTTTACTTCCATATAAGGCGACACTTGCAAGAAATATTGTCAGGAAATTCTGCTGAAGATTTAAATTTATCTTTGATGTTAATATATTTCATTCTTTTCACGAAAACTTTTCTTGCTGTTCATCGTCTTCGTTTTAGATCTTCTTTATTTTTGCCGTCGGAAGTTATTTTGCTCTCGAAGTAGCAAGATTTGTCTGGTATCTCATTTCCTAATCTGATTCCCTCAGCGTCATCTGATTTAATTCCACCGCACTCCATTAATCTTGTTTCACTTTTGTTTACATTCATCCTATAACCTCTTTTCAAGACACTATTCAAGGCACTATCAACTGATGTTACGAATCCTGTGCCGTCTCTCGCAGAATCACGTCATCGGCAAACCATAAAGTTTTAATTTCTCCTTTCTACTGTTTAATCGCCATTTTGAATTTTTCCTTAGTTTCTTTGTGAGGTAGCTGTATGAAGAGATGTGGCAGTAGTTTCTGTTATATTTGCCACAGAGAGCTCGGTTCCCGACTACACGTATGGAGGTTAGCTAAACAGTGCTGAAGGCCAAATAAAGTAAACAAAAAATAAGTGTGGAGGTGATCTCTCTGGCTCACCAGAGTTAATGTTTCTTCGGGCATATGACGACAGTTGTGGGGCTGTCTTGTCTTCTCTCTGGTGCATGCACTTACTTCTGGTTGTACTGTTGTCGGTAATGGTGTGGAAATTTTACTGTCGGGATGCTGCTTTGTTCGTCTTGAGGTACGCTGAATGAGGTAATATACACCAATGCAACTGTATTTGCTGCAATGACAAAGTTTGAGTGGTATGGCTAGAGAAGGTTATCCCTATCGCGTGCCATTATCAGAACATTGTGTGCATAGTTATTTCGCCGGGTGCTGATAACCTCGCTGTTGTGCGCCCTAAAACACTAATCATCATCATCATCATAGTTATTTCGCGATTACCATGCATGGAATAATTACCTCACTCTTCATCCTTTTTTAAATGCAATTAATGCGAAAACTGATTCTATGCTTATGTCAACAGTTATTATTAGTTCAACCGCGTGTAACAGAGACATGTTCACATTTTCAAAGAATAATATTTTAACAGTCTACGCTTTCACAGGAAATAAATTGAAATACGTTTTTCATTTACTAAATCCTGGACCTGCACATTTCCGTTTGTCGATTGGAAACGTACCCAGTACTAACATGTTCACACGTCTTCTGCTGTTGCGTGTTTGAAGCATGTTGACACGCATAGCACATCGCGTGTTTTATTTAAGCGCTTTTAACAAGAGCCGCGTGATTTCTTTCAGGCAGTCTTGCAGAAGACTATTACGTAGCATGTAGGAAGGCAGAGCAGAGCTGATATTCTTTATCCTCTTGTACAGCTAAGGATTAACGTTATGATTCAGAGTATTCAGTGAATAGTGAACATATGCACGTTGATTGCTACATAGATTCAAATTAGTATTGGTAACTATACATGGCTGTTCTGTACGCTAGTCTGATTGTTGGAAAACTATCCATCAAAGTTGCGAGTTCCTTTCATTATTACATTTTTTGAATACTGTTTTCAGAAGTTACTGAATCTTCATATATCGATAGAGTTGTTCAGGCACGTTTGATATTCACAAAGTTGTAGAGTCACAATTCGTTCGTGTCACAGTATGGTGCCTACACAGCTTGAAGATTACACAGCGAAACAGAACCTCCATTCTACATTCGGAGTATTACGCATGTACGGCCGGAGTGTCCGAGCGGTTCTAGGCGCTACAGTCTGGAACCGCGCGACAGCTACGGTCGCGGGTTCGAATCCTGCCTCGGGCATGGATGTGTGTGATGTCCTTAGGTTAGTTAGGTTTAACTAGTTCTAGATTCTAGGGGACTGATGACCTTAGAAGTTAAGTCCCACAGTGCTCAGAGCCATTACGCATGTACATTATAGAATTGGAAGCCCAAACAGACATAAATATGCGGAAGTTATATAGTTGCTTATTCTAGAGACTGAATAACACGGGGGCTAGTTTACCCTTTCTGACTCCCCTCTCAACTAATACTTTCCTTTTACCTGCTTTCATTCTTAGAAACAATTGGAGTTTTTTCGTTGCGGCGAGATCTTTTCACAAAATTTCAAACACCGACTTTCTCCTCCTCCTCCTTCATAGGAGCTCGTACGGAAAGATTTAAATGTTGGTTTTTACCGCGTGCAGTTAGAGATTAGAACGGTAGAGAAATAGTGTGGAAATGGTTCGGTGAACCGTCTGCCAGGCATTTACAGTGAACTCCGGAGTAGTCACATAGATGTAGATCGTTTCTGTACATGCAGAAGTTAACCTTACGCTCAATGTATTTTATCAATGCTACCTCCAGAATGACTGTATGTAGGCACCTTAATGATCGTCTTTGACACCCGGCGTCGCTGGGTGCTTATCACTACCGGTCCGACAAACATCCATCATTTCTTATTTTTCGATGGGTGCTCCTTACTCCAGCCCGAGAGTAAACTATGTGGACCACACACAGAGCTCACTAGCTGCTATAAAGCCGCTTAACTCTGGTACCATGGCTAAAGAGCCGGCTGACTTGTATGTCAGCTGCAACCAGTCGCTTTAAAACGTTTACTAAACTTCTTATTCTCCTTTTAAAAGAGCAAACCGCCATTTGACCATGTATTATTATACACTGAAGAGACAAAGAAACTGATACACTTGCCTTCGTGTTGGGCCCCCGCAACATTACGTGGCATGGATTCGACTAATATCTGAAGAAGTTCAAATGGCTCTGAGCACTATGGGACTTAACATCTCAGGTCATCAGTCCCCTATAACTTAGAATTACTTAAACCTAACTAACCTAAGGACATCACACACATCCATGCCCGAGGCAGGATTCGAACCTGCGACCGTAGCGGTCACGCGGTTCCAAACCGAAGCGCCTAGAACCACTCGGCCACCAGCGGCCGGCCTCTGAAGAAGTGCAGGAGGGAACTGACGCCACGAATCGTGCAGGGCTGTCCATATATCGGAAGGGGTGGAGATCTCTTCTGTACAGCACGTTGCAAGGCATCCCAGATATGCTCAATAATCAAGTCTGGGGATTTTGGTGGCCAGTGGAAGTGTTTAAACTCACAAGAGTGATCCTGGAGCCACTCCGGACGTGTGAGTGTCCCATTGTCCTGCTGCAATTGTCCAAGTCCGTCGGAATGCACAAACGACATGAATGGATGCAGGTTATCAGACAGGATGCTTACGTACTTGTCGGCTGTCAGAGTAGTATCTGGACGTATCACTCCAACTGCACACGCCCCACACCATTACAATGCCTCCACCAGCTTGAACAGTCACCTGCTGACATGCAGGGTCCACAGATTCATGAGGTTGTCTCCGTACCCGTACACGTCCATCCGCTCGATACAATTTGAAACGAGACTCGTCCGACCAGACAGCATGTTTCCAGTCATCAACAATCCAATGTCGGTGTTGATAGGCCCAGGCGAGGCATAACGATTTGTGTCGTGCAGTCATCAAGGTTACAAGAATGGACCTTCAGCTCCGAAGGCCCATATCGATGAAGGTTAGTTGAATGGTTCGCACGCTGACACCTGTTGATGGCTCAGCATTGAAATCTGCAGCAATTTGCAAAAGGATTGCACTTCTGTCACGCTGAAAGATTCTCTTCAGTCGTCGTTGGTTCCGTTCTTGCAGGATCTTTTTCCGGCCGTAGCGACGTCGGAGATTTGATGTTTTATCGGATTACTGATATTCACGGTACACTCGTGGCATGGTCGTACTGGAAAATCCCCACGTCATCGCTACCTTGGAGATGCAGTGTCCCACCGCTCGTGCGCCGACTGTAACACCATGTTCAAACTAATTTAAATCCTGATAACCTCGGAGTACCGATCTAATAACTGTGCCAGAAACTAGTTTTCTTATACAGACGTTGCCTATACTAGTTTCTTAGGCACTTAAGTATATTTATCTCTTGTGATATCTATATTTCGGCTTTGTGTCATTATCAAGTAGAATGCTAAAAGTTTTTAGACCATTACTAAGTAGTTTAACGGGAATGACTTAATAATAGTCTAACAACTTTTAGCCCTGTACTTGACAATAGCATAAAAGTCGAAATCTGGATGGTACAACAGATAAATATAACAATAGACAGTCAAATGGCGGTTAACTCTTTTAAAAAGTATTGCGTGACTGTGGTTCAACGCCATCGAAAGCTTTTCTTATTTTCTCACTAGCCGGCTCTCGAGCCACTTCAGGTTAGACCGTGTCGGTTAGACCGTCAATGACAGAGCACCTCGCGTCCTTGCTGCCAATAAGGGCGAGTACACAGTTCATGTGTTATATATTTTTACGATCTTCCAACATGAGTTACTTATTTAGTTACCTGTGTAGTTACCAGTTTATTTTTGTAATTTCTTGCGTGTTCGAGTGCTTACTAGGCTCAACCTTTCATTTTAATAACAGTGTAGCGTACAGTACCGCGTTGTTACCGATCTTTGTATCGTACAGGCTTTTGTTTGTTATGGTTAGTGTAGCTCAGTGTCGGTTAGACCGTCAGTGAGAGAGCACTTCGAGTTCCTGCTGCTAACAAGACGACTACACCGTTCGGTTGTTACATATTTTTACGAGCTGCAAGCAGGAGCGACTTCAGTAATGGATAAGAACTGTGATTGCTGTGTACAGATGCCAGCGAGTTGGTGACGCTTCGCTCACAGTTCCAGGCCGTGTTGGTTTCCGTCACACAGCTTGAGGCTGCTGCCAAGGGGCATCACTGTGGGGAATCGGACGCGGGGATGCAAGGGGACGTCGAGCACGTCCCACGTGTCCCCCGATCGGTCCACTGCTGTGGCCGTCCCGGGTACTGCCTGCACTGAGGTTGACCCCTCACCTGTGGTGAGTGGGAGATAATACCAAAGTCTGGCAGGCAGCGAAAGTCTTTCCGAAGGGCCGATAGTAGGGCCTTCACGGTTCGTTTGACGAATAGGTTTCGGGCGTTAGTTGAGGCTGACGAAGTCCCTAATACGGATGCAGTCGTCCACCCTGTTCCAGAGGAAGCTTCTCGGCCCACAAGGTCTGGGCATTCACAGAGGGTGGGTTTGCTGGTAGTTTGTGAACTGGTTACCATGGAATTTCCTTTTATTGGATTTCCTGATGCGTGGGATTGTTCGTATTTATTGCACACTAAAGGATATGTACTTCCACTAATATATGTAGCACTTGCTCAGCAAACATTGAGTAACACGTGAACAAACTGCTTCAGCGAAACGAAAGTTAATACTAGCAAAGATAATCATTCACAGACACTAGGAACCTGCATTGTTACAATCATATACAATGTATCATATGTATAATCGCTGGAAACAGAAAGTTCACAGTTCTTTTCGAAATAATACTGGTTTCTGTAACAGAAGCAAAGAGAGCGTGGCGGCATACATAACCTTAAGTTTGAAATTTGGTATATATAGGTCATTTTTCATTTGAAACTCTATAATGTACATATCAATGTAATCAGGAAAGATTATATAATTTAAAAAGGCATAAAAAACATTTTGATTTCTCCACCATTTATAAGTGTCCTGTATCCTTAAGTGTGAAGTCGAATAACAATTTACAAAAGAAATATTTTTCTCGTGTGACGTAACTGCAAATTAACAATTTTCTGACTTTCTTTATTTTCACTGTGAAACTTCGCTTCTTGCCAAATTTCACAATTCTAGATCAACCTGTGGTATCTTATAGTTTTTATGAATGGGTTTGCGAGTGTCAAAATATGTGACGTAAATGGCCATATCTTTTGATTGCACTGTTTCAGAAGCTTTTTTTTTATTTTATTTTTTTTCACCGACAAGGGACCGTAGACCTTAATACGTGACTTTAATTTCACCTTAATACATCTAACAGTTCATGAGAAAAAGGGCCTTTAACAGTCGGACAGAGAGACAGACGGACGGATGGAGAACAAAGTGATCTTTATAACGGTTCCGTTTTCCCGAATGAGGTGCGGTACCCGAAAACTGGGGATATTGTTTGGTTACTTACATCGCATTCCATTTTCAAGAACGCCACCTTCCAGTCTTCCAGCTACACGTGATAAAATATATGAGGTACTTACTATATTATGACGACCCTACAGAAGTTCGGGAGCTTACAAACGAGAAAAATAAAATAAAAAAAATCATAAACTGACCCTTCCGTAGTTTCCATACCAGTCATCAGGCAGCCCATTAAATTGAGCGAAGGTGAACATCTTTAGTGTGATTAATCCTTACGTTGTGTAATAAGAACAGCACACACACCCATGCCTGAGGTGGGGGGGGGGGGGGCTCGAACCTCCGGCGGGAGGGGCCGCGCAATCCGTGACATGCCGCCTAAAACCGCGCGGCCACAACGCGGCCTATGTGACTTTTCAAGGATTGTAGAGGAGCGGGAAAAAAAAGCGAGAGGTAGAGATAGAGAACGGGAATGAGTCACTGAGATACATCGACGCATAATTTTTGACTCTAAAGAAAGTGTTAAGACTAAAGGCGAGCGAGATAAGAGGGAACCTATACTATCTTGTACTGCAGACCGCTAATGAATCTTCTTTTGTTTGCGTTAAAGCGACGTGCTTGTCACTGCTGAGGTAGGAGAGGGCTCTTTGCCAGGAACAGATTAACGGAGCCCGAGAACTGACGGCTCTCGACGCTCGGCTGGGCGCGCAGTTTGGACCATTTCCTCAGGCCGCCGTAAATTCTCGCGCTCTGTTGTAGAGTGACCTCTGTTTTTATGTCTCTGCCATTCTTAAGGCGCGCGATGTATTGACAGGTACACAGAACAGCACTTGTGCGACGTGGAATTTATTTCGTCCCGACATCAGCTGGTCCTGCTGCCATGAGGAAGGCCAGATACTGCCGGCTGGACCTTGCGTCGGCCCACAGCTTCACCTTCCTTCAATCCCCCTACGCATGCACAGAATGGTCGCCTTCTGCTGGCTTGCATTCTTCTTGTTCGATTCTGGAATACGGTGCATCCATTATGAAAGCACAAGGAACGCAAATTTTTAGATATCCAACATAGGATGAGAGTAAGCCACTGGATTGGAACTCAAGTATCGCCGATCTAGCGACATGGCACAGTAGAGATGAGCACGGTACAAAATGTGTCCGGTCACCCAGATTTAGAATTTCTGTAGCTCCCCCAAATTGCTTAAGCCAAATGCAGGGATGGTTTCATCGAAAGGGACACGGCCGGCTGCGGTAAATCTATGCAAAGCACTTTAAAGTGCATGGCACACAAAAAGCCCTTTTGTATCACGGTATTGCTGTTTCTTCCAGCTCCATTCGCTTACGATGCGCGGAAAGTATTGTTGGTTCAAAAAATGGCTCTGAGCACTATGCGACTTAACTTCTGACGTCAACAGTCGCCTAGAACTTAGAAATAATTAAACCTAACCAACCTAAGGACAGCCGGCCACTGTGGCCGAGCGGTTCTACGCGCTTCAGTCTGGAACCGCGCTGCTGCTACGGTCGCAGGTTCGAATCCTGCCTCGGGCGTGGATGTGTGTGATGTCCTTAGGTTACTTAGGTTTAAGTAGTTGTAAGTCTAGGGGACTGATGACCTCAGATGTTAAGTCCCATAGTGCTTAGAGCCATTTGAACCATTTTTTTAACCTAAGGACATCACACACATCTATGTCCGAGACAGGATTCGAACCTGCGACCGGAGCGGTCGTTCGGTTCCAGACTGTAGTGCTTAGAACCGCACGGCCACTCAGACCGGCAAGGATTGTTGCTTAAATGGCTTTGGAGCGCTGCAATTTGTCTCATTTTTTCTTCGCAATCACTGTCGGAGCAAGATATAGAGGTTTTAGTATATTCATAGATTACTCACTTAAAGCCGGTACTTGAAACATTGTAAGTTGGCTTTCATGGGATGGATGGGGACTATCTCCTAGCATTCATCGTTTCATGTTTTTAAGCGACTCTGTAACACTTTGCAACTTGTGAACAAACCTGTGACCACTAGTGCTGTCCATCTTTGTTTACGTTTAATATCAATGATTTGTCCTATTTGCGACAGGTCCCACGTACTATAGTTGTAATCACGAACGATGGCGGTCGAGTTTCGGCTTGTTCTGTGCACCTACGTCGCGTATGCTCCGATAGCTAATGAGCGTTCAGTATGTTCTGAGCGCTCTGCCGTGAATGCCGTAGCTAATTGCGAGCATTAAACGTGATCGCAGCGAGTCGTTTAGTGAGTTTCGATTCCATCTGTTGCGAGTTATCATCGCCGATTGTGGTGGTAAGTGATAAATTCTGCACAAATAAGCAAGAGACATAAACTGCAGGATGTATGCTTTCTTCAAGCGGAAAGAACGTGCATGCGCGTACCGCAACTGTCGCTTGGAAACGTCAACAATGCAATCTCTGTCCGTGACTCGACATGCACGAACCGCCATCGTCCATTGATCAGACTTAGAAGAATACAGAGAGATTATAAATTAGTTGAAGAAAAGTAACCTTTAATGATGAAAAAGGTAAATAACTTACAGAAATGTTTGCTACAGCACTGAATGCAGTGTATCTTCAAGTTTTATATACAAATGTTCAGTTTGGCTTCCTTTTGCAACTCGACACATTTCCCACCTGTAGTCAATTTCCTGCCAAATTCTATGAAGTAAGTCTCAATGTATGGTGGTAACTGCTTGTATTATCTATCGTCGTAGCTCGTTGACGTTTCCCGGAAGTGGAGGAACAAACACTGTCTCTTCAATGTAATCCTATAGACACAAATCTATTGTAGTTGAATTACGTGGTCGTGGTGTCCAGGATATTGTCCCACTACGTACAACCCAAGTCGGCAAATTCCTACGGAGCTACGTGACAACTTACTGATGATAATGTTGTGACGCGCCATCTTGCTGGAAAATAAATGCTGTGGCCATATCCTTTTGTAATTGGGGCGCTAGCAAAAGTTCAAGCATGTCCAGGAACGATATGTCAGTTACAGTTACAGTTGACTCGGCAAAAAAGAAAGGACCGTAAATCTTGTTACAGTTTACAGAAAAAAAACATTTATCTGAGGCGAGTGCCGTACATGTTCGATTACGAGACAAGTTTCTGCTCACCCCATATCCGACCATTATGACGATTCACTTTACCGCGGGCATAAAATGTGACTGCATCGCTGAATACAGTTTTAGTAAGAAAATCATGTCCAGTCTACATTTTGTTAAACATGTATACACAAAACTCAGCTCGTTTTTCTTCGCCACTTTCTCTTGAAGCTTGCAACAGTCCCAGTTTGTAGGGTTTGAAAGACAGTGGTTTCGGTAATATCTTCCATACTGTAGCACTAAGCATATTCAATTCTAAGTTGGTACGTCTCGTTGATTTACGCGGACTACGAATGTGACACTGCTAGGCGATCCTGACACAGCATCCTATGTGGTACACAGCCAGTTTTGGTGAAACGATTGTACCAATTAATAACAGTTTGTCTTTCAGGTGGTGGTTTGCGATGTTTAGTCTTGAGTTCTCTCTGAAACTGTAGTAGCGGATTTGGATTCATGAAATCATAAACAACAATGCGCACGCTCTGTACCGTTATACCACTCTGTGATGACTGTTGGAGTTATTCATTTGCAAAACTCGCTTCTGGAACTGACAGCTTAGGCGTGAATAAAACTAGAAAATATATTGCAATCAGCGCTGTATCAAACATCTCTGTAAGCTATTTACCCTTTTCACAATTAAAGGTTACTTTTGTGAAACTTATTTACAAACACTCTCTTTTCTACGATGGATAACACGACTGCTTTGTAAGCAACCTCCTTTGTAGACTGATTGCATTTTCCTAGTGTCCTACCAATGAAAAAAGTCTGCCACCTAATTTACCTATGACATAACTTATGTGATCGTTTCATTTCACTGCAAGCTTCCTACTCCCAGTTGCAATCAAGACTTTAATGAAAAATGACAGAGGTAATGTTAATCAGAACACAGGGGGAGTTGTGGTCTAAATAACAATAGATTTATTCATTCTTAACGTCACAAGACAAAAAATGGCTAAATGAACGCCACACAAACATTTTTATTTGACAAACGCTTTCACTAACATCCGGTCTATGGTGAACAAAGTGATCAGCTGGGGATCATCACACGACACTAACCAGAACTAATCGCTTTACCTCACTTTCTACATGTGAATCCGTGGTATAACCCAAAAACTACGCTGCTATCAGGCATCTATACTCTACTATTCCGTCTAGGACTTCCCATCCAAAATAACACGTTGCATCCTCCCTATCAATAAATCGTCAGTCAAGTAAAAAATTTCGTTTGAAACCCCACATGATAGTATTTTCAATATATTTTCAGGAGGTGGTGTCCCACGGATACAATAAATAAATGAAAAAATGTCATATTACCGTCTTGAGCTGCTGATAAAATAATTTATTTATACATCCAGTTTCAGTCGTCTGACCATCACCAAATTCGCAAAAGTGTGTCACAGCATCATGTTAGGCAATGTATAAAATCGTTATTGTAAGGTGGTAAAGCCGTGAATAATACACTGTCATCATATAATAATATACATTACGTCGTCAATCTATAAAAACTGTGCTAGGGAGTGTACACGCTCAGGTTAAAATTGTAATCGGCGTTAACGCCGGGAGCAGCTTCACACCAAGCAGTGAAGGTTCAGGGTTTTATCTCCTGACGTTAACTACTTTATATTGCGCGTAACATGATGCTGTGAATACTTAAATGAACGTGATGGTCAGACGACTGAAAGTGGTTGTACAAATAAAGTATCTTACCAGCAGCTAAAGGTGGTAATACATGGCCAATGTTCCTTCTCCGCTATTCTCTAATTCGACGTTTCGCTACATCTCTAGCCTCATCGTCGAGAAAACTATGGCCTTCCTTCCTTTTATTCAGAGGGAGGAAGCTGCATTTAGGTTTTCAGTGTTTTCCCCATTAGTTTCAGATGAATACTAGGATTTTTTTTGGTCACTTGCACCCTACGTTATCAGTTAATCCCACGAGAGATGTATTCCAATCTCTAGCTTCTTCTGCAATCTTAACCCTCTACAGCTCCCTCAAGTATTACGGAAGTTGTTATTCCCTGATGTCTTAACGCATGCCCTATTATCCTGTCCCTTCTTCTCGTCAATGTTTTACACTCCTGCAACTAGTTAGGTCAGTTCAAAGATCGGAGGAAGGCAAATACCTTTTTATTAATTTATTTTTTGTCTCGTCGGTCTCCTCACTGGTTCAGTGCGGCCCTTCACGAATTCCTCTCCTGTAGCAACCTCTTCATCTCAGAGTAGCGCTTGCACCCTACGTCCTCAATTATTTGTATATTCCAATGTCAGTCGTCCCTTACAGTTTTTATTCTCTACGGTTTCCTCAGGTACCGTCGAAATTTTCCCTTCATGTCTTAACGCTTGTCCTATAATCCTGTCTCTTCTTCTTGTGAGTCCTGCCTCTCTAGACGAGGTATCTAACGCAGGCCTGTGTAGTAGCACTCCACTTAGAGTTAAGCTGGTTCGAGTCCTGTTGGTGAGTGAAATCTTCACTCTCAGTATTTGGCAGGCGAAGGGGGAGCACAGGTGGTGGTATAAGTTTCCTGATCACAGTTCTCTGCACCATTCTCCTGGATTAAATTCCAAACCCCTCCACAGCGTCTCATGAAGTGAGGCATGTGATAGTGTCGATGGTGATCTTTCAACAGAAGTAGGCTATGTGCCGACATGCGGTTTCACACTCTCCCTTCTCTCATCATCAGCAGACAACACAAAGATGCCGCTACACTGTACATGTATCCATTACACTCGCCTGCACTCTACATACGCACATACGACACATTTCCCACAAATCCACAAGGAAAGGGATCACTGCACACTTTCTGACAGATGATTGGACCCACGCCATTTGATGTCCCAGCCAACAATGCTATATGGCATTTACATTTTTTTCTTTTCAGTATTTTTCAAATATTCATTTCTTCTCCAAATTCTGCAGAGAACCTCCTCATTTCTAATCTTATAAGTCTAACTAATTTTCAATATTCTTCAGCAGCACCATATCACAAATATTGACTCTCTTCTGTTTTTGGTTTTCCTGCAGACCATGATTTTCTACCATGCACTTTTGTGCTCCAAATGTTTGTAAGTTTAAAGAAAAACTCAATATGTTAGCAAGATGTTTTATGCGACAATGTATGACCTAAAATGTACCAAACTTAAACCTAGAGTGACTCGTATTTTTCAATGCAAGCTATTCGAATTTTTGATAATAGATTACTTAATTACATAATATCATAATAATTTTGATCACTAACGAAACGACAGGAAGTTTATCATAAAGTTCACAGATGAGGCTACAAGATGTGAGAGAATCAATTTTTTTACAGAATAGTTTCTGTAAAATTGTTTGAGAAAGATTGTAGAGCAGCTAGTGGGTGTGCAACATTCTACTCAGTTTTGTTCGCAAGTTAACCAGCATTCTCTGTGTGCACCTCCAGCCGTCTAGGCTGTCATGTCAGAAGCTGACAGGGCTCCTTATTGGTTCAAATGGCTCTCAGCACTACGAGAACTTAGAACTACTTAAACATAACTAACCTAAGGATATGATACACATCCATGCCCGAGGTAGGATTCGAACCTGCGACCGTAGCGGTCTCGCGGTTCCAGACTGAAGCGCCTATAACCGCTCGGCCACAGCGGCCTGCCGAAGCTCCTGATTGCCAAGCACAGGAAGTGCTCACCGAATCCTATAAGGCAGGTAATACTGAAGCTGTCACGAACAACTTGTGAAGCTCACTGCGGCCTAGGGGATCGACGGCTTCTTGGGACACATCCTGCGAACCAGCAAGTAAGCTTACAGCGTATCTTACTCCATGTGAGATGGAATTGTGTTGGGATATCCTGTACGAGCTGTGGATCCAAAGTGGGGGAGTGATCATGGGTGGTCATAACCATCCCCGAAATTTTTTAGCAGAAGCATTTATATTTTTAGATAGATCAATTTCCAAATTTCACAGCTACCTTTCCGAGAATAAACTAGCATTAAGACTGAGAGACTCGAAAATTGCAAGGAATTTTACGAGCTACAGGTAACGTAATACTCTTTTGAGTTGCTTGCGTGGGGATGAGTTTGCTGCGTGATCACTTGTGACAAACATTCTGTGGGGTCATAGATCGATACCACCCTCACCGGCGTCTCAGTTGGCAACAGAAACGCATGTTTCCGACGGACGCCGATAGCGGTTCTACAGGGATCCAGCGGATCCATAGATGCATGCCCACTGAGCCACGCCTTCAGCGGTCATAAGTATTTTATAGGAGCGCCCCCTACCGTCGCTGTGTAGGCTGGCTAATGGCAGCTGCGCAGCCCAGTCTCAGTCTTCGACAGTCTTCAGTCTTAGTCAGCTTTCGATAGTTCACTTGTGCATTAGTATCAGGAGCCTCACACTGCACACTACTCTTTAGTTTTCTTCTTTCAAGAGCTTGGCTTTATTAATGTTTGTTCTTTTGTAAAGTTTCTTCCCAACGCTTGGAAAAATCTGCAAGTTAAGTAAAACTTCTATTCACTGTATTTACGTGTTTGCTTATCATTTCTTTTGCTCTCCACCTTCCCTCCGACGACAGCTGCTACACCATTGTGCATCTCTCCTTACTATTGTGTACGAAGTACTACACAACATATTCTAACTAGAAAAGGCATCCTTTCATAGGCCGACTCCATCTACTGTCAACAAATCGCACAGTTCGTGAGTTTACAGAGAGAATTGGTATACGACATGAAGCTGAGTAAGGGAAGACAGAATGGGAAATACCCTCCACTAAGGAAAAAATACCAGGTAAACTAACTTCCTGAATGTAGGAGGAAATGACTGAAGAATACAGCATTCTCTCACTTTCATGCCTGTATAGACATAGCTCGCAGACCATGCTTCACAATCGTAGTGAAATGCTGATAATTGTAAGTGCACGCTTCGATTTCATATTGTGTAAATTTTGACATTATCACAGTTGTGAGGGTTTGTTGCCATTATACGGCTTAAATTAATAATGTGACACATATTTCTCAATATTTAGGAAGTATGTTTTCTAATGCTTTTTTTCTTAATTACAGTTTCTTTGATGTTTTGCTAAAGTAATGTACTAATCTCTCATTTAAATAACTTATTATTATTACTTTAAAATATTTTATATATCTTGCGGTAAGTAAGTAATTTATTGTTGTTTGAATGATTTTGTAATGCATGCAGCTGTCTTTTTTCTGTATTTGTTACTGTATAATTTCGGCCTTAGCCATTTTCAAGTACCTATACAAAAATTCAGCGATGGCACTTGATGCCGTAATAGTCTCTACATACTCGTATGTTACATAAAGAGCGGTCAAAAAGTTTTCGTTTGAGGCCGTGGCTGCAGCGTATTTACATCGTAGTGAGACACCGTTGCGGGTATACAAGCACCGATATGCAGTCAAGAGATTAGTATGGCATTCGTGTCTTTCTGACATGGGTGTGGTAAATGCGGAAACGTCAACGATGGCGACGTTGTTAACAAACAGAACCAACGAGCGGTTATTCTGCTCTTGGCTGTAGACATCCATTGGAGAATGCAAAATGTGTCTGGGGCAGCATGTCCCACAGTCGATCGGGGTCCATTGGTTTGGAGCCGAGTGGAGGGTCTCAACCAGAGGCTTCGTCGACTCTGTGACGGTCTTGGCTGCATGTTTCTAGACTTGCTCTATTGGGTGGGGAATTGTAGGACGCCCCTAGATAGGTCAGAGGTGCACTACACAAAGGAAGCGGCTACTCGGGTAGCAGAGTACTTGTGGCGTGCACATGGGGGATTTTTAGGCTAGGCAGTATGCAAGGTGTCCTGTTGAACACTCACCAGTCAACGTGCAGGCAGGGAAATCAGAACGCGCTCAATGTAAAGACACTTCAGCTATCAAGATATTAGCAGCAAATTTTCAGAGTGCTCGGAATAAAGTTCCTGAATTTACTGCCCTCCAGGAAGCGTGTGGCGCGCAAATTATTCTCGGGACTGAGACCTGGCTGAACCCTGAGGTTCTGAAATATTTAGTGAAGGTTGGAACGAGTATCGGAAAGACAGATTAGACACCGTAGGAGGTGGTGTCTTCATTGCAGGTGACAAAAATATTGTGTCTACTGAGGTCGAAGTAGAGTGTGACTGTGCAGTTATCTGGACACGTTTAACAGGGCTAGGAGAAATAAAGTTAATTTTTGGATGTTATTACCGGCCACCAGGTTCCACTGTGACAGTTCTAGAATTATTCAAAGGGAGTTCTGTATCGCAGAAGTACCCGGATCATGCTATATTAGTCGGAGGCGACTTCACCCTACCTAGTATAGACTGGGATGACTATGGATTCATTACAGGTGGTATAGACAAGCCGTCGTGTGAATTACTTTTGAACACATTATCCGAAAACTGTCTTGAGCAGCTAAATCGACAGCCAACGCTTAATGGAAATATTTTAGATCTGGTAGCCACGAACAGACCAGACCTCATCGACGGTGTCAGTGTTGAGACAGGGATTAGTGATCTTTTTTTTTTTTTCGGGAAGGACACCAGACAGCGAAGTCATCGGTCTCATGGGATGAGAGAAGAACAGAGAGGGAAGTCGGCCGTGCCCTTTCAAAGGAACCATCCCGGCATTTGCCTGGAGTGATTTTAGGGAAATCTCGGAAAACTTAAATCAGGATGGCCGGACGCGGGATTGAACCGTCGTCCTCCCGAATGCGAGTCCAGTGTGCTAACCACTGCGCCACCCCGCTCGGTGATTAGTGATCATGATATTGTCATTACGACTATGGTTACGAAAGTTAAAAAGTCGGTCAAGAAGGCTAGGAGAGTATTCTTACTAGAAAGAGCAGATAAGCAGTTGTTAGCATCCCACTTAGTAAATGAATCGACTTGATTTACTTCCGGTACGATGGACGTGGAAGAATTATGGGCAAATTTCAAACACATTGTAAATCACGCATTGGAGAAGTATGTGCCGAAAAAGTGGGTTACGGTCGGAAAAGACCAACCGTGGTTTAACAGCGCAATTCGGAGAATGCTCAGGAAGCAAAGACAGTTGCACTTGCGGTACAAGAAAGATCGGGAGAATGAGGACAGGCAAAAGTTAGTAGAGATTCGTGCTGCTGTAAAAAGAGCGATGCGCGAAGACACAACCACTACCACCGTCATACCTTAGCAAAAGATCTTGCTGAAAACCCAAGGAAATTCTGGTCTTACGTAAAATCGGTAAGCCGGTCGAAGGCTTCCATCCAGTCACTCACTGATCAGTCTGGCCTGGCAACGGAAGACAGCAAAAAGAAAGCTGAAATTTTAAATTTAGCATTTGAGAAATCTTTCACGCAGGAGGATCGTACAAACATACCGCCATTTGACTCTCGTACAGATTCCCGTATGGAGGACATAGTGACAGACATCCCTGGGGTTGTGAAGCAGCTGAATGGGTTGAAAATAAATAAATCGCCAGGTCCTGATGGGATTCCAATTCGGTTTTACAGAGAGTACTCTACTGCATTGTCTCCTTACTTAGCTTGCATTTATCGCGAATCTCTTGCCCAACGCAAAGTCCCAAGCGACTGGAAAGAAGCGCAGGTGACGCCTGTATATAAGAAGGGTAGAAGGACGGATCCTCAAAATTACAGACCAATATCCTTAACATCGGTTTGTTGCAGGATTCTAGAACATATTCTCAGTTCGAGTATAATGTGAATTTCCTTGAGACAGAGATGCTGTCCATGAACCAGCACGGCTTTAGAAAGCATCGCTCCTGCGAAACGCAACTCGCCCTTTTTTCACATGATATCTTGCGAACCATGGATGAAGGGTATCAGACGGATGCCATATTCCTTGACTTCCGGAAAGCGTTTGACTCGTTGCCCCACTGCAGACTCCTAACTAAGGTACGAGCATATGGGATTGGTTCCCAAATATGTGAGTGGCTCGAAGACTTCTTAAGTAATAAAACCCAGTACGTTGTCCTCGATGGTGAGTATTCATCGGAGTAGAGGGTATCATCTGGAGTGCCTCAGGGAAGTGTGGTAGGTTCGCTGTTTTTTTTCTATCTACATAAATGATGTTTTGGATAGGGTGGATAGCAATGTGCGGCTGTTTGCTGATGATGCTGTGGTGTACGGGAAGGTGTCGTCGTCGAGTGATTGTAGGAGGATACAAGATGATTTGGACAGGATTTGTGATTGCTGTAAAGGATGGCAGCTAACTCTAAATATAGATAAATGTAAATTAATGCAGATGAATAGGAAAAAGAATCCCGTAATGTTTGAATACTCCATTAGTAGTGTAGCGCTTGACACAGTGACGTTGATTAAATATTTGGGCGTAACACTGCAGAGCGATATGAAGTGGGACAAGCATGTAATGACAGTTGTGGGGAAGGCGGATAGTCGTCTTCGGTTCATTGGTAGAATTTTGGGAAGATGTGGTTCATCTGTAAAGGAGACCGCTTATAAAACACTAATACGACCTATTCTTGAGTACTGCTCGAGCGTTTGGGATCCCTATCAGGTCGGATTGAGAGAGGACATAGAAGCAATTCAGAGGCGGGCTGCTAGATTTGTTACTGGTAGGTTTGATCATCATGCGAGTGTTACAGAAATGCTTCAGGAACTCGGGTGGGAGTCTCTGGAGGAAAGGAGGCGTTCTTTTCGTGAATCGCTACTGAGGAAATTTAGAGAACCAGCATTTGAGGCTGACTGCAGTGCAGTTTTACTGCCGCCAACTTGTATTTCGCTGAAAGACCACAAAGATAAGATAAGAGAGATTATGGCTCGCACAGAGGCATATAGGCAGTCATTTTTCCCTAGTTTTGTTTAGGAGTGGAACAGGGAGAGAAGATGCTAGTTGTGGTACGAGGTACCCTCCGCCACGCACAGTATGGTGGATTGCGGAGTATGTGTGTAGATGTAGAAAACCACCGTTTGGGGTGCTGCTGCTACATGATAAGACATGTCAATATGTCGCAAATGTCGTGATGCTATCTCAAGTGGGAGGCACTCGAGCACCCGATCTATAGTCCTGATCTCCCCCCATGCGATTATCACGCCTTCGGTCCCTTAAAAACGCCTTTGCAGCAGGCAGTTAATGGACTTCTTCACGCAGCAGGACGTGGCGTTTTACACCTTTCCTGATTGGCATACCGATTCTGGACTGGCCTTCGAACGGAAACTTTTTGATCGCCTCTTGTTGTTGTTGTTGTGGTCTTCAGTCCTGAGACTGGTTTGATGCAGCTCTCCATGCTACTCTATCCTGTGCAAGCTTCTTCATCTCCCAGTATCTACTGCAACCTACATGCTTCTGAATCTGCTTAGTGTATTCATCTCTTGGTCTCCCTCTACGATTTTTACCCTCCACACTGCCCTCCAATGCTGCCTCTTATACGCCTCTTATACGTATTTGAATGTCGACCACTGTTAATGTCGTCTAAAAATGGCCCGGTACTGAAATTGTACAATAGTAGATAAATCAAGGAAAATGATTGCTGCCGGCGGTATCAAACGTGCAAGTAATTTGTTCAGGCTAACTCAAGACTTATTATTATCCTATTCTTCTTTTTTCCTGATCTTATCCCATATCTTCACGGGATCATCACCTTATTTTGGATTTGGATAGTGGTAGATGGTGGCTAGGTGCCCTTTCTTTCGTCGCTACCCCCCTCCCCCATCCCCTCCTCCTCGCGCGCTTTCCTCAGACTGGAAATGGAAATTGTGTACTCCATCTGACAGTGTATAGCATTATTTATGTGTGAAATTGCGGGAACGTGCTAGTAATGTCTACGGAACAGTGAGGAAAGACTTAGGTACTAACCCACTATTCACACAAAAGAATGTGGGAAACCATCTAAAAACAAAGTGCAGGCTGGCCGGCACATCGGCCTGCGTCAGTAATCCGCGGGGTGCATTCGATCTGGGGAAGGCACACCTCCCCGAATCCCGGGAACGGTGTGCTAACGAGTGCAGCAATTTGGGTGGTTAGATTTACTATTGTTACACTGAAATGTTTTCAGAATTTTATTATTATTATTATTAATAATATATTACAGCCAGCCGGAATGGCCGAGCAGGTCTAGGCGCTACAGTCTGGAACCGCGCGACCGTTACGGTCGCTGGTTCGAATCCTGCCTCGGGCATGGATGTGTGTGATGTCCTTAGGTTAGTTACGTTTAAGTAGTTCTAAGTTCTAGGGGACTGATGACCTCAGAAGTTAAGACCCATAGTGCTCAGAGCCACTTGAGCCATTAATATCTTACACATCTGTGATACTTTTAACGTGGGATTACGGCAAGTTTTTCTTTGGGCTGCAGCGTGTGTGTGTGTGTGTGTGTGTGTGTGTGTGTGTGTGTGTGAGAGAGAGACAGAAAGAGAGAGAGAGAGAGAGAGAGAGAGAGAGAGAGAGAGAGAGAGATTCGGTAACAATCTGTGACACCCACCAACCCCCCCCCCCCCCTTCCACCATCATCGACTCCTACAAACGAAATCCGAAGCAACGCCTGCCCTCTATATTAGTGAAAAATGGTATTCAATTCGCCGTAACGTGCGTACACTCCACGGCGAGAATGTGATAGCAACAGCGCAGGTGTTCTTTTTGCTGCCTTCGTATTTTTGTGGGAACAAACTAGCGTAGCTTTCAAAGGCGGCAGGGACGAAGAGAACGGCGCAGCAGTGGGCAGCGTTCAGAAAGCAGAAAGTATTGCCGCGCCGCTAATTGGCGTGGCGTGTTGCCGGCTGACCGCTAAGCCGACACTTTTGTGTAGGATCCGGAGCAGGCAGAGGTGTCGCAGCCGTCCCCCACACTCGCGGTGGCAGCGGCCGCTGTGGGCAACGCCGAAACGTGCGAGGCTCGCAGAAACGTGGCGGAGATCCGGTTTATATCCAACCAATAAATACTGCTTAGCGCAGGAATAAAATCTGCGAAGAGTGTCGACAGCGTGTTACACCTCTTCGCGAGCTGTGCTCACATCTAAATTACTATTTCTATATGTACGTGCCGTGCATATTCCTGTGTAATGGGAAGGTACAGCGCATTTCAGTCCAGTACACATGGTCTTCAATTAAAACGTTGTTCGTGTTTTTATCTGTCTTTGCAGCATAAATTCCAAGTAATGAGAAGATGACTGACTTATTGTTATCAGTAGCGCCGTACGGTGTACCCGCGTGGTCTGGGGCGTCTTGTCACGGTTCACACGGCTCCTCCCGTCGGAGGTTCGAGTCCCTCCTCGGGCATGGGTGTGTAAGTTAGTTTAAGTTAGATTAAGTAGTGCGTAAGCTTAGGGACCGATGACCTCAGCAGTTTGCTCCCATAGTACTTACCACAAATTTCCAAATTTGTTATCAGTAATTTTAAAGATTTTTATTAGGATTTCAGGTAGACCAAAAGTTCGGCTGGGATACTCACGCAGGGAAATGATGTGGTGGACTAGCAAGTGTCATCTATCAGCTGTGCAAGCTGAGGAATAATATCAGTAAAGATCTATTACATGCGTATTGCCGGCCGCGGTGGTCTAGCGGTTCTGGCGCTGCAGTCCGGAACCGCGGGACTGCTACGGTCGCAGGTTCGAATCCTGCCTCGGGCATGGGTGTGTGTGATGTCCTTAGGTTAGTTAGGTTTAAGTAGTTCTAAGTTCTAGGGGACTTATGACCTAAGATGTTGAGTCCCATAGTGCTCAGAGCCATTTGAACCATTTTACATGCGTATTTTCCTTTCTTCCGCTCGCATATGAGCTATCGGATATTACTATGGGGTAATATCCTGGGCTCAAAATTAGTGTTTAAATGGCAAAAGAAAGCTATAGATCCATTGCAAGATTAATCCGTGTGAGTCATGTAAAGATTATTTCAAACAACTAAATATAACTCAGTAGGCGGTCTATAGATTTACAACTGCCGTAAGTAAGTCTGTCTTAATGACGCCATTTCATGTCCATGACACAAGAAGTGGACATACAATTAATGTGCCATGTACTAAGCTGGCAAAGACCACCCATATTAGCTTCAAATATATTGGTTCTCTCTACTTCCAAAAATGTAATCTTGTGAAATGGATCAAAATAAAGGATTTTACTCTGCTCAAGAGTTCCCTGAGAGTGAGAATGAACAATAAATAAACAACAGACTTTGTTTTATAGCTATATTAGCCGAGTACACAGCGTCGATAGGGTATGAATTTATTCCACTTCTGTTGGTCCATCTCCCTTCCCCCTCTCCCCCTCCCTCGCCCCTTCTCACTGTGCATCTCGTCCAGCCCCTCTCGCCGTCCACCTGCTCCTCACCACTCTCTCTGTCCATCTGCTGCTCCCCCCCCCCCCTGTCCATTTGCTCCATCCCTCTCGGTCGATCTCCTGCTGCCCGCTCTATCTCATTCTCCCCCCTCTACGTCCATCTCTTCCTCCCTCCTATCTGTTCACATCCTCCTCCCGCACATCCGTGTCCTTATGCTCCTTCCTGCCCCCTTCTCTCTTTATGTTATCACCTTCACGCCAATAGGAGGGTGCCAGTTCTTACCCGCACAGCGGTTCTTCCCAGACAGCAAGTAATATATGCACCAAGTTTGACTGAACTCGATCTAAGCGTTTAGAAGGATCTTTTTACCAGCAACTTCGTCCGCATACGCATGTTTCATATGCATTTCACATATGTTTAACATTGTTTACATATATTTCACGCGTGTCTCTAGCGATTTTCGCTCTGCAGTTTCCTTCTCAAGCGGCTCAATTTTTATGACGCCATATGTCCTAAACTACGTGTCATACAATGATGTAATTTTGCAGATACATTCAATAATGTCGTGTACTATAAACTTTTTTCCTTTCACCATTTTGTGGGGGGCTGTAAGCGAAAAAAACTCTTGTAAAGATTTGAAATTATGCGCAAATTTTATTGCAGTTCACCAAGTGCTTTCATTCTCAAATACTGGATGAATAAAGTTTGGTTATTTGCGCGTGGTCAGCTACGCTTCTTTTTCACGCCCACCTTTTTGAGAGCTAAGTGGTTCTTACCCCCACAGAGGATCATTCTAGATAGTAGGTGATGTGAGTACCAAGTTTGGTTTAGATCGATCCAGTAGTTTAGGAGACGACGAGCAGCATTCATACATACGTACATACGTGCATACATACATACACTTTTATATATATGGACAAGGATATGTATATGGTTGCATGGATGTGTCAGTCCATGTGACTACTTCATTACTGTCTTGTGTGCTGATTACCATTTATCGTTATGATTATTTATTGTCTTTCTCATTTACTTAAACATGTAGTGCATTGTTCTCTTTTTACATTACTCCTTAATGTATAGTGATTTTTTATTGTTATTGTCATTTACTTAATTATACCATGCATGTATAACGGATTTTTTCTTAAACTTAATGGCATTTGCCTAACTTCTTTTCATTACCATTATTTTATTTAAGTTTGATGACACCGATTGCTTGCTCAAAGGTGAAAAAAGCATTTGTACTCGTATTTGTAAAATGGGGTGCAACCTGTCCATTTTTTACCAATTATTCACATGTTTCTGTGCCATGGTCTATCAAGGCGAATGCATATATTGTGGAGGCACATTCTGTCCAACACATAGATGTGACGTCCGCAGCATGTATTTCGGACTGGGAGGCGAACAGCGGAGGAGTGGTACTCAAGCGTCAACTTTAGGTTACAATATCTCCCGATGTAATTAACATATTACAATGCAACAAACGGCACTGATTACGTATTTGTTTATATGTTCAGATGTGCTAACAAAACTAACGTGGTTCCATTTAAAAAAACGTAGGTTTGTGTTAAAAAACATATTTCCGTGCATTTTTGTATGGTTTGTATTAAACAATTACACTAGCCCCTCTCCTCACGTTCGGTCTGTGGAATCGGTTCGTCAGTATTTGATGTGGTTTACGAAATATATCCAGCGGTAACGTTAGGTGACTCACCCTATATATATATATATATATATATATATATATATATCTTGCTATTTTTTATAACATTCACTTTGATACACAGTCCAAAACCAACCAGAGTGTATACGTATTCCCCAAAATGTCAACACTAAGTGCCAAACCGAACGCTAAAACACACACATACATGTACATCGTTCAAATGGTTCAAATGGCTCTGACCACTATGGGACTCAACTTACTGAGGTCATTAGTCCCCTAGAACTTAGAACTAGTTAATCCTAACTAACCTAAGGACATCACACACATCCATGCCCGAGGCAGGATTCGAACCTGCGACCGTAGCGGTCTCGCGGTTCCAGACTGCAGCGCCTAGAACCGCACGGTCACTACTTCGGCCGGAGATATAATCCATGAAATCCATCTTTACAAATTTCCTTTTTCTGGCGGACACACGTCCAGATCGTGCTCACTTAATAATCTATCAAAACTCTGGCATCTCTCTTTCCACATCCACCACTGCTGACGGCTCGCCTCCAACTGCACAACGCTACGCGCTGTTCACATCCAACTGCCCAACACTACACAAACGAATATTCAAACAATGCTAACCAGCCACAGACTGCACACAGCGCAGTGATTTTCATACAGAGCGCTACGTGACGTTACCAACATAAAAACCTAAACACCCTACTTACAAGAGCTACCACTTATTACACCAAATGGAAATGTTGACCAGGGTTCCGCAATTGCTTTCGAACGTCCGACGACGACACTTGACTGTACACGATGGCATCGTCAGCAAACAGTGCTATAGCGCTGCTGGTCTTTTGTGATACATGGTTTAAGCACGGTATACTGAAAACAGGACCACACCCGACTTTGCTTTCGTTCCTGTGGAACATTCGGCGTCAATTACACCATACCGGGTTATGCTATTCAGATTTGCCGTAGTCCACGTTCCACTAACCGATGTCCTCGAGGCGTTCCCTCGACTCCGAGACTGGGTTGTCGTTGCGCGTGCCTGCAGTGGCGGCATCGGCAGCACAGGTAGCTGCGGCGTAGCGGCGCCGTTTGTTTTGTTTACGCCCGCCCACTTTTTACTGCCCGTTTTACGTCCCGGCTGTAAAAGGAGGGGGCGTCCAGCAGGCTGGATGGAGGCGGGGGTGGGGGAGGCGGACCGGTTGATAGGCGGCCTTGGAACGTCGGCAGAGGACGCGTGGCCGGTCGGCCCGGCCGATGTAAATACCGGGGCGGCGTGCCGGGGCGTGCAGCCAGCCGCGAGGCGTGGCGGAATCTCGCGCGAAGCCGGACCGCTTCACGTCGTCAAGCGCCAGCTCCCCACTATGCTGCTATAGTCTCCATCCTGTTTGAATTTACTAAAAAAAGAGAGGCTCTAAGGCCTACCGGAGGTTCTGTTAGGGTCTAAGGACAATTTGTAATACACTCTACTCCTAATCAAAAATTTACAGCAGACTCGTCTAGCTGTCAACAATTCTGCTACGAAAAAGCACAGGTCAGACGCATCCACAGAACTGAACTTGTGGGACGTATTGTGAATCGTGCCTAGATGACTCGGGTGAGTAGGCGGGGAGGTTTTCCAACGATGAGGACGTTCACACAGCCGTGTGGCTCCGTGACGAAGGAGCGAGTTACCAACGCCGAAGAACTGTACGATTGGTGAGACGTTCCTACCACTGTTTACACAGACTTGGTGACTTCGTTGAAAAATAGCATCACGTTCTGTGTCACTTCGACATGAGCCGCAGCATTAAAAAAAAGTTACTGGACCTGCCACAATAATGTTTAACATACTACCTGAACTATATCTTCGTTTGCTAGGGGTGACAACTTCAGCTGTGTTTATAGATCTTATTTTACTTACAGTCGTTTTCGGTGCTACATTACTCAATGTTTAGATCCCTGCACGATACAAGGTGATTACGAGGATACCGGATTGTCAGAAGTATACATCTCATATCTCTTCTGACTGGTTTGATCCGGCCCGTCACAGATTCCTCTCTTGTGCCAACCTCCTCATTTCACAGTAGCTCAAAAGGTTCAAATGGCTCTAAGCACTATGGGACAACATCTGAGGTCATCAGTCCCCTGGACTGAGAACTACTTAAACCTAACTAACCTAAGGACATCACACACATTCATGCCCGAGGCAGCCAGGATTCGAATCTGCGACCGTAGCAGCAGAACGGTTCTGGACTTAAACACCTAGAACTGCTCTGCCACAGCGGCCGGCTTCACAGTAGCACTTGCACGCTATGTGCTCAATTATTTGTTGAATGTATTCCAATCTCTGTCTTCAGCTGCAGTTTTTAGCCTTTAAATCTCACTGTGGTAACGTGAAAGTTAACCCTGATGTCTTAACACATGTCGTGTCATCCTATCTCTTATCCTTGACAATGTTTTCCACTTGTTCCTTTCTTCTCAGATTCTTTGGCAAATCCCGCCATTCTTCCAAGTCCAGTCCAAGTCAAAGTGCAAACAACGTGCAAATAGGACCACGCCTACAGTAGCGCAGTTCTGTTTGGGTTGAGGACTGTTTCAGTTTTACTTAACACGACGGGCGTTTAATAAGTAAATCATTCTCTCTCAAAGCAGGTTACTTCTATTCTGGATTCCTGTACACCATATTATTCCCCACGGTTTTTGCTACATAACCCTATTTTTCAACATAATCGCCTTTCAGTGCGACGTCGGAGACAACATCTTGTTGCATCAATAACCTCCAAATCATTCACGTACTGCTTCCCGCGGAGTGCATTCTTCATTGGGCCACACAGATGCAAGTCGGAAGGTGCGAGAACTGGTCTGTAGGGTGTATGGGGAAGAACAGTCCAATGAAGTTTTGTGAGCTCTACTCAGGCACGCAGACTTGTAAGAGGCCCTGCGTTGTCAGCAGTACCAGCAGATACTTCCATTTATGCAGCGATTTGTTTGATTGTTATCTGTCGATCACCTCGAACGAGAGTGTCCGCACGTTCCGACACTGCAGGAGCCACAGCTTTTGCGGCTGGCCGGCACGTGGCAGACTGGACAGGTTTGCGTGACCTTCTTGTAATGATGACACGCACCTCACTCAACGATTCACCGCGCTTTTGTTCACGGCCAGGTTTCCGAAGATATTCTGAAACGCCTACGAACATATACGAAGCTCTGGTTTTCCGCCAAAAGAAAATCAATAACAGCTCTCTGCTTGGAACACACCTCCGTTACACTTGCCATTTGGAAGGCTATATATAGCGTCAACACCTGTCGGAACTTCATGAAACTATAAAGGCCGATGAGGGAATATTCAGTAATGTCCTGCAACAAATTCCTCATTTTTCAACCGAATCTGGCCGAGAAAAAAAAATGTGTTGAATTACTTATTAAAAGCCCCAGGCAGACATGTATGTATTGTGGTCGAGCTTCACTGCTCTCATGAGTTGTGGCGGTTGTTTCCTGCTTTTGCAGCCAGCTGCTCTGTAGCTGACCTGTTCGTATCTCGCATCGTTGGGATGAGATCTCACTCCTCACACCAATTAAATATGGAAGAGACAACAAAAGATACTCGTACTCGTATATTAGACACTCATCATTACTGAGCGGTAATAAATTATGTACAGGATGGTACATTGATAGAGACCGCTCCAAATGTCTCACGAAATAAGCATCAAACGAAAAAACTACAAAGAACGAAACTCGTCTAGCTTGAAGGGGGAAACCAGATGGCGCTATGGTTGGCCCGCTAGATGGCGCTGCCATAGGTCAAACGGATATCAACTGCGTTTTTCAAAATAGGAACCCCCATTTTTATTACATATTCGTGTAGTACGTAAAGAAATACGAATGTTTTACTTGGACCACTTTTTTCGCTTTGTGATAGATGGCGCTATAATGGTCACAAACCTATAAGTATGTGGTATCACGTAACATTCCGCCAGTGCACACGGTATTTGCTTCGTGATACATTACCCGTGTTAAAATGGACCGTTTACCTATTGCAGAATGGTCGATATCGTGTTGATGTATGGCTATTGTGATCAAAATGCACAACGAGCGTGTGCTATGTATGCTGCTCGGTATTCTGGACGACATCATCCAAGTGTCCAGACCGTTCGCCGGATAGTTACCTTATTTAAGGAAACAGGAACCACGACCTGCAACAAATGATGATGCCCAAGTAGGTGTTTTAGCTGCTGTCTCGGCTAATCCGCAGATTAGTAGATAAATTGCGCGAGAATCGGGAATCTCAAAAACGTCGGTGTTGAGAATGCTACATCAACATCGATTGCACCCGTACCGTATTTCTATGTACCAGGAATTGCATGGCGACGACTTTGAACGTCGTGTACAGTTCTGCCACTGGGCACAAGAGAAATTAAGGGACGACGACATATTTTTTTCACGCTTTCTATTTAGCGATGAAGCGTCATTCACCAACAGCAGTAGCGTAAACCGGCATAATATGCACTATTGGGCACCGGAATATCCACGATGGCTGCGACCTGTGGAACATCAGCGGCATTATGGGAGGAAGGATAATTGGCCCCCATTTTATCGATGGCAATCTAAATGGTGCAATGTATGCAGATTTCCTACGTAACGTTCTACCGATGTTACTACAAGATGTTTCACTGCATGGCAGAATGTCGATGTACTTCCAACATGATGGGTGTCCGGCAAATAGGTCGCGTACGGCTGAAGCGGTATTGAATAGCATATTTTATGACAGTTGGATTGGTCGTCGAAGCATGGCCCGCACGTTCAGCGGAGCGAACATTACGGAAGGCGAACTACTCGCTGTTGAGAGGAATGTCGTTACACATATTGCCAAATGCACTGAGGTTGACGGACATCATTTTGAGCATTTATTGCACTAATGTCGTATTTACAGGTAATCACGCTGTAACAGCATGCGTTCTCAGAAACGATAAGTTCACAAAAGTACATGTATCACATTAGAACAACCGAAATAATATGTTGAAACTTATCTACGTTCTGTACTTTAATTTCAGAAACCTACCTGTTACCAACTGTTAGTCTAAAATTGTGAGCCATATGTTTGTGACTATTACAGCGCCATCTATCACAAAGCGAAAAAAGTGGTCCATCTAAAACATTCATATTTCTATACGTACTAGACGAGTATGTAATAAAGAATGGGGGTTCCTATTTAAAGAAAAAACACAGTTGATATCCGTTTGACCTATGGCAACGCCATCTAGCGGGCCAACCATAGCGCCATCTGGTTTCCCCCTTCAAGCTAGACAAGTTTCGTTCTTTGTAGTTTTTTCGTTTGACGCTCATTTCGTGAGTTATTTGGTCCGGTCACGATCAATGGACCATCCTGCATATACAAACTTTCCAATCAGTTTATCTACTAGCGAAACGCGTATCCAAAAGCCTGCAGTGGCTTCTGAAATTCTCCTTCGCAAAAAAAGGGATTAGATTTAATTTAGCGATATGTACAGATCTGTGGTTCATGGTGTGGGTTCCTGTAGTCATGTCCTAGTTCATGAACCACGGGCAACGTATGAGTGGCCAGGTAAGTGGTCCAGACAGTCGGGATGCCAGTCACTTTGGAATAAGGCTGGGCATCTCGGACATATTCTGAGTTGTGGTCACCTTTGTGCTCATACGGCAAATACTACCAAATCCACCGGTTAGTCCCTCAACCGTTAGGGGTAAAACTCAATGGGACTCGGGGCAAGTAAGGCTAGCAACCTGCTTCCCTGGTACTTTAAATATGATGCTGGCAACAATCAGAGCAAAATGCCTCGGACCTCTGGAGGTGACGGAGTCCCACCTCTAACTGACAAACCAGGGACTCCTAAGATACGACTCGGCAAACAAATGGTAATGAGATGGGGAGCTATTAATATCAATGGGGGCTACTCTGGGAAGAAGGTAGAGCTGGCAGAGGCTGCAAGTAAGATGGGGCTGGATGTTTTAGCTGTTAGTGACATTCGGGTAAGGGGTGAGAAAGAAGAGGAAGTGGGAGAATACAAGGTCTACGTGTCAGGAGTCAAAGCAGGAATAGCACAATGGGGTGTAGGGCTTTACATCAGGAAAGAAATGGAACCCAGCGTAGTTGCAATAAGGTATGTAAACGAACGACTGATGTGGATAGATTTGACAGTGTCTAGCAAGAAAATTAGGATTGTGTCAGCATAATCGCATTGTGAAGGGACAGATCAAGATAAGATGGATAGTTTTTATGATGCACTCAGTGATGTAGTTGTTAGAGTAAAGGACATGGACAGTGTTCTGCTCATGGGTGATTTTAATGCCAGGATTGGAAATCGAACAGAAGGGTATGAAAAGGTTATGGGTAAATTTGGAGAGGATATGGAGGCCAGCAGGAACGGGAAACAACTCTTGGATTTCTGTGCCAGTAATCACAAACTCCTTTTTTAAACATAAAAACATTCACCGGTATACTTGGGAAGGCAGGGGAACCAGATCTGTCATTGACTATATCATAACAGATCAGGAATTCAGGAAGGCTGTGAGGGACATGCGTGTATTCTGGGGATTCTTTGATGACACTGATCATTATTTAATCTGCAGCGAAATTGGTATTGTGAGGCCGAAAGTGCAGGAGGTCAGGTCCATATGTAGGAGGATAAGAGTGGAGAAACTTCAGGATAAGGAAATCAGGCACAAGTACATAACAATGATCTCAGAAAGATACCAGTTAGTTGAATGTAGTCAGTTACAGTCATTGGAAAATAAATGGACAAGGTACAGGGACACAGTACTAGAAGTGGCTAAAGAATGTCTTGGAACAGTAGTGTGTAAAGGTAGGATGAAGCAAACAGCTTGGTGGAATGACACAGCCAAGGCAGCCTGTAAAAGGAAAACGAAGGCGTATCAAAAATGGCTACATACTAGAACTCAGGTTGAAACACGTATGTAACATAGCAGCGATGGCGAGGCATTGTAGCATCTGTGACCAGAGAGTATGCGCTTGACCGCGCGAGTGTTGCGAGCGGTTCTCAGTCTGTCAGTCAGTCGTTGCGAGTCTGTAGCTCTGTCTAGTTGAGGGCAGTACTCAGTCAGTAGTCGTTGAGAGCAGTTCAGTGGTAGTCGTCGTGGAGTACGCTAGTAGTCGTCATGCAGAGCAGTCTGTGGGCAACACTGGTCAAGATGCTGAATGAGGTATATTGTTAATTAAGGTAATCATCAGATAATGTAAAGTTTATTTATTGTAATTAATTTCCAACAAGTGCCCCAATAATAATTTGATTTCAAACTAAGCATTTTTATTAAATAACTTTTTTTGCAATAATATTTCCCTTGCATTTCCTTAAAGAAAAGTTTTTACTTAAAGTCAAAGAATTTTTACGAAGCATTTCCTCCAAGCAATGGCCAACAATAAGAGCAGAACTTTGACACGCAGTTTCGAATGAGGTAAGAAATTAATTATGATCTTTTTTACACAGGGCCAAAGACCGATGTTTCGGTTTAATTGAATTATCATTATCACTGAGATTTCATTAGCACTGAATTGTTTTTCATTATTTTGCGGAAGCTTACACCAGAGTCAGATTGCGAATTTTTATTTAATTGTCATTGTCAGTAGATTTCATTGCGGGAGGTTACACTTGGGTCCCATTTATTATTATATTATTTTATTTAAATATTTCTGTGGGGACGATATTGCTTCTTGGCTCCATTTCTATATAATATTGTCTTGTAAATTTTTGTGGGGAGGTTACACTTGGCGACACCCAGTCCAGGATCGTATTTCGTTGAGAATCTTTTGAACAACAGTCAGATATCTGCTCTTATTTGCTTAGATATAATTAGGATTTGGCGCTACGCTTTTACTAATCTTGTGACTTTCTTTCTACAGGTCAACGGCAATTCGTTGCTCTGTTGTATTTGTGTGTTGTTTTTGCATTTGTGTTTATTGTTTTGTGAATAATTGTGACTACTGTAAAAATGCCGCGAAAGACTATGAATAGTGTATCGCGAGGTATTATGAATGAATTTACCGACTTAAATAACGTGACCGATAGTAATTGTGACACGCAGTGTAATGATGACAATCCTGCGTTCACTAACAATCAGTACATTACAACCACTAATGGTGACTTTTATCTTATTGAGGAACAAACGAACTCAATTGTCTCGTCTGTTAAATTGACGACAATTGATGACGCGGGGCGCACTACTGTAATGAGCGCTGCCGAGCTTAACACACCCGATTTAGAAAATCCAAGTAATGTACAGACAAATTTTTCGAATGAAAGTGGTCAGTGTACCGAAAATACGACGGACTCGAGTGAGAAACGTTTTTGTAAATTACAGAATGACCAAATGGTCACACAAAACGTTACAATTGTAGGTACGCAATCAAACAGCACAGATAATAGCGTAAAGAAAGTTACATTGGATCAAATTGTGGCAGTAGTACAACTAATGACTGAAATACTGAGAAACGAGCGCAAACAACGTGAATTAATTGATGAAAGAAACAAACAATCGAATGAAGATCAAGACGACATTAATAAAAAAATCAAACAACTTAGTGAACGGAATGAACAGATTAATGAACAGATTGATGCCATTGCCGCGCAAAATTATGATAATAGAGGACAATTACGTGTGGATACTAAGACTTGTGCTAATAACAGTAATGAAGAAGTTGGCACTGTTGCACAAGAATTAAGTAGCACACGTGTAGACACAACAGAATCACATAAAGACAAGATTAATGCAGTCACTGAACAATGTTCAGCGAACGAAACACAGATACACGAAATTAATGCAGTCACTGAACACTGCCGTAAAAACACAGTGCAGATACGCGACGAGTTTAATTTAGAGTCAGTGGAAGTTTCACACACTCCGAATACGGAAGTTAACGAGAAATTTGCACGTCAGATCAACCAAATTGACGAAAATGTTACAGTAACAGAGTTGAAAACTATTTCAGTCACCAATACGTCACAGAATCCGCTACTTTGCGAACATTTGTCAGAGTCACGTAGTGCGTATAATGTGAACAATTTACAGAAACTACGCGAATTAAAATCTGAAAGGCTACGCAACTTGAAATCCGAAATGACACAGACGAACAAATTCTCATACAAACCCGAACGTGTTTACAAATTCAATGACGAGAACGTAGATTACGAGCAATTTTTATCCGCCAGAAAATGTAAAGAATTTAATAATGACAGCGTACAGGTACACGCTTTGAACTGTATGCGACAATCTATTTTTGTACTTTCACCGCTATTGCCTGTAATGCGGAAACGAGTTTTGAACCTGATGCGACAATTTGCTATTGCATTTTTATCAGCATTGCCTGTAATGAGGAAACTTGAATTAGCAAGAATACAGCAATTTGATTTTGGAATTTTACCGCCATTGCGTGTAACGCAAAAGCTAAAATGTATTTGCAGTGCGTAATTAACCTCAGGGGATTCATTACACTTTAATGAATATGTGCCGTAGCGAGCATAGGGCCCCGAGCTGTAGTAGTGCTGTTTCATCTTTAGTTTTCTGCACTGCTGCCTTCTCTTCTACTATCCTTTATATCTATCAAAACCGCTCTTTAACTATTGCTCTATCTAGAATTAAGAAACGTAGTAATAAGAAAACCGGATAAGAGAAGTATATACCGAAAGTGACAATTTTCGTTAGGCACTCCAGAACTATCGCCGTAATTTTAATTACAGATAAAATCGTAATCATCAGTATGTATAAAATTTTGAGCAGTCGGAACCACATTTTTGTAACAATAGATGTTTTTCACCACAACAGCATGAAAATCAACCGCTTAGCATACGTAACCAACAATGCAGTCTACAAGGTCAACCAAGCTTTAATGTTTCGCCGCGTGCACGTATAGTCCCAGCTACAACAAATAGTAACGCACGGCAGTAATGAAATAACTACGTACAGAAAAAACAGTATTTCAATCTCTATCGCAATGCGCCGTATGGAAATGACTATCACGACATACGTAAAATTAATTAGCACAATTTTCAGCATACATTCAATAACACGTCAGATAGAATTTGATTAAATACAGTACAGATTGCATATTCCAATAATGTAAGCAATACTTTTGACACGCAGAATTTTGTTCATGAGAATGTTATTTAAAACACGCTTTGTTGAATACTCCACTTTTATCGCACCCAGATCTTACTAGAAATTTTTCCATTGCCACCGACAGTTCCAACACAGCTTTAGGCGTACATATTTTTCAGGAAATTGAAGAAGATGGTTCAATAGTAATTAAAAACATCGCATTTGCAAGCCGCATTTTGTCACCTGCTGAACGAAATTACTCCGTTACAGAATTAGAAACATTATGTGTTGTATGGGCTTTCACGAGATTTAGGCACTTTCTTTATGGCAGACATACCACCGTGTACACAGACCACAGAGCTATACAATTTTTACTTTCAGCTAAATTCACTCACGACAGGTTAAGCAGATGGAAACTTTACTTGCAGGAATTTAATTTCACAATTGTTCACATTCCCGGCACACAAAATGTTGTAGCAGACGCATTATCCCGTTCTCTTTGCAACAATCAGCAAGAGATCGCAACCAACTTCTGTAAAGCAAATTTCAGCGTAATGTACATCCAACAAGTTGCATTTGAAAATTTTATTTCGTCGTCATTACAGGACATAGCACAAGAACAAAATAAAGACAATGTGTGGAAAGAAATTAAACACCTTTGGCAAGATAAGAATAATGTTACGATTAGAAACCATTACACTGTACGCAATGATATTCTGTTTCGCCGCTCTCATCCTGACAGCAACAATTGGTTATTATGCATTCCTGACGAACTTGTTAACAAACTAATCTGGTACACTCATTTAAGTTACGCACATTACGGAGCACGAAAATGTTTTCTTATACTGAGACAGAACTGTTATTTTAACAACATGGAGAAACGTATACGACGAGTTTTAGCGTCTTGTAAAATTTGCCAGAAAGCTAAATCAGACACCACTTCACATATTCCTCCTTTATATCCCATTGTACCTGTTAAATTAAGACACATGGCCGCAGTAGATATTTTTGGTCCGATTCCGAGAACTAACAGAGGTTTTTGCTACATCTTTGTCGCTGTTGAGCTCACTTCAAAATTTGTTACTTTCACTCCGTTACGCAAAGCTACTGCTAAAACTGTTTCAAAAGCATTTGTAAAGCATTTTTTATTTCATGTAGGGCATGTGATGAAAGTAATTTCCGACAATGGACCACAGTTTCGATCTGCAATATGGACACGTATGTTACGAGCTAGAAACATTTCTCCGATCTATATATCCAAGTACCATGCTTCTTCGAATCCTTGTGAACGGTTAATGAAAGAAATTGGTAAGCTGTGCCGAATATACTGCCACAAAAGACATATTGATTGGGATACACACATACTCTCATTCCAAGATGTAATTAATTCCATTCCAAATGAATCCACTATGCTATCTCCGTCTGTTATACTGAAAAACGTTGAACCACCAAACAAAATTAAAGAATTAATAAATTTCCCTACATCTCGTCGCTTACGACACCACGAAATAATTGACATTGCGCTGAACAACATCAAACGTGCCGCAGAGCGCCGGAGAAGACAGCAAAAACAGGTTTGTACACGCCGCGACTTTCACGTTGGACAGAAAATATTAGTACGTACACACCATTTATCCAGCAAATTAAAAGGTAAGTGCAGTAAATTTGAACTTCTATACGCAGGTCCATATCGGATTCGCAGCATCCCTCGCCCCAATGTTGTACACGTCGAAACTTTGAGAACCAGAAAATCGAAAGGCAATCACCATGTCTCAAACATTAAACCGTTTATTGAATGAGATCACTTTATGATGTAACATGCTATGATGCCATTTACTAATGCAATTATTTCATCTGACTAATTACTGATGATTATCGTATTTTTTCTTGGCAAGTGCCCGGCAAGGTAAGGTTAGCAGGTCGCTTTTCTTGTCGTTACACATCAGACCATGCACATTTTCCACTTTTTTATGTACGATTGTATTCCAGTTTTGTCTATATGCACTGTGAAATAGTTAAGATATAACACACACCAGTCGACTTTGACATTTTTTTTGGCCTTATGACATCTCAACATCGTGACTTTTACATTTTTTGCTGCTGCATTGTGATATTCTGTGTACATTTTTGCCTTTGAACACTGTCTGTGCTTTCGACATATTACGTTTTCTGTCATGTTATGCTGTATGCTTAATTATATTACCGTTAATCAGTAATTACTTAGTGGGTATATGATTTAAATGCAAGACGTTATTCTCTATTCATCAATTTCAGAAAGAAATGATGCGTGTAAGAAATAAATTCAACAGAAATGGGAATTTCACCTACGGAATAAACGATAGAAGATGCAATAACTTTATGAGGAAGAGTAAATGGATCAGGATTAACAAGCATTAACAAGAATATACTATACTCATCGTAGAATAGCAGTCTTAACTAATTTTTTCTTTCAGAATACAAGGTGATTGATGCAGGCTGTCAGACAGAACTACACGTCTTAGTTTTAGTGATGAAATATGCTAGAGATAAGGAATAGTTGTATAATGAATAATGAAGTGATATTTTTTTGCAGATGATAATGAGTGATGATGAATAATGATGAAGAATATGCTACTATGAATAATGAAGTTTTTCTTTACAGGTGATGATAATAAAGAAGTTATGATAATATGGATAATGCTGTTATGAATAATGAAGTTTTTTCTTTACAGATGAGGATGATGTTGAAGTTTATGTATTTATGCTACGTAGTTATTTAAGTATTTGTTGCAGTTTGTTTTGACAGCAGGTGTTATATTGCATAGTAGGATGACGGAAAGTTTTGGAAAGGACAGCTATGGAACACATGTTTATACACATTTCACTACCTGTTAATTCGAAGTTCACTACTTTTCAGCATAGTGTGCGTTTCTTCTTTCAGGTCAATAATCCATTTTGTATTTTTTCCAGGAGAAGTTTTTCATGATACATACTAAACCTGTTACTTATTATACCTGTTCTAGTACTTGCATTTTTTAACCCATTTGTGTTTATCATTTATAAATGTGATCACATATACTGCCTTGTTTCATAACCTTGCTACAGCTGACTCATGACGAATGACGTTACTCAATTTTTTTTCATTTACAGTGACAACCCAGAACCAATTATTTTTTTCTCTTTTTTTCTCTTCTGGCTTTCTCTTATAATTACCAAACGCAATGCATTGCTAACAAAAAAATGTATTACCAGTCCCAAATAGTGATACCAGTTTGAGAAAGTTCTGAATAATACTGATCAACTCTGAATAGTATGTCACTTCAGTAATGACTTCGTAATGATACAAAAAATATATATATAAAATAATGCTTTATAACTGGCTAATAACTGCCACTGTTTATTGTAATGAGACTACTTATAATGCCCATGATTATTAATGCTATGACTGTAATTAGCTGCTTTTTAATAATAACTTCGTAATGATCTGAATGTCACTCAATGAATTGTTATTACTTCTTAATGATCTGAATAATACTGAATGAGGAACAATGTTCTATACTATTCGATACTTGATGGCCACTGAGTGCCAATAATTAATGTCACTCAATGAATTAGGTTATTAATTATGCCATTAATTAGCTCTTGTTTTCAATGTTGATACTTTGTAACTGAAAAAGAATATGATTCTTACTATATTGAAATGACAAATGATTAACTATGCATTATAATTGGGAAAGAATGTGATTGTTTAATAATGCTTTGTAATTAGGAAAAGGCTAATGATTATTACTATATTGGAATGACAAATAATTAATTAATGATGCCATACTTTGTAACTGGAAAAGAATGCGATTGTTTCATAATGCTTTGTAATTAGGAGAAGGCTAGTGATTAATACTATTGGAATGACCAATGATTAATTAACTATGGTATACTTTGTAACTGGAAAAGAATGCGATTATTTAATAATGCTTTGTAACTAGGAAAAGAAGGTTACTGTTTCTATGTAAAACAATTAATGAACATTTTTCTGTAATACTACATACTTGGTACAGAAATGTTCAATCACTAGGCTATTAATGCCGCAAATGAAAACTGTAATTGCCAATATTATGTGACTTAATGTCCTTCACCTCATGAGCTAACTACCCTGAATTACTGCAATGTCCATTTGTCCTGTCTATCCTAGTGATCATGGAGCACTACCTTTGGGTTTGCACTACTTCTACGTTGGTGTGTCTTGTAAAAGTGTGGTGTTGACACGACATGCTGTCCACCACCATGAGCGATGAAGACGTTATTATGGTCCCACTGTTTGGTGTACCTAATGTACTGCCAAAATGAGAACATGAAATATTACTACGAGAGTTCAGTGTCTTGGCTACACTGATGGATTCTGATGGGAAAAGAACTGCAAATTGTGTCACTTGGTGTTGTACTTCTGTGGAAAGATATGGACTTTCAGAACATATTCAATACTTCAATGCGTATGCACTTATGTCTTTTGTTACTAATTGTATATACATTTCATCATTTACTGATATGTTCTCAACTGCAGTGCATGTGCACTCATGTCACTTGTCAACATAATATTTTTTGCCAGTCTGTTTATTTGTTCTGAATATGCTAAAGAATTTTTTCAGTGCCTGTGCACTTTGTTATCTGTCAAATAATTTGTATATACATTTTTCTGATTTGCTACTATGTTTTGTACTCACATTTTGTCTTTATCTGATATATTTTGTACTTAGTGCGTGTGCACAACATTTAATTCATGTACTACATCTAAATATTCTGTAAGTTGTAGAAGTTTGTTAATTAAAGAAAAATTTTGCCGCGCTTGGCATGTCCAAATGACTCACCATCGCTGCCAAATTTTTGCCCCCCCAGTGGAGGGTTATGAAACACGTATGTAACATAGCAGCGATGGCGAGGCATTGTAGCATCTGTGACCAGAGAGTATGCGCTTGACCGCGCGAGTGTTGCGAGCGGTTCTCAGTCTGTCAGTCAGTCGTTGCGAGTCTGTAGCTCTGTCTAGTTGAGGGCAGTACTCAGTCAGTAGTCGTTGAGAGCAGTTCAGTGGTAGTCGTCGTGGAGTACGCTAGTAGTCGTCATGCAGAGCAGTCTGTGGGCAACACTGGTCAAGATGCTGAATGAGGTATATTGTTAATTAAGGTAATCATCAGATAATGTAAAGTTTATTTATTGTAATTAATTTCCAACAAGTGCCCCAATAATAATTTGATTTCAAACTAAGCATTTTTATTAAATAACTTTTTTTGCAATAATATTTCCCTTGCATTTCCTTAAAGAAAAGTTTTTACTTAAAGTCAAAGAATTTTTACGAAGCATTTCCTCCAAGCAATGGCCAACAATAAGAGCAGAACTTTGACACGCAGTTTCGAATGAGGTAAGAAATTAATTATGATCTTTTTTACACAGGGCCAAAGACCGATGTTTCGGTTTAATTGAATTATCATTATCACTGAGATTTCATTAGCACTGAATTGTTTTTCATTATTTTGCGGAAGCTTACACCAGAGTCAGATTGCGAATTTTTATTTAATTGTCATTGTCAGTAGATTTCATTGCGCGAGGTTATACTTGGCTCCCATTTTTTATCAAATATTGTCTTGTAAATTTTTGTGGGGAGGTTACAAGGTAGACAGAGAAAGTTATGTTGAAGAAAGAAACAAAGCCAAACAGATCATTGCAGCATCCAAGAAGAAATCTTGGGAAGACTTTGGAAACAGGTTGGAGACTTTGGGTCAAGCTGCTGGAAAACCATTCTGGAGTGTAATTAGCAGTCTTCGAAAGGGAGGTAAGAAGGAAATGACAAGTATTTTGAACAGGTCAGGAAAACTGCTTGTGAATCCTGTGGATTCCTTGGGCAGATGGAGGGAATATTTTGAAGAGTTGCTCAATGTCGGTGAAAATACGATCAGTAATGTTTCAGATTTCGATGTACAATGGGATAGGAATGAGGATGGAAATAGGATCACATTTGAGGAAGTGGTGAAAATGGTCAATAGATTGCAGTGCAATAAAGTAGCTGGGGTGGATGAAATTAAGTCGGAACTCATCAAATACAGTGGAATGTCAGGTCTTAAATGGCTACATAGGATAACTGAAATGGCCTGGGAGTCGGGACAAGTTCCATCAGACTGGACAAAAGCAGTAATCACACCAATCTTTAAACATGGAAACAGAAAAGTCTGTAACAACTACAGAGGTATCTCTTTAATCAGCGTTGTGGGTAAAATTTTCTCAGGTATTGTTGAAAGGAAAGTGCGAGTGTTAGTTGAGGACCAATTGGAGGAAAATCAGTGTGGGTTTAGGCCTCTTAGAGGTTGTCAGGACCAGATCTTTAGCTTACGGCAAATAATGGAGAAGTGTTATGAATGGAACAGGGAATTGTATCTATGCTTTATAGATCTAGAAAAGGCATATGACCGGGTTTCTAGGAGGAAGTTATTGTCTGTTCTCCGGGATTATGGAATAGGAGGCAAACTGTATATGGATTGTCAGGCAGCAGTTAGAGTTGACGGTAAATTGAGTTCATGGTTCAGAGTAGTTTCAGGGATAAGACAAGGCTGCAACCTGTCTCCACTGTTGTTCATATTATAGATGGATCATATGTTGAAAACAATAGACTGGCTGGGTGAGATTAAGATGTGTGAACACAAAATAAGCAGTCTTGCATATGCGGATGACTTAGTTGTGATGGCAGATTCGATTGAAAGTTTGCAAAGTAATATTTCAGAGCTAGATCAGAAATGTAAAGACTATGGTATGAAGATTAGCATGTCCAAAACGAAAGTAATGTCAGTGGGAAAGAGATATAAACGGATTGAGTGCCAAATAGGAGGAACAAAGAACAGGTGGACGGTTTCAAGTACTTAGGATGCATATTCTCACAGGATGGCAACATAGTGAAAGAACTGGAAGCGAGGTGTAGCAAAGCTAATGAGTGCTCAGCTACGATCTGCTCTCTTCTGCAAGAAGGAAGTCAGTACCAAGACTAAGTTATCTGTGCACCATTCAATCTTTCGACCAACTTTGTTGTATGGGAGCGAAAGCTGGGTGGATTCAGGGTACCTTATCAATAAGGTTGAGGTTACGGATGTGAAAGTAGCTAGGATGATTGCAGGTACTAGTAAATGGGAACAATGGCAGGAGGGTGTCCACAATGAGGAAATCAAAGAAAAACTGGGAATGAACTCTATAGATGTAGCAGTCAGGGCGAACAGGCTTAGATGGTGGGGTCATGTTACCCGGATGGGAGAAGCAAGGTTATCCAAGAGACTCATGGGTTCAGCAGTAGAGGGTAGGAGGAGTCGGGGCAGACCACGGAGAAGGTACCTGGATTCGGTTAAGAATGATTTTGAATAGGCTTAACATCAGAAGAGGCACCAATGTTAGCACGGAAAAGGGGATCATGGAGGAATTTTATAAAGGGGACTTAGCTCCAGACTGAACGCTGAAAGGCATAATCAGTCTTAAATGATGATGATGATGATGATGATGATGATATGTACAGATCATACTAGTGAGATTCAAGGAACTTAGGATGGTCTCGAGTTAGCTGTCGCTCTGGTACTGTGGTCCAGATGTCGTGATACACACTGCAGTCCTGTGATAGGTGGGGCGTCTGTCTGCGGCAGCGTGACGTACGGCGGGCAGCCACGGGCCCGACTTGTAGCAGCCGCAAGAAAGTCGTAGGCCATGAGTCAAGCCCAGAGCGGCGTGGCGCGGCGCGGTGCGGTGCGGAAGGCGTGCCCTTGGAGAAAGCTCAGCCACGTCTGGGCCGAGCCGCCCTGGTCTCTGCTGTGCTGGTTGTTTTGTGTACGCCGCGCGAGCTGCGCTGTGGCCGACTTGCGGACCGGTATCTCCGCGCCAGACAATGAAAAGGCCTCGAGGTCGCGCGTCCCAGGCGCCGAGCTGCGCTCGCAACTCGCTTTCCGCCTAACTGCCCAGTAATGAGATGCTACTATTATAACCGTGGCTAGCTAGCGTAGGAACCGTCGCAGCGCCCATTTTCGATCAATATGAATGAGCATCTTTAGAAGCCACTTGATATCCACTGTTGAATAAATGCCTTCTCTAGACTTTTCCACGCGCTAAGGGTTTTATCTATACCTATCCATGTTGTCCCTGCCATCTCCTATTAGGACCCTCTTCTGTTGTTGTTTTGGAATCAAGAACTTACGTACTGTACAAGTCTGCAGTTATGACGACAATTTATTTGACTTATTACTCTGACACTTTAGAAACATACAGTAAAGGCAATAACGTGTAAATTCGATGTCACCCAAACAGTAAATAGCCAGCCAGTGTTGAAGTTGGTATGTAGTCCGAGTTCAAAGCAAATGTCGTCAACCGATATTACCGTCGCAGCGAACAGTCTGTCAAGCGAGTCCACAGAGAACGAACCCTCTGTGCGGCAGGCGCACGGTTACAGCCAACCAGAGATTACGGGATCCTACCAGATAACGTGACGTGAGCTCCGGGGACGTGGCTCTTCCGAGAGAGCGTTTCTTGCGGAGACAGCTTGTAGACTGCGGCGCCACCGGCAGTGAGGGATGGAGGTAGGGGTCGAACTCCAGCAGCTGTGACAGTTCCATCTCGCTGTCAGAATGTGTTACCACACTTACTGTTCGACCATCGACCTTCAGTTCGGTTGGTTAATGTCCTCTATTCTTTCGTGGACCGAAGATTCTGACGCGTTTGTTATACTGCCAGGTGAAGATAACGATTTGTCCATTACAGGTCATAATACTGGCAGGCAGTAAGATGCCGTTGCAGACGCCGAGGTGGGGAAAACCTCTGGCATCAATTGGCCTATAAACTCTACCGCAATGAATGCCACAGATGATCACTCCGCTATATGAAGCTATTTGCAACGCGCCGCCGGCCGCGGTGGTCTAGCGGTTTTAGGCGCTCAGTCCGGAACCGCGCGACTGCTACGGTCGCAGATTCGAATCCTGCCTCGGGCATGGATGTGTGTGATGTCCTTAGGTTAGTTAGGTTTAATTAGTTCTAAGTTCTAGGGGACTGATGACCACAGATGTTAAGTCCCATAGTGCTCAGAGCCATTTGCACCATTTTTTTTTTGCAACGCGCCGTATCACCACAGTGTTGACGGCCTGTCTGTGTATTTGGATTTTGTATTGGATTTCTCTTTGGGCTGCTCGTTCTCTGCTACTGACGGACTTAGCTACATTTGCGGAACGATTGGCTAACAACTTTTCCTGTGAAGTTGATCACCCCCGTCTTCAGGCACGCGCGAACTCTAAATTCAACCTGTAAACCTCCACCTTCTCTACCGACGTTTAGTGGTTGTGAATTCGAATCCGAGCACCGCTTTGTCGGACTCTCCTTCGGCCCGTGTAACAGTTTTTGTTGGCATCTTATGGAAGACGACCCTGTCTGTTTCATTTTCTCCGTTGCTGTCGTAATTACACCTTCCATTCCGTTTGCATGGTTTCCCGCCTGCCCCAGTAGCCAGGCGAGATGGTCCAATGGTGAGACACTGGTCTCGCTTTCAGGAGGATGGCAGTTCAAATCACCGTCTGGCTATCCAGGTTTTTCGTGAGTTCCCTAACTCGCCTGTGACAAACGCTGGGAAGGCTGCTCTGAAAAGGACACGTCGATTTCCTTCCTCGTTCGTTCTCCTATTGCGGCGTACGCTCCATCTCTAAAGACAGAGTCATTGACGAGGCGCTAAATCTTAATATTCCTTCCTTTCTCAACTTGCTTGTCTCCAGTGCCTGCTGAGCAACACTGACATTTAGAATGATTTTTCACATTAGTAATACCCAGTTACAATTATTCAAAACTGGTAATAAATGTTTCTTGTAAATTTTCCTTTTCAGGCACATCGGAAGACTAGTTTTAAAAACCATTTAAGTTCACCTAAAGCATTCGAGATCATTATTACCCTCTGCATATTTCTTATCATTTCCATACAGTCATTGTCCTCCATTGCTGTAAACACACTGCCGTAAATCGTAAATGTTACACCATGAACACGTTAACTGTACGCTATCAAACATCAGTACCTCCTTGCGTGAGTAATGCGTTCACTGAAATTCCATCCTTTTGCGAGGTTATTTTCAGCACTGTAAAAATCCATTCCTACAGACGATGAATGGGTGAGCAAAAGATGGACATTAGGTGTGTCGAACGTTAGTGGAACTTTCCAGGTGGTGGTTGCAACGCGGCATGCCCAGACGACGTGTAAGTACAGCTTATCGCCATGTCTCGGACTTTGCGAAAGATGAGATCAGTGGAATGAGGAACATGGGAGCATCAAACCGACAGATCGCACACACTGTTGGCTGTGACGAGATGTACTCAGGACAACAGTGTGGCAAGAAGAGGGGGCACGGGTCCTTCCCTAATGACTATAGCGCGAGAAGATGGTGAGATTGTTCGACTGGTTCTGACGAACACACGAACGACAACAGCTGAAATACGAGCAGATTGTCACCATGAACCATCGATAATAGTTTACTGTAAAGTGGATTGAAATCTGAGTTGCCACATGTCGTTTGTTGCTGAAACCATATACGACAAGGTGAAAGAGAAAATTTTTAAAAATGTACCCCCATAATTTGATAACTTATTAGGTACCACAAATGCTTCACAGTTTTATGTTCTCGCGCGCAGCTGTGACAAAAAGCAATAACGGTCAAGCTTTGCAAAGTTGTCATGTGTATTCTGCTCCGACTTTAATACACTGATTGACTCTGCAGAAGTCCGTACACAATTGTAGTAATCGCCAGCCCGAAAGACCGACATAGAGGTCGAATGAAGACTTGTTTTGCTCCGCCATCTTCTTACAGTATAGGGTAAAGAACATATTGCTGTCAAAATGTAGGAGGCGGCAGATGTTGATCACAGGAGAAACGTTTCAAAGCAACAGAAGAAGATCAGTGCGGGTTGGAAACGCAATTACATTAAGTAAGGTTCTCTGAAAGTTGTGGTTCTCTTTCTTCGTACATGGATGTTGTAAGCGTTTCTCAGTATACATACAACGCGACAACGCAGTTATTGATAAAAGAAAATGTACGCTTATATACATTTAGTACCGTTATGAATGCTTGATTATGAGGGTTACACTTCGGGACGTCTTAAATGAACGTACGTAATTTAATCAGTTCAGCAAAATGTTGGTTTTGTTTGAAAGGTATGTATTAACTTCAGCGGATATAGTGAAAAGCCTGCCAAGATATCTCTAAATTTTGACCTCTGCAATTTCAGTAGACCCGTCAGAAGCGATAAAAGAACAAAAATTATTTCTTACGTTCAATAACTTCATTGATTTGTGAAAAGGAAAAGAGAAAGTATAGTCAGACATCGTTCTAGTAAAAGTTAAAAATGGTAGTTCCAATTCTCCAGTTGCAGAAAATCCTTCCCCCCCCCCCCCTCCCTCTCCCATACTTCCAGCTTACTGAGATTTTGCTGAAAAGATTCGAGTCTACTCTGCTCGACAGGAAAAGAAAAGCAGAAAAGCACTAATATAATTTGCAAACAGAATATATTATAAACGCTATGCAGCGACGCTTTAGATATTATTTGCTTTCCATGCACGAAGAGCTGGATATAATAACCCTGACGGCCAACCAAATAAACGTATTCATCTAAATGAATAAGGGCGAATACTTCCTTTGCTTAGGATATGGCCGATTTCGATCCCCACCATTGTTGAGTCAGAAAAACAAAGGGACGTAAAATCACAAAACTCCATTCTTCATTTCTTTAATTTCTGTGTTCAACCTGAAAGTTGGTTTAAGCCCATAGGCTTGACTAGGCGCGGACCTGCTATGCCCTAGCCTTCCTTGACATTTGAACTGGCAAGCCCAGTCAGTTAAGGGGGGGGGGGGAGGGCAATTTAATTAGAAATCTGAACTACGATGGAACTTGTAATTTTTCACGTTAACAAATCTTTGCCAGAGGTGAAAGAAACGAAGAAACACTGGCCCCGACTGGGGATTTTACCCTGGCCTTTCAGTTTATAGTCTGACGCGCACCCACCTAGTCACCGCGTACACACTGTTTTGTTTTCGATAAAAATGTTTTGGAAAATGCAGAGGACAACGTCGAAACCTATGAACAAACTTTCCATTTGGAAACGCACGCTAAGTGGTGACTACGGGTGTTACACGATAACATCCATGCGGAAACGGCAGCCGGTAAACAGAAGAATCCGACAGGATCAAGTATCAACCTGACGATGAGAGCGACTATGTGTCGTGTTATTTTCCGGTCTATTTGTGTTATTTGTGTAGAACTGGATAAACGAAAAATAGAATATTAAGCATAGCCTTTCTAGTTATAGATACATCATTTGCCTTACCACGTAAGACACACCAAATCTTAAGAAACAAAAATGCGCTACGCTTGGTCAAGCTATAATGCTATGACTGCTAGCAACGCGACCCGTGTTCAGAAAAGTCCGGAGATGTCTTCCGGTGTCTGCGTGTCGAGGGAGCTCGAGCGGATGCACGCGTCGCTGCTTCGCAATTTAGAGTAGAGGACCTGTCTTCTTCCCCGCGCAGCGCTGTAGAACATGTTCAAGATGAAAGCACACAGCGTAATTCACAACAAGACGTGTTCCCAGCCTTCTTTGCAAAATGACGACCCTACTTAAATAAATCTCCTAAGGAAAATCATTAAATCGGATGACTGTGCATAGGATATTTTTCTTAGGAACTTGGAATTTTACTATACTTAGCAACGGGAGAAACGAGAGTCAAAGCGTCTGCAAAGCTACTTATAATCAACAAGAAGTTGTACACGACGTTAGCTACTTTGAAAGACACGATCCGAATGTTTCGGGTCACCCGTCTGGCAACGAAGTGGTTCTCCTATCTTGAGTGAAAGAAGAAGTGGAGCACCTTAATGATTGTATACGAATAATGGTCAAAACGACAGAAAATATGGATACATGATGGGTGTCAGCTGTAGCGGATATGAAGAGAATAACTTATAAGGTCAAGTCACATTATTGTGACCACCACCTAGATGCTGAATACCTGCCGTCTACAGCAAACACAGCCAGACTGACTTAGTAAGATTCAGCCTGTGGTGGATGACGGGAGCCGTTCTGCTGTATGCCTCGTGACTTTTCATAGTTGTGTGGTGAATAACAGGACGCTTGAGATGATGCCACATGTGTGAGTTTTGGGAGACAAGAAAATACTTCGGAGACTTGGTCGTGTTCTTCCAGCCAACTGCGGACACTTCTACCTCTATGGCAAGGTACACTACATCGCTGAAACATAGCATCGTCTCTAGGGAAGATAATTGTAATGTATGCGTGAAAATGATCTTCGTTGGTCAAGAAACTCCTCTGGGGTGGAATTCATGCACATTAATGATTATGGAGAGTGCAATGCGAATGCTTTACAACCAATGACGCTGCAACTTATCCTACTGAATTTTGTTTTTCTATGGATACTTGCAGAATGTTTCGTTCTCTGGCGTTTTTCTCAGCATATGTCTATGTCTTCAGCATACGTCTACGTCTATGCATCACATGAAAACAATAGACGTAATTTATCGGATAAAGCATCCCCTCATCAGTCAGCAACGGTCTAGAATAGTGCAGAAAATGCAAATCGTTTTGCGCCGCCGTTAGCATAAACACAACGCCATAGGCTATAATGTTTGGTGAACTGCTGTAGTGTATGTGACTGACTTTGTCATATACTGTAAATACCTGACGTTAATAATGGCAGGAGAGGTGGTATATTACTGTGTCTACTCACTAGTTAAGCAGGTGCCCTGTATTAAACTACGAAATCCTGCAGGAACTCCTGTGTAGTGAGAGCAGATGATAGTGTTAATGTTGATGTTCCTCTTCTTCTTCTTTTTTTTATTGAGCCTTTGTCTCGCATCTGCGCAGGGTTGGTATGGTTATTTAACGAGTTTGGCCTGGTTAGTTTAAGGGGTGACTGAATGCCCTTCCTGTCACCATACTGTAACCCCCGGGACGGAATGTGTGTACCCCAATTGTCTGTGTGTTGTGTGATTCATACTGAAGTTTTTTTTCTTTTCTTAATGTTTGCGAATCGTGTAACTGAGATGGAACTTGGGTACCAACATGATATTCACCTGGTGGGATGGGGGAAACCGCCTAAAAACCACATGCAGGCTAGCTGGCACATCTTCGGGGGGATTCGATCTGGGAACCGGCACATCTCCCTTTCCCGGAAGCGGCACTTTAATATGCACGGCTATCCGGGCGAGTAGAATGGAGAACGCTGTTGATTGTTTTATGACATGGGGCTGAGTTCGGCACTGTCTTGTAGCTCCTGAAGAGATGTAGGCTACGATCCTTTCTTTTCCATCTGCACCCTAACAAGAATTCACTGTCGACATACATTTTCCACACAAGCACAGGCCGACTGAAAACTGCTACTTTGTACGGAGACATAGCGGAGATTCACATACTGTCTCAGCTGTGTATGCATACAGTGAGTCTTTCCGAGAAAGTAATTTATAGGAAACCATGGGTTCGTATCTATTGCAGATCAGTTTCAAGTACTTCTTCCGCAATGATTTTTTTATTTCTCAGAAAAGGCATATGTTGTCTAAGTGTGGCTTGGTGGCACAATGAGTAAGCGCCAGAGCACAAAACCGCAAGATCACGGTTCGATTCTCAGTCCTAGTATGTGGTCATCTGGCAGTGATTTCGTAGTGTGAAAAATGTCTTGTTGCACCTTACTTAAGACTGAACTGTGGGTCCCCGAAAGCTGGGTGGGTAAATCAGTTCAGAGTTCGTAGGAAGGAGAGGGCATGCCATCTCCAATCGGCTCATACCCAAGTAAAGCACTGCGGTGTTCATAACCGTCTTCCGGTAAACAGCTTTTTTTTATATAGTTCAAGTTTTTATATATCTTCTGTTTTCAAAGAAAATATCTCGATTATACAAGATTTATAAAAATCACATGGACAAACTTTGAGAGTGTCTTCCTCACACCAAATCAAGAAAAAATGTCAGTTATAAATATGTATCAAATTGTTTCCTTTTGATGTTATTTTTAAAGGAACTTTGGGAACTGTTCACAGTCTCACCTGCTCATACGAGTAATTGAAAATACGCTTCCCTTGCTTCTACACACGCATTAACTCGTCACATCATGGACAGCTACACCTTTCGGAGGCCCTTAAAGGGCATTGATAGTTTTCACAGGTTTTCGTGAGTCATTGATAAACTTTCTGTGCACGCCTTTTTCTTTTGAGTGATCTCATACATGAAAATTCAAACGAAAGAGGCCAGGCAAAGATCTAAGGCATGGAACGAGTCTTCCGATCCATCATGGTAGACATTATCCAGTCCATCTCGAAAAATGTTACTCTATTATCCGTAAACGACATATTTCATAATGTCAGGGACAAATACTGCAGAAGCGTAAGAGGATAATCAGAAAGGCTTTCATTGGCAATATCATAAGCCGTCCGCGGTGGCCGAGCAGTTCTAGGCGTTTCAGTCCGGAACCGCGCGACTGCTACGGTCGCAGGTTCGAATCCTGCATCGGGCATGGCTGTGTGTGATGTCTTAGGTTAGTTAGGTTTAAGTAGTTCTAAGTTCTAGGGGACTGATAACCTCAGATGTTAAGTCCCATAGTGCTCAGAGCCATTTGAACCAATATCATAAAAATGTTGCTTGAGGAACAACTCTTTTCTGGAAACGTGTTTCCATTTTATCCATGTTAGGGAGGTAGCTCCAGAATTTTATTGGTGTGTCTGATGCTCCCTGACTGTTAGTTACTTTTGCAATCGTTTTATGCATTTAGTTGTTTGGAACATGTGTGTTTGCAATAGTCTTGTAGGTTGTCAAGTTGTTACTATTTTCTTTGCTGTGAGAATTTCAAACAGACATATGCTCATGCTCGGTGCTTTTAGTCACTGACTACATTTACAGGCGCATTTGCTTTCTACTCTAATCGGTTTTACACTTTCATATCTTTTGAGAATCATGTTGCTTTGGCACGTGTATTCCGTTGCTGGTGGAATTATAGAGGACCACTAACTGTTTGTATGGCTCCAATAGTTTCTTGCTTACGGATTACTGCAATAAAAATCTATAAGTGAAGTTTACCATCACGACTTTCTCTAGAACAAGCAAGGCACCGGTCACAGAATACTCGAAATACCGCTGCAACCTGATATATATGTAGAATTACTCATACGTTCGTACTTAAGAAACATTTCTGGATAAATAAACTGTTCTTCCTAAACACTGATAAAGTGTGATTCACTCTGGCCGTCACAGCCTGTTATTTCTTATCTCAAACTTGATAAAACAACTGATGCATCGTTTCAAATGCAGTGACGCTACCCTTCCATTGATGTCACTGATGTCAGAAGAAGGTAAGCGGAACTTCTACGTCTACATCTACATTTCTACTTCGCAAACCACCCAACGGCGTGTGGCGGAGGGCACTTTACATGCCACTGTCATTATCTCCCTTTCCTGTTCCAGTCACGTATGGTTCGCGGGAAGAACGACTGCCGGAAAGCCTCCGTGCGCGCTCGAATCTCTCTAATTTTACATTCGTGATCTCTTCGGGAGGTATAAGTAGGGGGAAGCAATATATTCGATACCTCATCCAGAAACGCACCCTCTTGGACAGCAAGCTACACCGCGTTGCAGAGCGCCTCTCTTGCAGAGTCTGCCACTTGAGTTTGCTAAACATCTCCGTAACGTTATCACACTTACCAAATTAACCCTTCTGCAGATAAAATTCTTTAAAGTTCTGAAAATCAGTGTAAAATAATCTCTGAGGGTAATAGCGAAACACGAAATGAATGCTTGTTCCAGTGCATGACATTTGTACGAAGAGCTGTGAAAAATAATTTTATGGGTCATATTTAATATCAATGGGAAACACGTTTGTCAATAAGTGCACTTATTTACTTTTGATTGTGTAACTCATTTATACACTTGACAACAAAACCTTTGAGTGGTATAGCTGTGTTATGAATTATAAGATGAATTCCTTCATTCAAGCTCTCCGTATGACTGCCATCTTCACAGCGTCTGACAACTTTCCTAATTTGTTTAGCCTCGTGCTTTCTTTTGGGTCGGAGAAAAAACAATTTTTCGTTGGGCCTTTGCAGAGGCATGGTTGCTATAAATTCCACTTTGTCAGTTGATAATACTAACGGAGAAATCAGGTGTTGTCCGGGTATTTTTTTATAGCTGAACGTCCACGCCCGTACCATGCGGCTTCTGATCATGCACTTAATGTTTATGACGTCATATCTTCTCAACTTTGTGTCGTACAATGATATAATCTCGCAGGCACATTCAGCGCTATATGTGAATATTGTCTGCCAAACGTGTCACGAGTGGAGCTAGTAGCAACGAAGTAATAAATTTAAACGTCATGTATGATACGGCAGTTTTTTAAGCACCTTATTGGCTATGACGTCGTATCTCTCGACTATATGTCGTAAAACGACAAAATTTTGCACTTGCTTTCAGTGGCATATGCATATACTGTCTATAAAACATGTTGTCTATACACTTAGTAGTATTTTTACTGCATGTAACAGCGGGAAAGTAGTAAGCGATAAACAATTTTCCTTTCATAATTTTGCAGGTGTTAAATGTCGCAAAGGTTTGAAATTAAGTGTAAAGTTTGTTGCAAGTCGCGAAGTGCTTTCGTTCTCAAATACTGAATGAATAGAGTCTGGGAATTTACGTGTCGCGGGTTATGCTTCTTTTTCATCCCGGCGATTGTCATCCGCCAGTAAGGTATACTGTTCCGGCGTAACATCAAGCGCCGGCACGTCGGCCTGGAACGACACAGCAGAGAAGGCTGTGAGACGACGTCAGCTGATAGAACTTTGACTAGGACGACACCACGACAGGAGCGGCACCTATACGAAAAGAATACAAGCACCGTTCCGCCTAGCTGCGGCCGCATTAGAAGACGAGCCGTGATCCAAACGATTTAGCTGTGACTTGTCATCTATATTAATTGCTTGCAGGGAAATTGTATACATCGATGGACACTGATTATTTGCATGCCACCAATTTCTTGTGACACCTCTTTGTAAAAACGCAAAGTTAAGTGCTGTCAATTTAATTTACTGCAATAAACTCCATTAATAACATTTGCTTGAATTGTTGTTTAGCTATCCGAGAAAGCAGCATCCTAGGCGTCCTATATCACACGAGTGGGTAGGATCCTACATATACACGTACCAAGTTTGGCTGAAATCTATCCAGTGGTTTAGGACGAGCTGTGGAAAACACACACACACACACACCACACACACACACACACACACACACACACACACACACACACACGTCTTTTATAATACTATGGATTTCATTTTCTCAATAACAGAACACATGATTAGCAAGTTAAGGGATTCATTATCATAGACAGTGAAGATCAACGGTATAGTGACGCTGCAGCATTCAGTTCCTGCACAAGATCTTGAATGTGGTACGTCTAAGAAAGCCATTCGTCTACTAACAGTCCTCACAGATTTAAAATGGTAAACTTCGCCAACTGCTTAACCACATTCGGACAGCAAAAATTTCGCTTTCACACATCTTCCGTTCCAGAAACTCTATTCATTGCATTGTGCTACAATAAAGCTTTAATTTGGTGTCTGAAAGCCACACGCTGATGTTACTGATTACCCCATTTACATTACTTTCCATTTCTTTCACAACAACATTTGTGTCGTCTGCAAAGATAAATTTTTTGTCATTTTTGATAATTAGTGCACATCTTTGACATATATCTAGAAAAGCAATGAACCCAGAACAGAATCGCCCTCCTCCTCTACATGACCCCAGATACAAAATTCTACCCTGTTTGTTGACACTTGAGGACAACCTGGCTCTAAGCACTATGGGACTTAACATCTGAGGTCATCAGTCCCCTATACTTAGCACTACTTAAACCTAACTAACCTAAGGACGTCACACACATCCATGCCCGAGGCAGTATTCGAACATGCGACGGTAGCAGCAGCGCCGTTTCGCACTGAAGCGCCTAGAACCGCTCCGCCACAGCGGCCGGCGAGGACAACCTGCTACTTCCTAATTTCCATATAATAAGTGAATGATAATTTTTTCCCTAAACCACTAATGTTACAACTATGGAAAATGTTGTGTGGTCCACGCAATCAAACAAATTAAACAAAATCCCTATCCTCAATCTATCATTTAGCCCTCTTAGAGCCAAACATTCAAAAGAGTGAATAGCTTCCTCTGTGGATACTTCCTACCTCTATCCAAACTGACAATCTGGCAGCAAATTGTGTGTACTGAGATGTGCCACTGCTCTTCTATGCGTTGCTTTCTCAAAAACTATTTAAAGCAATAGTAGCAAAGAAACTGGCCGACAACTGTCTAAGTTATCTGTTTTACCATCTTTATAAAGCGGTTTCACTAACAAGTTGAAAAATGGCTCTGAGGACTATGGGACTCAACGTCTGAGGTCATCAGTCCCCTAGAACTTAGAACCACTTAAACCTAACTAACCTAAGGACATCACACAACACCCAGTCATCACTGACCCCACCGGGAATCGGACCCGGGAAACCGGGCGCGGGAATGTCGTCAAGTTTCCAGGAGGATGCGTCTGATCACCACAAGGGAGGACTGCTGTATTACGCACCAAACGCATCGTAATCCTTTTCACATGAGCGCCTGCCTTCCGGCAACAAGTAATGGACTCTGTGCAACATTCTGTGGGATCCTTCATCATTTTTTTGTACGTCCGTCTTTTTAAGGATAGTCTGGAAATTTGTTCAAATGGCTCTGAGCACTATGGGACTTAACTTCTGAGGTCATCAGTCCCCTAGAACTTAGAACTACTTAAATCTAACTAACCCAAGGACATCACACACATCCATGCCCGAGGCAGGATTCGAACCCGCGACCGTAGCGGTCGCCGCGCGGTTCCAGACTCTAGCGCCTAGAACCGCTCGGCCACCCCGGCAGGCGGATATTTGTGGTAAGGTCTTATGGGACCAAACTGCGGAGGTCATCGGTCCCTAAGCTTACGTACTACTTAACCTAATTTAAACTTACGCTAAGAACAACACAAACACCCATGCCCGAGGAAATACTGGAACCACCGACGGGAGAAGCCGCGCGGACCGTGACAAGACGCCTGAGACCACGTGGCTACACCGCGCAGCTAATGGTAGTTGCGGGAAGCGGCTGTTCGATACAGGATGTCAAATTAAACTTCTTTCAGCCGTCTAGTTTCCAAACTTACTTTATCTGGCTAGCAGTTTCAGCGTTTTATTACGCCATCTTCAGGCCCCTGACCGACGTGTGGGAAGAGTCTACCTCTTCACCATTGTTCAGAGACGAGCAGCAACCAGACTAGGAAATTACCGACCCGGGTGCAGAGTGCCCTGTAACACAACACGAACGACTGTGTTTGCAGGAGTATCGTGACCAGAAAGCATGGAGTACTGATGAATGGCATCACACTGTGTTCAGCTATGAACTGCAGTTCTGCGCCGTCGCGGATGACCGTCGTCGGCGTGTGTCGTGACAATCAGGGGACACGTCTCGTTCTTTCAATGTTTTGAAGAGAAGCACCTGTGTTACTTCTGGCATTATGATGTGGGGAACCATCGAGTATGACTTCTACATCTACATCTGCATCTACATATATACTCCGCTAGCCATCAAGCGGTGTGTGGCGGAGGGAACAATTCACGCCAAAGTCATATTTCCCTCCTTCTGTTCCACTCGCGGGTCGCGCGAGGGAAAAACAACTGCCTGAACGCCTCAGTACGAGCTCTAATTTCCATTATGTTTGAATGGTGATCATTGTGCGACTTGAAAGTTGGTGGTAATAGTATATGCTCTACATCCTCGGTGAAGATCGGATTTCGAAATTTAGTGAGTAGCCCCTTCCGTTTAGCGCGCCGTCTGTCTGCAAGTGTGTCCCACTTCAAACTTACTGAGATTTGTAACGCTCTCGCGATGGCTAAATGTACCAGTCACGATTCTTGCCGCTCTTCTTTGGATCTTCTCAATATCAATCATCAGGTCAGGGTTGGTAATGCCTGAGGGAATCTTGGCGACACAATGGCGCGTCACGCACATCCTGCGCCCTCACACGTTATCTCTCGTGTGACAGTATAATGGCCCCACTTTTCAACAAGCTAATGCCCATACCCACGTGGAACGTGTCTCTAAGAACTGTCTTCGTGATGTTGAGGTACTCCAGTGGACATATCTGTACCCAATGCCAGTACCCAGAGTTTAAAGGACCAGTTACACAGCTATTAGCCAGATTTTCTCAGGAGAGAATACGACGGCTTTCCTAGTCGAATCAGCGAATGATGCATCCAGGCCATAGGGGTGAGGGTGGGGGGGGGGGGGGTGCAACATCGTATTCATAAGTGGGCTTCTATTGCCAAGTTCTTCGTATATTTTACTCTATTTTTTTAATCACTGAAATAACAGCACATACTCTATCAATCGGTAGCTGCCAGGTCAGCGCGGCAAACCAAGGGGCCCGGCTTCGATTCACGGCTCTGTCGCAGATTTTCTCCGGTTCGGGATGGAGTGTTGTGTTGTTCTTATGTTCGTATCGTCAGAAATGATATTCCACTTTTGAATTGGCTGTATGGGCACGTCCACAAAAACGGTGTAATTTCGTTTTCTGTCAGTCAACGGGCTGTAGACAAGAAAAGCACCAACTGATCAAGGTAAATAAATAAATAAAAATAAAACCGAGTTTATCAAAACTAAGAGACCTAATTGCATCGAGATGACGACTGCAGATAACGCGCTTTCACCTGCTTGCGGTGATGTGAACTCGTTCTCCGGGCAAAGGGTTTTTCGTGTTACGTCAAACACTGAGACGTGAGCGCCGGCGTAATATGTGGGCGTGATGAAGGCGTCGACACGTGGACATGGCTGCGTTATCCTTGCGTCGCGCACGCTTCAAAGAACCGGCTGCAGAAGCGGACTTTTGTGACAGCAGCGATTAAGCCGGCGTGTTGGCGCGGATCTGTATCGTGCCAGCTCGCGCAAAATGCAGTCCGGCCGGTCTGAGGTTTACGAGCCGTAGCATACAAACGGCACGTTCCGGAATTAAGTGTTATTGGAGGCAGCGAGACCAGGCGCCGGTGACCGTGCATTTCACGATCGGAGTAATTGCCCTCGGTGAGTGCCAGTGGCTGATAGCATCGGTTCATACCTCTGCGCTCTGGGTGGCGAGCTATCGCTCATGTCGGATCCTGCCGCGGGGTCTGGGTGTAGTCGTACCGTCGTGGGGGCAACGTATAGCAGAAGGCTTTAACCACGCGGAGGGAAGTGAAAGACGGAAATACTAATTATTAGGATTCAACGTCCCATCGACTTCGAGGTTGTGTTACTAGCCAGGGCAACTCCTGCGAGTGTTATGTCCTGGCGTCACGTACATTTCCGCCAAATGACGTAACAAGAGCTAGTTAATTTGTCAGTAGACCAATATCACTGATGGCAGCCCGTTGGAGAATTTTGGAACATGATTTATGCCTGCGTTTTATAGTGAAGTGACAAAAGTCATGCGATACCTCCTAATATCGTGTCGGACCCCCGTTTGCCCGGCGTAGTGCAATAGTTCGAGGTGGCATGTACTCAACAAAGCGTTAGAAGTCCTCTGCAGAAATATCAGCCATACTACCTCTGTAGCCGTCCATAATTGTGAAAATGTTGCCGGTAAAGGATTCTCTGCATGAACTGACCTCTCGATTATGTCCCATGAATGTTTGATGGAATTCATGCCGGGCGATCTGAGTGACCAAATCATTCGTCCGAATTGCCCAGAAGGTTCTTCAAACCAATCATGAATTGTTGCCTTGTGACATGGTTCTTTCGGAACAAGAAGTCCATGAAGGGCTGAAAATGTCTCCAAGTAATCGAACAGAACCATTTCCAGTCAATGATCTAGTCTTCCACAACAGCAAAAAAAAAAAAAAAAAATTATAAGATCTGTCCATAAATTATCTTTACAATTTAAGACTTTAATATCTTCAAAACTGTACTGGATATTGTCAAATGGTTTTCAACATGGGCCGGTCACTGTGGCCATGCGGTTCTAGGTGCTACAGTCTGGAGCCGAGCGTACGCTACGGTCGCAGGTTCGAATCCTGCTTCGGGCATGGATGTGTGTGACGTCCTTAGGTTAGTTAGGTTTAAGTAGTTCTAAGTTCTAGGGGACTGATGACCTCAGAAATTAAGTCGCATAGTGCTCAGAGCCATTTGAACCTAATGGTGTTGGGATGGTGATACTGGACGATGGATTGGGGGGGGGGGGGGTGTAAATAGGGAGATATTGCACTACTCGGATCCTATAACACGCGGATACTCTCCGCCTAAATAACCCACTAAAAAAAAAAAAAAAAGAAAAAAAGTCAAGTCGCAGTCACACCAGAAAATCTACTAAAAATATCTCATAGTTTCTATTACTTAAAAAAAAAAACACGCCAAATACTGTCACTATGACCATCACTGTGCGCCGCCCAACTGATGTATCATGAAAGGGTCCTGTAGTCCCCTTTTATTATCATTTCATTTGCTTTCCAGTGATACAGAACTCTCTGGCATGCGTGAGTGAATGGATGTGGGTCTACATCTACGTGATTACTCTGCTATTCACAATAAAGTGCTTGGCAGAGGGTTCTATGAACCACCTTCAAGCTGTCTCTCTACCGTTCCACTATCGAACGGTACGCGGGAAAAACGAGCACTTAAATTTTTCTGTGCGAGCCCTGATTTCTCTTATTTTATTGTGATGATCATTTCTCCTTATGTAGGTGGGTGCCAACAGAATGTTTTCGCAATCGAAGGAGAAAACTGGTGATTGAAATTTCATGAGAAGATCCCGTCGCAACGAAAAACGCCTTTGTTTTAATTATTGCAACGCCTATTCACGTATCATGTCAGTGACACTATCTCCCTTATTTCGCGATAATACAAAACGAGCTGCCCTTCTTTGTACTTTTTCGATGTAATCAGTCAGTCCCACCTGATGCGGATCCCACACCGCACAGGAATACTCCAGAACAGGGCGAACAAGCGTGGTGTAAGCAGTCTCTTTAGGAGACCTGTTGCACCTTCTAAATGTTCTGCCAATGAATCGCAGTCTTTGGTTTGCTCTACCCACAATATTGTCCATGTGATCGTTCCAGTTTAGGTTATTTGTAATTGTAATCCCTAAGTATTTAGTTGAATTTGCTATACATTGGTTTAGTCTGCTGCAGAGAATCAGCGGTAGTCTTACAGAATGTCCAACCATCGTAGTTTTCAGGTAGGCAAAGAGATTTGCTCCCCTTGTGTGAAAGTTACCGGTGTTAGGATGGTGGGGAAGCCTCATCTCTAGGGTTTCCTGGCCACGGGGTCGCGTGGGAGACGTTGGAGGGTGTGAGACGGGCAGTCTGCTTCCAGCTCGCCGAGGGTCTGCAGCCGAGGTGTCTTCGAAGCAGGGTAAGTTGACTTAACCGCGTGGCGCGTTGTCTCATAGAGAGAGGGGAGCTGTTAGTTTTTGGCCTCGCGTTTCATCTTATAAAGATTGTTTTGCTGGGTCGCAGCAGGGAATGCAAGCCTTTTGCAGACTTTCAGTTTGATTCCTAATGCAGACTTTGATCCGTAAGAAGAACGTAGCACAAAGGTGTTGCATATGTTGAAGGGCCCTCGGTTCAGTGTGAATGTTTGTGTGCCTGCAACTGCGTCTGTATACATTCTAATCTTTTCCTAACCTTGATAATTTTTGCCCCTTTGTGAATTTTCTTTTTCTCATTACTTTATCTCCGGTGGAAACCATCCACATGGGTTAATATTAGAGTTTGTTGGCCCTCTGTCATTATCGTGTGTCCTCCGTAAAACATTAATTGTTCGCGATTGTGTAGTTTGATGTTACTAAAATTTGGCCATAGTGCGTAGAAACTGTGTCTTCGCGAACCACGTGGGCACACGAGTCTGTTGTGAAACGCTATACCAGGCAACAGCAGTTCTATAGATGCATTACATCAATGTTTTAAGGAATAAATAATTTTGCCTCAAATCTTATCCAGTGTACCGATGTTACGCCTCAGTTACCTACTTCATTTACCTTGTAGTTTTCCTTGTTAGCCCATCCACAGCGTTTCCAGGTCCAATAATTAGTGTTCCCTTTTTATTTCAAACAAATGCTTTAGAGTAGATCTTGTTTTAGGAGTGTTACTGCAAGCTGCTCTTATGCAAAGTTTCCACGCACTCTTTGCTTTATTTTAATATTTGATTTTCGTGAACAAAGCCGGGATCATATTAAAAATTACATCCCATTCTTTATGAGTGACTTTATAATGAATGTTCTTTGATGAGTTTTTTATGAATAAATTAAGTAATTTTCCGACTCAGCCCAACCTCTTATTTGTCGTGTGCCCAATCTTTTACATTGACTTTAATACTTCAATGTCAGATAGCATTTTCTTATTGAAAGTGCGCTTCACGCACCTTACACAAAGCGATCCTTTACTCACGCTACTTACAATCACAGCAAAGAATGCGACGACTATCACAATACAGGGTTCGCATAAATTATCTTTACAACTCAACACTTTAACAACTTCAAAAATAACTCATACAGTTTTTAACCTTCCGGGAGACTCAATACTGACTAAAAATGTAACTTCTAAACGTGAAAAAATGTGGACGCCACAGGAGAAAGTTTAGTATGTGGCTTGGTTCATACAGATGACGTCCGATACGTAAGTGCAACGAAACTTTCAAACACGGTATGGAAGCCAACCACTATCCCCACCATCTATTCGGACTTGGCATACGTTATTAATGGGCGGGTAGCCCATCTGTTCCAGACGCCAACGTGGACTAGGTGAGGCAGGCGTTTACAAGGAGTATGACGTAATCGGTGTGTGGGAAACAAGACGGTCAACAGTGGACAATGTCTTGTATAAGAGCTTACAGCTGCATGCCTGCGAAGTGGAATTGCTTCAGGCATTAAAGCTTACGGACAAACCTTAGCGCGAACAGTTTCCAGTGGGTATACTCTGCAAGAGTGACGCAGACAACGACTTTTTGGGAAATATTTGTTTCTCCGATGAGGCAACGTTTCATGTATCCGGCAAAATAAATCGTCATAATGTTCGTATATGTGGTGCAGAGCATCCTCGTGCTACACGTGAAATGAAAAGAGACAGTCCCAAGATGTTTGGTGTGGACTGATGCACAATTCCGTCATCTGTCCATTCTTTTTCATCGAGTCTGCCGTCAACAGTGGTGTTAACCTAGACATATTACAATAGTCAGCTGTGCCGCAATTGGAACACTGCAACCTGATGTCATATTCCACGAGGATGGGGCACCCCTCTACATGTCTCCTAATTCCTAGATGAAAGGTTTCCGCGAAGGAGGACTGGACGAGATGGTTCAATTCGATGGCCGCCACAGTCCCCTGACCTGACACCACTAGACTTCTTTTGTGTGGGTTTTTGTAAACGATCTGGTGTACCGGACGAAGGTTGGAGACCTACTGGACTTGAAGGCGTGCGTTCGCAGAGCATTCGAACATGTCACCGTGGAGATCATGAATAGCGTGTGGAGAGGAATGGAATTCCGCCTAGACATTATCCGTGTCACTAAGGGTGCAAACATTGATGGGTACGAACGTGGAAACAAAACTTATCACATGTTTAAAAAAATGGTTCAAATGGCTCTAAGCACTATGGGATTTAACATCTGAGGTCATCAGTCCCCTAGACTTAGAATTAGTTAAACCTAACTAAACCAAGGACATCACACACATCCATGCCCGAGGCAGGATTCAAACCTGCGGCCATAGCAGCAGCGCGGTCCCGGACTGAACCGCTCGGTCACAGCGGCCGACCCATGTTGAAAAACATTTGACAATATCTAGTATAGTTTTGAAGGTATTTAAGTCTTAAATTGTAAAGATAATTTATGGACAGCCCGTATAATTGTTTTTGCTGTTATGGAAGACCAGACGGCTGAGCAAGGCACGCGTGCCTGTCCACAGGGCGGTGAAGCGGAAGTCATTAGCGGCTGGAGCCTTATCGCTTCGCCCGGTGGCCGCCAGCAGGGCAGCACTTTCTACGCGACGGGCGCGGGTTTGACCTCACGACCCCAGTCGGCGTGCAGTAGCGCAGAGTCGTGGGTGGGTGGCGGTGCTCCGTGTGGGCGTGGCAATAAGAGCAGCAGCGGCACCGCGGCGAAAGCGGCCACGCGTTTGCGCACAGTGGTCGCTGCCGCTGCCGCTGCGGCGTGCCGGCTGCCCGGTCGGCTACAGCAGTGAGTGCAGCCCTGAGCGCAGTCAGACATTAGCTAATACCCCCTCCCCTCCTCAAATTTAGGACCTAACTAAACGGTAAAATAAAGACTTTAAAGACTTTTCTTGGAACATTTTGATTTTTAAAATGATGAAATATGAACAACACGTAGTTTGTGTGGGTGTGTATGTGTGTGTATGCAGGGGGTGGGGTGGTGAGGAGGGTGGGGGGCGGTGGGGGTGGGGATGGGGTGTAACAATGAATGATGGAGGAGATCGTGGTGCATCGCTACCCACAACTCCTTCTCCCCACAGTGAGGGTCCACACTTGTTGCAAAACGTGCTTCCCCCTGCATTACTCCTCACCGTTCCTGCACTAGCTTAACATGTACACTGCAACCCCATTTAAAATCAAACAAGTTCTGTGTGTGCACTACTCTTACTGTTCATAAATAAATTGATTGCTGTACTCCTTACACCTGAACTTGCAGAAACTGGAAGACTTCAACCCATCCTAATAGTAAAAATAATAAAAATAGTACTGTGTAGAGCACTGTAGTAGCCCTTATGTAGTTACTGCTGTCAATTAATTCATTTATCTTTCTCAAAGCGAGCAATGAAGCAATTTCTGGACTACTACAGATACTATACATAACTTGGAGAAATTTTCTTAAGATATTTGGCATTTGTTATGTTGAAACGTCCCCTTAGAACAGTTTTAGAATTACTGTGCTGATAAATCTCTTACATTATTTGCTTTTCCAACAGCTGAGCAAAACTGAACGAACTCAAACATTCACTAAAGTGACACACAATATTTTTAGCGCAACGCAATCTGACTTTCAAAAATCCCTACAAAAGAATGGCCCTGACTAACATTAACCTATACCTTTCACAAATCACTTACCTCACAAAAATCTTCGTTACTCAAGCTACAGCAATACAGCGAGCGCCACTACTGCCAGCTAAATAACAGATTCAAACTACGGAAGGCACTAACTACTAGTAGGCATAGTTAGCAAATGAAAGATTTTAATAGAGAACAAACAATGTATTTACCTTAATAGTCATCAAAAGTCATAATATATACAGCAGTTTATGACATCCATTTTTACAAATTTCAAAACTCCGCGATTTCTCTCCCCACATCCACCACTGCTGGCGGCTCACCTCCAACTGCGCAACGCTACGCGCTGTTCACATCCAGCTGCCCAACACTACAATGGCAGACAACAATGCAAACTAGCCACAGACTGCACACAGCACAGCCAGTAATTTTCATACAGAGCGCTACGTGGCGTTACCAATATAAAAACCTGAACAGCCTACTTACAATGTATGTGTCTCACTTTTATAATCAGCGATGTACGATACGAAGCGGTATACGAGGTGCGACAATAAAGTAATGAGAATGATTTTCTTTGCAAGATGTGTCAACCCTGAAGGCTTGCGTAGGCAAAATATCTTTAACCTTGGTTTATAAGCTGCTTCTAGTCCAAGCGGCACCTCGATGCAACTGCTCAGTCGTGAGTTGTGCTGTAATAAGTTAACATGTGTTTGTGTCTCTCGTCACTGAAATGGAACCGCATAATATTGCGTAACGGTATGTCATTTCTTTTTGCGTTGAATTGGGTATAAACGCGACGGTAACTTACGGTGAGCATCAGAAGGCTTTTGGAGAGGAGGTTATGTCAAGAGCTCAAGTTCCTCTTTGGCATAAAATGTTTAGTGAAGGCAGAACGAATGTTGAAGATGAAGACCGCAGTGGACGACGATCAACCTCACGGACAGATGTCAACTTGGCCAGGGTGCGTGACCTCGTACGATCTGATCGAAGATTATCCGTGAAAATGATTGCAGAAGAACCGAACATCAATCGAGAAACGGTTCGTCTAATAATAACTGAAGATCTTGGTATGAGAAAGATTTCTGCAAAAATGGTCCTCAAAAATCTCACACCACAACAGCGAGAAACACGGAAAATGTGGCAGTAGATCTGTTAGAGCAAACGGATATCAATCCAGAATTGTTGAGCCGTGTTATCACTGGTGATGAAAGTTGTTTTTCCTGTACGATCCAGAGACAAAACGCCAAAGTTCGCAATGGTGCTCAAAGAGACCACCCAGACCAAATAAAGCTCGCATGTCAAAGCCAAAAGTGAAATGCATGCTTGTGTGCTGCTTTGATTCCAAGGGAATTGTTCATAAAGAGTGGGTGCGTCCTAGACAAACAGTTAACCAATATTACTACAGCCGGCCGGAGTGACCGAGCGGTTCTAGACGCTACAGTATGGAACCGCTCGACCGCTACGTTCGCAGGTTCGAATCCTGCATCAGGCATGGATGTGTGTGATGTCCTTAGGTTAGTTAGGTTTAAGTAGTTCTAAGTTCTGGGGGACTGATGACCTCAGAAGTTAGGTCCCATAGTGCTCAGAGCCAATATTACTACAAAGAAATTTTAGAAAGACTTCGTAAAAGAGTTCTTCGTGTCCGTGCCAACTTTTCTGATAATTGGATTCTGCATCACGATAATGCGCCATCCCATACTGCTCTGTCAGTACAGCAATTTTTAACCTCAAAACAAATTTCAGTACTACCACAGCCACCTTATTCACCAGATATCACTCCGTGCGACTCTTTTCTATTTCCAAGAGTCAAAACGGCGGTCAAGGGACACCATTTTCAAAAACACAAGCTGTCCAAAAAGCTGTGAGGAGAGTCTTGGAGGATATTACAGAAGATGAGTTCCAAAAATGTTACCATCAGTGGCAGAAGCGCTGGAAAAAGTGTGTGCAATCAGAAGGGAACTACGTTGAAGGAGACAACACTGAACTTGACTAAAACGCTAAGCAACATTTTTTTTCCCATCAGTCTCATTACTTTATTGTCGCACCTCGTATGTGTGTGTAGTGGGTGAAGTATGTGAGGAACCTGTAACCTCCACTGCATTAATACTGCTAATTGAGAAAAGTAATTATTCGTAATTTATATGATCAGAATTAGAATCTTACAAAAATGTGATAACAGGAATGAGATTTTGAAAATAATTTAGTTTTGTGACTGTAACATAATCAAATCGTTTAGTTTTTACCTCTCGGAAATGTTTATTGTATCCCTCAGGTGGGGTAATTACCCCTTGTTGGGAACCGCTGGTCTACAGTATCAATTGTGCACCCCCCCCCCCCCCTCTCACCCCCAGCCCAGGGCCAAGTGAACGCCTTGCTGTTGCACCCCGTCCCTAACCGACAGAACTCACACTCTAGCAGTAATCGACCCAGAGGAATGTATAAGGGCAATCTGGGACATACACCAAGCGTACTGTAAGGTAAAATAGCTTCGGGTACATTCGATATCATCTCACATTTTAATTAATTAACAAATAATTGAAACTTTCGTGCATGCAAATGAATATTTAAATTTACCCTAAACTTAGTCCCCTTTTTACGAATATGTAGCAGTCTGGTGATAAAAAGCACCGAAGAGAAAGGGAATTCTTTGTAAGAGTATTGCAGTCATCGGAAAATCACGCGAAACAGTGTGGTGCAATCGGTGAAAAGCATAGCGTGCGACGTAGGCTAAACGGCTAGTGGAGACGCCAACGTAGTGTCACAACGCGGGGACTTAGAACCATAAAGGCGTTTCTACAAAGTACCTGTTTTGAGATAAAGATAAAAGAAATTTTGCAACAGTAGTAACACTTATCAATGCCACCACCAAATTCACATTTCTGATAATCGTAATATGACATGATTCTTAGAATGTGTTTACATTCATTCAGTAATTTCCCAGCTTTAACATTAAGACAATGGTAAAGCAGATAAGTCAAAATATCCAATTTATCAGAAACATCATCATGACTCTAAAGCTTCGAACATAACAGTGCGGCCCTAGGGCCAAGAGAACATGAGATTAAACAATTGCAAATCACGTGGGAGAGCTTCAGAAATACTGAGATGATAACAGTTTTAGATAGAATACTGTGGGCACAAGTTCAGCATGGCTACTGAATAAACAATTTACCTAACAAACTCCAACAAAGTGACCAACGCAAAAATAAGGAGGTGCAATCAACGGCAATGTTGTATGGTAAGAGTTGATGCCGTAAAACAAAGTGGAAATAATAGATCTAAGTATAAGGGGCAACCAGAAAGTTTCCTTTCAGACGCTACACTAACCCCTTGCCTACATGTCGGTGCTTATATACCTGCATAGGAGTCGCGCTGGGTTGCATATACGCTGCAGCAACGCACTCAGATGGAAACTTTTTGATCACCCCTTATAAAAAGAGTGATTGTAAGTCTACTACTTAATTTAATTATATACCTACGAGTCAATACGGAGGAAAAATTGACGCAGTCAAACAGAGTTCATCATCATCTTGCAGGTAACGCAGAAGCGTATAACACTCATGTGTATTAGAATACTTGTTGGAAGTAGAAGATATATTAGAACATTGTTTCGAGATAAACACCAAGGTATATCGATGATCAAGATTAAGGTCTTCATGGTGCACATTTCTGCAGGATTATATCATGTGAACATACAAAAAAAAGAAAAAAAAACAGCGTTACACAAAAAAAAAAAATTAAAATTATCAGACAGAAGTTGGAAAACAGAAAAATTTGTTAATTGGCACGTCATAGTACTTAAACTTTTGAATTCTGATAATAAAATATATATGATTATAATAATTCAGAGCAAAAACTGACACGAGTGAAAGTATATGATATGGAAGTAGGAAAGTTCGTGTAAAGTTGGCTCCGTAAACCAGCCGTCTACGAGATAACTGAAGACTTTAAATAAAAAGTACTCTAAGTGCCAAAATCATGAATTTGAGTATACGAGATAATTCATGGTCATAATTGCACTATTAATGTATTTTATTTGCAAGCTAAGCATAGTACGGAGCTCGTTTACAAAGGAAATTACAAACATTGTATTGTGATAGTACGGAAAACTTACTGAAAGTGGAAATGCAATGACAAGCTGTAAGTGCTTCAATAGTCAGCATAAAGGCAGTAAAAGTTCAGTCTGCTACTGTAAAGCTGTATGTGGTCATTATTTGTCAGGTACTGCATCATTTTAATCAAATACTTCTTCTTTTCTTCGCAGATGTGGCTTTTAACATCCAGGGCAGGTAGCAGCAGTTTGTTGACGTCTTATACTCGTACACCTTTTTTCAAAATAGGGTACCTTCCCATGCCTCATGAAACTGAGGCATGGGAAGGTTCAACCATAGCCACTGAGTTTTGGGTTTGTTTAGATTTGCTTTGTTTATATTACAATCTGAAACTTTTTCTGAAATGTAAGACGTCAGATGCATTCGTGTTACTGACGATAAATGGCTATACTTGTCTTTATTACCGTATCATGTCCTTTAAATCTTCTGGAACACTACATTCTCTTCAGTTATGGACGAGCTTTTGCACATACACCTTCATTAGTTTATGTATTTATTTTCAGATTTTACCTCATTGCTGCCACAGGGCCTTCTCGACTAATTTGTCGTTTCTTTCCTCTCAAACCTGCTGTCCACAGTAACGAGTAAGTGCGCGGAGAATAGAGCCCTTCAGTGGCTGTTAAACCACATACCGTTTGTTGATTGCATTTGGTACTACATTTTCATTCCTGGCAGTTCGAGCCTTATATGTGTTATTGGGCTTGGCATGCAATCCCATTCAACACAAAACTTGAAAATTCCTTATTGTGGCACTTAAAACCTTTTTTATTCCACGTCCTTAATTGCGAGAATGTTTTTATGGGCTACAGTATAAAATATTGTACTATTATTACAGATGTATTTGCAATGTAAATTTTTCGTATATGTTCCCATATAATTCAGCTCAAATTTCACTTATGGTCTAGCTTAACAATAAAAACTGTGGGACTGCCGATGTTTACTTCGACCGTACACGACTGTGTATCGCCCAAACTCCTGAGTCACCCGAGTATAGTAACTCTAGGCTGGCTTCCCAGTGAGCGCTAGTGCACGATCCGCATTCTGCATCACTCGCCGCAGGACCTACAGATGGTGCTGTATACATGGTGACAATTACTGAACTACATGAAATAAAATCGTTTGCGCTACGACGTTCAAACTGCACCGTTGGCCGCGGTGCATGATGGGAATTAGTATACGCATGCGCCTTGTTGTTGTCGGTCATTTACACGTGAAAATGTCACGGTACACCGTGCCTGAGCGTATAACGTTTGTGAAGGGCTACTGAGCGAGCAATAGCAGCCCAACTACGACCGAGTTCAAGCTGAAGACAACGGGTCAAAGTGTGCTAACAACCAAGAATTTTATTCGCTATTTTGAGAGAACGGGTAGTGTTCGTGATGGGTGTGTTGGCAATGTCGGTAGTCCAAAAAGAGTGAAAACGGCTGAAAACATTGAGAAGACACGCGCTGTTTTTCAAACCAGCCCCAGGAAAACGATCAGATGAGCTGCACAACAGGTGGAAATCAACAGGGAAATGATGCGGTAAACTGTTGTTGAAGACCTGCATCTCTTCCCATACAAAATTCAAATCCATCAGCCAATAAGCCCCAGGCCTCGGAATAGCGCTTGTATTTCGCCAACACTATTGTCCACAGAATTGACGAACAGGACTTTGATGTGAATATGGTTTGGTTTAGCGTCAAGGCCCACTTTCATTTGGAAGGGTTGGTCAATAAGCAAAATTGGCGCATTTGGGGGACTGAGAATCGGCTGGTGCCATATTCCTTAATGGCACGGTGACTACAGAACGGTACGTGAAGGTTTTGGAAGGTGATTTCATCTCCATTATCCAAAGTGATCCTGATTTCGACAAGATATGGTTCATGCAAGACGGATGGTTCAAATGGCTCTAAGCATTATGGCACTTAACATCTAAGGTCATCAGTCCCTTAAACTTAGAACTACTTGAACCAAATCAACCTAAGGACATCACACACAGCCATGCCCGAGGCAGGATTCGAACGTGCGACCGTAGCAGCAGCGCGGTTCCGGACTGAAGCGCCTAGAACCGCTCAGTCACGGCGGCCGGCTGCAAGACGGAGCTCGACCCCATCGAAGAAGGAGTGTCTCTGGCGTCCTGGGAGAGCTCTTTGGGGAGCGCATTCTGGGGTACCCAGAGGCCACTGGCATGGGCCTCGATCGTCCGCCATATTCTCCGGATCTGAACACTCCTTTTTGTGTGGCTGTATTAAAGACAAGCTGTACACCAATAACCCCAAAACCATTGGTGAGCTGAAAACAACCATTCAGGTGGTCATCGACAGCATCGATGTTCCGTCACTTTTGGGGGTCATGCAGAATTTCGCAAATTCGTGTGCTTCACATCATCGCCAATGATGGCAGTCACATCGAACATGTCATGACCTAAAGCCAAGTATCTGTAGTGACGTTTACATGTTGAATAAAGTGAGTTCACGCCGTAGTTTGTAACTATTTTACGTTTTTTTCATATAGTTAAAAAATTGTTACACTGTATGCGGTTAGATGTTGCCGTTAATGGTCACGCTCTCAAAAGGGCAAATAGTACCCTTTCGCGCCTCTTTGTAGGTTGGCGCATGCAAAGATCCAGCGGAAGATATCACGAACCTTGGAAGACTGCCATCGACGCCTGTGGCACTAACGACTAGTCACTGAACGAAGGAACAATATTCTTGGTGGAGAGCCAATACTGACATTGTGACGCGGCATCTCGGGTGGATGTGTTCCGATCTTATAATTAATAGGTAACTAACATAAATTAATATGTTATAAGCCTCCAATAGACTAGCTATAGCAAAGGCGAAACAAGTAGTGATCGTTAAAAATCGACACCAGTCGGAACATTTCGTATCCATCGTTCTTTGCTTCAAATTACTGACACACTCTGTGACACTGTATACGCCCGACGAGACATTGTTATGTTGTCTGCGTGAGCAGATGTTCAATTAATTAATGACAATAATTGTACTTACGTTCAAATGCGTTATGCAAAAAGAGACACGACCACAAATGTTTATTAAGTGTTTTGAACGTTATTTTTCTTCTGCTCATAGCGTTGTGTCGTAACAGCCTTAAATTAATTTCATATAGCATTCTCTATAACACATATTCACAACAAAAACCATAGTACCTCAGCACGTTACCTCTTACTGTTTAATGTACGCTTGTACCTGTTAATGGAGGTGCCCCAGATGTCGTCCTTACATTTGGTTCAAAGTTTTCACTTAGATATGCAATGAATTACTAATTCTTTTTTTAAAAAATGGCCACGGATCGCCTCGTAAATCTTCGTAAGACTGTACAAATGGGTACTCAATTTCTTGAACCACATTAAGATTATATCACTTTTGACATGGCCCCAGTCAGAAAAATGTAGAGAGTTGCCGTAACGTGATCTTGGCGACCAAAGTGCAGACACTGTTCCAACTGTCGGTCTTGGACCATATTGATCAGTCAGACGCTGTCTTACATTACCAGTAAATTGATCCGGTGTCCCATGATACCGTCTCATATCCTGGCCACGTCTGTGTGCTATTCCTCTGGCTATTGTCTACAATGGTGTCAGTTTTTGAGTGAAAGAGGCTTTCTTGAGCGTGAAGCTGATGGGCCAGTGTTTTCCTAATCTTCCTAAATGGGTAGGAGTCGGAGACAGCTAGGCGGATTTTAAGGGTGAGTATTTTCCCCATGATGACCGGTATTTGCCAACATATGTGGCAGAAGCTCTATTGGCGGAAGCGAGAAACGGCCAGTGAGAACGGCTACATTCTGCTCCTGATTCTGACTGCTGGAATGCCTAAAGGTTAGTTTTTGTTGCAGTCTGAGGCTTGCGAAATCGATGAGTCAGCCGGCAGCCCTCTTTGGAGTTGAGGTGGCAAGTCGTGAACGCTCTGGGACAGAGTTTGCGTTATTTTTTAATTATTTTTTTATTTCGGAGGACTTGAGCCTGTAATTTTCGTCATCAACGAAGTTACTTTTCTGATACGGAAAACCTAGAAGGTTCACTAAAGTCCGTTCGTGTGTGTGAGCGTCGGATTCTGGTAGGGTTCTTTCCTGTTTTGCCATGCAAGTGTTGCGGACTAACGAGTATGGACGTGTGAAGAAGGGAAACGAAGGTGCCTAGTTGGAGGCGGTGTTGCATAAAAGTGACAGACCTCGTTAAGGTTACTTGATAACAAGAGTGATCGTCGGTAGGGCTGACTAAGCGTATACAGAAGTCAAAACAACCTTTAGTGAAAATGGAAGCGAGGGTGGTAATATTAAGAATGAAACGGGAAATCCAGTGTTAAAGCGCAGAAGAGAGAGCAGGAAGGTGGAAAGAGTACATTGGAGACCTCTATGAAGGAAGGACTTGTCTTATGACGGGTCAGAAAAAGAAATTGGAGTCGATAGGGATGACATAGCAGATCCATTATTTGAGTCGGTATTTAAAAGATCTCTGGAAGGCTTGAGATCAAATAAAGCGCTGGGGGTGGATACTATTCCACTGGAATTTCTAAAATAATTGCGGCAAGTGGCAACAAAAGGATTATTCAAGTCGGTGTGTAGAATCTATGAGACTGGCGACGTACGTCAGACCTCCGGAAAAATATAACCTAAACAATTCCAAAGGACAGCTCAACAGCAACGAGATAAACCATACGGAAAGACGAGTAATACACAGTATGTACAAGAACCAAGAGGGAACAATAAGACTGGAAGACCAAGAGCGAAATGCACAGATTAAAAAGGGTGTAAGAGAGGGATGCAGTCTTTCAGCACTATTGTTCGATGTGTACATCGAAGAAGCAATACCGGAAATAAATGAAAGTTTCAATAGTGGCGTAAAAAATTCAGGGTGAAAGGATATCAATGATAAGATTCGCTAATGACATTGCTATTCTCAGTGAATGTGAAGAAGAATTTGAGGATCTGTCGGATGGAATGAACAGTCTAATGAGTACAGAATATCAATTGAGAGTAAACTGGAAAAAGACAAAGGCAATGAGAGGTATTTGAGGATCTGTCGGATGGAATGAAGAGTCTAATGAGTACAGAATATGAATTGAGAGTACACTGCAAAAAGACAAAGGCAGTGAGATGTAGCAGAAATGAGGGTAGCGAGAAACATAACATCAGCACTGGCAATCAAGAAGTAGACGAAGGTAAGGAATTCTACTACCTTGGAAGCAAAAGTGCCCATTACGAACGAAGCAAGGAGGCATAAAAAGCAGACCAACACAAGCAAAGAGGCTATTCCTGGCGAAGAGAAGTCTACTGGTATCAAATAAATTTGAGACAGTATTTTCTAAGAATGTACCTTTGAAGCACAGAATTTTATGGTATTGAACCATGGACAGTGGGAAAAGTGGAAAAGTGGAAAAAAGAAGAGAAACAAAGGATTTGAGAGATGGTGCAACAGAAGAATGTTGATAATCGTGTGGACTGATAAGGAATGACGAGGTTCTCCGCAAAATTGGCGAAGGAAGGAAAATATGGCATACACTGAGAAGAAGGAAGGACAGGATGACAGAACATATGTTAAGGTATCAGAAAATAACTTCCATGGTACTACAGAAAACTCTAGAGAGTCAAAACTGTAGGGAATACAAACACATCCACCAATTAACTGGATACGTAGGTTGCAGGTGCTACTCTGAGACGAAGAGCTTAGTAGAGGAGAGGAATTCGTGGTGGGCCGTATAAAACTAGTCAGAACACTGACGACTGAAAAAAAAAATCCAGGTAGACTGAAAAGTTGTAAATGTTAACCACTGATGTAAACTGTTATGTTTTTATTAAAAATTTTTACGTGTTTTATTATAATTAACATAGTAGGCCTCTGTAGCACGTTAAACATGGATGGCAGAAACCGACGTGAGGGCAACAAATGACATTTTTAGTGTGGGAGGAGAGGGCCGTTAGATTACTCACCAAAAACTCTTGTTTCCAGCAGTTCTGCTAAGTGTAGCACTGCCACTCACCTGGAAGAATAAACAGCACGTTTATATTTGTTGATAGCAGATTTTATGCTGAATTTAAGCATTCAGCCTTAGGAAATATGTCTACAAGTGATATTGATACAATCTGTTAAAAATTCGCTGTGGTGAGACCCCCAAGCCAATACGCTCTTGGCAGCAACCAAATGGTTCACCCAAACATATTTCATAAAATGTAAATCTGTAGCGAGAACTCGAATCCCTGCCCTTCGTAGGAAGTGTAGTGAGAGCGCTGTAAGCGGTGAATGCTTTAGGGCCGGCCGCTGTGGCTGAGCGGTTCTAGGCGCTTCAGTCCGGAACCGCGCGACTGCTACGGTCGCAGGTTCGAATCCTGCCTCGGGCATGGATATGTGTAATGTCCTTAGGTAAGTTAGGTTTAAGTAGTTCTAAGTTCTGGGGGACTGATGACCTCAGATGTTAAGTCCCATAGTGCTCAGAGCCATTTGAACCAATGATTTAGGGATGCAGTGTCAAGTCGTAGGTGGCACTGTTTGTTCAAATGGTGATATCTCTGCTTAATGGAAAATTTTTGCTTTAAAACAAAAGCATGTCTGAAGCCGCAACTCTCATGAAGATAACTGTGAAATGTTTGTAATTCATAGCTGTTTATGTAATATGTGCATTACGTTTACACTTAAAGACTTTCTACAACCTCATAGAAATGCGTAGAGACCAAAACAAGACGAAATACCGTCCACTCGAACACAAGTAAGTGCATGTAGCTCACTCACTTTATACAAGGGGCGTTCAATAAGTGATGCAACACATTTTTGCTGCAAGGAGATTTGTTTTATTCACGATTACAATACACCATATTATTCCCCAATCTTTTCGCTACAATACCCCTTTTTTTCAACATAATCTCCGTACACTGCGACGGCACTAGACCATCTTAATGGGAGGGCCCGTATGTCCGCGTGGTACCAGTCTTGTGGTCGACGTCGGAGGCAACGTCTTGCCGTATCAATAACCTCCCCATCATCCACGTATTGTTTCCCGTCGAGTGCATTCTTCACTGGGCCAAACTGATGGGAGGTATGAGATACGGGACTGTGAAGTGGATGAGGAAGAAAAGTCCAGTGATGTTTTATCAGCTCCTCTCGTGTGCGCAGACTGTCAGCACTACGAACAGAGATGCCCAGTTGTGCAGCGAGGTGTCTGATCGTGATCGGTCCATCACCGCGAATGAGTGTGTTCGCAGGTTCCAGCATTGCCGCAGTCACAGCTGTATGTGGTCGGCCGGCACGCGGGAGATCGGACAGGTTTGTGCGATCTTGTCGCGATGGTGACAGCCTTTTTTCACTTTAAGGCACCATCGGGGGGTTCTAAAATGATACAGTTATGATGCACTTTTGTTTTGATATACACTCCTGGAAATGGAAAAAAGAACACATTGACACCGGTGTGTCAGACCCACCGGACACTGCGAGAGGGCTGTACAAGCAATGATCACACGCACGGCACAGCGGACACACGAGGAACCGCGGAACACGTGGGGCGTGAGGTCTCCACAGTACATCGATGTTGTCGCCAGTGGTCGGCGGAAGGTGCACGTGCCCGTCGACCTGGGACCGGACCGCAGCGACGCACGGATGCACGCCAAGACCGTAGGATCCTACGCAGTGCCGTAGGGGACCGCACCGCCACTTCCCAGCAAATTAGGGGCACTGTTGCTCCTGGGGTATCGGCGTGGACCATTCGCAACCGTCTCCATGAAGGTGGGCTACGGTCCCGCACACCGTTAGGCCGTCTTCCGCTCACGCCCCAACATCGTGCAGCCCGCCTCCAGTGGTGTCGCGACAGGCGTGAATGGAGGGACGAATGGAGACGTGTCGTCTTCAGCGATGAGAGTCGCTTCTGCCTTGGTGCCAATGATGGTCGTATGCGTGTTTGGCGCCGTGCAGGTGAGCGCCACAATCAGGACTGCATACGACCGAGGCACACAGGGCCAACACCCGGCATCATGGTGTGGGGAGCGATCTCCTACACTGGCCGTACACCACTGGTGATCGTCGAGGGGACACTGAATAGTGCACGGTACATCCAAACCGTCATCGAACCCATCGTTCTACCATTCCTAGACCGGCAAGGGAACTTGCTGTTCCAACAGGACAATGCACGTCCGCATGTATCCCGTGCCACCCAACGTGCTCTAGAAGGTGTAAGTCAACTACCCTGGCCAGCAAGATCTCCGGATCTGTCCCCCATTGAGCATGTTTGGGACTGGATGAAGCGTCGTCTCACGCGGTCTGCACGTCCAGCACGAACGCTGGTCCAACTGAGGCGCCAGGTGGAAATGGCATGGCAAGCCGTTCCACAGGACTACATCCAGCATCTCTACGATCGTCTCCATGGGAGAATAGCAGCCTGCATTGCTGCGAAAGGTGGATATACACTGTACTAGTGCCGACATTGTGCATGCTCTGTTGCCTGTGTCTATGTGCCTGTGGTTCTGTCAGTGTGGTCATGTGATGTATCTGACCCCAGGAATGTGTCAATAAAGTTTCCCCTTCCTGGGACAATGAATTCACGGTGTTCTTATTTCAATTTCCAGGAGTGTAGTTCAACCAAACATATTTCATAAAATGTAAATCTGTAGCGAGAACTCGAATCTCTGCCGTTCGTAGGAAGTGTAGTGAGAGCGCTGTAAGCGGTGAATGCTTTAGGGCCGGCCGCTGTGGCCGAGCGGTTCTAGGCGCTTCAGTCCGGAACCGCGCGACTGCTACGGTCGCAGGTTCGAATCCTACCTCGGGCATGGATATGTGTGATGTCCTTAGGTAAGTTAGGCTTAAGTAGTTCTAAGTTCTGGGGGACTGATGACCTCAGATGTTAAGTCCCATAGTGCTCAGAGCAATTTGAACCAATGATTTAGGGATGCAGTGTCAAGTCGTAGCTGGCACTGTTTGTTCAAATGGTGATATCTCTGCTTAAAGGAAAATTTTTGCTTTAAAACAAAAGCATGTCTGAAGCTGCAACTGTCATGAAGATAACTGTGAAATGTTTGTAATTCATAGCTGTTTATGTAATATGTGCATTACGTTTACACTTAAAGACTTTCTACAACCTCATAGAAATGCGTAAAGACCAAAACAAGACGAAACACCGTCCACTCGAACACAAGTAAGTGCATGTAACTCACTCACTTTATACAAGGGGCGTTCAATAAGTGATGCAACACATTTTTGCTGCAAGGAGATTTGTTTTGTTCACGATTACAATACACCGTATTATTCCCCAATCTTTTCGCTACAATACCACTTTTTTTCAATATAATCTCCGTACACTGCGACGGCACTAGACCATCTTAATGGGAGGGCCCGTATGTCCGCGTGGTACCAGTCTTGTGGTCGACGTCGGAGGCAACGTCTTGCCGTATCAATAACCTCCCCATCATCCACGTATTGTTTCCCGTCGAGTGCATTCTTCACTGGGGCAAACTGATGGGAGGTATGAGATACGGACTGTGAAGTGGATGAGGAAGAAAAGTCCAGTGATGTTTCATCAGCTCCTCTCGTGGGCGCAGACTGTCAGCACTACGAACAGAGATGCCCAGTTGTGCAGCGAGGTGTCTGAGCGTGATCGGTCCATCACCGCGAATGAGTGTGTTCGCAGGTTCCAGCATTGCCGCAGTCACAGCTGTATGTGGTCGGCAGGCACGCGGGAGATCGGACAGGTTTGTGCGATCTTGTCGCGATGATGACAGACGTCTCGCGCAAAGTTTCTTCAGTCAGGACCAGCCTTGACCTTTAAGTCATATGCAGTGGTTCCCCACACCATGGGCGCAGGAGTGTCAGCGCTGTGCCTTTCCAAAAAATGGGGAGAATGGAACCTCTCCTGAGATCGCCGCCATACTCGCCGACTCGCCGATGGTAGTGACTTGGGGTCGTGCACAACCGCGATTCATTGTTGAGCACAGCAAGCACAAAAATATTTATTTCGTAAAAAAAAAAAAAAAAAAAGCCTTTTCTTGCTGCACTGTATTTTATTTTCCCCAGACGCGTTTCGCCTTTTTTCACTTTAAGGCACCATCGGGGAATTCTAAAATGATACAGTTATTATGCACTTTTGTTTTGATATATACACTCCTGGAAATTGAAATAAGAACACCGTGAATTCATTGTCCCAGGAAGGGGAAACTTTATTGACACATTCCTGGGGTCAGATACATCACATGATCACACTGACAGAACCACAGGCACATAGACACAGGCAACAGAGCATGCACAATGTCGGCACTAGTACAGTGTATATCCACCTTTCGCAGCAGTGCAGGCTGCTATTCTCCCATGGAGACGATCGTAGAGATGCTGGATGTAGTCCTGTGGAACGGCTTGCCATGCCATTTCCACTTGGCGCCTCAGTTGGACCAGCGTTCGTGCTGGACGTGCAGACCGCGTGAGACGACGCTTCATCCAGTCCCAAACATGCTCAATGGGGGACAGATCCGGAGATCTTGCTGGCCAGGGTAGTTGACTTACACCTTCTAGAGCACGTTGGGTGGCACGGGATACATGCGGACGTGCATTGTCCTGTTGGAACAGCAAGTTCCCTTGCCGGTCTAGGAATGGTAGAACGATGGGTTCGATGACGGTTTGGATGTACCGTGCACTATTCAATGTCCCCTCGACGATCACCAGTGGTGTACGGCCAGTGTAGGAGATCGCTCCCCACACCATGATGCCGGGTGTTGGCCCTGTGTGCCTCGGTCGTATGCAGTCCTGATTGTGGTGCTCACCTGCACGGCGCCAAACACGCATACGACCATCATTGGCACCAAGGCAGAAGCGACTCTCATCGCTGAAGACGACACGTCTCCATTCGTCCCTCCATTCACGCCTGTCGCGACACCACTGGAGGCGGGCTGCACGATGTTGGGGCGTGAGCGGAAGACGGCCTACCGGTGTGCGGGACCGTAGCCCACCTTCATGGAGACGGTTGCGAATGGTCCTCGCCGATACCCCAGGAGCAACAGTGTCCCTAATTTGCTGGGAAGTGGCGGTGCGGTCCCCTACGGCACTGCGTAGGATCCTACGGTCTTGGCGTGCATCCGTGCGTCGCTGCGGTCCGGTCGCAGGTCGACGGGCACGTGCACCTTCCGCCGACCACTGGCGACAACATCGATGTACTGTGGAGACCTCACGCCCCACGTGTTGAGCAATTCGGCGGTACGTCCACCCGGCCTCCCGCATGCCCACTATATGCCCTCGCTCAAAGTCCGTCAACTGCACATACGGTTCACGTCCACGCTGTCGCGGCATGCTACCAGTGTTAAAGACTGCGATGGAGCTCCGTATGCCACGGCAAACTGGCTGACACTGACGGCGGCGGTGCACAAATGCTGCGCAGCTAGCGCCATTCGACGGCCAACACTGCGGTTCCTGGTGTGTCCGCTGTGCCGTGCGTGTGATCATTGCTTGTACAGCCCTCTCGCAGTGTCCGGAGCAAGTATGGTGGGTCTGACACACCGGTGTCAATGTGTTCTTTTTTCCATTTCCAGGAGTGTATTATTCGTAGATTATAAAACAGTTCACTTCTCAAAAATAAGTGATTACTTATGGTTGTTCCTGTTTTAGTGGGCATTTGGAATCTGTTTTTCCTCTCATTTGGTCATATAGGTCGCACTACCGCTCTATTTACGAAACATATGCATGCTTTTGTGTTACGAACATTCTTCTTCCCACTTTTCATTTTGTTTGCTTTTGTTGTCGTGATGCACTATCAGTCTTCGGTATCTGATATAATACTAATATAGACATATCTACTTTGAGTTCACTGTGTATCTCATCCTGTTTGGTTTGTTTACGTACACGTACATATTGACAACCTAACGAAGTACCATGTGACCAGATGAGAGGACCGATGTCAACTAAAAACAGGAAGAACCGTAAGTATTCATTTACTTAAAGAGCGAGAAGTGAACTGTTGTATAATCTTCGAGTAATACATATCAAAACAAAACTGTATCATTGTGATATACCTGGCTGTGGCCACCAGTATTTTATCTTGCTAGAAGCTCGCCTTAATGCAGCTTGATACACGTGAAGTAGCATATGGTACAAAAGAGGAGTGAGGTACAAGCGACAGATGGTACAGTATGTATCAGTCCCGTGGGAGAGTCCGCCAATTGAAGTGAACTTGCTTCTGATTGGTTGGCACACTCGGTTGTTAAGCGCCAAAACGCCTAGCTTTTCATATTAATTCTTTATTTACTTTCCATTGTATTTAACCCAGTTTTCAGTACTGCAATACATCATGGTTACCCAACGAGTCTACCGTTTTTGTTTATTAAATTTCACTAGTTTTGAGAAACATGAGAGTAACGATACTGCAACCTAAGTGCTTCAGACACCTTCGGTTCCCTTTGTTGCGCCCTGGAGGCGAAGTATTTCGAATGCGCTAGTCAGACTGTTTCGGGCGTTCTGAAGGTCCGGCCACGCTTCTTGAAGGTCCGGCCACGCAACTCTGTTTCTGTCGTTCGGAGGGCCGGACGAGTAAGACTGTTTCGGGCGTTCTTCAGAGCCAGACAGGTACCTCTGTTTCGGGCGGACATGTCGTACTCTATATCGGAAGTTGTCAGAAAAGTTACCGTACAATTAAGAAGACTATGCCGAGTGTTGTAAAACAGTATAAAAATTGTAATTATTTAAATATAACAAAACAGGATACAGTAATGACAAGTGTCGCCTATCATCATTGTCGGTACTACAGATCTAGCCCTCTGTAGATGTGGAGACTAACCTGGGCAAGTGGCATCCCATAAACAGCACAATCACAGATTCCAGATGACGGCATAGCAACCTCCGCCGATGAAGATCCCGTGACCGACGAGCTATCTTCTGCTCTGGAGACCCTACTTTACAAGACGAAAGGTTGGTGGAAAGGACGGTTGGGGACTCTTATTCAATCTCCAGCTTCCAGATCTGACTTCGAAAGCACACGCATAATTTATATCATAACTGTATCATTATAGATCCTACTCATGATTCTTTAAAGCGGAAAAAAGACGAAACACGTCTGGGAAAATAAAATACAATGCAGCAAGAGAAGGCGATTTACAAAACGAACGCTTCAGCTGTTTTTAGTTCTTTACTCTCGATCACGACTGGCTTCCTGTTCATCTGAAGACGTGGCTTTTAGTGCCACGAAACCGGTAGTCATCCAATAATAAAGGACAAAATACAGCTGAAGCGGTTTATTAATACCCAAGATGACTACTCGTAGCTGTGGTTGCTCTACCTACAAGGTTGCTGCAATAATTACGGACTCTTGTGGGCGTTCCACCTGTCAGAGAGAACTCTAGGTCATTTACATTCCCGCAGATGATGTGTAGGTTTACGAAGTTATATTAACACCCGTCTTCGTCTTCTGGGTGCTTCACTTTTTTCCTCAGGTGGGAGTACATTCAGCGGGGGAGTAGCCTTGGGCAGCGATTTCCGTGGAACGGTCGAGCAGGACATTTTGCACGGAAAAACTGCCGTGGGCAAGGGCCGTCCTCCTCATCTTGCGGCCCACCGGAGCTGCCTGACGGAGACAGAGGCTCAGCCTGCCCGCGGCGTCGTGTGGAGAGCCGCTCTCCAGCCTGCAGTCTGCACTGTCGCAACGAGCCGTGGGCGTCCGTAATAACCTGGCAGCGGGACGGCGCAGCGCAGGCCGCAGAGAGGCACTGTGGTTCCTCGGCACAGATTCACTAACATTTTGAGATTTTCTCGCAACTTTGCTCTGAAATGTCAAAGACTAGTCTGTTGTAGCCCCAGTTCTGAAGAGAATTCCGATGAACAAGCAGCAGTATAGGTGACTACGACTTCCTTTACGTGGCTGAGGAATTAGCCAACAACGCCATTGTCTCCCTTTCAGATAATGGATGTCTAAAGGCATCTGCTTATCAACATGGTGTCTCCAGATAAGTCTTATACACTCTAACGTAAGAAAAAGACGTATCACGAAGAAATTATCCGAATGGGACGGAAACCGATACATGTAATATAAAATTAAAATAAAATATGGAGTTTCAGTCTTCGATCGCTATTCTTTATTTCCAATTACCGGTTTCGGGCTAGCTGCCCATCTTCAGATCTGTTAGACAATGTTAAAAATGTAATTAATAAGAGAGATACAGTTAGTGAAAAACTATCTTAGCTTACAAAATGAAATTTTGGAACATATAAAATGCCAACATACCATATGTTGTAGTTACAGAGTAACTTGTCCGTACAGAACACACTGTTCACTGTCATAAGTAAAGTAAATTTCAATCTGTTAAAACATTATATCGCAGTATTTAAGAGTAATCTGATTGGTAACAGTAAAAAGTGCCCTCTACCTATAACAATTGTGCATCTGTTATTATTTCGCCGTATATATTATTGGCGAATATTCTTTTTAATAAAACAATTTTTAAGGTAATAACAAATGAATAATCTTTTTGAGTGGACCATGAAACGAAAAATTTTTACATTAATTTAAAATTTCTTTATAAAGAAACATAAAATATAATTAAAATGTAGATATCCTTCCGAAAATGCGCGTTTACTCTTCTTTGTTTTTGGTTGGTGGTTGAGTGGATTTCCCTATGCCTGAGCGTATACAACGCCACGCCGAGTTGTCTTGCGCCGCGCCCAATTCACCTCGCCGCCAGTACGCTGAGGGCCGTTCCGCTGTAGCTGTTTCTTACTGGGGCGTGCTGCTGCGTTCAAGAGTAAGCCTAAAACAGGTCTTTAAAAATCTCATAATAATTCCTGTGCATAAAATCACTTTGCTCATTTAATAGGCCTGGGGTTTTTCTTTGATGTGCGTATATTTCAAGCTCTTCTAGCACGTTGAGATAGAGACTTTTTGGAGCTTTATGTAGCACCTCCATTTGTTGATTTATATTACTAACTTCATGTCTACTCTCTTTTACATGTGTTCCAAATGCTGTTCGATTGCTATGGCTACAATGTTCCCTGTATCGAATTTCAAAGTTCCGCCCTGTTTGTCCTATATAATAACTGTCACATTCAGCACATTTAATCTTATATACTCCGGAAATGAAATACAATAATTCCGGAGTATATAAGATTAAATGTGCTGAATGTGACAGTTATTATATAGGACAAACAGGGCGGAACTTTGAAATTCGATACAGGGAACATTGTAGCCATAGCAATCGAACAGCATTTGGAACACATGTAAAAGAGAGTAGACATGAAGTTAGTAATATAAATCAACAAATGGAGGTGCTACATAAAGCTCCAAAAAGTCTCTATCTCAACGTGCTAGAAGAGCTTGAAATATACGCACATCAAAGAAAAACCCCAGGCCTATTAAATGAGCAAAGTGATTTTATGCACAGGAATTATTATGAGATTTTTAAAGACCTGTTTTAGGCTTACTCTTGAACGCAGCAGCACGCCCCAGTAAGAAACAGCTACAGCGGAACGGCCCTCAGCGTACTGGCGGCGAGGTGAATTGGGCGCGGCGCAAGACAACTCGGCGTGGCGTTGTATACGCTCAGGCATAGGGAAATCCACTCAACCACCAATCAAAAACAAAGAAGAGTAAACGCGCATTTTCGGAAGGATATCTACATTTTAATTATATTTTATGTTTCTTTATAAAGAAATTTTAAATTAATGTAAAAATTTTTCGTTTCATGGTCCACTCAAAAAGATTATTCATTTGTTATTACCTTAAAAATTGTTTTATTAAAAAGAATATTCGCCAATAATATATACGGCGAAATAATAACAGATGCACAATTGTTATAGGTAGAGGGCACTTTTTACTGTTACCAATCAGATTACTCTTAAATACTGCGATATAATGTTTTAACAGATTGAAATTTACTTTACTTATGACAGTGAACAGTGTGTTCTGTACGGACAAGTTACTCTGTAACTACAACATATGGTATGTTGGCATTTTATATGTTCCAAAATTTCATTTTGTAAGCTAAGATAGTTTTTCACTAACTGTATCTCTCTTATTAATTACATTTTTAACATTGTCTAACAGATCTGAAGATGGGCAGCTAGCCTGAAACCGGTAATTGGAAATAAAGAATAGCGATCGAAGACTGAAACTCCATATTTTACTTATTGAACGATCGCGGAATTCCCAGTGAGACAACTATGTCTAGTTTTGATAAAATTAAAATGTAAAACATTCTTGATCGCAATTTTTTTATTGCAGTTACACGAGCGTCGATAGTCGACGGAACTCGTCTGGCAGTGTCCATCCACCGCTCTGCAGTCTGAAGATGACTGTATGAAAGAGTCGAAATCGGTCACTCACTCCAATAAAAAAAATTGCGATCAAGACTGTTTTAAATTTTAATTGTAACAAATTTTAAGATCGCTGACTATGTTTTCAAAAATTTCAAAAATTGCATGTAATACACATGTAGAGGCAAACAAATGATTTCAATTTCGGAAAAACTGTATGATTTATTCAAGAGAAAGAGCTTCACCAATTGAGCAAGTCAATAACACGTTGCTCCATCGCTGGCCCTCAGTTACTAGGCTTGGATTTGATTGACAGAGTTGTCGGACGTCCTCATGAGGGATATCATGCCAAATTCTATCCAACTGGCGCATTAGATCGTCAAAATCCAGAGATGGTTGGAGGTCCCTGCCCATAACGCTCCAAATCTTCTCAATTGGGGAGACATCCGGCGACCTTCGTGGCTACGGTGGGATTGGCAAGAACGAGGACAAGCAGTAGAAATTCTCGCCGTGTGCTGGCGGCCTTGTCTTGATGAAATATAAGTCCAGCATGGCTTTCCATTAACGGCAACAAAGTGGAATGTAGAATATCGTCGACGTACCTCTGTGCTGTAAGGGTTCTGCGGATGACAACCAAAAGGGTCCTGCTCTGAAAAGAAATAGCATCCCAGACTATCACTCCTCGTTGTCGAGTCGAATGGCGGACGACAGCCAGGCTCGTATCTCACCACTGTCTGGGGTGTCTCTAGACACGTCTTCGGCCTGGAATCTTATTGATATGATTATAAAAAGGACAATCATATTAAGAGACAATATCAAATTAAAAATTGTTAAGACAAACTGCATTCACGGCTGAAGGCCTTATTGACCGGAATTCAAATTATTTGTCGGCTGAAGGCCCCAATAGTAATTATTCAAGAACAATGTGACGGCTGAAGGACTAGACAGCAAATTCTTACTGAAATATTATAAAAAAGGACAATCTTATTAAGAGACAATATATAGTTAAAAATTCTTCAGACAAAATTGCATTCACAGCTGAAGGCCTTATTGACTAGAAACACAAATTAAGAGAGAAGTGGGCCTCAGACAGTGCTCCAAGAATCTTCCTGAGAAAGTCGCTCAATTTCGTGAACGATGAGACAGGCAGCCAAGAGTTGTATTCACTTAACCAGATGGCAACTCAAGCTAGTGACAGTTTAAACGCCGGCCAACACTCTTGCAACATCTACCTAATGTCTGATAGCCAACACAACGATGGAATAACCCAGGCAAGGCGGAAACGGCGGACAGTACTGGTCTTCTGAATCCGGTGTTGGAACATCCAGGAGCAGAAGGACCCACTAGGACCAAAGTAGTCCAAAAGAAACAAATATCCGAACAACAATCAAGGAGGCTGCCGAACTACATGCCTTACTGGACAGCAGCAGCAAGATGAGGAAAGGTACACTGCCGTGAAAATAAGCTAGCCTCCAGGGCAGGTAACTGGGGCATCAGCGGCCAGTAGGCAGAAAAATACCGCTCGTTGAACTTCATAAATAAACACAAGGAATTCAATGATTAATAATAAAAGGTGGAGGACAGCTAATTACTTTGCCAACTCCAAACCCTCCATTCGTTGCTCTTCATCTCAGTGATCCTGCAAGCAGCAACACGCGAACAAACGGCATGATTTCAAAATAGTGGAGGTTTCACTACTGGGTTAATGTTCACTCAACTCAAACGTCCTGGGTCCGGTGGAGAACGAGATTGTCACCATCTCAACTACAGTCCCTCGATCCGGCAGTGCCTGTGTGCCGCCAGCAGTCCCGATATGTCCTCACGCTGTTGGACCTCACTGCTGCACCATCCCAACCGAACTGCCCGACACACTCTGCCTGGAAAACACTTGACGTCCTACCAACGATAGTACCACGGTACTAGGTATCGATAACCACTGGTTCTAGCACTCGTGGACAGAAAACGCTAGCAAACATAGTGGCGGCAGTAAACACGAGAAGAAAACGACACGCCACTATCCCTGTTGCATGATGCCAACCTACCAATGGCACCAACGCGAGCAGCAACACAGTTCAGTAAAATTGTCTTCAGTGATGAGTCCCGCTTAGAAATGAGCCCCAATGACCTGCAAAGATGTGTCTGGAGATGCCTCAGACAATGGTGAGATACCAGCCTCACCGTCGTCTGCAATACGGCGCGACAATCAGGAGTGATCGTCTGAGATGCCATTTCATGTCATAGGGACCGCTTTGGTTGTGACCCGCGGCACCCTTACAGCACAGCGGTACGTCGACGATATTCTGTGCCTCGTTTTGTTGCCCTTCATGGCACACCATCCTGCGCTTACATTTCAGCAACATAATTCCCGTCCGCGCACAGCTAGAGTCTCTACTGCTTGTCTTCATGCTTGCCAAACACTACTTGGCCAGCAAAGTGGCCGGATCTATCCAAATGGATAACGATTGAAATGTTATGGACAGGGCCCTCCAACCATCTCGGGAGTTTGACGATCCAACCCACCAGTGGGATAGAATTTGGCACGATATCTCTGGGAAGGATGTCCAACAATATCACTGAATGCCAAGCCGAATAACTGCTTGCATAGTGGCCAGAGGTGAACTAACGCTTTATTGACTTTCTCAGTTTGTGAAGCTGTGGCTCTTGAATGAATCCACTTTTCTGAAACTGTGATCATACATTTGTCTGTACATGTACATCACATCTACTGATTTTCGTCCCATTCGGATAATTCCTTCGTAGTATAACATCTTTTTTTTTGTCTTAGACTGTGTACTACAACTTCTATATTTCATACATTACTTTATTTCGTGCTTCGTACTCACTATAAGCCGCATCATTAATTAAAATAAATGATAACAGATTTGGCGACAACCAATACTAAAAAATCTCTTAGGTCTTTTGTGGCGTATTCCGTTAGGTTCACTTTATTCCTACGTTAATTTTGCAATTCTTAAATATTTCGTGTTCTTGGAGACTTCCAAGAAATTTTCAGCACTTCATTACTTGTTTTAAAGGCATGCTATCCAATTGTTATCCTGCCTTTTTTTGGTTTCTTTTGCGTAGTGTTTCAGATATACCTGCTTGTGCCAGTCGATGCTTATTTTGTGTTTCCGTTCTGACGATCGAATTTACTAGGTCAATTCACTTTATAGTCAATACTCTTTTCTTTCGGAACTTTTATGGGTATAAAAGATAATAATTAAAAGAAGAAAGCTGGAGTATTAGAGATTATAGACCAGTCTACAAAGACATCATGAAAGACGGAACATATCTTCGTATTGGACAAGGATTTAGCAGGAAATGGAGCGAGCCCTCTACACGAGACCCTTTCGACTGTCGTTCAAAGGCATTTAGTAAACGCACGAGAAGACTGGATGAAGTGAGTGTCGTGTCAGCCCAACTGATGGTTCAAATCGCTCTCAGCACTATGGGACTTAACATCTATGGTCATCAGTCCCCTAGTACTTAGAACTACTTAAACCTAACTAACCTAAGGACGTCACACAATACCCAGTCATCACGAGGCAGAGAAAATCCCTGACCCCCGCCGGGAATCAAACCCGGGAACCAGCCCAACTGACCGCCAGCTCAGTTCCTCATTCATTTCTCCGCCAGTCTTGCAAAGAGGAGGACATTGTATTAACTATACTATTATATAAAGACAAGTCGTTAGTTACAGTTGTTACAAAAAATCTGGAAAAGTACTCGACATGTTCACTTCAAATTTTTAAACGTTACTCTAATGAATAGTGGGACGGACATAGGCTTTATATTTTTTATATATATAATATATGAAGGGGAAACGTTGTCGGCATGAATATCGAGCACTTCTCGACCGATTTACTTCAGATTTTTGCACGATACAATAATGAACACAGCAAAAATATCGAGTACTTCGTGACCGATCAACTTCAAATTTTCTTTCTCTTTATACATAATTTCGAACAAAAATTGTATACCTAACAAAGTGGCTTCTTGTAGTTTTCTTTCTCTCTGTCTGTTCTATGAGAAACAGGGAAGTTGTATTTATGGCTTATCGGCTAAGGATTAGCATAGTACTAAGGAATGTGAATCATCTACAACTTTGTAATTATACCCATTCGTAGATTAAAGCAATACGAAATGCAGAGATCCAGCAGCTGGAAAGGTCTCTCTCATACCTCGTATAGCAATGATCCCAACCGATTTACCCATTCATTTCAAACGATTTCAGTTTTCAATCAGTGATTCGTTTGAAATAACAATAAACAAGGCTCTGTGTCAGAGAGAGGGGTAAGACAACAGAGAGGAGAGGGAGGAAATGGACATAGAGAGGGGGTAGGAGGAGATAGACAGAGAGAGGAGGGAAGAGGGAGAGGGGGAAGGAGGAGAAGAATGACAAAGAGAGGATGGAGAAGGAGATGGCAGGAATTGGGGGGGGGGGGGTGAAGAGTTTAGGATGAGTGTCCAATTCACATAAATATTTAGTAACTGCGAATCATTGTTGGTTTTACTTGTATTATAAAAGAACAACAAAATAGCTTTATAAACACTGAAGCACGATGTAAAGCTAACAAACATGTGAACTGTAGACCAGATCGTGGCCTGGTGGTGCAAGCGAGAAGTCAGTCATGGTGTTCACTGGGTAATATAGCCTTTGCAGTGGCGGACAAATGTGCACATGTAAACATAATGTTTACTATAGTCACACATAAACTATAGATTCCAACAAAGCAGCTCAATGAACTGGGGAGACAGCTATGTACGATTTTAAGCTGAAAATACAAGATATATTACTCGATAACGGTTTGGGGTCGATGCCTGTAATCTCTAATTTTGCAATTCACTTACAAAGAATCATTTATACCGTACAGCATCAAATCAACGTAATGACAGCCTCCAACTGTAACAAACGCTATAATCGTAAGCGTTTACGACATCATTTCACCGCTGGCGTCCACAATACGACGTAGTAATTTTTCTCCGACCGCAGACACAAATTTTCGATGTACTTTCGGGTTTTTATGGGTAGAATGAACGGCGTCACTAGTGCTCGTTAGGAGGCCACTCTGACGAAGTTCGGTGGGCTAAAATGAATCAATCTCTTTCCGAACTAACTTTTCACGAGCAGAGTGCACATCAGTCAGTAGATACGTAAGGACTTCAGAAAGTAAGTTCCACGAGTCATACCACGTTAAGACCGTTGCGCAACAAGAGTGTCACACTGTCAGGAGAGACTATATGTCCCGAGTCTCCAGCAGACGCTGTTCTGCTGCGGTACGGGTTACAGCTAAATTGGAATATAATGCTTTTGGCCAATAGCTGCTCAAAATAACTTGCTTTTGCTTGATTCCTGGTCTGCGTTTAAAATTTTTACTCCTTTAGAGCAAAATGTCTCTCCTGAAAAGTATGTGTCATTGCAATTCGTACTACCTGGAACCAAATTCAGCCTCTGGATGTTTGTTTTTTATGTGCTTATAAAATATTTAATCGCATTATCTGCAGCTACACCTTAAAGGATAGCCAGTTTCACGATAAGCTCCACAATAGACTGTTCCGAATTCAGTTGCAGGCCATCGCATTCCACCAGTTCTCACCACCCCGTTACACCAATATATTTCTGTATGCATTCATTAAGAGCGGATACCTAGCTGAACGCCCTGCACGGTCTGTAACTCCCAAGGAGTTCGCCTTCGACCTTCGTGCCACAAATATTTATGACCACTGTGGTGCGCCATTTATCATTCGATGTTCATAGTGTAAGTTAATGGTTTGTTTTGAAGATTTCTTGAATATCGACGATGTCTATTTTGTGAAGTGTAATACATGCATCCCACAGAATGTTGATATCAGCACCTCCAGGACACACATTTTCTGTCGCCCTCCTGATGCACATGGTGAGTCATTAGCAGCTAATATTTTTTCTGTCGTAAGTGTTAACACAACACTTTTAATGAGCCTTACTAAAGATTGAACTTGCGACCTCGCTCTCGAGTGGTTCCTTGTTAGTAGTTCTCCGCCTCTTAGGCCATTAACACGAAATTTACACGGCTGGACAGAGCTGTAGCAATTAGGTAATCTGAACATGAGAGAAGCTAGAGACCAGAAGACACAATTTCAATCTTTGCCGAACTACTAATAATTGAAAAACAACTATTTGGTGCATATTGTCACGTTTAGCAAAGAAAGCCAGAAATATGATACTACAGGAAAGAAATACACACATGACACAGAATGTTAGCTTTGAATAAACACAGTTTTCTTTTTCATTATTAAATTAAATTGAATTTATGCATATACAGTTACAGTATAATCAATTTTAAAAGGTGAAGTTTTATTTTTTGTATTAAATCTGTATTTAACATAGATGTCATGGTTTTAATACCGATATTTATGTATCACTATTTTACTCCTTTAGAGCAAAATATCTCTCCTGAAAAGTATGTGTCATTGCAATTCGTACTACCTGGAACCAAATCCAGTCTCTCTGTCTTCCCACATTTTCATATTTGCGGTTGCGACTTCAGTTGCTTCTCAGTAGTCTCCTGATGATGGACAACAAAACCGAAAGCCGGTTAGTAAAAAATATTAAAATTGTTGCAGAATATCGAGAAATAGTTAGTTTTAGTCTTTAGTACCTGTATTATTGTCTGCCCCGCCCAACTCTATTTCTCAGGTAGTGCTAGCGGAGAAAGATAGCTGCTCAAGCTCGAACTCTGATTTTCTCGTAAAGCAAATGTTTACTTCTTGCCAGTCCTCAGAGTAGGCTGCTCCAATGATTATATGCTTACGCGTCCAGAGATGATGACAGAGTGCGGAAAGATCAGTTTTCATCTTGAAGAAACTCCTGTGGCGTTTGTTCCAGAGGCTTCACTTTGTCGGCTGTTATGGAGGACATACATGTGGTATCTTGCGGTATAACACAACTGGTCTGCTTTGGAAGGAGAAATGCGTACGGGACTCTCTGCGCTTCCATATCTTAGCCAGCGATGGACGAAGACCGATCGATGACACAGAGCATGGACGTAGTGGGTGGTTATAATTAAAATGCAGCTACTCGCAGAAGTCCAGTGTGAATTGTAATGATCATATGGCAGCGAAACTTAGTAGATACGCTAATCCGTTAATGCGGAATCGACTTACTCTGGAAAAAATTATTCCTGATTTTAGCCACCACATGCAAATCTGGCGCTGTACACTTTTTTTATGATGGTGTGACATCCAGGCTGTCATTTAGCAAACAATAACCTGAGTGAACAGTATGGATATCGAAAAGAGAGACCGTGCTCTGTTAGTGAAACTGTTTTATGTGAACGTCAGTAATTACGAGAGAGTTTTTCCGACTGAAAGGTCTGAGGAGAGAAGATGATAATGAAACTTGAAGATATCGGTGAGCTTAGTGTGGCGCCTGGAAGAGGAAGGCGTCCTACCCGGTTGCAAGTTATTGCCGAGGTTGCTGTTGCTGTAACTGACTATGCAGTGTATGTCTCGCGTAGTGCTGGTGGTGGTGCAGTGTCGCCAGAATTGTCTATCTCATGGGCAACAGTAGGGAAAGTTTTGCGGTCTATTTTATAATGGTATCCGCACAAGATGCAGACGGTGCAGCAACTGAAACCTCACTTACACAGCAACATTCTGAATTTGTTCTTCGGTATCTGGCACGGATCGAAATTGATTGGATGTGCCTGGGATTGATGAGGCACGTTTTACACCAGAGGATGCAGTGTACACGGAACTGCCGATTTTGAGTACTGTTAAACTGCACGTTGTGCAAGAAGAGTTGCCTGCCATTGTGGCCGAGCGGTTCTAGCCACTTCCGTCCGGAACCGCGCTGCTGCTACGGTCGCAGGTTCGAATACTGCCTCGGGCATGAATGTGTGTGATGTCCTAATGATGTTCTAATTCTAGGAGACTGATAACCTCAGATGTTAAGTCCCATAGTACTTAGAGACATTTGAACCATTGCACGAAGAGCCATTAGACACGCCATATGTAACTGTGTGGTGTGGATTCACAATCGGTCCGTTCTTCTGTGAAAAGAGGGCTTGTCAGGTGTACAGTGACATCTGCACGTTAATAGAGACCTCCTCGTACAGCATGTGATTTCTGCTTTCGAAAAGCGCAGTTGTATGGAAACCACTGTTTTCAGGCAAGATGTAGAAACACCTCATGTTGTTCGCCCAGTGGAAGATATGCTTAATGCAGCCTTCCACGAACCTGTTACACTATGTGTCAAAAGTATCCGGGCACCTGGCTGAAAATCACTTACAAGTTCGTTGCACTCTGCATCGGTAATACTGGAATTCAATATGGTGTTGGCCCACCCCTAGCCTTGATGACAGCTTCCACTCTCGCAGGCATACGTTCAGTCAGGGGCTGGAAGGTTTCTTGGTGAATGGCAACCCATTCTTCACGGAATGCTGTACTGAGAGGTATTGATGTCGGTCGGTGAGGCTTGGCACGAAGTCAGTGTTTCAAAACATGCCAAAGGTGTTCTATAGGAGACAGGTCAGGACTCTGTGCAGGCCAGTCCATTACAGGGTGGTAATGTCGTGTAATCACCCCGCCACAGGCCGTGCATTATGAAGAGGTGCTCGATCGTGTTGAAAGGTGCAATCGCCATCCCCGAATTGCTAATCAACAGTGGGACGCAAGAAGGCGCTTAAAACATCAATGTAGGCCTGTGCTGTGATACTGCCACGCAAAACAACAAGGAGTGCAAGCCCCCTCCATGAAGAACACGACCACACCGTAAGGCACTACACACGTTAGCAGATGAAGTTCACCGGGCATTCGCCACACCAACACTCTGCCATCGGTTCGCCACATTGTGTACCGTGATTCGTCACTACACACAACGTTTTTCCACTGTTCAATCGTCCAATATTTACGCTCCTTACACCAGGCGAGGCGTCGTTTGGCATTTACCGCAGTGATGTGTGGCTTATGAGCACCGCTCGACCATGAAATCCAAGTTTACTCACCTCCCTCCCAACTGTCATAGTACTGACGTTGGATCCTGATGCAGTTTGGAATTCCTGTGTGATGGTCTGGATAGATGTCTGCCTATTGCTCGTTACGACCCTCTTCAATTGTCGGCGGTGTATGTCAGTCAACAGACGAGGTCGGCCTGTACGCTTTTGTGCTGTACGTGTCCATTCACTTTTCCACTTCACTATCACATCAGTCCGCAGCTCGTGGTCGTGCGGTAGCGTTCTCGCTTCCCACGCCCGGGTTCCCGGGTTCGATTCCCGGCGGGGTCAGGGATTTTCTCTGCCTCGTGATGACTGGGTGTTGTGTGATGTCCTTAGGTAAGTTAGGTTTAAGTAGTTCTAAGGTCTAGGTGACTGATGACCATAGATGTTAAGTCCCATAGTGCTCAGAGCCATTTGAACCATTTTGACTATCACATCAGAAACAGTACACCTAGGGATGTTTAGGAGTGTGTAAATGTCGCGCACAGACGTATGAAGCAAGTGACACTCAATCACCTGACGACGTTCAAAGTCCGTGAGTTCCGCGTAGCACCCGATTCTGCTCTCTCACGATGTCTAATGACTACTGAGGTTGTTGATATGGAGTACCTGGCAGTAGGTAGCAGCACAATGCACCTAATACGAAAAACGTATGTTTCTGGGGTTGTGCGGATACTTTTCATCACATAGTGTATCTCCGGAACTTTTCCAGATCCGTGGCCTTCAAGATCACATGATCTGAATCCATGTGACGTTTGGCTCTCGGGATATCTAAAAGAACGTGTTTGCCCGTTCTGTCTTTACTTGATCTGAAGGCCAGTATACAGGTACACGTTGCTCACATTACACTGGAACTGCTGCGAGCAGCTGTTGACCACATCGTTTTACAGACGCAGGATCTCGTCGATGTCTCCGTTGCTCTTACTGAACAAACTGCGTAAGCAGCAGTTAATAATAAAAACGCCGTTACGCCCTTCGCATTTGTTTCAACTTTTCTGCCTACCTCCCGTTCCTAATCGATTACATTTCTATACGTCTTTCCTGCATTCACAACGCTATATTTGCACCTGGTGACCAAAATTGTAACTAATTTTTTTTCCTGCGTAAATAGTTTTTGCATTAACGTTTTGGAAGATCCACCACGTTTCGCAGCCATATGATGATTACAGCCCACACTGGACCTCTGTGAGTAGCTGCATTTTAATTATAACCACCCGGTAGCAGGCTTAGCGACTCCGCCACAAGTGACGGTAACTACGCCATGTGACCACGGGATAGGCGAGTGGGTTGCTTGGGGAAATACGGAAATGGCCGCACAACTGGCCTCAGGGCAGGCGGACGTCAGTTCTGTTCATGTAGCGACCTCAAGCACATCACCACCAGCTACATTACGCTATCGTCTTCACCGGTGCCTCTACCGCTGAATTCTGATTACGACGTGGCGCAGCTCAGCTGGACCACGCCGAGATTCGGCGTCTGGGACTGCTGTAGTGCCACAGGACTTCGAATTTGTCAGCAGTGATCGACGACAGGTTAAACATTTCCTCGGGATATCTGTGCTATTGTCGTCGTGTGGAAAACCCTGAACTTGCTCAGGTACTATCAAGTGTCACTAATATGCCAAAAAAATATGCAACTACAGATGATAAAGTATTTTCCGAAGCTAACTGCAAGTAATCTCAAAGTGGCGGAATATTTACGCACAGAAAAATTACGTTTAGAGATAAAGTGATGTGTTATCTCGCCAACTATACACACAGTAACGTCTTTTAATTGCAAATGACAGGGTACCAACATCCAAGACTGTACATAGAGCTCTACAGAACCCTATACTGTAGAAAAATTAAGGTAATGACAACAACAGAAAGAACTGTTTTAGGCTTAATTTTCTTAGAATTTTACATAATTGACTAAATTTACGATGACACGAGATGCTGAAACATGTTTGACCTACGCGTCCAGAGATGATGAGAGTGCAAAAAAAAAGTCAGTTTTCATCCTGAAGAAGCTTCCGCGGCGTTTGATCTAGAGGCTTCACTTTCTCGGCTGGTATTTTGCGGTATATATATATATATATATATATATATATATATATATATATATATATATATATATATATATATATATTCACAATCGGTCCGTTCTTCTGTGAAAAGAGGGCTTGTCAGGTGTACAGTGACATCTGCACGTTAATAGAGACCTCCTCGTACAGCATGTGATTTCTGCTTTCGAAAAGCGCAATTGTATGGAAACCACTGTTTTCAGGCAAGATGTAGAAACACCTCATGTTGTTCGCCCAGTGGAAGATATATATATTGTCTGCAGACACCGATACTCAGGAGCTGCAAAACCTAATGATAAATCGTCCTACTTCATTCATTTTCTTGAAAATTTTCCTTTTTACCAGGATCTGGTAATTTATCTTTCATTCATTCGTAACAGCCAATAAACTCTGTAAACGTAAAAATGTTTATTTAAAGCTGTAGGTCGCAACACAAAGAAATTAAAGCTAATGTAATGTACAGGAACAAGAGCTTCGGTCTTTGACATTTACACCAGCGCTCTACCGGATAGGCTATCCTGCCATGTTGATGGTTCAACTTCGTACCCTCGCACAGTTTTAATAAGTCACGAGATTTTGTTTCAAGTGCCGCTACAGAATGAAAGTTTCACAATGAAATCTCCTCACATTATCTGACGTAGGACTATAAGACTTGAAATTAATGACATCTTACTCAAGAAGCACTTTACTTATGGCTAACCACAAATGAACCTGTATTTTGCATAAGGTGCCCCTAACATTCAATATATCGTCATATGCAAACACGGCTCGTTCAAGACGATGATATAATCGCGGTACAGAGTAACGGGATGAGACAGACATTTCGTGACGACGGTAATGGCCTCATTAGCAAGACCTGGGGGCGGCGGCGCACTCTCGGAGACGCGTCGTGCGCGCCAGACGGGTGCTGTTCCTACCACCCCCCCCCCTACCCTCTCCCTCTTTCTCTTTCTCTCTCTCTCTCTCCCTCTCCCTTCGTCCCTCCCTCCCTCACACACACTCTCTCTGCCTCTTGTCGACAGGCGATCATTCTACCACGCCCCCGCACCACTTCCTGCTCGGTCCGGTCGAGCGCCGCACAAAAGGAGAAATGTCTCCCTTCCGTTGCCGGAGTTTATACTGCTGCTCTCTTATCGAGCCACGTTGGTAATTACAGCGGAAGCTTACAAGACTTATAGAACTCAGCTGCTAGTTTACTGATTGTATCGAACAAGCTCTCTGGTTATGTTGTTGGGACTGAAGTACGTTCTCAGTCGGGACTAAAAACAAAAAACCAAATCGTTTATCAATAGCACCACTGCAAGTCCTGATGTATCTCTTTGAGGCTTAACATTCCGATGCTTAGTGACTGTTAAAACTGGCGTACCACGCACGTTTCTTGAGATAGGAGAGAGACATTTGTAGATAAGATCTACGGTTGGGAGTGGGTGCTTGAAGAGGTGAAGGCAATTACGAATTACAACAGTTAAAGCGCAGTATACGGTACAGTGCAGCACCACTGAGCAATAACAATATGTGAAAAGCGTGCCCTTTTCAAACGAACCAGTCGCACTAATCGATTAAGAAACACCATGCGAAAACCTAACTGTGAATCGCAAAATGGAGATTTGAACTGCTTAACCCCCCAATAGCAGTTCAATGTTTTATCACTGCGTCAGCTTGCTCGCTAGCAAGATCAGGACCTCGATTTTAGGCTGTCAAGACCAAAATGGGGTAGTTGTTGGTTGTTCTCCTGAAAATTCTCGGCTCTCCGATAAGTATTAGTTTCCAGCTGTCTCTTACTAAGGGAATTCAGGTAGAGGGTTGGAAAAAAATCATTTGGTAATTTTCCTTACAAATAAAGGCGGATAAAACTGAAATGTTCGAAATTATTAATAACTGTAAATGAACACCAACTGTAATGCGATTGTCTACAAATTACGTCGCAATTAGTCAGAAATGAGGGACAGGGGAGTATCCTTTAATCTGATCTGTAGGACACGACGAAGAGGAAGGAAAGGATTCGTTAAAAAGTGACATCAAAAGACTACGTATGGTGGGTTACTGAATTTCGGAGGATCATTATGCGTATGACCGATAAAGAAAGTATAACCAGTTCAATATCAAACGGAAATCTAGAAAGAGACGAAAGAATTTTTTATTCCCGGACTGTTTAGTTAAAACTGCACAGTAAAGAAAACACATTAATCCATAAACAGTTTCTTTTCTTTCATACAAAAAATTAAATCCTCTGCAAAAAAATAACTTCAGAAACGAATATACCCTTGCTTCAGTTACATAAAATTACTTGTTTTAGACGCGCAGCAAATGACTTCCGACGAACAAAACCGCGAACCACGAGCATTACTACTCGTATAACAGCCGCTTGCATGTCTAAGGCGTGAGGTGCGCCTGATAGCTCAGTTATACTCATTCAAAGTTTTCGGCTCTCGATTATCGAACTTGTGTTCTATATCTTTTGGTTCTCGAGACTAGAGTTCTCTATCACTAGTTCTAAAGACAATAGTTTAATTTAGCAACTTATGTCATACTTGGACCATCTGTATGATATTACAATTTGTAATTTGTAGTAAGTTCCTATGGGACTAAACTGCTGAGGTCTTCGGCCCCTAGGCTTACACACTACTTCATCTAACTTAAACTAACTTACGCTAAGGACAACACACTCACCCATGCCTGAGGGAGGACACGAACCTACGAAGGGTGGAGCCGCGCGAACCATGGTAAGGCGCCCAAGACCGCGCAGCTATACCGCGCGGCGTACGATATTACAATTTCAAAGCTTATTGACCAGTAAAGATGAGAAAAATGTGTTAACTTCGCTTATTTGTTTCTCTTCGTAGTTTGAAATGACATGAAGCGTAGAAGTGGATAAACTAACTTGCTTAGAAGCGTCAAAAAGCGTTTCTATCTCAACTCTTTATCGATAAGGGCATCTAGCAAGTTGCAACACTTTGCTTCTGTTATTAGTTTTTGTGCATGTCCCGAATTTATCAAATATGTTATATCTTTTGATTTGCGAAACTAAATATTAAATAAATTTTTTTAACGTAAAAAAACTTTTAACGCCCAGTTTCCGTTGTTACATGCAACCATCTTCAGATCGTTCAAAATGTGAAAAGCGATGAATGTGCATTGGAAGTCATGCAGTAATCCAGTAACATGCATTCGTAAATACCTAGACAATAACAATGCGTAGTTTAAAAGCATCACCTAGAGCAAGCCAGGTTGTAAACCCTAATCTCGCAGGATGATGGTAATATAGGAAATTGTCCAGTTGCATAAGTAAAAGTTGATTCAAAAGTCCATTTTTACTTAAATTTTTTTTATTTAATACACCCTATTAAGAACGCCATCTGCTCCCTGATAGTGTCAGGCTTCATTAAAATTGAATATACTGATTGAATAAAGTTAAGAGAAAGGTAATTTCCATGAAATAGGTCGGAAGTCCTAATACATGATGTACGGTATCTTCTGTTGCTTTATTTGTTCTGGGTCTATCGTAGTACACCTATTGTTTACAAAAAGTAATACTTGGTTCTTGTGTACACTACGTCATTTCTTGGCAGAAGGGTATCATAACTGACGGAATGTGACATAATCACATTGAATTATCTATCGACTCCATGTTAAAAACATATGGAATTGTAAACAATCTTCGATCACGAAGAATTTTTATTTTTTTTAAATTTTATGACAGGTTTGTGTGTATGATATGATCATCATATGCGCCAGTTTTCCTAAACTAGTGCCGCGCGGGGTAGCCGTGCGATCTGAGGCGTCTTTCTCGGTTGGAGGTTCGAGTCCTCCCTCGGGCATAGGTGCGTGTGTTGTCCTTAGCGTAAGTTAGTTTAAGTTAGATTAAATAGTGCGTAAGCCTAGGGACCGATGACCTCAGTAGGTTGGTCCCATAGTCCTTACCACAATTTTTCCTAAACTAGTGCTGACGTCAGTGTGTTGACCGTGAGCCTGTTCTACAGGTCAGTTGCGGAATGAGATTTTCACTCTGCAGCGAAGGTCAGTTGCATTTTAACACAATTTTATTATGTCTGCGCGTGTTAACACGCAGCTTTCCGGGTTTCGGGCAGGTGCGCTGGTCCCGGATCGAATGGCCCCGGCGGGTTAATGACGAGGTCCTATTTGTAGGCAACTCTGGATGTGGGTTTTAGGCGGTTTTCCACATCCGACGAGGTGAATACCGGATAAGTACCGCTTCAGTTATACGATTTGCAAACTTTTAGGAAACACTCACACACCATAACATGCATGACCCTATACGCAGAAAGTTGGGGTACACACATTCTGTACTGGGGGGGAGGGGAGAGGGGGAGGGGAGGGGGGCTAGGTAACAGTGTAGCGACGTAAAGAGAATTAACTACGCCGAGTCAGTTCATGAAAAATGCCAACCCCCATGTAGATGTGGGAGAAAGGCACAGGAATAAGAACGTTGTGTATTCAGTGAGAGTTACTTTACATAAAAAAAAAGAATGAAAGTCATCACCATTACCGAAAATCTATCATAAGACTGAGATCCCTTTGTGCACAGTCACGTTGTCTCCAAGGTCTTTAATTTGAGTTCGTCAGGGAACTCCTTGTAGTCGAGTACTGTGTGAATGCATGACAACAGGCCAGCAGCGACAAAAGCAAGGGCGTCGCTGTGAGTGGAGAAGAAAGCGGTTGTGTCCCCGAACAGGATGTTCGACCAATGAGGGCCGATGTAATTACTGGTTGCAGTAATGGCCATTGCGTCAGCGTCGGCACGTGAGCGACGGGATCTGCCATGGGTGGCCCACGCGAAGCTTCTGCCCAACAGAAAGCTGCGATTCATTGTCCTCAAGTTACTTGTTCTCACAGAAGCTAGCTACCAGTTGTAGAATTTTGGAACACGTATTGTGTTCGAGTATAATGACTTTTCTGGAGACTAGAAATCTACTCTGCAGGAATCAGCATGGGTTTCGAAAAAGACGGTCATGTGAAACCCAGCTCGCGCTATTCGTCCATGAGGCTCAGAGGGCCATAGACACGGGTTCCCAGGTAGATGCAGTGTTTCTCGACTTCCGCAAGGCGTTCGATACAGTTCCCCACAGTCGTTTAATGAACAAAGTAAGAGCATATGGACTATCAGACCAATTGTGTGATTGGATTGAGGAGTTCCTAGATAACAGGACGCAGCATGTCATTCTCAATGGAGAGAAGTCTTCCGAAGTAAGAGTGATTTCAGGTGTGCCGCAGGGGAGTGTCATAGGACCGTTGCTATTCACAATATACATAAATGACCTGGTGGATGACATCGGAAGTTCACTGAGGCTTTTTGCAGATGATGCTGTGGTGTATCGAGAGGTTGTAACAATGGAAAATTGTACTGAAATGCAGGACGATCTGCAGCGAATTGACGCATGGTGCAGGGAATGGCAATTGAATCTCAATGTAGACAAGTGTAATGTGCTGCGAATACACAGGAAGATAGATCCTTTATCATTTAGCTACAAAATAGAAGGTCAGCAACTGGAAGCAGTTAATACCCTAAATTATCTGGGAGTACGCATTAGGAGTGATTTAAAATGGAATGATCATATAATGTTGATCGTCGGAAAAGGAGATGCCAGACTGAGATTCATTGGAAGAATCCTAAGGAAATGCAATCCGAAAACAAAGGAACGTATATCTCGCGAAGAGACCATGAGGATAAAATCAGAGAGATTAGAGCCCACACAGAGGCGTACCGACAATCCTTCTTTCCACGAACAATACGAGACTGGAATAGAAGGGAGAACCGATAGAGGTACTCAAGGTACCCTCCGCCACACATTGTCAGGTGGCTTGCGGAGTATGGATGTAGATGTAGATGTAGATGTACCAAGCCGCTACAGACCCACTGCCAGATGTCTGCGGTTTCAGGTCACTATCTCGTAAAACAGGTAAAAACTGTCGCCAACTTCGCAGTGATAGTGAGCAAATTTCAAGTTAGGAAGAATATGTAGGAAAAATGTTATTACTTATGTGTCGTGGAAACCAGAGGATTCTACGAAATTAAGAAGTGATCTTGAATCATAAACTGAAAGATGCTGTCACAGCGCCTGTTCAATGGGGATCACCGCATAATTTCAGAAGATCTTTAGACTTGCATCATACTTTAATAATAACAATAATCTTCTTCTTTTTCTCCCTTCGTGGATAAGATAATTCCACCTGGTCCGGTTAACAATGTCCGACCGTGTCTTCCATGATCTCCCATCTTTCTTGTCCCTCTACGTTTCTAGACAAGAACTTGTTTTACAAGTTTTTATTTTCATCTCTGAACTGATCTTCTCTGGTGCTCCTCTTAACACTACATAGAAATCTCATTTTCGCAGCTTGGATCCCGCTTATATCCTTTTGCGTGGAAACACAAATATCAGATTCACAGAGCATAGTACGTATTGCCAGGACTTTCATGTATCTCGTTCGCGACTTTTATTTTTATTTAGCGTATTTCCAATTGTTCTGCAGATTGTGTAAAATTTTAGGATCTTGTTATCGGTTTCATCGTAAATTTCGTCCTATGTCACTACCGAGATACTGAAGTGGGTTACCTGTTCCAACGATACATCATTTATTGCAATTTTAGATATTACTGCTGATTTTCCCTTGGAAGTCAGAATCTTTGTTTTGTTAGAGAGATGTTCATGTTATGTTTAGAAGTCAACAAATTAAGACGTAAACGGCTCTTTGAAGATTATCAGTGTCATAATAGAAACTAATAATAATAATAGTAATAATAATATAATAATAATAGGTATAATAATGTTTGCTTCGTCATTTCTTGATGGAACAACATCATAATTGATGAAGTGTGACATAATCACATCGAGTCAATGTTACAAATTTGTTGAATTGGAAACAATATTGGATTACAATTTTTTTTCTTCCTTTATGACAGGTTTCGATGTATGAAAGCATCAGATGCGTCTATCTTCCTAAATTGGTGTTGGACGTCAGTGTGCTGTCGGTGACTCCACACTGCAGGTCAGCTGCGTTTTAACACAGTTTTATTATGTTTTTACTTCTCTTAAAGGTGCCTATCAAAAGTGTTTCATATTTTGTTTACTAGTTTACGAAGCCAGACGCATCTGATGATGGTCTCCTCCATCGCAACCGGCCATAAAATAAGGAAACAATTGAGATCAAAGACTTTTCAATCACACAGAAAGTAAGTTTGAAAAAAAAAAATATATTAATGCAACAAAATGTAGTTTCTTGGCTTTTCAACCTTAAATAATAACAATGACGATCCTGATTCAAAATTTTTCGTGACTGAGTTAGATAATTTCGTGTAAAATTATCTGATTTTTGCGACGATTTATAGGTTGTTCTCAGTGATTGATTTCTAACTTATACACAAATAAAATTTACGACAGTAAATCACGATTGATTGCTGGATTATAGCTGAAACAATCTTTATTGATATTAGATATTAAACGTTCGACAATGCCCAGAAGAACAAAATAAAGTTAAAAGTCTTCCCTCTTTTTTTCATAGTATTCACCATAGTCGAGGTTTTGGATTAATGCGCTCTCTGACTAATGAACGGTACAGTTCAGATACTAGTCAGGAGTGAATCTTTACGATATCTACAGTTTTCCTGAGACTCTACAGGTGAGTTCCGGGATTGTATAACCAACTATGCCACACTGCTTACTGTCCAGGCCCTTGACGTAGCCGGCCGGAGTGGCCGAGCGGTTCTGGGCGCTACAGTCTTGAACCACGCGACCGCTACGGTCGTAGGTTCGAATCCTGCCTCGGGCATGGATGTGTGTGATGTCCTTAGGTTAGTTAGGTTTAAGTAGTTCTAAGTTCTAGGGGACTGATGACCACAGCAGTTAAGTCCCATAGTGCTCAGAGCCATTTGAACCATTTTGAACACTTGACGTAACGAAAGAGTGTTTCATCTTGCGTGAGTAATCCTGTGGAACGGTTTAATAACAGCTGTGGAGACTGTCATTAGCGCGGTCAATGTATGTTTTTTACACAAAACGTTTTTAAGGGCTGAAGGAAAGGCACGCGGAATTTTAGTTTAGTATATTTTGATCTCTTCTTTAAGAGATCTGAAAACAGTATACGGCACGACCCACATCGCAAAGTATTTCTACTTTAGGTGTTGTGACTGGCAGTTATAAACCCTTGATTGTGGTGTTCAAATCTTGTGGAGTTCAAATCCAAATCGATTTTCATGAAGTTCACCAAAGAGCACTATTAACAAGACAGCACAGACTTTCGCTGTGTTCTATGGCTACAGATTAATTCTCTACATCACAGTGAAAATCAAAAATGTTTGATATAACATTTAACTACACCTGACAGAGATACTTCTTAACATAGCCGCCGCTACGACTTAGTCATTTTTCATGCCGTGGAACCAACTTTCCAATGCCCTCGCCATAGAAGGCAGTGCTTTCCCCCAGTCCTCTAGGCTCGTTCTGATTTGTTCTTAGCACGCTATCTCTTCGAACACCTTATCCATTCGCTGTCAAGATCATCAGTTGACACTCTTTTCCTACCCAGTGTCTGTAAGTCATGCTTCAAAATTCCTTCACCATTGTCACACTCTGTTGTCAAGAGTGACAGTTACGTTACGTGCGCCGCATGAAATCAGGCGGAGTGCGGTAGCGTTCTCGCTTCCCGCGCCCGGGTTCCCGGGTTCGATTCCCGGCGGGGTCAGGGATTTTCTCTGCCTCGTGATGACTGGGTGTTGTGTGATGTCCTTAGGTTAGTTAGGTTTAAGTAGTTCTAAGTTCTAGGGGACTGATGACCATAGATGTTAAGTCCCATAGTGCTCAGAACCATTTGAACCATTTGAAATCAGGCGGAGCTCTGTACGTGGAGACATCGAATGGCAGTGCAGACTTCACGTTTGGAAATACACTATTGTTATAGGCATCATTACGTGCTCATTGTGCGCTCAGAAGTGAAAATTCTGTCCGCCGCTCATGGTCTCGCGGTAGCGTTCTCGCTTCCCGAGCACGGGGTCCCGGGTTCGATTCCCGGCGGGGTCAGGGATTTTCACCTGCCTCGAGATGACTGGGTGTTTGTCCTCATCATTTCATCATCATCCAGGAAAGTGGCGAAATTGGACTGAGCAAAGGTTGGGAAATTGTACGGGCGCTGATACCCACGCAGTTGAGCGCCCCACAAACCAAACATCATCATCATCATCATCAGAAGTGAAAAGTGCGAAGTGACGCGATTGACGTACATAATAGAGACACTGAGAAACGCATCTGCGCAAAGATTCGTCGCATTTTCACTGTGGTTTTCATTTCTGGACCGATCGAACCTTGAAAAGTAGCCCTCGTATTGAGCTTTCCCCGTTTTATCCACGAATAGAACATGAAAAAAATGACTCTTTACGTCTGACAGTGAGAAACAGAACTTTCCTTTCCAATAACAGTTAACTTTTGGACAGCAGCGGAAAAGTGCCACGTTTTTAGTACGAGAAAGATGCGATTGAGGCCTTTATTATATGATTCGTTTAGGCTTTAAGTAAAATGATGTTGATAAAAAGTAGATTATCCGGTAATTCCTTAATTTTTAGGAGGTTTAATTTTGGAAAAGGAGAGTTGTTTTTCAGTTTAAAGTGAAAATCGGCAGTTTTTCTGCAAAAGACCATGGGAAAGGTTAGTTTTATTAGCAAATAAAACAATTATTTTTTAATCGACATGTAACATAAACCCTGTAATAGTTAATTATTCATAACAACAGTTAACATTCAATAACAGGATCGTCAAGTACATAATTATATTGGTTTTCTTGCATAGTGTAACTGTCAACAGTTTCCGAACAATCAGTACTGCGTCTGTAGTATTGTAGCTCGCTATAGATTCACCATTCAAGCCAAAATGTCTTTTCAATAAATTGTTTGCATCGATGAGTTTTTTTCTTGACACTCATCTCTCGGAGCTATTATTAGGCTAGACCAATCTTCACTTTCTCTAAAGGAATTCTCTGTAGCTATCTGAAAAATATTCGCACATTACACTCTGAAAACCAATTTCTAGCATTTTCCAAGACGCAAGATAACAATCTTTCTCCAAGTCTCCAGTAGTTAAGGTTTTGCGTCATAACGTGTACGCTCTGGCAGTTCAAACAAATAAATAATCCTGTAGCAGGACACACTGCCAGTTTAACAGCATGCTCTATTTCTCTGGTTAGCTCAGCTCCATACAAATACCATACATATGAACAACATTCCAGTATGAAGGAAGTTGGTGTTTAAGTCTAGCCGAGGATGAGATCTTTAAAAACAGAGCACAAACTCGAACCGTGGGAGGGTGGGGAAGGAAATCGGCAGTGCTCATTCACAAGAACCAGCTCGTCATTCGACTTAAGCTTTTTAGGGAAATCACGGAAAATCTGCAGAACAAGGGTCCAGTTTCTTGTCACTAAGGCATCTCACTTCGTTTTACTCCAGTATAGGCAGTATAAATATTATATAAGCAGTCTCTTTCGTAGACAATCCGGATATTCAATGATTTTAGCGGTGATTCGAATAAGCAGTTTTCCTTACCAACAGCTTAACGAATGTTCAGCCTTCTTACCTACATGTAATGCTATTCCCAAACATTAGTATGACATCACTGGCTCCACTTCTCACTCTTGTGTAGTGGAATATAAGGCTACTGCATTATTGTCGTAGGTTTTACTAAGGAAACCACATACCATTTGTTAATGGTTAACTTTCTTTATTGTTCACAGACTATTTCATAGAAAGAGCTCCATCATCAGCTGTTAAACGAGGCTTAACAATGCAGAATATCACCTGATGACAGAGTTTATTTTTCGACGCGTGTTTGAATAATACGTGCTGTGCCGAAACTGTTCCTGATTAAAGCTTTTCTCTGGAGTACATTACATGGATCTAGCACTTATCGTTGAGATGCTCCTTGGGGTCACAAATGGGCTGTTGAGTGAGAAACTAGCACGGATGCTACGCTGATTGAGAATGTACATAGACTGACGGACCACATAAGTCTCTATGTGACTCATCACAGTTCAGAAGCCCATGTGTAGCAATTGCTTTGAATCACCCTTTTTCTCTATAAATGCACTTCTTAAATTTCCTGCTAGTTTTCGGTCATTTGATTAAAAGTTTAGTCAAATGTAATAAATTTAGCTCATCATTCCGTTAGACGTTTCATATGAAAATTTCGAAGCAAGCATTTTACAACTCTGAAAGGTGGACCGATACTGTTTTCACATTTTGCCCTCGTTGCCACATACTTCATTCCTGATTCAACTTTGGAACTTATGTAAGCGAGGCCCTCGAGTTTTCATTTGTACTCTCCTGTCAACGGCTTGAATCAACAGAAATCTCAATTTTCATGATAATTTGGAGCAGAAGTTGCGAGAAAAAAAGGAAACCTACAACTAGAGAGTTCTACTGACTAACGTAAAATCAATGGCTCTAATGTCAATGTCTGCTGACCGACCATTTGCGTCCTCTAACACGTCCTAGGACACGGCGTCGGAAAGGCATCTGCACGGCAAACAGTTCTCCCGGCTGTTAATGACGGCTTTCGAAACAGGAGCAGCTACTAGGCCTACTATTTCAGGTGGGGAAATTTAGAATGAATCTGGATTCTTCTGAAAACAATCAGTACTCATTACCGCTTGAAATAAACAAAACTGTGGACAACACATTAACTTTAATCCTGAATAATTTTTGACCCGACAGCGAGGTGTGAGATGATATGAAACTTCCTAGCAGACTGAAACTGTATGCCCGATCGGGACTCAAACCCGGATTCGAGTCTCGATCCGGCACACAGTTTTAATCTGCCTGTAAGTCCTTTTGTGTCCTGTTACGTCAGTGTGATAAGAGTACGCATTAGTGAGTTCATAACCCATATAGACCAACATTCATATGAGGGTATACGAAATGTAGATATTTAATTGAGAGGACTAAGCGAAGCTGTAGGGAAGCGAACGCTAGCTTGATCTGACAGTTTGAAATCAAATGAAAGGTGTGAGACCTTTACATTTACACTGTCACAGAAGCATCTTATACGGTTCTGTCGCAGTGATCTGCCTTCTGACTGTCTGTAAATACCTTATGAGCAAACAGAAAATATTGTTCTCTTCTCTATCTACAGTTCCTTGACGTATGTGGGATTCACTCCTGGAGTTCTGTCTTCAGTCTTCGTAAGTTCTAATTGCCGAGATTATTTGTTGGTATTTTTCGTGAACCTATGTAAGTAGGCTGTTTAGGTTTATATGTTGGTGACGCCACGTAGCGCTCTGTATGAAAATCGCTGACTGCGCTGTGTGCAGTCTGTGACTGGTTGTACTCATTGTTGGAATATTCGCTAGAGTAGTGTTGGGCACTTGGATGTGAACAGCCCGTAGCGTTGGACAGTTGGAGGTGAGCCGCCAGCAGTGGTGGATGTGGGGAGGGAGATGGCGGAGTTTTGAGAGCGGATGATCTGGACTTGTGTCCATTAGAGACAGTAAATTTGTAATACTGGATATCATGAACTGATGTATATATTATGACTTTTGAACGCTATTAAGGTAAATACATTATTTGTTCTCTATCAAAATCTTTCATTTGCTAACTATGCGTATCAGTAGTTAGTGCCTTCAGTAGTTAGAATCTTTTATTTAGCTGGCAGTAGTTGCGCTCGCTGTATTGCAGTAGTTTGAGTAACGAAGATTTTTGTGAGGTAAGTGATTCATGAACGAAAGTGATTCATGAACGATATAGATTATTGTTAGTCAGGGCCATTCTTTTGTAGGGCCATTCTTTAGTGTTGATCAGAATAAGTAAAGAGAGTAATGTCTGAGTACGCTCAGTTTTGCTCAGCTGTTTGAAAATCAAATAACGTCGAGTTTTATCAGCACAGTAATTCATTAATTTTTCTAAGGGGACGTTTCACCTACAGCTGCAATAAACTTAATCAGCAGAGTGAAATGCTGAAAACTGGAACGAGTGACTTCATTTCACTATAAAATTTTTCTCCTGCCTTGAAAGAGTTTTCTACATGACTGAATTGGCATCAGTGAATTCTGTTCGAATCAGTTTAGATCTGCGGATGACATTTTTGTTTGCTTCGATACAGAAGAACTTCAACAAATAATTAACGTTCTCAGTAAGAGCTAATATGCGAACAAGATTAGAAATGAACTACAGTAAGACCAAAGATAAGGAGGAGAAAGATTGGGCAATAAAAATTACACAAAGCTTATTAGGAAAGAAGACGTATTGTTAAATAGTTAGTGGATTGTAAATTTTGATGTTTAAATCATTTAACCCTTCAGTGTTCTGATCGGTTACGACACCCGACAACTATATGTTTTTCAGTTCCATTATGTCTCACATAGAAAAAACGTAGTCTTAATAATAGCTGAATGTGAAAATTGAAACAATATTTACATGTTAAATACACTAGAGTAAATGAATGGATAGTGCATTTACATTAGAATATCCTCGTTTTCTAGGAAACTGAATGATATATATAAAAAATTAATTGCAGATGTGGTTGGAACGGAAAATTTATAGCAAATGTACACTGCTAGTTATATACAATGACTGTGAGACGTGCAACTCCAATGGATAAAAGTGAGAAGGAAGAAGCATATTAGGAGTAACGAGACGGACATGAAAACCGCACGTGGGTAAAGGAAAGAAGCAAAATATGGGTGTTACAGTGACTACATGAAACAGAAGTGGAGCGTCTACGAGCTGACGGAAGATGAGCTACGGAAATAATTAGCTGCTGTCCACCTTAATAAGAAACGACCTAGAAAACGATCAAATGGGACATTGGTTGGAGACTTTAGGAAACAGACTTGGAAGCTTAAAGAAGCGAATCTTAGTGCAGTATATGATCAAGCCTTTACAGAGCAGAATATGAAAATGGGCTATGATAACGTTTATGAGATAGTCGATCTCGTATACTCTTCTTGTAAAATGAAGAGCGAGTAGTGCTCCTCGCATGGGGAGTGAGTTTTCCCTGGAAAAACGCAACTAGTGTCGCACAGGAAAAATAAGAATTTGTTTACCGCTCAGGAGCGTAAAAAAGCATGTTGTGATAAATGTCGACTTTATTGTGTTTATTTATTGTGTTATATTAGATTGTTTTCCAGTAGAAATTTAGTTCTGTTTACCTAGGCTGGACATTAATTAAACCGACAAACTGCAGGGACGGATTCCTGACTAGAAATGGAGGAAAAAAGCTGCCGTGAACACGTGTCCGGAAATTGATGGCGTGCGTGCAACGACAACATATCGTCCCGCAACACAATACAGAGCTGCATAGCATCCACGTCACAGCAGATGTTAAAAGTAGCCTCCGTGGAATTGAAGGTGATAGGGATAGTAGCGGTTCTCATGCAAGATACACTTAATCGTACTCTGGTTTACACTATGTTGACGGGCCACTGCCTGGAGCTTGTACTAGGGTTCGTCTCAATATCGAGTAGAACACCGGCCCTCCAGATCTGGTGCACGCACAGTCCCCCGCCTCCCTGTACGTTCGTCTATATGGAAGGACCCATGATCACACAAACGCCCAAAAAGGGCGAGGGGAGAATGTCATACTTCTTTCCATGAATAAACGATGCTTAATCACAACGTCGAATTAAGTCGGGTGATGGTGAGGGAATTAGATTAGAAAATGAGACACTTCAAGTAGTAAAGGAGTTTTTCTATCTGGGAAGCAAAATAACTGATGATGGTCGAAGTAGAGAGGATATAATATGTAGACTAGCAATGGCAAGGAAAGCGTTTCAGAAGAAGAGAAATTTGGTAACATCGAGTATAGATTTAAGTGTCAGGAAGTCATTTCTGAAAATATGGAGTGTAGTCTTGTATGGAAGTGAAACACGGACGATAAATAGTTTGGACAAGAAGAGAAGCTTTTGAAATGTGGTGCTACAGAAGAATGCTGAAGATTAGATGGGTAGATCACATTACTAATGAGGAGGTATTGAACAGAATTGGGGAGTAGAGGAGTTTGTGGCACAGCTTGACTAGAAGAAGGGATCGGTTGGTAGGACATGTTCTGAGGCATCAAGGAATCACCAATTTAGTATTGGAGGGCGGCGTGGTGGGTAAAAATAGTAGAGGGAGACCAAGAGATGAATACACTAAGCAGATTTACAAGGATGTAGGCTGCAGTAGGCACTGGGAGATGAAGCAGTTTGCACAGGATAGAGTAGCATGGAGAGCTGCATCAAACCCGTCTCAGGACTGAAGACCACAACAACAACAACAATCAACGTCTGGGTTCAAAAGTCTACAGCATGAGGCGGGCAGTGCATATTTTATTTTTTCTTTCTTTACTGATTACAAAGCGTTTTTCTCAGCGATACTCTTACAGGTATTAAACGAATTGTTAGGCCATCATACGCTCACATTTATCTCTATATCTTCATTATAAAGTTTGTCGCTTTTGTAGGGGCTTTCAAGCTAAAGCGGGTACATTTCAAATATTGTATAGGCGCATGGTAAAAATAGTGTTGCCAACACTGCCAGTAGCAATATTTGCTAGTTTGTGAGCTTCACAATACCGCAGAAAATTTCTAGTAATACGCTAGATTTTACGTATGATATGTATTTGCAACTCATTCTCACACTTCTTTATTCACACGAAACTTTCGTTCTCTTACTGAATGCGTCGCTGTGGGACGACATTAAATTTTAAGGTTTTGGCACCCTCAAAAACCGTACAGCTCGCCCCCTCCTAGAGCCGGTCATGTCTTGTACAACTTCTCAGCAATGCGTTAACTATTAGGCAGTGCGGTTCGGCGCATCCTGGCTAAAGCGCCAAGCTCAGTTTCCGGCGAGATGTTGCCACTCCGTGAGGTGCGCGTCAGGTGTAGCGTGGATCGACCTTTAGTAGAAGCTGGAGGCGAGGCGCGCAGGTACGCGGTGTGAGGCCGCAGACGCATTCCAGCGCGGCCGCGACTAAATGCTGCGCCGCCCGCCCCCTCCGCCCCCACGTCTTCCTCCTTCTATTCCCGCCCCCCCCCCACCCCCTCCCCCTGCCGACAATCGCGGGCGCCGCTGGCTGCCAGGCCGTGGACCAAGTACTATTGTCCTGTTCACAACTGGCGATTCTCTTGTATCGTCTGTGGGACTGTCTTGTCTGTGAGACTGTATACAGGGTGTTCGGAAATTCCGTTTACAAACTTCTAGGACTTGTAGAGAGGAGTTACATAATGTTGTACATGGCTGCACGTTCAGAGACCGCGAATAGTTACAATTGAAAGGAAATCAGCCCTCGGTCACTATTTGTAACAAATTAACCTGGTTTCGACACTGCTAGAGTGTCTTCCACAGAATTTAAAACAAAGAATGGTCTATATTCTATAACATGGTCACAGAATTATGACTAAAAAAATGGTTCAAATGGCTCTGAGCACTATGGGACTTAACTTCTGAGGTCATCAGTCCCCTAGAACTTAGAACTACTTAAACCTAACTAACCTAAGGACATCACACACATCCATACCCGAGGCAGAATTCGAACCTGCGACCGTAGCGGTCGCGCGGTTCCAGACTGTAGCGCCTAGAACCGCAAGGCCACCACGGCCGGCAATTATGACTAAAAACGTATAATAGAGTATAAGTATGGAATCGTCGCGAAAGGCTGGCAGTACTTATATGTCATTTATAAAATAATAAATATTCCAAAAGGGCATTAGTTACAAAGATATTTAAGATAAAGAAAACTGTAATGTCGAGCCACTAAGGGCTGCTCGTTACTTGCGTGGTGCAGATTGCAAAACGGACTGAGGTGCCCGCGTTAAATGCGGCCAGGTGAACATGGCACTGCAACGAGTGCGCCATCTAGTAGCCGTAGATACAATTAGGCTACTTCACATTGAAATACGAGGTGCATTCAAGTTCTAAGGCCTCCGATGTTTTTTCTCCGGACTGGAAAGAGATAGAAACATGCGCATTGTTTTAAAATGAGGCCGCATTCATTGTCAATACGTCCCAGAGATGGCAGCTCTGTACGGCAGATGGAATTTTACCGCCAGCGGCGAGAATGAGAACTGTTTTAAATACTTAAAATGGCGACGTTTTCCTTACTTGAACAGCGTGCAATCATGCGTTTTCTGAATTTGCGTGGTGTGAAACCAATTGAAATTCATCGACAGTTGAAGGAGACATGTGGTGACGGAGTTATGGATGTGTCGAAAGTGCGTTCGTGGGTGCGACAGTTTAATGAAGGCAGAACATCGTGTGACAACAAACCGAAACAACCTCGGGCTCGCACAAGCCGGTCTGACGACATGATCGAGAAAGTGGAGAGAATTGTTTTGAGGGATCGCTGAATGACTGTTGAACAGATCGCCTCCAGAGTTGGCATTTCTGTGGGTTCTGTGCACACAATCCTGCATGACGACCTGACAATGCGAAAAGTGTCATCCAGGTGGGTGCCACGAATGCTGACGGACGACCACACGGCTGCCTGTGTGGCATGTGCCAAGCAATGTTGATGCACAACGACAGCATGAATGGGACTTTCTTTTCGTCGGTTGTGACAATGGATGAGACGTGGATGCTATTTTTCAATCCAGAAACAAAGCGCCAGTCAGCTCAATGGAGGCACACAGATTCACCGCCACCAAAAAAATTTCGGGTAACCGCCAGTGCTGAAAAAATGATGGTGTCCATGTTCTGGGACAGCGACGGCGTAATCCTTACCCATTGCGTTCCAAAGGGCACTACAGTAACAGGTGCATCCTACGAAAATGTTTTGAAGAACAAATTCCTTCCTGCACTGCAACAAAAACGTCCCGGAAGGGCTGCGCGTGTGCTGTTTCACCAAGACAACGCACCCACACATCGAACTAACGTTACGCAACAGTTTCTTCGTGATAACAACTTTGAAGTGATTCCTCATGCTCCCTACTCACCTGACCTGGCTCCTAGTGACTTTTGGCTTTTTCCAGCAATGAAAGACACTCTCCGTGGCCGCACATTCACCAACCGTGCTGCTATTGCCTCAGCGATTTTCCAGTGGTCAAAACAGACTCCTAAAGAAGCCTTCGCCGCTGCCATGGAATCATGGCGTCAGCGTTGTGAAAAATGTGTACGTCTGCAGGGCGATTACGTCGAGAAGTAACGCCAGTTTCATCGATTTCGGGTGAGTAGTTAATTAGAAAAAAAAATCGGAGGCCTTAGAACTTGAATGCACCTCGTATAGGCAGAAATGATTATAAATAAACAGTATTTGGTACATAATGGAGAGCAATGTTTGTTTGATAGTAGCATACAACATAACATTTTGTCTACATCTTCCAGCGTGGTAGTGCACCCCACATAGGAATCAGAAAGTGCGAGTCGTGTTATATGACACATTTCCTAAGAGATCGATGGGTCGCGACAGTCCCATCACATGGCCGTTAGACTTCCTTATGCGGGGTTTCGTCAAAGATCGCGTGTACACAACACCAGTCAGAGACATTGCTGCCCTTCGTGCACGAATCAATGAAGCAGTCAGAACGGTAGATGTTGCAACGCTGACCCTATAGGGAGAGAACTAGAATATTGCCTTGACGTTTTAAGGGTGAAGAGTCGAACACACATTGAAATTCGGGAATACAAACATAAATAACATTGAGAGCTACTAAATATTTTGCAACAAACCATGATGCTCTCTCTAATGATTTCCAAGTTACGATTTTTTTTTTTTTTTTTTTTTTTTTGAGATGATGCTGGGAATTTACGGAGACCCTGCATAACGCAGTCAAGTGGCGTAACGGTTTTAGGGGGCTGGGGTGGGGATGGGAGAGGAGGGGGGAGGAGAGGGAGGTCAGAGGGGAGGGGAGGGGAGCGAAGGGAAGGGGTGGGGAGGGGAGGGGAAAGGAGACAGAGAGAGAGAGAGAGAGAGAGAGAGAGAGAGAAGCTAGGAGCATACTTGGAAGGAAATCAGAGAAACTGATTTGCATCATTTACGACTTGAGTGATTGGCATCTTCTCAAAGAGCTGTGCACAAAGTGAAATTGAAACTTTGCAGGGCAAAAGTAGTGCATCGGCTGGCCACTTCAGATACTAATGCTCGATGTTAGATTGCAACAGGCTACTGTAGTCTGTCCTTGATCCCGAAATGCTGTGTTTTTCTGATGAAGCAAGGCTGGATTTATTGAAATACCTGAACGGCGGACGTTGTAGTTCTTAAAATTCTCACCGTGGTGGGACAGTTTCTGTCATCAAAAACCCCTCTGAACACTATGCCAGAACGAACGAGCAGCATATGCTCTTGTATAGTCCTCCATGAAATAACTTTAGGTCTTTTTGTTAGTTTTAAGTTACTAAAGGTTGCAGTATATTTTACACATACCTATCAGATTTCATGGTTTGTTGAATAAAAATCGATTCAATAATTTGTGTTATACCTGTTGCACACAGTACTCGCCATGCCACACTGTTTTCACATTGTACTTGATGTCAAAGTTCAGAATTTCTGTCGGCAAATCTTAAGAGTTCTTATGACTTCTCCTTAATACGTAATTCTCTTTTCTGATCTGTTCTCGAGTAACACGAAAAAAACGCTACAATCGTGTCTCACTATGTACTCAAAGATTGCTTCTACTAGAACAGCGGTCTGCCTCCTGTGAAAGTTACAGATAACCTGCTGCTCCCTGTTTTTGTCCCCAGATAAGTTTAGAATGCAATGTGCATCTATTTGTTAATTTTTTGCGTAGGTTCTGGCACACTATACAGGGTGTTTGGGGAGGAAAGGTCAACATTTTACACAGTGGCAGTATAAGTAATTCTGAACAAAAAATGTTATATGAACATAGGTCCGCAAATGCTTCGTTATGGAGGTATGGGTATTGAAAGGAACTTTAATTCTGCAAAACTGATATGCACAACGTAAATGTGTACGCAATACAACTGGACTATAACGTGATTTTCTTGAAAACAATGTTACAGAGAAGAACAGTCACTCGTACGTTACATATTTTTACATAATGTTTATTTATTTTGCTTTTAGTACACAATGCATTACAAGTTGCATGTTACATGCATTCTGTTGAAAAAGACGTACCACGTCTTTTACAGACGGTTTTAACACTTATGGTACAGAAGTTGTACAGTTCACAGAACAAATTCGAATGTTCCACCATGAACGTCAATGCACTTTTACGCTCTAGCGATAACATGTTGTGATGCTTGTTCAATTGTCTGTGATTGGCTCCTAATCAATTCAGCAGCGTCCATGATGCGACGATGCAGTTCATCTCGTGTATTTACCTATACTTTGTGCACCTCTGATTTCATACAACCCCATAAACAGAAATCTAAAGGTGTAAGGTCAGGTGATCTTGAAGGCCAGTTAATAGCACCGCCACGGCCAATCCAGCGATTATAGTAGGTACGGTTGAGATGGTTCCTCAAACGTAAGGTAATATGTGGATAGGCACCGTCATGTTGAAAGTACATTCCAGTTCGTTGGCTAAAAGAATGTCTTCCAGTAGTTCCACAAATGAATTTTGTAAAAAAATGTTGGTACCTGTCTCCCGTCAATCGCTGATTGAGAATAAATGGACCTATCAAAAGGTTACCAATTATACCTCACCAAACATTTATGGCAAAACGAACTTGGAAACTGTTATCCACAGAAGCGTGGGTATTTTCCCGTGACCATCGATTATTGCGTGTGTTGTTTGTTCCGTGTCGTGAAAACTGGGCTTCGCCAGTGAATAGTATGTATGGAAGCAAATGACTATTCTCAATTACCCAGTGACAGGGTTGAAGTCGTTGGGCACTGTCGCCAATGTGGAGATTTTGGACACGCTGTATGTAAATTGATACAGGTTTCCGCATGTAATGTTCCCCATAGACGAGTCTGTGGGACATTCATACACCGGGACATTCTTCGTATGCTCGTACCGGGACTTTACCACTTGTGATAATTTCTTCCTGTTCTTGCAGAGATTGTTGACATACACGCTCGGACGAAAAGTATCTACTTGGAAGGGAGCCTGTAGCACGCAAAGTGATAAACACTTTGATAAACACCCTGCGACCAGGTAATCGTTGAGTCGGAAAGCGCCTGTGGTATTCTTCTCTTGCAGCGGTAGCACAACCGTTACAGAAGCCATAAACATTCACCATATCTGCGTATTCCTCATTACTGTAGACATGTGGCATTGTTAGCAGCGCTTGTACGAACACAGTTATCACCATACACTACACAGCTAACCGATCCGTCGCCGGTACACTACACAATGCGACTTACGTGGCACAACTGCGCAAACAACGGGTGATTGTACTACGTATACGTCAATGGTTCAAATGGCTCTGAGCACTATGGGACTTAACATCTATGGTCATCAGTCCCCTAGAACTTAGAACTACTTAAACCGAACTAACCTAAGGACATCACACAACAACCAGTCATCACGAGGCAGAGAAAATCCCTGACCCCACCGGGAATCGAACCCGGGAACCCGGGCGCGGGAAGCGAGAACGCTACCGCACGACCACGAGCTGCGGACACGTATACATCACATGACCATAATACGTGGTAGGTTGCATAGCGTAAACATGGCATGTACCCGTGCATTGTTTGCAAGAAAATCACCTTACGGTTCAGTTGTATTGCTATACGTTCATGTTGTGCACATCAGTTTTGCAGAATTAAAGTTCCTTTCAATGCCCATACCTCCCTAACGAAGCATCTGCGGGCCTATGTTCATATATCATTTTTTGTTCAGAATTACTTATACTACCACTGTTTAAAATATTGACCTTTCCTCCCCAAACACCCTGTACAGAATTTCTAGGCTACAAATGCTGTCCATATTTGCTGTATGGCTTGCCGGATACGTTTGTGGATCGCTGATACAAGGCACCTGAAATTATTAATGATTAAGTTTTAAAAATAAATGGAGGTTCGGGTCTTGTCAATCAACGTACTTTTTCGTCTCACAAGTATATAATGAAATGATTGTGGTGGTAAAATCAGAGAAATTTGAGCTTACACAAAGGCTTACCGACTGTAATCGTCTGTGTACGTCATTCCCAGTTGGATGGGGACGGGACGATCATGGTGTGCGTATACGGTGTTTTCTATGCCAAACACTGTGAAGCGGCTTACATTGCAGCTGTAGATGAGAATAAAAAAATGTGTGTGAAATCTTATGGGACTTAACTGCTAACGTCATCAGTCACTAAGCTTACACACTACTTAACCTAAATTATTCTAAGGACAAACACACACACCCATGCCCGAGGGAGGACTCGAACCTCCGCCCGGACCAGCCGCACAGTCCATGACTGCAGCGCCTAAGACCGCTCGGCTAATCCCGCGCGGCAGATGAGAATAAGATAACAGAAACTAGGGTCTCGCCTGGAAGATAAAACAGTCACGTATTCCACGTCCATTGACGAATGGAAGAATAATAATAGTAGAAACTGCGGAGGTTTGTGGAGGATAGATGTGAGTGCAGGGATTGGGTAAGACTACATCGCGTAAGGCGCAAGAAAAGGTAGTGAGACTCCCTGCTAAACCTGCAGGAGAGGACAGGTAGTTTAAGATGTGGAAAGGGGCCAAAATAAGCGGCTGTCAGTTACACTCGAACTTACAATCTTTTATTTGATCAACCATTACAAGAGCTAAGAAAAACTTTCCTTTAAGAAAAGCAGAGCTTTAGTTTTGGAACTTAATTAGCGGCTGAATGCGCCGTACAATTTCATGCCTTAAGGGCAAGTCCACTTTAATTTAAAAACGGCTAAAAGCCAATAACCTAAAGCTCAACCAAAATCAGAAATTTAAAAGGCAAAGGCTTATATTAAAACAGTTTCTTAATTAGGCTGAAGGCCCAAAGAATCTGACACTTTAAGAGCAAACAACTCAAATTAAAAATCGGCTGAAGGTCCAACACTTACGAGTCAATAACATTAATTTTAAAAATTGCCAAAGGTTTTACGTAAAATAGTTCTTAAATCAGGCTGAAGGCCCAAACCAGCTGATGCCTTAAGGGCAAAACAACCTTAATCTAAAAATCGGCTCGAAGCCATACAAGTACAAACAACAAGAACAAACAAGAAAAGGCAGTACACCCAAGGGCGCTCAGAAGTTCCAAGGGTCGGCCTGGAATTCAAACACTAACCGTCGCTTGGGTGAGACAGGCAGTCGGCCCGACAACTGTCGATCCAACGACAACCCAGCCGAAGACTGTCAACGGACCCACCGACAAGCTAACCCCCGCTTCACCTGACCAGCACACAACCGGGAGTTCAATGGAACAACGTAGAAGGTATTGCTTTCCACAACCAATTATACATTGAGCTGCCAAACTACACACCGTGCTGGACAGTGACAACACGATGAGGAAAATACACTGCCTGAATTTACGTCAACGGCCAGGGCAGGTAACCAGAACGTTAATGGCCACAAGGCAGAAGATTCCGCTGGTGAACTTCAATTCAAATAACCATGTACAGTTAAACTCCACTGGAGGATGGCTAAAAGTTGGCAACTTGAAAACACACGTTGTTGCTCACGGGAATATCCCAACAGCTGACAACGAACTACAAACGACACATTGTGAACAGTCGTGACTTGCTGGTAGATTAAGTCAAAACTCAACTTTCATGTCCAGGATCTGGGAGCCACGAACCTCGTAGCAATGGTAACAGCACCATGCACTCGGACACTGCATAGAGGCCGCCTGCGGGCCCAGCCGAACTAAGCGTCGCTGAGATTTCCTCGCTGCTCCACGCCAACCGACCAACTGCCCAGGCTCGGACCGACCAATGGCCTAGGCCCGGGAACGGTGAAAGGAGCAAGTATACGTCGGACGACGAGACGACCAACTGAACGACCAACCAACAGTCGTCCCGCTCCAAAGTCCCTCCGTCGGACAGTTCATATGTGTCGCCAGCGGTCGGCGAGCACTGGCTGTCAGCGCCTCACCGGCGCTCTGACTCCGACTTCACTGCTGCTGCGTCCCGACTGCACTGCTGGTGGTTCTCCAAATGACTCCCAAACACACGACGACCCGGCAATACTAGCGGTTGCTCCAGAGATGGTACGACAGTGCACTTACCGATACGCGCTGCTGCTGCTGCTGCTGCCGCTCATGGGCAATTAAGGCAGGGAGTTAGTGATGGCAGTAAATGGAATAAGAAAACGAGGTGGCAGTACCGTAATAGATGACAAACAATAAATGGGAAAAGCGCGAGCCGTGCACATTTCAGGTAGCATTTTTGTTTGGGTCACAGAAGAGTGTATGAGAAATGTTGCTTACTAACTTTGTGTGATGCACGTCTTTTCTTTAAGTAAGTAACATTCTTAATATGGCCACTGCGACTCTGCGGTCGGAAAACCGAAAATGCGAGCTTAGTGTGTTCTTATATTGCCTAACCACAGACGCCATAACGGAAACATTCGTCCATCTTTATGACTGTCGGTGTATTTTTAAAATGCATCACATTATTGGCATTGCTGGTAGTGTGAAATATGCGCTGTGATTCACTTTATGCAATTAAAACATGTGAAAGCGATTGAGATTCTTTGACAGATTACCGAGATTTAGGGAGAAACTACTAAGAACACTGGAATGGTGGGAAAAGTGTTCAGAACTTTCAGAGACGGCCATACCAATATTAATTATGAAGAGGGCGAGCATCTGTCGCCGCTGAAGATGTGATACAAAGAGTTGGTGTAAATGACCCAGGAAACAGGTGGTAGCACCCAGTGATTGCTTGTTCCTGAACTTGAAAATTTGATCAAAGTTTCTATCAGAATGCTTACTGACGGATGGCCCGAATGCGATGCTTCATAAATATCTTCCACGCTGGAAGCTCTTGAAACAGTAAGAAATTAATTTTCTCACCGCTTCTGTTCCGTATGTTCCGTACACTTGCTCGAATTTACATGTGTCGCCATCGCTTTTTTTTTTTTTCTGTGGGAGAAAGTGATGCATTGTACTACAGCACGAGTCTTCCTTCTTTCTTCACATTCAGTACATGGAAGTAGACTCACTGTAAATCTTGTGCGAAGTCGAGTGGCTCACTTACCGCTACTAACAGGCTCAAAAGTCAGCTTAAAATACTTAAATGCAGTAAGGACCCAAAACCCAAAGGGGTTCCTATCAACACCTATACCGAATTCGCGTGTGCGTTAGCTCCACTCTTGACCATAATTAACCACATATCGCTTGACTAGAGCTACGTATTCATAAACGGATAAGGAGCACGGGTCGCACCCATGTATAGAACAGGAAATAGAACGGGTCCACAGACCTACCGCTCAGTAACACACACAGCTATTAGTAGCAGAAGAAAAGCCCATATTCTTAGTCCAAACATAATGATCTGTGTGCAAAAAAATATCGAATCAACTTTATTTCCTCTGTGTATGGCACTGGAGGATATCTTGTGTGGAGAAAGGTAGTTGGAGTAGCCAACGACAGATGTTTCCGCAAAGTTGATTTCCTTGTATAAGGTTTTTTTTTGTTACAGGCGCTAACAAAATAATATGTGAAGAAACACCGAATCAACTTGTTTGCTGTCTGGAACAAAACTTTCTAAACGGAAATCAACCTGATTTCCGGAAACATCGATCATGCGAAATCCAGCTCACGTTTTCCGCTCATGATAGTCTCCGGTACATTACGCAGAGGAAATCGAGTCAATAAAATTGGTTGTTATAGGATCTGTAACGAGGTTCGTGACTGGATAAAAAATTTGCGTTACCGTAGGAGGAAGAACTTTAACGTGGATGGACAACCACCTACAGACATTGAAACAATATTTGGTGCTCACCAGGGGAGTGTGACAGGTCGGCTGCTGTTCGTGTTGTGAATTAATGACTTAGCGGATAGTTTTAGTTGCAATCTCAAGCTTTTCAAACATGATGCAGTTATTTTTGAGAAACAGATCTCCGTAAAAGAGACACTAGTACTATCCAGCTAGTCTCAACAAAATACTGCAGTAGCCAGGTGGAAAGGCAACTGGCTCTCTGGTTAGAGAAATGTAAAGCTGTGCTCTACACGAAATGTAAAAGTGTTGTATCCTTTGTCTACAGGATTATCAAGTCAGATCATGTCATACAAATATCTGGCAGTAGCAATGCGTAGGCTCGGTTGTAGACAAAGTAAGAGGTAGGCTACAATTCATCAGTAGAATACTGGGAAACGTTAGTTTGTTTAAAAATGATGTGCTGTACAAAGCACTTGCACGGTGCATACTTGAATGTTGCTGAAGTATATGCGACATCAGATCGGACTAACAAGGGACAAAGAGCAAAGAGGGACAACGATGTGAATGGTCACAGGCTTGTATAATGTGTGAAATTGCGCAACAAAAATGTTGAAAAATCTGAACTTACAAACACTCGAAAAAAAGGCTGCATACATCTGTACAAGGAACTTCATGTGAAACCATATTTTAGAGCAGGAAGTATGAATATCCTACAGCGCTACGAATCTTTTTTCCGTAGATGTTGTAGAGCTAAAGTAAGGCAAACAGTAGCTCGCACAAAGGCATACAAACAGACATTCTTCCTGTAGCATCCTCATATTGAGGGCTGAACGAAGGGAAAGAATAACATTATAACACACCCAATCTCAATTGTAATGTCATTGGATGAATATCCACACAACTACATACAACAGAAATATCTCTCCTTTAACGCTCTATGCGATATGCCTGCACTACCAACTCCGGGGTCGTGTGGTAGGCTGCGGTGTGAAGACCTGGAACGTTACTGGGCCAGTGTCGCCGGCGGGTGACGGGCGACGTGCTGCTGGTGCAGACCAGAACGATCGCGGCCGGATCTACGGGCGTTGAGCGCTGATACGAAACTGTTGGAACTGCCAAATTGTAGCGCTGGAACTGAACCACTGATACGGTCGGACAGAATTCCTGGTACTACCGATCGGAGGAGTAGTGGTAGCCTAAAAAGTTGGGAGCGGATAGATATCTGTGTGGCATTGCAACGGCACGTGACCTGGCGTAGGAGAACAGTGCCTTGCTGACAGTACTCTGTGCTGAGAAAGGCACGCAGCCTATCGGCGAGGTTAGCGTTCCCAGACGCTGTGGAGGAGACGTGTAACTCCATGGTAAACAGCGCAGGCCGTATGGGGAAATATATCTGCAGTGCTGCTGACAAGATGACTCTTGCATATGCTGTTATTTATATATATTTGACGATGTGCTGATTTTGTGTTTAACATTTGACGATACTACTACGGCTGCAGTATATTAGCACATGTTTTTATAAAACAGATCTGAAGATGGTCATTCTAGACCGAAACCGGTAGTGTGATGACAAAGGATTAGTGACCATAGACGTAAAGTAAAGGAAATTTCTATCTGTTTTGATGTGAGCCGATTACCCACGTGCTCCTGATGTGGCGGCTGCCCGCACGGACTTCTGGTGCGCGGAGGAAACGACTACCAGGCGGGTACAACACTTCCTACTTTCAGCCCCTTTATGGAACAGAATACAATCTTAATATTTCCTTAAATCTAGAGTACCTTTTGCCACGCACTTCTCTGTGCTTCACGGGGTACAGATGCATGCTGTTGGCTATTAAAATCGTTGCACGGGGAAGGATAGTAAATAACAGAATTTTAGCTATCGTGTATACACAGTGAAGAAGGAAAAATGCATGATTAAAATTGTAGATTATTTGAGGGTGTACAGGGAATGATATTTAGTACTCTGAGCTGCCTAGCAGAAACAAGGGCTCTCAATCAGCTGGGCATCTACTCCAACTAAGGTAACAGGTAAGAATAGGTAATTCATTGCTGCTTCAACTCTATGCCAGAGTTCATGAGTAGTAGTGGCTGGTCAGTGGCGGTGTGCGAGGCTCTCAGAAATCCAGATGATGTTTTCTATGAGTGAGAGACATGGAGAACGTGCTGGCCATGGCAACAGTCGAACACCCACTTTGTCAAGGTCGTTCAGGACAGGCACTACGCAGACTCCGTTATTTTGAAGAAAGCCAATATGACGGAGGCCTCACAGACATGGTACACCCAATGGAGTTAACACGTCAAAAATATTAACGCGTGTTTTCAAAATTAGAAGCTAGCTGAATCAAGGGTGATTGTGTAGTGTATTCAATGGTACCTCATAGTCTACTATCATGCGCGGTACTGGGTCTGTATGACGATTAAAAGTACATTCTAAGACCGAAAAATGACTGATTACGATAAGTCGTCTGAAAGGAACGAAATCGGTGGACGTGGTGTACAAAAAAATGGCTCTGAGCACTATGGGACTTAACATCTTAGGTCATCAGTCCCCTAGAACTTAGAACTACTTAAACCTAACTAACCTAAGGACATCACTCACATCCATGCCCGACGCAGGATTCGAACCTGCGACCGTAGTAGTCCCGCGGTTCCGCACTGTAGCGCCTAGAACCGCACGGCCACCGTGACCGGCCCAGACATGTGCAGATAAACAAATGATTACAATTTCAGAAAAATTGGATGATATATTCAAGAGAAAGAGCTTCAAAACTAGAGAAAATCAACGTGTTGGTCCATGTCTGGCCCTTATGAAAGCAGTTATTCGGCTTGGCATTAATTGAGAGAGTAGTTGCACGTTCTTCTGAGGGATATTGTGCCAAGTGCTGTCCAACAGGCCCGTCAGATCGTCAAAATCTCGAGTTGGTTGGAGAGCCCTTCCCATGATGCTCCAAACATTTTCAAATGGGGACAGATCCGGCGACCTTGGTGCCCACGGTGTGGTTGGCAAGCTCGAGGACAAGCAATAGAAACGCTCGCCGTGCGCTGACGGGCATTATCTTGCTGAAATGATGTAAGCCCAGAATGGCTTCCCATGAAGGAATGGGGCCTACAAAATCGGCAACGTACCGCTGTGCTGTAAGGATGCAACGGATGAGAAGCAAAGGGGGAGGGGGGGGGGGGTCCTGCTATGAAAGGAAATGTGATCTCAGTCCATCACTCCTGGTTGTCGGGTCGTCTGGTGGCTGGTGGTCGACAGTCAGGTTGGTATCCCACTGCTTTCTGCCGCGTTTCCAGTCGCGTCTTCGGAGGTCATCGTGGCTCGGTTCAAAGTGAGACTGAAGACAATTCCACTCCAGTAAGTGAGACTACAGCGCAAAGACCTGTCTGGAGACTCCCCTGACCATGGTGGGGTACCAATCTGACTGCCGCCCGCCATAGAGCCCGACAGCCAGGAATGATATCTGGGGTGCCATTTGCTTTCATAGCAGAACCCCTTTGGTTGTCATCTGCAGCACCCTTACAGCACAGCGGCTTGTCGACGATATTCTACGCCCTGTTTTGTTGCCTTTCATGAAAAGCCATCCTGGACTTTCACTTCAGTAAGAGAATTCCCGCCCACACACAGCAAGAGCTTTTACTGCTTGTCTTCAAGCTTGATATACCCAACATTGGCCAATAAGGTTGACGGATCTCTCCAGAACTGGCGAGGTTTGGAGCATTACGGGGAGGGTCCTCCAATCAGATCTGGATTTTGACGATCTAACGTTCCAGTTGGACAGAATTTGACTTGATATACCTCAGGGAGACATCCAACAACCGAATAACTGCTTGCACAAGTGCCAGAGATGGACCCACTAGACATTAACTTACCGAATTTATAACGCTCTGGTAAATCAGTTTTTGAAATAGTACTAATCTGTTAATTAAATTTTTCTGGGTTGAGGCCGCATTGTCATCTGTAAAATTGCGACGTTTCGGAGACTGTTGCAAGGCGCCTTCCTCAGGGTGTATTGCTAACTGCTGAATGAGCACTAGTTTGGATACTATGAAGGAGTGCTGTCATTGGATGTGAGGCTGAGGAGGAAGGGTATTAGGAGTTCATTTTATTGGTCTTTGCATTGCGTGTTGTCATTGGCGGATATGGGCATTTTTCATTGGAGTTTGCATTTGCATTACTGCTTGCCATTGGTGGAAATCGGCGAATAGGAGACAGCGGCGACTACAGCATAGCGTTGTTTACCAACTGCCTAGTATCGACTAGGCCGCGTGAGCGCTCTGTGTACCCTCCGCCGCTGTGGCCTACGGCGCGCCTGTTGCTCTGCGAGAGCTGTCCTTCCGCCAAGCTGTCACAGCTGGCAGCCAAGACGCTGGAAGTCGGTACCCGTCTTCTCTGTTCATATTGTCGGGTCGCTTGGCTATTTCTATAGCCTCTCTACCTACCTCCTCAAACTAAACGGCTGTATCGCCAGTACGCGGGCCTCTCGAAATTAGATCTTCATCCTGCACTGTTCCTGATGTTCCGCGAACGCTGATTCGTTGTATTGTTTGAGGCGGATATATCTGTTGTGTTCAGTTAACCTTGTGCCTATTGGACGCCCAGTCTCACCTGCATACACCAGTCCACATTCGCACCCGATTTCATAAGCTCCGGCGGCTTGAAACTTGACGTCGTGCCCAGAATGTCTTTTATTTTGTAGTTGCTACGGAAAATCGGCTTAATACCTGCCCGACGGAGAACTTTACACAGACATTCAGTAACCCCTTGTACATATGGCAGCACGACGGTGTTCTGTGCTTCGTTCTGCATTTCCCTGATGCCCTCCTCCTTCGGCGCCATGGTTTTGTGTGTCACGCTCATGTCGTAGCCATTAGCTCCAAAAATGGACCTGATGTTCTGTAGTTCAGCTTGCAGGTTGTGTTCATCACTGATCCTGTACGCTCTCTTAGTTAAAGTTTGCAGGGCCGAATTCTTTTGAGTAGGATGGTGGTGGGAGGATGCATGCATGTACCTGTCCGTGTTGGTGGGCTTCCTATTAACTCTGTGTTCAAGATGTTCGGGAAAGTTATGAAGCTCTTCTTCTCCGTGTGGCGAGTATTAGTTCAAGCAAAGCCTCCGAAGCAAAACATCAGTAAGGAGGAACGTCATGCCATCAAAACTGAAGAACAACTCTCAGACAGTGGTAATACAGGTGGACAAGGGAAATATCACGTGTTGGACACAGTAGATTACGACAAGCGGATGGAGATTCTTTTGAATGAACCCATTTACCATAAACTTAAGGGAGATCCGACGGCAAGATAACGAAATTGACGCAAGCGCTGCTGAGGCAAACCGGGATGAATTTTGACTCGACCCAAAGACTCATTACACAAGTGCCACAGGCACCAAAAATATATGGTGTACCAAAGATCCACAAAGAAGTCTTTCCTTTATGGCCGATAGTGAGTAGTATTAACTCACCGACCTACAAATTAGCGAAAGAATTGGCTCCGGAGCTTAGACGTTTAGTGAGCCATACAGATTCATACGTCAAGGACTCCACCCATTTTATAGCACTTTTGAAAGAGAGCGTGTATCGGATAGGGATATGGCTCAAATGGCTCTGAGCACTATGGGACTTAACATGGTCATCAGTCCCCTAGAACTTAGAATTACTTAAATCTAACTAACCTAAGGACATCACACAACACCCAGTCATCACGAGGCAGAGAAAATCCCTGACCCCGCCGGGAATCGAACCCGGGATCCCGGGCGTGGGAAGCGAGAGCGCTACCGCATGACCACAAGCTGCGGACTCGGGAAAATTCTGAAGCTCTTCATCTCATTGGGGCGAGATAACAAAGGTGTCATCAAGATATCGTAGCCAACATTCTGGGAGTAATTCTGCGGACTAGAGTGCTGTTTCTTCGAACGCTTGCATAAAAATGTCTGCTGCGGCCGGTGAAAGAGGGGAACCCATAGCTACACCGTCAGTCTGCTCATAAAAATCCCTTTCCACCTGAAATAGGTGGTGTTCAAGCAGTGGTGCACTAGCTCGCAGATATCAGCCCGATCCTCTAAGATGGGCATGTTGTCCGTCACGTGTACATTCGTGAACAAAGACTTCACGTTAAAACTGACCATCAGATCCGTATCTGGCCGTGGTGGCCGAGCGGTTCTAGGCGCTACAGTCTGGAACCGAGCGACCGCTACAGTCGCAGGTTCGAATCCTGCTTGGGGCATGGATGTGTCTGATGTCCTTAGGTTAGTTACTTCGATACTAGACAGTTAGTAAGCAGGGCTACGCTGTAGTTGCCGCTCAGTCTCCTATTCGCCGATTTCCACCAATGGCAATCACTAATGGAAACGCCAATGGAAAACGCCCATTTCCGCCAATGACATCACGCAATGCAAAGACAATAAAATGAACTCCTAATACCCTTCCTCGTCATCCTCACATCCAATGACAGCACTACTTCGTAGTATCCAAACTAGTGCTCATTCAGCAGTTAGCAATACACCCTGAGGAAGGCGCCTTGCAACAGTCGCCGAAACGTCGGAATGTTACAGATGGCAATGCAGCCTCGAACCAAGAAGAATTTTATTGACTGTGACAACGGCCGCGGAAGCCTACGTACTCATCTGCCTATACATGTACATCACATCTACCGATTTTCGTCCCAATAGGACAATTCCTTCGTGGAGCTTCGTTTTTTCCCTTAGGGTGTACAATTTTACCAGCGTTTGTTCTCCTCGGAGAATCCACACAGAGATACGTCCATCGTGAAGCTGCAAGCAGGACCAGGACCCGTCTGAAAAGACGAAGTGTTGCCCTTCCTGTGCATACAGTTGTCTTTGAGCACACTGCATGTCTACAGCTGCTGCAATGTCGTCTCAATGCTGACAGCTCTTGATGCTCCAGACCTCGTCATACTGTCCACGCGGAAACTATGGAAACTTATCTCGCTTTAAACAAGCCCATTCCCTGAGTCTAGGTACGTTTTCTCTTCCACAATAATAAAAGTTCGAAAATTCTTTAAAATACAAAATATACTCACAGTGACACTGCCTCTAACTCTCACTTGTAATATACCATACTGACTTAGGTGTCTGTGGGCGTACTATTATACATATCATAAACAACAATTACAGTTTTGTATGTCATTAATAACACGATGAAGACGATAGATTTACAATCCTGCAACGGAACAGACACAGAGTTTACCTTCAGAAGTTGTATTGGCGTGTTTTATGTGCACAAAATATCGGTTGTAATACATTTTTAGTGTGATAATTAACAAAATATGCTTCCAAACAAACTGATCCAGAATAACTCTAATTTTAATTTTAATTAAGTGATTAATTTTATTTGTAATATTTTCAAAAAATAAAGTTCTAATGATCAACAGCACTACAGTTAAACATCTGGTAAATACATTGTATAAATTTCAAAGCAGGTTTCATTTTACCGTGTTGTGTCCTCGAAAATTTCAATAAGTAATTTTATATAAAATAATGATTCCATACAACAGCATCATTTTTAAATACGAGCGGCGTTCAATAAGCAATGCAACACTTTTTTTCTGCTAGCAGGTTGGTTTTATTCAGGATTTCAATACACCATATTATTCCGCACTCTTTTGGGTAAAAAGCCCTACTTTTCATATAATCTACGTTCAATGCGACGACCTTCCGCTACCTTACTGAGAGGGTATGTACGCTTGCATGGTACCACTCTACCGGTCCACGTTGGAACCAACGTCTTGCTGCATCAGTAATCCCCCCCCTCCCCCCTTCTTCCAAATACTCTGTTTCTTGCGTAGTGTATCCCTCATTGGACCAAGGAGATGGAAGTTGGAAGATGCGAGATCCGGGCTGTGGGGTGGGTGAGAAGGTAGAGTCCAGTGAAGTTTTGTGAGCTCCTCTCGGGTGCAGAAACTTGTGTAATACCTAGAATTGGCATGGAGAAGAAAAAATCGTTTGCATTTTTGTGGCGGCGACACGCTTAAGTCGTTTCTTCGATTTCCTGAGGGTAGCACAACATAGTTCAGAGTTGATCATTGCACCATGATGGAGTACATCAAACAGAATAACCCCTTCAGAGTCCCAGAAGACCGTCGCAATGACTTTATCGGCTGAGGGTGAGGCTTTGAACGGTTTCTTCGAAGGAGAGAGGAGAGTTGGCATGGCGCCACTCCATGCTTGCGGTTCGAAGTGATGAACCCATGTCTCATCGCCAGTGACGATGTTCGACCAAATATTGTAATGTTCAGCCTCGTAATGCGCAAGCAATTTCGCACAGATGGTCCTTCGTTGGTCCTTATGGTTTTCTGTTAGGCAGCGAGGAACTCAGCGGACACGCAGCTTTGACTACCCAAACTGGTGAACGAATGTGTCAGCTCTGCCAACAGAGAAGTCCAGTTGAGGAGCGAGGTGTTTTATTGTGATCCGTCGACCACCTCGAATGAGACTGTCCACACGTTCCAACATAGCAGGAGTCACAAGTGTGTGCACGAAGCCGGCACGCGGCTTTGTTGCGGTGGTGATAGAGGCCTCACCCAACGACTCACCGTGCTTTTGTTCATCATCCGGTATCCGTAGACATTATGCAAGGGCCTATGAATATCTTACGATGCTATGGTTTTCCGCCAAAAGAAACCCCTTTACTGCTCTCTGCTTGGAACGTACGTCCGTTAGAGACGCTATTCTGAAGGCGCCGCTACCCATCGGAACTTCATGGAACGACAGGGGCTGAAGCGAGAATATTCCATGATATTTCACAACAAATCCCTCATCGAAGCTGGCCAAGAAAAAAAAAATGTGTTCTGTTACTTTGACTGCACCCTGTATGACATTTCTAGATACGTTTCAATTAAAATTAACAGTGTTAAAGCTAACAACATTTGCAAAACATTTGTCGCATTCGTTACCTGTAGATCGGATTGCACATTAGTTCTCGTATCGATCACTTAAATATACTTTTTCTTGGTCTGACACGTTATAGCCCTCTCACATGCTAGTCGCGTGGGGGCGCCGTAACACTTCACAGCGTTGAGTGCGTCCCTACTGGACCCATCGATTCCATATTTGTGTGACAGCTTGTGGATACAGACCATCGCTAGCAGCAATACCACGGAACGATAAACTAAAGCCTCGATGGAGCACGATCCTGCCGCTGGAAGACGTTTCTTCTTCAGAAATAAGGCACAATATGGTCTTCTCACGAACTACTGATAATCAAATGCGCTTTCTGAATGAAAAACCCACCGCCTAATCTTTCCGTGTCGACAGAATTTCAGTGGCGATGTTTCTACGAGCTTCGTGCAGGGACACTGAGGTGCTGATCATTTTCATACCCAAGCATGTAATAGACTTCAAGGCGATTTGGCGTTTGTTGTATGCCGCTTTCACAGTGCAGAAATTTTAATGGCCATCAGGACTAATGCGCAAGGTAGTGCGTCGGATGTCATCTGCTACACCAGACCACAGCAGTAATCGGGCCATACGTGAGGTTACACCAGCGGTCACCGCCGCGTCCTTCGCGGAGCGGCTGCTGGTGACCCCGGTACGTGGTGAGGGTCACGGCTGGAGCGCCTAACCGCGCCGCCCACCGCGGACGAGGCGGCAGGCGAGGTGGAGCGACCGCTGCGGGGCCGCCGCCCCACGTGGGCCGCGCCGCACCGCGCAGAGCCTCTGCCATTCATCGACCCCAGAATCTCGCTCTCTGCTAAGCCACCTGCCCGTATATTCTGCTTTTCAACAAAAGCCACTTCTATGAAACGAGACGTCCAGTGCCGTTTCAAGTGTTCTCACTGCTCTCTGCGAATGGAAAATAGAAATGAAGTCCCATGCTTCTTGACAGAGCGTAGGGGGACGATGCGGGAGACCCGCACTGCCTTACTAGGAAAGGTCCTAGTGGAGATGGTTTGCCATTGCCTTCCACCGACCGTAATGGCGATGAATGATGATGAAGACGACACAACAACACCCAGTCATCACGAGGCAGGAAAAATCCCTTACCCCGCAGGGAATCGAACCCGCGACCCCGTGCTCGGGAAGCGAGAACGCTACCCCGAGACCACGAGCAGCGGACGCTCTCTGCGAACACACTGATCAAAAATATACGGACGCTCTTAATGGACATTAATACGGCGTGTGTTCGCCTTTTGCCTTTATTACGGCTAGAACTCTGCTGTGGGTATTTTCAAAAAGGTGTTCAGATGTCTGTGGAGGAATGGCAGCGTATTCTTCCTCAAGAGCAGAAACCAGAGGATATAGTGATGTTGGACGACGTGCTCTGCAGCGAAGCCGACATTCCAGTTCATCCCAAAAGGTGGTCCAGTGGGTTAGGGTTCGGCACTCTAGGCTGGCCAATCCATTTCAGGAGCGTTATTGTCCGCAAACAATTGTCTCACACATGCTGCTTTACGACAGGGAGCATTGTCATGCTGACACAATCATCGTGCCGGCCGGTATGGCTGAGCGGTTCTAGCCGCTTCAGCCTGGAACCGCGCGACCGCTACGATCGCAGGTTCGAATCCTGCCTCGGGCATGGATGTGTGTGATGATCTTAGGTTAGTTAGGTTTAAGTAGTTCTAAGTTCTAGGGGACTGATGACCTCAGATGTTAAGTCCCATAGTGCTCGGAGCCACAATCATCGTCTCCGAACTTTTCCTCTACTGTACGCTGTACACACTGTAGTGAAATATGTTCGTCTCCTTCCGCATTTAGCATTTTCTTAACCTCAGCAATGAGATCACACCCTAACCACGAAAACCACCCCCGTACCTTAACACCACCTCTTGTGTATTTCACTGTTAGCACTACACACGACGGTCGATAACGTTCTCCAGGTATTCGCCAAAGCCAAACCCTTCCATCAGGTTACAGACTGATTCATTACTCCACATCATTCGTTTGTATTCGTCCACAGTCCTGTGCCGTTGCTCTATAAACCACCTCAAGCGTCGGTTAGCAATTACTACATAAATGTGTGGCTTATCAGGAGCTGCTCCACCATTGTATCCCTTACGTCGTACGGGGGTCGATCAATAAGTAATGCCCAACACTTTTTTTTAAAAAAGCCATAGACAAACGTCCTTGTTGGTGCTTCACATTTGATGTTTGCTCAGTACGCTGGTGAATTTTCGAACCATTCTGACAGATTGAAGAGCCGTAGTACAGCGTCAAAATGGCGTCTACGACTCACGTTACAAGCAGCATGCTGTTATTGAATTCTTCTGTGTAGAAAAAGAAACCGTGCTTAACATGCATAAACGTTTGTGTGCAGGGCATGGCAGTGCTTAACTTGATAGGAATACAGTTTGGCGCTGGGTAAAGAAATTTACAGCCTCTGGGAATGTACGAGGGCGAGTCAAATGAAAGACTTAAATATCTTTTAAAATATTATTTATTGTGCAGAAGTGGTACAAAGCGGTATCACTTTTCAACATAATCTCACCCACGCTCAATGCAAGTCCTCCAGCGCTTACAAAAAGCATAAAATCCTTTAGAACAAATTCTTTTGGTAGTCCGCGCAACCACTCATGCACCGCGTGGTGTACCTCTTCATCAGAACGGAACTTCTTTCCTCCCATTGCGTCTTTGAGTGGTCCAAACATATGGAAATCATTTGGAGCTAGGTCTGGTGAGTATTGTTGATGAGGAAGACACTCAAAATGCAGGTCTGTGATTGTCGCAACTGTTGTACGGGCAGTGTGGGGCCTTGCATTGTCATTTTGCAAAACGACACCTGCTGACAGCTATCCACGTCGCTTTGATTTGACTGCAGACCGCAGATGACTTTTTAGGAGATCTGTGTATGATGTAATGGTGACAGTGGTCCCTCTTGGCATATAATGCTCCAAAATGATGCCTTTTTCGTCCCAAAAGAGATTCAGCATAACCTTCCCTGCTGATGGTTCTGTTCGAAACTTCTTTGGTTTTGGTGATGAGGAATGGCGTCATTCCTTGCCCGTTCTCTTCGCTTCCGGCTGGTGGAAGTGAATCCAGGTTTCGTCCCCAGTAACAATTCTTGCAAGGAAGCCATCACCTTCTCATTCAAAGCGCCAAAGAAGTTCTTCACAAGCATCAACACGTCGTTCTTTCATTTCAGGAGTCAGCTGCCGTGGCACCCATCTTGCAGACACTTTGTGAAAGTGGAGCACATCATGCACAATGTGGTGCGCTGACCCATGACTAATCTGTAAACATGCTCCAATGTCATTCAGTGCCACTCGGCGGCTTTCCTTCACTATGGCTTCAACTGCTGAAATGTTTTGTGGAGTCACAACTCGTTGTGCCTGACCTGGATGAGGACCATCTTCCACTGAAGTCACACCATTTGCGAACTTTGCGAACTTCCTACTCCATTCGTAGACTTGCTGCTATGACAAACATGCATCACCGTACTCAATCTTCATTCGTAGATGAATTTCAATAGATTTCACACCTTCACTACGCAAAAACCGAATAACAGAACGCTGTTCTTCACTGGTGCAAGTCGCAAGTGGGGCGCCCACTGTTATACTGATACTGCGAGCGTAGAAACAGAGCTCCGTGATCAGCCACGCTCGGGACGTCCTGTCGCAGCCACTGCTCCAGACGTGCTGAATCGTGCCGATGCCATTAATCGTGCCGACCGGCGCATCACAAGTCGACAATTAGCTCTACAGTTCTCGGTCAGCATTGGAAGTGCGTTTTCAATGATCGAGACTCTCGGATATTCAAAGAGGTGCTCATGATGGGTTCCATGAATACTCTCAGCGAACAACAAGATCCAAAGAAAGGCAATTTCATCTGAATTGTTGGAGTGTTCTGAGACCGGCGAAGAGGCCTTTCTGTTACGGATCGTTACGGGGGACGAAAGCTGGGTGCACCACTTTGCACCGGAAACAAAAAGGAAGTCCACGGAGTGGCATTATCCTCATTCACCACAAAAGAAGAAATTCAAGACAACCCCTCAAGTCATGGTGACAGTCGTCTGGGTTTGTGATGACGTCACTGTCTTAGATGAGATAACAAGAGGGTCAACCGTCAATTCAGAGGCATACGTGAAGAGTCTGAATAAACTCAAAAACCGTTTCCGACGTGTTCGATCGGACAAGTATCCAACAGAAAAGTCCAACAGAAATCTTGCTCCAACACGATAATGCAGGCCCGCACACATGTCTGAGAACCCGGGAACACATCGCCAAATTGGGTTAGACATCATTGCCTCATCCACCCTACAATGCAGACCTGGCACCCTCGGACTTCCATCTCTTTGGGCCGCTTAAAGATTCTCTAAGGGGAACACACTTTGAAGATGACGAAAGTGTCAGTCACGCAGTGAAAACATGGCTATGCCTACAGGACAAGAGCCTTTACCAGCACGAAATACATGTTCTTCCACAACGTTGGCGTACGTCCATAGAACGTGATGGAGACTACTTAGAAAAATAGGATACTGACGAGACATGTAGATTTATATTATCACCAAATTCTGACTCTTAACAATAAACATCTTCTGAGAGAAAAATGTGGGGCATTATTTATTGAACGACCCTCGTAACTGCCCACGCACAGTCACTGTGCTGTCTGGACTGTTGACAGCACTTCAGAATTCACGGCTAAATCCTTCCACTGATTTTATTCGATTTTTTACGACCAGCCTCCGCAGTATTCAACGAGATCCGTCCGTTAGAAGATGATATCTGGTCTCTTGGTTCAGCTGTGACTTTTCTTCCGTGTTTCCACTTCACAATACACAATACACAACAATCAGTCGACTTGGGCAACTTATAAGGGCTCAAATGTTCCTCACAGAATTATTACTCGGATGACACCCAGTGACTTGTGCACATTCAATGTGACTGAACTTTCCTGACCGACCCAGTCTGCTGTTACTCGTTCTCTATTGACAGCACAATACTCCAAGCATCCTTTTATAACTGAAGGTGAGACATGATGTCGCACAGTAGGTCTGCGACCATGACGTAGACTTCAAGAATAGGTTGCTAGAATAACTAGTCATTTGGTGTTCGGATAATTCTTGTTTTTTTGGACATCAGCTGACCAATTCAGGAGTGGTAGAAGTCTCCTCAGATCCTTTTATATGGTGTGTCCGCCTCTCGTGACATCTAGTGGTCAATTCCTCCTGTTTTTGATGAGATAGCGTATTAATTGAAGTGTAGCGATGGCAGCATAGACGTTCTGCAGTTTAGAGATTTCGTTCATACGAAATTAACAAACATCATTCCCACATTTTCTTTCTCCATACATATGCGACTTTGGCAGACAGCATAATGTATCAGTTGCCTGGCTTCTTAGCTACCAACGATGGCGGTGGGACAACGACGAGTGCACTGGCCCTACGTTTAGAAACGCTGGAAGCTCAAATCTATGCCCGGACATCAACATTTAGTTTTCCGTAAATCGCTTTATGCAAATGTCGGGGAGTTTCCCTAGAAAAACGAATAGGTCGGTTTCCATCCACATTCTTATCCCAATCCGAGCTTGCTCTTCGACTTTAATGACCTCATCCTTGATTGAACGTTAAACCGTAATTTTCCTTCTTAGTTACCTTCTCATGGCGAAAACGTTATTTTACTTTTATGCCACCTGATCAGAGACGGAGGGGCAAAATATTTCGACAAATCTCTTCGAAATTTCCCAGAAATCACCATTTTATCATTACAAGAAACAGAATTTTTCCAGATGTAACTCACATACGGTGAGTTACTATATTTTAATACTAATGTCGTTGTTCTTGTGGTCTTTAGTCCGAAGAGTGGTTTGATGCAGTTCTCTACGGTAGGCCACCCTGAGTAAACATGTTGATCTCTCCATACCTACTGCCACCGTACATCCATCTGAACGTACTTAATTTGTCAAACCTTGAACTCCTTCCACAACCCCCCCCCCCTACACACACACGCTTCCCTTCATTACTAAATTGAGGATTCCTTCATACCAGAGGATGTTTCCTATTAACCGACATGACATTCATTTTTTTCCCAATTCAGTATCTCCTCATTACTTATACTATCTACCCATCAAACTTTCACCATTCTTCTGTAGCACCACATTTAGAAAGCTTGTGTTATCTTCTTGTCTGAACTGCTTATCGTCCACGTTTCAGTTCAGACTACTTTCCAGACAAATACCTTTAGTAAAGATACCCTAACACTTAAATTTATGATCGGTGTTAACAAATTCTTCCTTTTCGGAAATGTTATAGTCAGTCGTCATTTTATATCCTCTCTACTTCGGCCAACATCAATTAATTTGGCGACCAGATATTAAAACTAATCTGCTACCTTTAGTGTCTCATTTCCTAATCTAATTGTCTTAGCGTCGCCAGTTCTAATCCAATTACACTAAGGTGACAAAAGTCACGGGATAGCGATATGCACATATAGAGTTGGCGCTAGTGCCGCTTACACAAGGTATAAAAGGGCACTGGATTGGTGGAGCTGTCATTTTTACTCAGGTGATTCATGTGAAAAAGTTTCCGACGTTATTATGTCCGCACGTCGAGAATTAACAGACTTTTAACCGGAATGGTAGTTGGAGACAGACCCATTCGACATTCCATTTCGGAAATCGTCAGGGAATTCAATATTCTGAGATCCACAGTGTCAAGACTGTCCCGAGAACACCAAATTTCAGGCGTTACTTCTCACCACGGACAACACAGTGGCCGACAACCTCCGCTTAACGACCGAGAGCGGTGGCAGTGCTAACAGACAAGCAACACTGCGTTAAATAATCGTAGAAATCTATGTGGGACGTACGACGAACGTAACCGTTAGAGCAGCGCGGAGAAATTTGGTCTTGATGGGCTATGGCAGCAGACGATCGACGAGAATGCCTTTGCTAACAGCACGACACCGGCTCAAAAGCGGCTGGACGCTAGACAACTGAAAAACCTTAGGCTGGTCAGATGAGTCCCGATTTCAATTGGTAAGAGCTGATGGTAGGTTTCGAGTGTGGCGCAGTCCCAAGAAATCATGGACCCAAGTCAACGAGGCACTGTGCAAGCTGGTGTTGGTTCCGTAGTGGTGTGGGCTGTGTTTAGGAGTAATGGACTGGGTCCTCCGGTAGAACTCAACCTATCATTGACTGTAAATGATTGTGTTCGGCTACCTGGAGACCATTTGGAGGAATTCATGGACTTTGTGGTATCAACGTTCGATACCTCTCTTGATAGGGGTTGTAGTTATCGACCGTGGTCCGTATTATTATTGATGGACCCGCGAGTCGCGACCTGCGCCGCTAGCGCCGCTCCGGGGCTTGTATCAAGTTTCTCGGGACGTGAAGTAGTAAAGCAGCACAGCCTTCAGCTGATAGGAAGCAACCTCTAACAAGGCGCTTAGTAACGCATGAAGTATGTGATGCCTCAATAGCTATCTATTTATAATTATATGTATGCAGCCAAGAAGAATCCTGTACAACCAGTTAAGTACAATGTATATTATTTTTTACCAACGACTTCTAATTATTTTAGTCGTTGCAGATCCAGAACATGCAGCCAGCATCTTGTTACTGACAAACCTGCTGTGGTTGATATGTTTCTATTTAGCATTGGCCACCAGTCAACATTGGCGGCGACTCGTTCGTCCCAACGAATGGTTTGGCCGCCCAGATCTCCCGACTTGAATCCCATCGAACATTTATGGGACATAATCGAGAGGTGAGTTGGTGCACAAAATTCTGCACCGGCAACACTTTCGCAATTACGGACGGATGTAGAGGGTGTGTAACTCAATATTTCTGCAGGAGACTTCTAACGACTTGTTTAGTCAATGTCACGTCGCGTTGTTCCACTACGCCGGGAAAAAGAAGGTCCGACACGATATTAGGAGGTATCCCACGATTTTGTATCTCACCGTACGTTCCTGTTACCCTTGTTTCATTTTTATTTTTTACTCCCTGAAATTTAATTCTCTTTTAAAATTTGTTCTTCGTTTCCTTTATTGCTTGCTCAATGTACAGGCTACAACCATTTCTCACTCCCTTCTCACCCACTGCTTTACTTTCATGTCCTTCAGCTCTTATACCTCAGTCAGGTTCAAGTTGTAAATTTCCTTTCGGTCTCCCAGGAATTATTACATTCTTCTTGAAGTGTGAGGGTATTCCGTTTGTTTCACATCTTGCATACCGCTCGGTATAGGTTTGTCATTGCTGACTCTCCCACGGACCTCATTCTGAAGTAATGTCGTCTACTCCAGGGACCTTGTTTGGACTTAGGTCTTTCAGTATTTTGTAAAATTATTTTCGCTGCATCACTCCCAACTCATCTTCATATTTAGGGCAACCCATAGCTGTGTACTAGGCGTTGGTCATATTGATGACGGTACATCTTTGCTTTCCGCAGACCGGAAAGCCTGCTCGGTAAGCCAGTTACAGTTTACATATGGTTCTTCATGGTATCCAATCGTTGGTGCAACGTGCGTGATTTAGCTACGGTGCGTAATCACTTTATAGTCACCAAAGAGAACAGTCTATCGTTCGACTCTGATCGACGTCTTTCCCCACTATGTTCAGTACAAAAGCTTTCATTTCGGGGTAGCGAACCTCACTTTGATTAGCGAGACAAAGTTACTTAATCTCTGTCCTGCACGACTGAATTAACAGTAACATATATATTATAATGGATGTAGGTGCAGATATTTCTATTGGTTATTGGTGACTGAGGAGGCTGTTACATCAGTATTTACCTCACTTGCAGAGTGATAATTATAACTATTACCAGTAGTATGTTTTCAGGTACGTTAGTAGCTCCAAGTACCATGTTGCAAGAACAAGCCATTAATGCTTATTTGCCCCTGGGCAGCAGGTCAGGTGTTGAAGGGTAGACACATGGACGTAAAATGGATAGTCTACACTGACAGCTATATCCCACTTAGTGGTATAATTAAGACTGTACAGAAAACGTCAGGTCGTAAGCTTTGTGACGTATTTGTGGGAAGACTGTTGATCGCAGGGAATAAACAACCAACACACTAATGTGTACTCATATTAAGTCACCACATATAAAAAAATGTGTACTTTTTTTGTTTTGGTCATCAGTCTACTGCCTGGTTTGATGCGGCCCGCCACGAATTCCTTTCCTGTGCTAACCTCTTCATCTCAGAGTAGCACTTGAAACCTACGTCCTCAATTATTTGCTTGACGTATTCCAATCTCTGTCTTCGTCTACGGTTTTTGTCCTCTACAGCTCCCTCTAGTACCATGGAAGTAATTCCCTCATGTCTTAGCAGATGTCCTATCATCCTGTCTCTTCTCCTTATCAGTGTTTTCAACATATTCCTTTCCTCTCCGATTCTGCGTAGAACCTCCTCATTCCTTACCTTATCAGTCCACCTAATATTCAACATTCGTCTATAGCACCACATCTCAAATGGTTCGATTCTCTTCTGTTCCGGTTTTCCCACAGTCCATGTTTCACTACCATACAATGCTGTACTCCAGACGTACATCCTCAGAAATTTCTTCCTCAAATTAAGGCCGGTATTTGATATTAGTAGACTTCTCTTGGCCAGAAATGCCTTTTTTGCCATAGCGAGTCTGCTTTTGATGTCCTCCTTGCTCCGTCCGTCATCGGTTATTTTACTGCCTAGGTAGCAGAATTCCTTAACTTCATTGACTTCGTGACCATCAATCCTGATGTTAAGTTTCTCGCTGTTCTCATTTCTACTACTTCTCATTACCTTCGTCTTTCTCCGATTTACTCTCAAACCATACTGTGTACTCATTAGACTGTTCATTCCGTTCAGCAGATCATTTAATTCTTCTTCACTTTCACTCAGGATAGCAATGTCATCAGCGAATCGTATCATTGATATCCTTTCACCTTGTATTTTAATTCCACTCCTGAACCTTTCTTTTATTTCCATCATTGCTTCCTCGATGTACAGATTGAAGAGTAGGGGCGAAAGGCTGCAGCCTTGTCTTACACCCTTCTTAATACGAGCACTTCGCTCTTGATCGTCCACTCTTATTATTCCCTCTTGGTTGTTGTACATATTGTATATGACCCGTCTCTCCCTATAGCTTACCCCTACTTTTTTCAGAATCTCGAACGCTTGCACCATCTTATATTGTCGAACGCTTTTTCCAGGTCGACAAATCCTATGAAATTGTCTTGATTTTCTTTAGCCTTGCTTCCATTATTAGTCGTAACGTCAGAATTGCCTCTCTCGTCCCTTTACTTTTCCTAAAGCCAAACTGATCATCACCTAGCGCGTTCTCAATTTTCTTTTCCATTCTTCTGTATATGATTCTTGTAAGCAGCTTCGATGCATGAGCTGTTAAGCTGATTGTGCGATAATTCTCGCACTTGTCAGCTCTTGCCGTCTTCGGAATTGTGTGGATGATGCTTTTCCGAATGTCAGATGGTATATCGCCAGACTCATATATTCTGCACACCAACGTGAATAGTCGTTTTGTTGCCACTTTCCCCAATGATTTTAGAAATTCTGATGGAATGTTATCTATCCCTTCTGCCTTATTTGACCGTAAGTCCTCCAAAGCTCTTTTAAATTCCGATTCTAATATTGGATCCCCTATCTCTTCTAAATCGACTCCTGTTTCTTCTTCTATCACATCAGACAAATCTTCACCCTCATAGAGGCTTTCAATGTATTCTTTCTACCTATCTGCTCTCTCCTCTGCACTTAACAGTGGAATTCCCGTTGCACTCTTAATGTTACCACCGTTGCTTTTAATGTCACCAAAGGTTGTTTTGACTTTCCTGTATGCTGAGTCCGTCCTACCGACAATCATATCTTTTTCGATGTCTTCACATTTTTCCTGCAGCCATTTCGCCTTAGCTTCCTTGCACTTCCTATTTATTTCATTCCTCAGCGACTTGTATTTCTGTATTCCTGATTTTCCCGGAACATGTTTGTACTTCCTCCTTTCATCAATCAACTGAAGTATTTCTTCTGTTACCCATGGTTTCTTCGCAGCTACCTTCTTTGTACCTATGTTTTCCTTCCCAACTTCTGTGATGGCCCTTTTTAGAGATGTCCATTCCTCTTCAACTTACTGCCTACTGCGCTATTCCTTATTGCTGTATCTATAGCGTTAGAGAACTTCAAACGTACCTCGTCATTCCTTAGTACTTCCGTATCCCACTTATTTGCGTATTGATTCTTCCTGACTAATGTCTTGAACTTCAGCCTACTGTTCATCACTACTATATTGTGATCTGAGTCTATATCTGCTCCTGGGTACGCCTTACAATCCAGTATCTGATTTCGGAATCTCTGTCTGACCATGATGTAATCTAATTAAAATCTTCCCGTATCTCCCGGCCTTTTCCAAGTATACCTCCTCCTCTTGTGATTCTTGAACAGGGTATTCGCTATTACTAGCTGAAACTTGTTACAGAACTCAATTAGTCTTTCTCCTCTTTCATTCCTTGTCCCAAGCCCATATTCTCCTGTAACCTTTTCTTCTACTCCTTCCCCTACAACTGCATTCCAGTCGCCCATGACTATTAGATTTTCGTCCCCCTTTACAAACTGCATTACCCTTTCAATATCCTCATACACTTTCTCTATCTGTTCATCTTCAGCTTGCGACGTCGGCATGTATACCTGAACTATCGTTGTCGGTGTTGGTCTGCTGTCGATTCTGATTAGAACAACCCGTTCACTGAACTGTTCACAGTAACACACGCTCTGCCCTACCTTCCTATTCATAACGAATCCTACACCTGTTATACCATTTTCTGCTGCTGTTGATATTACCCGATACTCATCTGACCAGAAATCCTTGTCTTCCTTCCACTTCACTTCACTGACCCCTACTATATCTAGATTGAGCCTTTGCATTTCCCTTTTCAGATTTTCTAGTTTCCCTACCACGTTCAAGCTTCTGACATTCCACGCCCCGACTCGTAGAACGTTATGCTTTCGTAGATTATTCAATGTTTTTCTTATGGTAACCTCGCCCTTGGCAGTCCCCTCCCGGAGATCCGAATGGGGGACTATTCCGGAATCTTTTGCCAATGGAGAGATCATCATGACACTTCTTCAAATACAGGCCACATGTCCTGTGGATACACGTTACGTGTCTTTAATGCAGTGGTTTCCATTGCCTTCTGCATCCTCATGTCGTTGATCATTGCTGATTCTTCCGCCTTTAGGGGCAATTTCCCACCCCTAGGACAAGAGAGTGCATTTAACCTCTACCTGCTCTTCCGCCCTCTTTGACAAGGCCGTTGGAAGAATGAGACTGACTTCGGCCGCCAATGCTGATTATTTATCAAAATTTAGACAGTGGCGGGGATCGAACCCGGGACCGAAGACGTTTTGATTATGAATCGAAGACGCTACCCCTAGACCATGGGTACTTTCCAAATGTGTACTTACCCGCCTTATAAAGGCGAGAAGGCAGTAACTTTTAGGTTCTGTTTACTCGTCAACGAGCTGTCATTCAGATAATCTCCGAAGATTCCATCCGTTTGAGGCTTTATAGCTGTTCGCGATGACGGTAACAGTTTCGGCTGTCAGTTGTCGCAGATACCGCACTGCCTCTTGTTGCCACGCGTTTTCAGATTCGTCGTTCTGCTGATTGAAATTCCGTATTCCATACGTATTCCCAGAGACGGCATACAAGAGTGCAGGTGACTTAACAGGAACCGAGCGAGGTGGCGCAGTGGTTAGACACTGGAGTCGCATTCGGGAGGACGACGGTTCAATCCCGCGTCCGGCCATCCTGATTTAGGTTTTCCGTGATTTCCCTAAATCACTCCAGGCAAATGCCGGGATGGTTCCTCTGAAAGGGCACGGCCGACTTCCTTCCCCATCCTTCCCTAATCCGATGAGACCGATGACCACGCTGTCTGGTCTCCTTCCCCAAACAACCAACCAACTTAACAGGACATATTATGTACCACACGGTACCAGTAATACCGTCCGAAGACACCAACAGAGACATTACGGCATTTGACCTTTAGGTAATGAGTTCGCGTCCCGCCGGCGGCCGCCTACGCCGCCGCCGCTGTCGTGGGATCAAGGGGAGTCGCCGCTGGGAGACGGCGGGTCGTGAGTTCGCGGACCGCCGCTTAATTGTGCAGACAATGGCGACCGTGGGCGCGCGGCGCGGGTTGTCGACACTGCGGCAGGTGGCGATGCGAGGCAAGAGCGGCCTGACGTGACGCGACGCGCCGCGCCGCCTACCCCGGCGTTCCGGGAAAGCGGCTCCTCGCTAGCGGTCACGGGCACATCGTCAGCCCACGTCTCGCTGAGCGAATATCGATGAAGGTCACCGGATGCGAGCCGTTTCTCCTTACGTGACAGCGATACTCATTGCTGAAAACATGTGCCAAACGTGAAGGGCGTGTTTATCGCCTTACAGGTGTTGGCGAGTGGTTTCGCTCCAGGCATTCTAATACATTTTCTGACTTTCTTTTTTGTTTATTTTCGAAATTTGTCAACCTCGAAGTTCATGTGCCGACCTCACAGTTTGCCTTCAGTAGTTGAATACTTCGGTTTTTCGGAGTTATCCTAGAATACGAGCAACACGACGTACTTGTTGAAGTCTTCTCACCTGGTGTTGTAAATGTGGTGCTTCGCAGCTTGCGAATATTGATAATAATGTCATAATACACTGTCGGACAAGAAAAGTGAAGCACCCAGAAGTGGAGGAGGAAACGAAATTATGGGCGAAGGGGCTATATGACGTCATTTCAATTATGACAAAATCGAGTAAAATTTACGAAGAAGTTGACAATAACAGCCCACTTATCGATATGACGCTGCAGCCCGTCTGGCTTGGACGCACGAACTGATACAGTTGAGAAAGGCGTCATAAGGCTGTTGTATCATCTCCTAGGGTGAGATGGCCTACAGCAGTTGTAACTGGTACATGACATTCTGGATACTGGCACGGGGCTGGAGATGGCATACATATATGTTCTGTCGGGGACAAATCGGGGGGAGGGGGGGGGTCTTGCTGACCACGGGAGTAATACAATATCACGCAGGCACTTCATAGAGGCATTTGCTATGTGTGGACAAGTGTTGTCCTGTTGTGACGTCAGAGTTCCCTCGGTCCCTGTCGATGGGTGACTTACACCCATTATCTCCCCACGCTATGACGCCAGAAATATCATAGTTTAGCTCTCCTCAGATCGCTGCCTTAATCGCCGACGATAGTCATCTAGTGTAGTGTAGAAAGGTGATTCATAGATGAACATAATGCAACGCCATTCGTCAGCAGTCATGCTTCCTTGTCATGCCACCAGCAAAAATAATCCGCTGTTTGTTTTGCGGTGTTAACGGCAGCCTCAGTCATGCTTCCTTGTCATGCCACCAGCAAAAATAATCCGCTGTTTGTTTTGCGGTGTTAACGACAGCCTACACATTGGACGGTAATTCCGTTGTCTGGCTGCTGATAGTCTCTGGTCAATGGTGCGGGACTACACAGTGTCGCAGGGAGTCCTTCACTTGCTCTCTTATGGCAGGCGCAGATGTAACTCCTGCTGATGTGCTTGGTGCACAATATGGCGATCCTTCGTTGTCGTAGTCAGATGTGTTCGCCTGGAACCTGGATGACTAGTCTGTCCGCTTTTACTGCCCCAAGCAGTCCCTCGTCGGGACACTGCCGCATCCGAATGCCCTACAAATCTGGACATTGTAAGAGTCGGCCAGCCTGTCAATGAGAGATCCTCAATGAGGCCCCCCTTCAAACTGTGTCACGTGCTCGCAACGCAGCCTCACAGGAGTTCGCACAGTCTCCGTGTCCTTCACAGTGATCAGTCAACATTTGGATCCTTTCAGGCTCCTTGTATACCCTACCAGACCCGACAACAACACTAAACACGAACAACACTAATGCACTGTGACAGATATTTGCAAATGTAACCGTTTACATACCCACTGATGGTGTGTTACATTGACATCCGACCATGTCTTCTGTGTGCTTGATCATTTTTATCAGGAGATGCAGCTACTTCTCAGATAGAGTGTTCCAGTAATTTTTTGCTTCATTTCCGACTAGAAAAGGCCTTTGAGCGTGAACCAACAACAATAATATGGCAAGCTGTATGTGCACATCATGTTCCGGAGTGCCATACTCGATTTATTATGGACGTGTACAACAATGTCCAAACATGCTTCAATGGTCTGCATTATATCAAAGAGCTTCGAAGTTAATATACGCTTCCATTAGAGAAGTGCCCTAAGCTCGTTACTGTTTAGTATTGTGATGAATTATCTGAATGAATTATCTAACGGCAACGGTTCAGACACCAACAACGTGTAATGTGTTTATACTGATGATGTAGCGTTATATCTGAAAACATACAGGAAATTCAAGAGAGATTACCATGGGAAATTCAACCTCGATTCCACTAAAACCACAGATATCAAGCGTGGAAACTTCACACTTCGAAAAGTTAAAAGTATAAGTATGTGGGATCAGTAAAATCACAGGACGGGTCAGTTGAAGCAGAAATACGAGGGTTATTCGGAAAGTAAGGAACGATCGGTCGCGAAACGGAAACCGCAGTGAAAATCCGATGAAGTTTTGCACAGATGCGTTGGGCAGTGTCGGTAGTATGCCCGTCGATCGCGTTACGTCGTTCTTTTTAGTTCTGAGCACACAGGGAGCACATAAAGATACCTAGAACAATAGTGTCTCCCGCCAAGTACGAGGGCCTGGTGAGAAATTTCGCCTGAAGCTATGCAACCAAAATTACATAACTGTCGTGCGGTTTCTTCTTCAAGACAATTCTCAGCCGAATTCTGGAGGGGCAATGAATATGCTCCTGCATCATTTTCAATGGGAAGTGTTTGGTTACCCACAATACAGCCCGTAGTTGTCTCCCTCTGAGTTTCATCTCTGCTCACATGAACCGCTGGCTATGAAGACAACATTTTGGCACAGACAACGAGCTGTAGGCCAGCGTAGAGAATTGGCGGAAAGCACTGGCAGCTGCCTTCTATAACGAGGGTATTGGAAAGTTGGTACAACGCTACGACAAACGTCTAAGTCTGATCGGCGACTATGGAGATAAGAATCTGGAAGTTGTTGCAAAGTGTTGCAAATAAAATAGTTTTGATTTTAACTGTGGTTTTCATATCGCGACCTTTCGTTCCTTATTTTCCGAATAGCCCTCGTAACTCAAAGAACAGTATTATGTTGTAACAAGTGGCAGCACTCTTGACTGGGCATCTAGAAAGACTTACGAACAAAAGCTCCATACAACAGAAATGCTGATGTTGCGATGGCCGGGACAAGTAACAGTGACTTCTTGAGAGGTAGTTTGCAAGTCTTCCCAATAAAAGAGAAACTCTGAATCCAGGCTGATGTGGTGTGGTCACATAACAGGAATACCAGAAGATCATGTAGTGAAAAAAAGTCTATGACTACAAAGAGAAAGGGGAGAGGAAGACCTCAAACCAGCTGGTTGACAAAAATCCAAAATAAAATGAGGAATCTAAGCCTTAGTGAATAGCATGCCTGCCAGAGGAATGGCGTAGCATGACTGGGAGAGCTGAACCCGACTAAGGGGGGATGACGGGGACAAGTAAGATTGCCGGACTATTGTAGGGCACATGCGCATCTTCAGTGGGATCTTACATACAATGGATTTTTATGAACATGTTAAAGACGTATTCTGAGAAAATTCGTGTAATGAATCAGATTTATGACAGTAAATATTAGTATATAAATATTAATGTTGTGCAGTTGGCAGTGACGACGAGTTTTACTTCCGTTGTGTAGAATGTTCTAACCAGGTGTGAATGGTCCTTTGCTGCTCGCAACAGGCATACATCGGATAATGACAGTTCTGCTCATTGCAAGTTAATGCTTGGATTGTAACTCCGATTCCGCAGTCTTGAATCATATAAATAAAGATATGTTAATATTTGACTTATGCACTATAGTACGTATGATTGTTGATGCAAGTAGGGCGAATGTTGGGCTATTTTAATACGCATATCAAGTTCGACAACCACTGTTACATCATTTAGCAATAAGGAGCTACACTTCGCCTACATAGTTTAAAGAGAGCTTTGTTATACATGTGAGGAAGAGTAAATGAGGCAGAATTAGAATCGAAGTTAACGTGTCTCTTTCCACTCCATACGCACAAGCACACGCACACGCACACACACACACACACACACACACACACACACACACACACACACACACACGAACGTACACACTCGCTCTTTAATTTTGCGTGGGATAATGGATATGATTGGCTCAGAAATTAATAAAAATAGTTCCAGTCTACAGGTTTCATGTAAGTCGTTCGGGAGGTTACTCTTCGTTATCAGGCGCGTGCCGGAACTATGAGACCTATTTTTTTTTCTGTTACCGCTCCGTCGCGAAAAGGAAACCACAGTGAAAATAAAAAATGTATTATTTGGAACATTTAGCTGCACCTTTCCAGCTATTTCTCTAGATAGTTGTCGCTCCGACTTAGACCTTCGTCACAGCGTGCTAGCCGGCCGGTGTGGCCGAACGGTTCTAGGCGCTACAGTATGGAACCGCACGACCGATACGGTCTCAGGATCGAATCTTGCCTCGGGCATGGATGTGTGTGATGTCCTTAGGTTAGTTAGGTTTAAGTAGTCCTAAGTTGTACGGGACTGATGACCTCAGAAGTTGAGTCCCATAGTGCTCAGAGCCATTTGAATCATTTTTTGAACAGCGTGTTACCAATGTTCCAGTACCCTCGTCATAGAAGGCAGCCGCCTGTCTTTCCGCCAGTTCTCTGTGACAACATGCTATCCGCATAGCCAGCGGTTCGTGCCCGCAAAGAGATGAAAATCGGAGGGAGCCATATCCGGACTGTGTGGTGGGTGTTGAAACCACTGCAGGAGCGTCTTCGTTGGCCCTGCAGTAAGCGCCAGAGAACTGCCATGAAGAAGAAGAAGCATGACAGTACGTTATGTGGGCGTGCTGCACGGTTATGTGGGCTGCATAAAATTAGGTGAAACTCCACAGCGGGACTTCACACTCGGCGGCAGAAACTATTTTCTAAGAATTTTTACTTGAACACTGTGCGCTCAGAACTGAAAGTGACGCGATAGATGGACGCACTAGAGACCATGCGCAATACTCCTGCACAAAGCTTCACCGGATTTTCGCTGTGGTTTTAATTTCGCGATCGATCGGAGATTTAATAATAATAATAATAATAATAATAATAATAATAATAAGCCCTCGCAGAAGGTCGTTCCCGTGTATTCCACTGCCCCACTGCTAGCATGCTGAGATTTTGTTGTAAGCGACGAAGCTATAGAATGGGCCTCCCCTCTCTCATGAGCAGGGAGTTCAAGATGCAACGAAAGAAACACGGTTGCGGAGGGTAACCGGTGACGATCAGCGTACACCTCCCGGGAGCAGAGACAGTAGTTTGGCGCAACGACCCTTTCCTTTCACTTTAGCGACGAATTAGCAACTTGGCATCTAGAAGCCGCGCCGTTGCACAGCTTCTGGCTGTGCTCCCAGCACGTTCGCGGGCCTCTGCTCAGAGTGAGATTAGCCTGGCTGTTCTCAACGGAAAGTGAAACGCCCCATACGCAGCAGTTGATACCTGTCCTGTCAGTCTGACTCATCCTACTCACTGGTGACGAAAGAGGGGAAGTCCAGTCCAAAGTAAAACAACGTACACAGTTGTGAGTCATCTCTTAACTATAAGTGACTGAAAACCTGAAATGCTAGCTAAATCTGATAATCAGCAGCATTGTCTCCTACGTTCTCGGATTTCTGTGTTCAGCACATGAAAGTATGCTGGGAAAGACAGTCGCTCATCTTTCCATAATTGTCAGACACTAAAGTCAGAGGTTGAACATTACGGTGATTATCTAAGCTTTCTGGCAGGTCTCATTACAAGAAAATATTTATTTATTTACATTTATTTCATTGTATTAGTCGTGTTCTGGCTGTAAGGAAATGACTCTGATCTCTAGCGGTAACATCCGATAAGGATTTGCGAACATGAAAACATTTCTGTTTGCTGATGGTACCACCTTGGTAGTGAAGGATCTTGTGTGTAATATTGAAACAGTATCAAATAATGTAGTTCATGAAATAAGTTCGTGGCCTGTGGAAAATAATTTGATGCTAAATCACAGTAAGACTCAGTTTTTAGAGTTTCTAACTCACAATTCAACAAGAACCGATATTTTGATCAGACAGAATGGGCATATGACAGAATGGGCATATTATAAGCGAGACGGAACAGTTCAAGTTCCTAGGGGTTCGGATAGATAGTAATCTGTTGTGGAAAGCCCATGTTCAGGATCTTTTTCAGAAACTAAATGCTGCTTTATTTACCAATAGAACAGTATCTGAAATAACTGACAGTTCAACACGAAAAGTAGTCTACTAGGCATATTTTCATGCGCTTATGTCGTATTGTATTATTTTTTGGGGTAATTCTTCTGATTCAAAAAGGGTAATTTTGGCTCAAAAACGGGCTATTCCAACTTTATGTGGTGTAAGTTAGAGAACCTCTTGTCGACGCCAATTCAATAGTCTGGGAATTCTGACATTGCCCTCACAGTATATGTTTTCTTTAATGTCGTTTGTTGTTAGCAATATAAGCTTATTCACAAGAGTTAGCAGCTTTCACTCAGTTATTACTAGGCAGAAATCAAATCTGCATGTGGAATGCACTTCCTTGACTCTTGTGCAGAAAGGAGTGCAGTATTCTGCTGCATCCATTTTCAGTAAGCTACCACAAGAACTCAAAAATCTTAGCAGAAGCCCAAACACTTTTAAGTCCAAACTGAAGAGTTTCCTCATGGCTCACTCCTTCTATTCTGTCGAAGGAGCTCCTGGAAGAGCTGAAAAATTAAGCAAATTCCAGTGTTACAATGTTGATTTTTCTTTATTTAAACATACGACTTGTCTCCTGAATATGTATCTTATATTTCATTTTATCTGTTCCTACTATCGTGTTATAATTTCATGTATTGATTCGTTCCATGACCATGGAGACTTCTCCTTAATTTGATCCCACGGAACAGTAAATAAAAAAATAAAAAAAAATAATAAAAAGCTATGAAAACATATCTCACGAGTGGTGAGAATCTGTTGCGATAGATGTAAGCTAATAGCAGTAAGTATCTCCGCTGAAACGCCTTCTTCGCTAACCGATATCGTTAAACATGTGGGTGCACGAACCTGAAGAATAGGTGTACTCTTAACTTGGCAAAACATACGAAATAATATTACCGAAGGGACTGTTTACACTCTAAGGTCGCTGGACAGGCAAGGCTGTTATTATAGATGATGTGTAACCGCACTTGCGAATACGAACAACTATCAGCTGTACAAGAGAATGACGAGAATAAAAATTTGTGCCGGATCGGGACTCGAACGCGAATTTCCCTCTTTATGCGAGCGGTCGCCTTACTCGCTTTGGTTGTCCGTGCACGACTCACGGCCAACCCCAAACTTTCACATGTCGTCCTTCTTGTGTTACAGCCTACACTCGTATACACATTATGTATTTCCCGTACAGGGGAGGACATTTTACTTGAATGTCGCTACCGGTACCGGCGGATAAACACGATATTGCAGTACCTGTGTTGTCAAAAAGACCGGTATAAAGTTGCTTCGGATATGCATCGTTCTTCTTAACAACATACACATTGTAATATGTATCGTATATTGTTGTTGTTGTTGCTGTCATCACTCTGAAGACTGGTTTAATAAAGCTTTTTAGTTAGTGTACTCTGAGCAGATCTCTTCAGATCTGCCTAACTACTGCATTCTACAACAATCTGAAATTTTTTTTTTGAATTCAAGTCTTAGTCCTCATCTACAAATTCTTACCCTCTCACTTTCTTCCATTACCGTATAAACAATTCCCTGACGAGTCAGGATGTGTCCTCCCAGCTCTCCTTAAGGTCAACTTGTGCCATTAATATGTTTCCTTCCCAATTCTATTGAGTACGTCTTCATTAGTCACTCGAGCTCAGTTGGATAGAGTGCTCTGTTCTCCCGGATGTAGCTGTCTGTGTCTGACTTGTTTCAAAGTGTCCGAAAATACTGCCCTGAAAAGGAGTGCTGAAATGGTATCCTTGTGGTGTTATATGGTAAACATCAGGAGACTACAATATGCTGACAACGAACCTAGAAATTATTATTGTTTTAAGGTAATGCTTTTTACTACGTTTGAAATGTACCCACGAGGGACAGAGTAATTATTCTTCTTATTCCGCACATCCGTTAATGGATATTGGCAACTAGACGATGCATCTTCGTACTACGAGCCACAATATGTAGGACTTTGTCCGCACTTGGTTATCCTGTCCACTGCATTGTATTATCTAACCAAGATATTCTCCTTTGCCCTTTCTTCTTTCACTCTCGATCTTCCCTTCTATTATCAATATATTTGGTGTTCCGTAAGATATGACCTAGATAAGCAGTTTTTCTTCTTTTAAACGTTGTTAACATTTCTCGCCGTTTGTGTATTCGTGACAATATTTCGATGTTATTTATTCTTGCTGTCCGTGGTATTCATGCATTCTGTGGCAGATCAACATTTTAAACGCCATGATCTTCCTTGCTGTTGTCATATTTAGAGTCCGTCCTTCAGAATCATATATAGTACAGATCTGTGATTAAAAATTTTTAGCGGTACCGTATACATATTCCAATTACAGAATGGCAGCGTTGTAATCTGGTACACTTCTATAAGCATATTAGAAATGTTAGCTTACCATGGGTCTAATATTGTCACAATGAAACGACGTTTTTAATACTATACAGTAATATGAGACACTTCCTACAAGTATGATACGGGTTATGTGATCGATTTTCTCGTCTCTGAGGGATAAAACCTCTCTGTAGTTTGAACAGTTGATAATTAGTTGAGTACAACGAGTTTTTTTTTCAACATGATCTCCTGCTGGAGGTAATGTCGATGCATACGGAGAAACGGCGTTTCGGAAGAAATAATCGCAATACAGTTGGATGTCACGTTGACATTGAGGTTTCTAGAGAAATATCCTTCTAATAAGTCAAGAAGAGATGGAAAGTCGTCCAACGACGTTCGCTGCTGCAGTTATTAGTGGAAACCCAGAGAGTTTAAATCAAGGAAGTCTTTTCAGAATGCCCTCGACGATCTGGAAGAACCTAGCGATGATACTCTAGTCAGAGGATGAACTAGGGAGTGAATATCCCTTTCCGTCTGCAACTGCACTTCTAGTAAATTCGTGACTTATTTCGGAAGGTTTCGTTCACATTACACAAAGACAGAAAACTTTCCTGAAATAGTAAATACACTTTTTCGTAAAATATAATTACGTGAACTCTGTCGAAAGGATCATTATTCTACATCTATGTACATGATTACTCTGCAATTCACATTTAAGTGCTTTGCAGAGAGTTCATCGAACCACAATCATACTATCTCCCTACCATTCCACTCCCGAACAGCACGCGGCAAAAACGAGCACCTAAACCTTTCTGTTCGAGCTCTGATTTCTCTTATTTTATTTTGATGATCATTCCTACCTATGTAGGTTGGGCTCAACAAAATATTTTCGCATTCGGAAGAGAAAGTTGGTGACTGAAATTTCGTAAATAGATCTCGCCGCGACGAAAAACGTCTTTGCTTTAATGACTTCCATCCCAACTCGCGTATCATATCTGCCACACTCTCTCCCCTATTACGCGATAATACAAAACGAGCTGCCCTTTTTTGCACCCTTTCGATGTCCTCGGTCAATCCCACCTGGTAAGGATCCCACAACGCGCAGCAATATTCTAACAGAGGACGAGCGAGTGTAGTGTAAGCCGTCTCTTTAGTGGACTTGTTGCATCTTCTAAGTGTCCTGCCAATGAAACGCAACCTTTGGCTCGCCTTCGCCACAATATTATCTATGTGGTCCTACCAACTGAAGTTGTTCGTAATTTTTACACCCAGGTACTTAGTTGAATTGACAGCCTTGAGAATTGTACTATTTATCGAGTAATCGAATTCCAACGGATTTCTTTTGGAACTCATGTGGATCACCTCACACTTATCGTTATTTAGCGTCAACTGCCACCTGCCACACCATACAGCAATCTTTTCTAAATCGCTTTGCAACTGATACTGGTCTTCGGATGACCTTACTAGACGGTAAATTACAGCATCATCTGCGAACAACCTAAGAGAACTGCTCAGATTGTCACCCAGGTCATTTATATAGATCAGGAACAGCAGAGGTCCCAGGACGCTTCCCTGGGGAACACCTGATATCACTTCAGTTTTACTCGATGATTTGCCGTCTATTACTACGAAATGCGACATTCCTGACAGGAAGGTCTTCACATAACAGCAATTTGAATACCAAGCACCGCTGATACTTCAATTATTGCTGTGCTGAAACCAAACAAAACATCAGATAAGTTACCGCCCTATCGCTCTTCTCAGCTGCTGCTACAAACTTCTGGAACGGCTACTCCTCAACAGGCTGGGCCCACGTATCCTAGAATCATCCCAGCAGAGCAGGCAGGTTTCAGACCCAATAGGAGCTGCACAGACCAGGTTCTAAGTCTAATGACATATATTGAAGCAGGTTTTAAAAAACAAATAAAGACTGCGGTAGCTTTCATAGACCTAACAGCTGCCTATGACACTGTATGGAAGGAAGGACTTCTACACAAACTGATAAAAATAATCCCCTGCCGTATGACACTGGGACTTATCAACAATATGCTTTCGGATAGATACTTCCAGGTGATACAGGGTAATGGCATAAACAAACAGAGGAAACTGAACAATGGACTGCCTCAAGGATCAGTTTTAGCACTAATGCTCTTTAATCTTTACATCTCTTACCTGCCTGAAACCATCTCAAGGAAGTTCAGCTATACTGATGATATGGCCCTAGCTATCCAAAGCAAGCAGTTTGAAGACACTGAAAAGATCCTCACAACTGACCTAAACAAAATGCATCAGTATTTTGCCAAATGGAGGCTAATACCAAATCCCACCAAGACTGAAGTGAGCTGTTTTCATTTGAACAACACAATGGCGGGGTATGAGCTAAAGGTTCACATGAATAACAGTCAACTGCGACATCAGCCATATCCAAAGTACCTGGGGGCCACTTTAGATAGGACATTATCCTTCAAAAGACACCTGGAAAATGTGTCCAATAAAGTAAGCTCACGGAAGAACCTCATTTAGAGGCTCTGCAGCACTAACTGGGGAGCAGCAGCAGACACACTACGAACCTCTGCACTCGCCTTAGTGTACTCTGCAGCCGAGTACTGTGCACCAGCGTGGTTAACCAGCAAGCATGTAAACAAGGTGGACACCCAGCTCAACGCTGCTATGAGATCCATAACTGGATGCATAAAGACTACCCCACTATTTAGGCTTCCAACACTTAGTCATATAGCTCCACCCTCCCTACGAAGTCAGGAAGCTCTGATGAAGGAATACACAAAAATAATGAATAATCCGCTTCTTCCTATCCCTGAAGATCTCCCAACTTTGGAAAGAACACGACTCCGCTCCAGAAATCCCCCTTTAAGACTGGCCCAACAACTGACAACTTCAGCATGGATACTAAATGGCACGAGAGCCGGAGAGATAGTGCCTTCCCTGACAACCGTGAACTTATCGGTCCATCAGAGAAACCTAAGGGCTTTGAACTTTCACGGCAGCTATGGAAAAGCCTAAACAGAATCCGAACTGGACGTGGACTATGTGCACATAATCTGCACCAGTGGTGAAAGTTTCCCAGCCCTAGCTGTGACTGGGGGCACCTAATCAAACAATACAGCACATCGCCCAGGACTGTGAATTAAGAGCCTACCAGGGTAGTCGGGCTGACTTCTTCAACGCCACACCGCCCTGCCTCGAATGGATCGCCAATTTGGACGTCAGAATTTGAAGACTTGTGTAGCGCCAAATATCTGCTGTGATGTTACTTTTTTATTGTGTTTATGTATTATATTTTATCTGAATATGTATTCTTAACTTATGTATTCTATAGTGTATTTTATCATATAATTTCATAATGTAATAAGTGTAAACCATGTGTGTAGCGCCATACGCTAAATAAATAAATACTTCAATTATGCTAGGTTGTCCTACGAACATTGCTTTACATTTATGTGCTCTGCAACGTCATTGTGCGTGTCGCACTCAGACTCGCGCGCTGCGTGACACGTGGAAACGGAGACGGGCTGCCGCCTGTAAGGGGCGACGGTGGCGTGCGGTGGTCTTTTTGTGAAGAAGCGACTCGTATCTCCGGCCTCGGCTCACCGTGAGACGCGAAACGCCTGGAAAGCCTGAGAGCAGAACTAGTTTCACTTTCTCGGCGATCCGCTATGCTGGACTGTTCCCATATGAAAATGCCAATCACTTACCGGCAGTCGGTACTAACCCGTGTGGAACAGGGCAAAACTCTTCTGATTTTCAAGAAAATTACTTTATACTCGTACCTCTGTTAACAATCAACAGAAAATGAATAATTTTGTCCTCTCGTATCTATATAGACAATTAAAAAATACGTTAATGCTTAATGCAGGGAGTTTTCTTTGTAAAAAGCAACTTCGAAGGCTCTAATTCGTCTTCGAGACCGAGCAATGGTTAGCACGCTGGACTCGCATTCGGGAGAACGACGGTTCAAATTGGCGTACGACCGTCCTAAATCGGTTCGGGCAAATACCTCCTTGCCCATCGTTGAAATATTCCGACCTCGTGCTCAGCCTCTGATAACGTCGATGTCGAAGTTAAATCCTAATTTTCTCTTCTTTCTTTAGACATTTCTCAACAGTTCGCTGTAAATTAAGATAAAAGTGCAATCCAAAACATGCATTACAAACAACAAAAGTGCTCAACATACTTAAGTAAAAAAAAACAGTGTATTGCTTAAGCACATCGTATGAAAAGATTATGTTTCGCATATCGTACCAAGTGTTCATCGGATATGGTGCTTAGTCCTTTACTAGAGGAACATATAATAATTTGTACTCTTAACGATCTACCATAGTCGATGAGATACTTAAAGAGCTATAAAAGACATTGACACGCTGTGAGAACTCTATAAGTGAACGAGTATTTTATTTTTTATTTTTTGAGTAAATATTATTTAATTATTTAGAACTGGAGCCTATTAATAGAGAACAGCTACTCAGGCTAAACAGCCCAGGTAACTAAGAAAAGCCGGCCGGGGTGACCGAGCGGTTCTAGGCGCTTCAGTCTGGAACCGCGCGACCGCTACGGTCGCACGTTCGAATCCTGCCTCGGGCATGGATGTGTGTGATATTCTTAAGTTAGTTAGGTTTAAGTAGTTCTAAGTTCTAGGGGACTGATGACCTCTGATGTTAAGTACCATAGTGCTCAGAGCCATTTGAACCATTTTGAACTAATAAAAATAGTCAATGCGGATCTCCGACAGAGTAATGGTATCTTGTAGGAGGCAGAGTTTGTTACTGCTGCGAGTGTAAACTGATACACTTGATCTCTGTTCACACAAAACTAGCCTATTTGCTCGATCACTAAAGTTGGGAAATACGAACTATGAATTCTATCAGTTTTATTTTAATGTAGCGGCAGAATATATTTGACAAAGCGTTAACATCATTGTAGCAGCAATACTCTTCTACTAAAGTTGACAAACGTTTAAAAAGAATTGTTGTTGAAGTGTTTGTTTAACTTGTACCAGAGTTAACCTATTGAACAGACATTTATCACACCAAATCCGTGTCCGCTCTCGAAAGTAACTGGGAAAAATTGACTGCTGTATCTGTATATAGAATCTGTACAGAAGGCATGATCTTACAAAGTGTAGAAAATGGACAGTCATTTCATCTTGTGTCGAAACTACGAAACTAAAGATTTACCCTCAAATACGGAAAAAATTGCCTGCATATTACGGAAGAAAGCACGAGTACATAAATGTGAGACCTATTTCATGATCACTTTGACAAATGTAGATTTCAATAACAACCAGATGAACAGAGCGTAAAGTAGAATGCTGAACGAAGATCAGTTTTGCTAGTTGCATATAAGGTTACTATAATTAGAGAAGCAGTTCTTACTTAGATCATCATCATCATCATCTCAGCCTTTTCCCAAGTCATGTGGGGTCGGCGTTGCTTTGCTGGATCCTTCTCTTCCATAAATGCCTATCGAGTGCTTCTTCGCCGGCCAGGGTGGCCAAGCGGTTAAAGGCGCTACAGTCTGGAACCGCGTGACCGCTACGGTCGCAGGTTCGAATCCTGCCTCGGGCATGGATGTGTGTGATGTACTTAGGTTAGTTAGGTTTAAGTAGTTCTAAGTTCTAGGGGACTGATGACCTTAGGCGTTAAATCCCATAGTGCTCAGAGCCATTTTGAGTGCTTCTTCTCTGAGCCATCCTTTCTACCGTAGGTCCCCTGCTACGTTGTCTTTCCATCTCAGTTTCGGTCTTCCTCTTCTCCTTGGTCCTTAGATTTCTAGGTCTTCAATTCTTCTCCCCACGTAGTACTCCCCTCTTCTCTGCACATGTCCATATCATCTTAGCCTACTTTGTTGGATCTTCTTCCCTATGGGCCCCACTTTCTTGTTCCCCAGATGTACTCATTCTTTTTGTTTATTGATGTATGTATGAAACATATACGAGAGCAAAGATGGGACAATCAGAATGGAAGACCAAGAACGAAGTACTCTGATTAAAAAGGGTGTAAGACAGGGATGTAGTCCCCCGCACCTACATTTCGATCTATAGGCCGAAGAAGCAATGACGGAAATTAAAGGAAGGTTCAAGAGTAGAATTAAAATTCAAGGTGAAACGATGTAAATGATTATATTTGCTGATGACATTGCTATCCTGAACGCAAGTGAAGAAGAATTACAGGGTCTTCTGAGTGGAATGAAAAGTCTAGTGGGTATAGAATATGCACTGTGAGTAAACTGAAGAGAGACAAACGTAACGAGATGTAGCAGAAATGAGAACAGCGAGGACTTAACGTTAGGGTTGGGGATCACGAAGTTGATGAAGTTAAGGAATTCTGCTACCTAGGAAGCAAAATAACTCAGGACGGAAGGAGCAAGGAGGACATTAAAAGCGGACTAGCAATGGCAAAAAGGGCATTCCTGGCCCAGAGAAGTCTAGTGGTATCAATCACAAATCTTAATTTGAGGAAGAAATTTCTGAAAACGTACGTTTGGAGAACAGCATTGTTCTGTACTGAAACATGGACTGTGGAAAAACCGGAAAAGAAGAGAATCGAAGCATTTGAGATGTGGAGCCACAGAAGTATGTTGAAAATTAGATGGACTGAAAAGTTAATGATTGAGGAGATTCTCCGGAGAATCGGTGAGGAAAGGAACATACAGAAAACATTGACAAGAAGAAGGGACACATCACTTAAGACATCAGGCGATAACTTCCATTGTACTAGAGGGAGCTGCAGAGGGTAAAAACAGTGGAGGAAAACTGAGATTAGAATACCTCCAGCAAATAATTGAGTTCGTAGGTTGCAACTACGAGTAGTCTGAGGTGAAGAAAAAGGAAAGCGTGGCGGGCCGCACCAAACCAGTCAGAAGACTGATGACTCAAAACTCAGTGAATTACGGAAATCGTGAGAAGTGAGTGTGACTAGACAGGAATTTAATTCACCCTCGTTCCGAATTTGAGTCCAATGTTTTACCCACTGTGCTACATTGATGGGGTGAATTTACTCAGGGTAAGTGGAGGGAGAAATACGTAATTCAGCTGGTGACACTAAGTGGTTGGACCGCCTTTCTTGTCAACATACGATTGTGTCCAGTAGTTACTAACCGAACTCTGAAGGCAGCGCCTAGGGAATGACTAACAAAGAACATCGGAGCACAGAGCTCCACAGCAGGCAGGCAAATCTTGGAATGGCATTTGTGAACGTGTTTGTCGTCGACAATGATTCACGAGATTACGGGCTCACTATAGTCAGTCTGAAGGGATAAAATATATAATAATTCGAAAGATCATTTGCACGGTGAGTAGATACTGCATCTTGACTGATCTTCACCGTTATAGCCGTTTAACAAATTGCCGATTCTATGGCCTCTTCCAACAGTAAATTTTTCGAAGCCACTGTGTAATGCGTTCTTAATGGTCTATTGATAACCGACAGGTTCATAGCGACGCCTTAACAGAGAACGTTTAACCAGTATTCCCGATCTACATGATACCACTCCCTGTAATAAACCATTAACAACATATGACTCCTGGGTTAACTGGGGCTCAGTGCTGGTCCGTATTCATATACGGTAAACCTTTAAAAATTTATATTTTTATTTTTTATTTTTTTGTCAAATGTTTGAGCAGACAGAAAACAAGACTCCCTAGAAATTACACAATGGATTTTTGCCTAAATTGTCGTAGTTAAATGAGGAGTGGGAAATGAAGAAACGAGGTATGAAATTGACCTGATTGAGGCCTACTTTTGCATACAAATATTTCGATGCTTAAAAGTAATCAGGGTAATTAGGAAAAAATACTTAGTGATTTGAGGGAAAATTTTGTCCAGATTTTCATAGCCGAACTGAGAGTGGGAAATGAACAAATGGGGTATCAACTTGACAGTGGGATGTCTAGTTTTGTAAAAAGAATATTTAATTGCTTGAAAGTAATCAGGGTAATCATACAATTAATTACTTTTTTGAGGGAAATTTAAAATATTAACGAACATTAGCTGCTAGCTGTGTAAATGAAGTGTCAGACAGTTCACCTCTTCAAGGCCTAGCTATTTTGCGCATAAAAAAGTTACATTGGTGTAGAAATTGTGAAATTTTTTGTTCCATGATGAAAAAATTAAATATCAAATTACAGCATAAATTAAAACTTCTTGCTTTCTCTTGAACTACACACTCCTAATAATTACGGAATACCGTTAGGTATTTAAATGTATTATATTTCATACTTTCTGATCAACATCAGAAAATTTTTAAAAAATGAAAAAAATACGGTGAAATGTTTTGCGAAACGATTTGTCAAAAGTAAGAAGTAAAACAGATTATAGAAATATTTGACACGACTTCGGATGATGCTCCAAATTTAAAATCGTATACAGGTGATGAAGGGCTTCAAATTGTTATCTAAAGTTATTTCTTACTTTTAAGCAAATCATATCACAAAACATTCGACCATTAAAAAAAATATTTCTCTGTACAGGTCGCCGACACGTAGGTTTAGAAGCACTGAGCGACTGTTCAACGGTCAGTAAACTACAAGACCAAGTTCGTCGGCTTCCTGGCGCTTAATGTCACAAGGAACGAAACATGGGAGCCGTTTCATGGATCATAAAGCACAAAGCAGTCCTCAGAATGGCGAGACAGGTCAACTCTAAAATACGGAGGCAGCTTCATGAGTCATAAAGTACAAAGCAGTCTTGAGGTTCTCTCCAGCCAAGAAGCAAGCCAAGTGTCAATTCTTCACCAGTAAGGTACTGTTCTTCTGAAATGTGAATGGGCATCTATGGAGCATTGCCAGAAGAGGCATGAGGTAGTGGGTACGCTCACCCCAACTCGTGACATGGTTGAGAAACTGGAATTTCGGAGTCTACAGCAGGGCTATACAGACTTGCTAACACCTTGGGCTGCAAACTTTGGTGGAAGGAGCGCTGATAACATCGGCGTTGAGCGCTAGTAAGTTCGTCTTCCTTTGGTGGGAGGGCTGGACTGGGATGCACACAGTTCCGAGATAAATTGAGCAGGTCACTGAGTGAGAAAAAGTGGCTCCAGTATCAAGCGAATTAAGACGGAGGGGGGGGGGGGGGGTTCGGTGAGCTGAACCTTCGTCCTCGAATCTGAATGTCGCCTTTGGCAGTGAAGGATACGGCGGGCGGGCGGGCCCAATCGGCCCACCTGAGTCAGAACACGGAGATTTTTTAAATTTTCAGCAGCTTTCTATAACATCACATCACAAACCCTTCGATTCTCCTCTTCTCTGATTTTCCCGCAGTTCTCGTTCACTCTCATACAATGCTAAGATTTAAATGTATGTTCTCAAAAATTTCTTCCTTCATTTAAGGCCGATATTTGATCTTATTAGAGCTTATTTGACCTGTAATGCACTTTTTGTCGGTGCTACTCTGCTTTTTATATCCTCCTTGCATCGTTTATCACGAGCTATTTTGCTTACAAGATCGCCGAATTCCTGCACTCCAGCTACTTCGTGTTCATCAATATTGGTGTCAACTTTATCGCTGATCTCATTTCGGTTACTCCTCGTTAATTTCGCCTCTCAGTCCATAGTGGGTGCTCATTAAATTGTTTTTTTTTTTTTTTCTCTTTTTTTCGTTCAGCAGGTCCTGCAATTCTTCCCTTTCACTGAGGGTAAGAATGTCATCAGCGAATCTTGTCATCAATATTCTTTCATCCTGAATTTTAAATCCTCATCCTGAACCTTCTTTTTATTTCTGTCATAGCTTCTTCGATGTATAGACTGACAGTCTATACATGGACAGTAGAGGCGAAAGACTGCATGCTTATCTCACTCATTTCTCAATGTGTGCACTTCGTTCCATTCCTCTAAAACTGCCCCAATGCCAGCTAAACTTGGGTGGCTGAAAGAGATTAAAATCGACAAGAGCCTGTCCTTTCCTCCTTTCCCCGAGAGAGTGAAAAAAAATTATGAGAGCGATCGGTGATGGGTGGACACGCACCTGTGCATCCCTCCTCTGCAGCAACCCCCATAAATCCCCAATCCCGCTCCTTCGAATTACCATCTGTTTAGATCACTATTGTACACCTTTAGAAGCAAAATTACGATATAAAGTGCAGTCGGCGACAAGGCCATTAGTGACGGAGCACTACTTCGGACTGAGAAAAGATAGAGAAGTACATCAACCGCGTGCTTTCCAAAGAAATCATCCAGACATTTGCCTCAAGCATGTTAGGGAAACTAGGGAAAACCTAATCTGGATAGCTATACGGGGATTTGAATCACCATCATCCCCCATAATGTGAGACCGGCCTTAGGTGGCGAATATTTGAGACTAATGACCAGGTGAAAAGGCGTTCAAAGCTATTGAAGACTCAATCAGAAACCATTCTTTATAATGAAATATAATATTAGTGGAAGGATGTTTTAAGTGCGACTGAAACGAAGCTCGGTCCAAAAGTGTGGATGTTCGTTAATTATTTTTTTCTCCACAAATATGCGGTTTTTTCTGTTTATAGAACGTTCTAGTTCTTAGTTTTAAACTAGAATGCAACATCTTGCAAAGAATGATTCGAGTGTTAGTAGGCTGAAAATGACTGCTTCTACGAACCGAAATGGTTTATAGATAATTATGATGCCCAAATATTAGGCTGGGAATCTGTGTTCTTTTTTATCTAAAGTGCACTAACTATTCTAGGTGGAGAGAATTAGTTCACATTTGCATAAATGTAGTTCATTCCTATGAGGGACCTCATACGTGGAACTCTGGTCATAATGCAGATACGAGGAAAAGAAATTATATGTTCCACAACCAATGATAGTGAAACTCTGTATTGAAAATATGGAAGATATTGATTGATCAATCTGACAGATTTTTATCATATTACAGACGTTATATTCGCACGTGACTGCCAGTTGTTGAGTGATATACCACAGACGGTGTTCAATCAATCAATCAACTAATTGCACAAAAAAGGCCATCATCAGTTGACAACAAAATACGTGGTGGTCAATTTGTAATTAATTACATATATTCTAACTGCTAGGGAAAGAGGACATTCTTCTCTGACAGTGAAGATGTAGATGATGCAGACAGTAGCCAAGAAGAACTCTTTTGCAACCAAATGCAGAAGTTAGATTTGACAGTGTTGAACATCTGCCAAAATTTCTTGTCGCATAGAATTTTCAAAATGCAGGAAACCTAGCTGCAATTCCAAGACAAGGCTATGTGCATCAAGTGTGAAATGTATGTATTGTGGAAAATAATCGTTCCGAAACTTATACTAATAAATAAAGATTTTACTTGCAGAAGCAAATTATTACTTGCCAGAAATGATTGTACGATTTCCTTGCATTTATGAAGCTGTTTCAGAGCATCAACAAAACTCTCTATAGGAAATCATACACACTGCCGGAAAAAAAAAATGTTACAACTGGAAAGGCAAGGCGATTTTGATCGATGATGGCATATGTCACTGTAGTGGTTTCAACGTTATCCGACAAAAGACAGCTTAGTAGAATAGCTACCAAAGTTCCATCTCTGTCGACCTTTGATAGTGAATGTTCACAGCCAGGCTCGGTGTGGGGCAATGCTCACTGCCAGAAGGCTCTGTGTGGATCAAGTTTGTGAAGCAAGTAGACAACCATACCACAGAGATGCACTAGTGCTTCTTACAGCCAGCTGGACTATACACCTTTTCCCATGAAACATCAAATTTCGGAGAGTCCAAATGTGTGTGCGTGAATTCCTAAGGGACCAAACTGCTGAGGTCGTCGGTCCCTAGACTTACACACAACTTACACTAACTAATGTTAAGAACAACACACACACCCATGCCCTAAGGCGGGAGGGTCCGCGCAACCCGAAAGATGGCGCCTGAAACCACGCGGCCATTCCGCTGCCCTCTCACGTTGTACAGCTTCATGCGGTTGTTCCGTACCCCATATTCTCAAATTATGACAGTTCACCTTTCCTTTTAAATGGAATGTTGCTTCGTCACTAAACAGTAAGCGCGGAAGAAAACTGTCATCCTCCATCTTGCCTAGAACAAAATTAAAGAACTCCACACGTTGTTGTCTGTGACCTTCACAAAGAGCTTGCAGTAGCTGAATTTTGTATAGTTTCATGTGTAAACGTCGACGCAACATGCATCAGACGGACGTCGGGAGCTTGCTGAGTTGTCGAGTTGCACGGCGAACGCATTTCTACGGGCTCCTTGTGAAGCTATGGGGGATGCGTCCAGCGTCTGTGTCAGACACTCGGGTACGATCCGGCGATTTGCCTGTGCAAAAGCTACCTGTTTCTCGGAATTGTTCGTGCGACTGTCTAATGCTCTGGGCTTTAGGAGGATCCATACCTTACCTAGTACGAAAGTCACACTGAACAATTATTACTGATCCGCAATGCGTAAAACGTATAACACTAAACGCTTTCTGTTGTCCTGCCACCATTTTTACTAGAACTGAAATCGGCGCACACTGCTGCTAACTAGCGGGAACCACGAAAAAACACAAGAGTTTGCCCTTTCCAACAGTACATTGTTCACGCACAAATCTCAAATAAAGTAATAGTTATTTTTTTTAAGTAGGATGATTCTTTTTGATACGCCCTTATTTCAGCGACAGATGACTCTCGGAATGGCTTAAATTCACAGAAGCAGCAGCAGAAGCACCAAGCGGGCGCTTTAGAGCGTTGGGAACAGTGGAACGTGGCAGAAATTCCGTCACGGCGCGACTTGTGTACGCCGGAAGGCGGACCTGGTGTGGGCGTCAAGAGCGCGCCTGAGAGACAACAAAGGGGCTGTTGTGGCAGCCGCAGCCGTGGCGGGCGGGCTGCACAACAATAAACACAGTGGCTGCAGCGCTCCAAGGCCGCCGCCGTCAACCACTGCAGACGCCGCCACTGCCGTTCCCACAGGCGGCGTTCGCTGACAGCGCTTCCGTCCTTTCACCGTCTGCTAGAGGTGTACACAGTCCGCTTTTAACCTGCCCTTGCTTGTCTGCTAGCCAAGCAGGCAAGCTGCAGCACGTTATCAGCCGAATGGGGAGGCTGCTATGCACAACCCAAGCAGGCTAATGGAATATTGCTAGACTGCCTGCCTTCCCACGGTGCCACGCTATGTATCAGCTTATTCTGCACGCTTTCACTGTAGTAGAGTGAGTAGGGTTGGCAAGTTGACGAAAAGTCTTTTTCTAAACGAGTATCACAAGACAAGGCCCATATCTATACAGGGTGGTCCATTGATCGTGACCGGGCTAAATATTTCACGAAATAAGCGTCAAACGAAAAAACTACAAAGAAGCTTGAAGGGGGAAACCAGATGGCGCTATAGTTGGCCCGCCTATGGTTGGCCCGCTAGATGGCGCTGACATAGGTTAAACGGATATCAACTGCGTTTTTTTTTAGATAGGAACCTCCATTTTTTTACATATTCGTGTAGTACGTAAAGAAATATGAATGTTTTGTTGGACCACTTTTTTCGCTTTGTGATAGATGGCGCTGTAATAGTCACAAATGTATAAGTACGTGGTATCACGTAACATTCCGCCAGTGCGGACGGTATTTGCTTCGTGGTACATTACCCGTGTTAAAATTGACCGTTTACCAATTGCGAAAAAGGTCGATATAGTGTTGATGTATGGCTATTGTGATCAAAATGCCCAACGGGCGTGTGCTATGTATGCTACTCGGTATCCTAGACGACATCGTCCAAGTGTCCGGACCGTTCGCCGGATAGTTACGTTATTTAAGGAAACAGAAAGTGTTCAGCCACATGTGAAACGTCAACCACGACCTGCAACAAATGATGATGCCCAAGTAGGTGTTGTAGCTGCTGTCGCGGCTAATCCGCACATCAGTAGCAGACAAATTGCGCGAGAATCGGGAATCTCAAAAACGTCGGTGTTGAGAATGCTACATCAACATTGATTGCACCCGTACCATATTTCTATCCGCCAGAAATTGCATGGCGACGACTTTGAACGTCATGTACGGTTCTGCCACTGGGCACACGAGAAATTACGGGACGATGACAGATTTTTTGCACGCGTTCTATTTAGCGACGAAGTGTCATTCACCAACAGCGTAACGTAAACCGACATAATATCGACGATGGCTGCGACAAGTGGAACATCAGCGACCTTGACTGGTTAATGTATGGTGCGGCATTATGGGAGGAAGGATAATTGGCCCCCATTTTATCGATGGCAATCGAAATGTTGCAATGTATTCTGATTTCCTACATAATGTTATACCGATGTTACTACAAGATGTGGCCCAGGAGTTTAAGGGGCTCCGGAAAGGCCAAAAATCATGAAAAGTTCAATTTTTACTTTTTTGCGTTTTCTGAATCTGCAGACTATTACCTTTTAATAGATATATAATTTATTCAATTCCGAAGACTACAACTATTTTTAAATTTTTTTTGAAATGTGTTCTACATGGGCGTGACCCGCTATGGCGCTGTTAAACTGCTGTCAAATGGTGTTATTATTAACGTCCGTGTTCATCAGGTACATTTTAGTGATGTGAGATAAAGTATGTGTTGTGGCTAACCTGTGATGGTTCAATATATATCGCTGGTGTGATTGTCGATTGTTTCATGTTTATTTACTCTGTCGTCATCTCGAAAATATTCGTAATTAATTCTGTTTCTTGAGTCTCTGTTTTGTTGAAGTATAATAATGAGTAAAAGTAAAGTTATTAGAAATTCTCTGAAGGCTTTTAAGAAAAGGAGAAATGTTGGAAAGCCAAAGGTATGTGTTATTACTGTAAATAATAACATTCTAACATGGTACGAGCGATGCTTGCTTTAGACAAGGAACGCCTTCGGGCTGCAGACAGGGCTGTAAAGCCGGCCGAAGTGGCCGTGCGGTTAAAGGCGCTACAGTCTGGAACCGCAAGACCGCTACGGTCGCAGGTTTGAATCCTGCCTCGGGCATGGATGTTTGTGATGTCCTTAGGTTAGTTAGGTTTAACTAGTTCTAAGTTATAGGGGACTAATGACCTCAGCAGTTGAGTCCCATAGTGCTCCGAGCCATTTGAACCATTTGAGGGCTGTAAAGAGTCTAGAAATACAAGCAAGAGTAAACAGGAGGAGGAACAAGAGGAAGCTGGAGGAGGAGTTTGCAGAGGATGAAGATAATCCATCCTATGGACCTGGAATGCACTAAAAAGTTAATCCAATCTTTGTCGCTCGATTCCCAAAACTTTTATTTTCTCATACTAATTACATGTTTTCTAAGGATCTTCCAAAGCGTTTCAAACTTTCAGTAAATGTTACACAGTACCTTCTGCATAATTTAACACAGCCTTTTTCCAAAAAACTGTATATTTTTGAATATATAAATAAAAAATTGCAAAAAATGTTGTGAATTTTCATTACAATTGAAAAAAAAATCATCTTTAATACCTGAACTAAAATTTTGTAAAATCCCTGTGTTAAGTTGTAGCCCATATTCCAATAAATAATCCGTAAAAAGTTCAACTTCCTACCTCAAATACTTTGTGAGGAAAGATGTAATTTATAAGCGTTATTTTAACATTGCAAGTATAGTGCGTTCCGGAGCCCCTTAAACACTTCCGCTGGCCACCAAGCTCCCCAGACATGAACATTATTCAGCATATCTGGGATACCTTGCAACGTGCTGTTCACAAGAGGTCTCCATCCCCTCGTACTCTTACGCATTTATGGACAGGCCTGTAGGATTCATGGTGTCATTTCCCTCCAGCACTACTTCAACATTAGTCGAGTCCATGCCACGTCGTGTTGCGACACTTCTGCGTGCTCGCGGGGTCCTTATATGATATTAGGTAGGTGTACCAGTTTCTTTGACTCTTCATTATATAACAGGTGATCAAAAAATTTCCGTTTCAGGGCGTTGTTGCTAAGTATATGCCACGTAGCGCGATTCTGATGCGGGTATATTTGTCACGAGGTTTTCTCTCGGTTCCTGGACGGTATTCCTTAGGTTATTTGCAACAAAAAATGTAAATAAAGTAATAGGATCAGATCAATAATTTAGGAGCTACAGTAATTGAAAAACTCAGGAAAATGGCAGAAAACATTTATTGTAGGATTTCACTATAAAATACACATAATAATTAAACAATTTTGTAGCAGTCTCTCGCATTCAGAGTGGATTTAAAGCAAGTGTTCAGAGTTTCCTTCCCGCATTTGAAGGCAAAGATTCGCTGGAGTGAACTGCGCGAGTACCATTTCGTAATTTCACATGATCATTGCTTACTGACGTTGCGCATCGGAAGTGCATTTATCAGTTCTTCTCGTGTTTCCACCTTAACTTCGTACACGATGTCTTTCATCCACCTCCAGATGCAGTAATCCAGGGGTGTTAAATCTGGGGATCTGACAGGCCAGTTGATAGGGCCCCGCAACCTATCCATCGATGTGACAATTGCTGATTAAGATAAGCTGTTACCACATGATGAAAGCGTGCAGGTGATCCGTCAAGTCGGACGTACGTGTGCCGTCTTGTTTCCAGAGGAACATCTTCAAGATGCTGAGATAAGCCTTCTAGTAAAACGTTACCGTACATCTGACCGTTTAAAGTTCGCAGGAAAATAAACGGCACCAGTAACTGGTCACAAGCAACACCACACCAGACATTGACACTGAATCTGCGTTGAAACTGAGATACTACCGTGGAATGGGCTAATTTCGTCTGGCCAGACATGCATGTTATGCATGTTGTTGACGTCATCTCTTGTAAAGATTGCCTCATCACTGAACAATATAAAGAGATAGGGTTGTCGATTTCCATTTAACCAGTACAAAAGTGCAAACGGTTGGCACAATCATGTGGCTCTAAATGGTGAACTTTCTGCACATGAAAAGGATACAGTCCATTCTCATGAAGAATCACACATACCTTAGATTGTGAGACTCAGTTGGGTAGCTAGGCGTCTTGTACTTCAACGAGGACTGCGCTCTACTGTGCTCCGCTTCTTGAACGTCACAATGCCTTTCGGAGTGAATACGAATACTGGGAAGAGTACCAGTTTCTAGCAATGTTCGATGTACTCCACTAAATGATTTGGCACTCGGAATGCTACAGTTAGGATACCGACGATGATATTCGGCAACAGCAGCTTTCGCATTACCATCACAGAAGCCCAAAATGTACAACATCTCTCCATACTCCTGCGATGAAAACTTGTACGGCATCGCAAAGTTTACTGTGCACAGGAGACAATAACAGTAAACAGTGACTGCAGTATCAACAACGTAGTTACTATGCAAACGAACCACTCGCTGCAGTTGTCTACCTAAGACTGATTGTGTGTCCTGTGAACACAAGTGTAGCGCTCCGTACATCGTGACATGTTTCGGAACTCTGTTATAGCTCCTTAATTATGGATCTGATCACATTATTGTATTTACATTCTTTGTTCCAAATGACCTAAGGAATAACCTCCAGCAGCCGGAGGAAAACCTGGTGACTCACCCTGTATGCCTGTAGGCAATGGATCAATGTGCCATTCCTATCTTTCCGACGTGCTTGCAGTTAATTCCGAAAAATGAACGAAGGCGAAGTTATTATCAAATGCTTCCAAACAGAACCAACGTGTTGTTATTATTTTCTTGGCTGCCGAAGGACGTACACTGGTAGACATCCATCGGAGAACGGAGGATGTGTAGGGAGCAGCACGTCTGTAGAAAACCAGCGTTGTGGAATGGTGCGATAAATGATGCACCTGCTTCATGATACCGCACGTTCCCATATAGCAAATGTCGTAACGAAGAAGCACTACAACTCATGTGGGGGAACACCGAGCAGTCGCTCTATTGTCCAGGTCTCTCCCTGTGCCATTATCACGCCTCTCAAATCAAATGTGTGTGAAATCTTATGGGAATTAACTGCTGAGGTCATTAGTCCCTAAGCTTACACACTACTTGACCTAAATTATCCTAAGGAAAAACACACACACCCATGCCCGAGGGAGGCATGGGTGTATATTTAATAGAACCCAGTACGTTGTCCACGATGGTGAGTGTTCATCGGAGGTGAGGGTATCATCTGAAGTGCCCCAAAGAAGTGTGGTATGTCCGCTGTTGTTTTCTATCTACATAAATGATCTTTTGGATATGGTGGATAGCAATGTGCGGCTGTTTGCTGACGATGCTGACTGTAGGAGGGTACAAGATGACTTGGACAGGATTTGCGATTGGTGTAAAAAATGGCAGCTAACTCTAAATATAGATAAATGTAAATTAATGCAGATGAATACGAAAAAGAATCCCGTAATGTCTGAATACTCCATTAGTAGTGTAGCGCTTGACACAGTCACGTCGATTAAATATTTGGGTGTAACATTGCAGAGCGATATGAAGTGGGACAAGCATGCAATGGCAGTTGTGGGGAAAGTGGATAGTCGTCTTCGGTTCATTGGTAGAATTGTGGGAAGATGTGGTTCATCTGTAAAGGAGGCCGTTTATAAAACACCAATACGACCTATTCTTGAGTACTGATCGGGCGTTTGGGATCCCTATCAGGTCGAATTGAGGGAGGACATAGAAGTAATTCAGAGGCGGGCTGCTAGATTTGTTACTGGTGGGTTTGATCATCACGCGAGTGTTACGGAAATGCTTCAGGAACTCGGGTGGGAGTCTCTGGAGGAAAGGAGGCGTTATTTTCGTGAATCGCTACTGAAGAAATTTAGAGAATCAGCATTTGAGGCTGACTGCAGTACAATTTTACTGCCGCCAACTTATATTTCGCGGAAAGACCACAAAGATAAGAGAGATTAGGGCTCGTACAGAGGCATGTAGGCAGTCATTTTCCCCTCGTTCTGTTTGGGAGTGGAATGAGGAGAGAAGATGCTAGTTGTGGTATTAGGTACCCTCCGCCACGCACCATGTGGTGGATTGCGGAGTATGTATGTAGATGTAGATATAGACTCGAACCTCCGTCGGAACCAACCGATCACGCCTCTGATTCCTTAAAAATGACATTGGAGGGTCGTCGATTCCCAGCGGACGAGGATGTGCAGCAGTCAGTCACGCAGGTCTTCACGCAGCAAGACAAGGTGTTTTGCCAAACGGGAGTCTTCAAACTGCTGCGTCAGTGGATGACTGCTTCAATGCTCACGGCAATTTTGCCTGATTGGCATATCGATTATGGACTGTACGGCCTTCGAACGAAACTTCTGGGTCGCCTTTTGTAACAACTGTTCTTTGGAGAAGGTGGCGCCACCGTGCTGACTGCAGAACCTCTCGCGCGCTAGCTGTGGGGTCCAGCCCGTGAGTGTCCCCAGCTGGCGAAGCACGGGCCGCGCGTTTCCTGCGGCTGTCTGGCGAGGCGCAGCCCGCGCGACGCCGAGGCACGCGGCGCGCCAGGCCTGCCAACATTCCGGCAGCCCAGCTGGGGAGACGAGGTCCCACTGACCCTGACTGCAGACGACGCCGGCCACTCGCGGTTGGCGCCCTCAGAGTTATGCGTGCCTGCAGCTGGAATGTCCTGCCGACTGCTCGCCGGCGCATTCCCGCTACTCACTCCTACCTTGCTATATAGTCAGGCGGCCAGGTGGCTGCGGGGAGCGCGTCTCGTAAAACAGCTGCCATCTAACTCACGCTCTACAGATTCCGCGGTCCGCGACATCACTTTGTCCGCTGCAGCTTCCGTGGTACGCAAAGTGCCTGCCGCTACCAGCGCAGGCGGGTGCATCGTCTCTTGTGCGTTACAAGGGTTACATTGTAAGTTGCTCGTAAGTTTCGCATGTACCACGTACCCTAATACTTTCGTAGACTGTCACGACGCTTGGACCAAATTATTTCATAAATTTTTTGCTCGCGTATTTTTTGCTCTACTCTGTAGGAATCAACATGGATTCCGAAAACTGCGATCGTGTGAGACCCAACTCGCTTTATTTGTTCATGAGACCCAGAAAATATGAGATACAGGCTCTCAGGTAGACGCCATTTTCCTTGACTTCCGGAAGGCGTTCGATACAGTTCCGCACTGTCGCCTGATAAACGAAGTAAGAGCCTACGGAATATCAGACCTGCTGTGTGGCTGGATTGAAGAGTTTTTAGCAAACAGAACACAGCATGTTGTTCTCAATGGAGAGACGTCTACAGACGTTAAAGTAACCTCTGGCGTGCCACAGGGGAGTGTTATGGGACCATTGCTTTTCACAATATATATATAAATGACCTAGTAGGTAGTGTCGGAAGTTCCATGCGGCTTTTCGCAGATGAGGCTGTAGTATACAGAGAAGTTGCAGCATTAGAAAATTGCAGCGAAATGCAGGAAGATCTGCAGCGGATAGGCACTTGGTGCAGGGAGTGGCAACTGACCCTTAACATAGACAAAAGTAATGTATTGCGAATACATAGAAAGAAGGATCCTTTATTGTACGATTATATGATAGCGGGACAAACACTGGTAGCAGTTACTTCTGTAAAATATCTGGCAGTAAGTGTACGGAACGATTTGAAGTAGAATGATCATATAAAATTAACTGTTGGTAAGGCGGGTGCGTGCCAGATTGAGATGCATTGGGAGAGTCCTTAGAAAATGTAGTCCATCAACAAAGGAGGTGGATTACAAAACACTCATTCGACCTATACCTGAGTATTGCTCATCAGTGTGGGATCCGTACCAGGTCGGGCTGACAGAGGAGATAGAGAAGATCCAAAGAAGAGTGCCGCGTTTCGTCACAGGGTTATCTGGTAAGCGTGATAGCGTTACGGAGATGTTTAGCAAACTCAAGTGGCAGACTCTGCAAGAGAGGCGCTCTGCATCGCGGTGTAGCTTGCTGTCCAGGTTTCGAGAGCGTGCGTTTCTGGATGAGGTATCGAATATATTGCTTCCCCCTACTTATACCTCCCGAGGAGATCACGAATGTAAAATTAGAGAGATTTGAGAGCGCACGGAGGCTTCCCGGCAGTCGTTCTTCCTGCGAACCGTACGCGACTGGAACAGGAAAGGGAGGTAGTGAGAGTGGCACGTAAAGTGCCCTCCACCACACACCGTTGGGTGGTTTGCGGAGTATAAATGTAGTTGTAGATGTGGATGTAATGACGAATCCGCTCGAGCCAAGCGGGTAATTACCAATATCTGAATGGCTGCACAACAAATTCCTTGTTCCGTTCGAAGAACTTGAACATGGCCCTCAAAATATTCAGATGCTGTATTCTACATCTGCAGTGATGTGGACTAATGCTCCTTATACACTGAAGCGCCAAAGAAACTGGTACAGGCATGGGTAATGTAAACAGGCAGAATACCACGCTGCTGTCTACAGCGCCTATACAAAACAACTGCCTGGCGCAGTTGTTAGATCTGTTCCTGCTGCTACAGTGGCAGGTTGTCAAGATTTAAGTAAGTTTGAATGTGGTGTTGTAATTGGCGCACGAGCGATCGGACACATCTCCGAGGCAGCGGTGAAGTGGGGATTTTCCCGTAAGACAATTTCACGAGTGTACCGTTAATATCAGGAATCCGGTAAAACATCAAACCTCCGACATCGCTGCGGCTTGTAAAACATCCTGCAAGAATGGGACCAACGACGACTGAAGAGAATCGTTTAACGTGACAGAAGTACAATCCTTTCGCAGATTGTTGCAGATTTCGATGTTGGGCCATCAACAAGTCTCAGGGTGCGAACCATTCAACGGAACACCATCGATACGGGCTTTCGGAGCAGAAGGCCCACTCATGTACCCCTGATGACTGCGTAACACAAAGCTTTACGCCTCACCTGGGTCAGTCAACACCGACATTGGAGTGTTGATGACTGGAAATACGGTGCTGGTCGGACGGGTTTCGTTTCAAATTCTATCGAGTGGGTGGACGTGTACGGGTATGGAATCCATGGACCCTTCATGTCAGCAGGGAACTGGTGGTGGCTCTATAAAGGTGTGGGACTTTCGTAGTTGGAGTGATGTGGGATCCCTGATGCGTCTATATACGACTCTGACATAAGCATCCTGTTGATAACCATTCATTCACGTCCACTATGCATTCCGAAGGACTTGAGAAATTCCAGCGGGACAATGCGACACCACACACGTCCAGAATTGCTACAGAGTGGCTCCAGGAACACTCTTCTGAGTTTAAATACTTCCGCTGGCCACCAAACTCCTCAAACATGAACATTATTGAGCATAGTTGGGATGCCTTGCAACGTGCTGTTCAGAAGAGATCTCCACCACCCCCTCTTAGTCTTACGCATTTATGGACAGCACTGCAGGATTCGTGGTGTCAGTTCCCTTCAGCACTACTTCAGACATTGTTGTTGTTGTTGTGGTCTTCAGTCCTGAGACTGGTTTGATGCAGCTCTCCATGCTACTCTATCCTGTGTAAGATTCTTCATCATGCAGTACCTACTGCAACCTACATCCTTCTGAATCTGCTTATTATATTCATCTCTTGATCTCCCTCTACGATTTTTACCCTCCACGCTGCCCTCCAATACTAAATTGGTGATCCCTCGATATCTCAGAACATGTCCTATCAACCGATCCCTTCTTCTAGTCAAGTTGTGCCACAAGCTCCTCTTCTCCCCAATTCTATTCAATACCTCCTCATTACTTTTGCGATCTACCCATCTAATCTTCAGCATTCTTCTGTAGCACCACATTTCGAAAGCTTCTATTCTCTTCTTGTCTAAACTATTTTTCGTCCACGTTTCACTTCCATACATGGCTACACTCCATACAAATACTTTCAGAAACGACTTCCTGACACTTAAACCTATACTCGATGTTAACAAATTTTTCTTCTTCAGAAACGCTTTCCTTGTCATTGCCAGTCACCATTTTATATCCTCTCTACTTCGACCATCATCAGTTATTTTGCTCCCCAAATAACAAAACTTCTTTACTACTTTAAGTGTCTCATTTCCTAATCTAATCACCCGACTTAATTGGCCTACATTCCATTATCCTCGTTTTGCTTTTGTTGATGTTCATATTATATCCTCCTTTCAAGACACTGTCCATTCCGTTCAACTGCTCTTCCAAGTCCTTTGCTGTCTCTGACAGAATTACAATGTCATCGGCGAACCTTACAGTTTTTATTTCTTCTCCATGGATTTTAATACCTACTCCGAACTTATCTTTTGTTTCCTTTATTGCTTGCTCAATATACAGATTGAATAACATCGGGGATAGGCTACAACCCTGTCTCACTCCCTTCCCAACCACTGCTTCCCTTTCATGTCCCTCGACTCTTATAACTGCCATCTGCTTTCTGTACAAATTGTAAATAGCCTTTCGATCTCTGTATTTTACCCCTGCCACCTTCAGAATTTGATAAAGAGTATTCCAATCAACATTGTCAAAAGTTTTCTCTAAGTCTACAAATGCTAGAAACGTAGGTTTGCCTTTCCTTTATCTTTCTTCTAAGATAAGTCGTAGGGTCAGTATTGCCTCACGTGTTCCAACATTTCTACGGAATCCCAACTGGTCTTCCCCGAGGTCGGCTTCTATCAGTTCTTCCATTCGTCTGTAAAGAATTCGTGTTAGTATTTTGCAGCTGTGACTTATTAAACTGATAGTTCGGTAATTTTCACATCTGTCAACACCTGCCTTCTTTGGGATTGGAATTATTATATTCTTCTTGAAATCTGAGGGTATTTCGCCTGTCTGATACATCTTGCTCACCAGATGGTAGAGTTTTGTCAGGAGTGGCTCTCGCAAGGCTGTCAGTAGTTCAAATGGAATGTTGTCTACTCCAGGGGCCTTGTTTGGACTTAGGTCTTTCAGTGCTCTGTCAAACTCTACACGCAGTATCATATCTCCCATTTCATTTTCATCTACATCCTCTTCCATTTCTATAATATTGTCCTCAAGTACATCGCCCTTGTGTATACCCTCTATATACTCCTTCCACCTTTCTCCTTTCCCTTCTTTGCTTAGAACTATGTTTGCATCAAAGCTCTTGATATTCATGCAAGTGGTTCTCCTTTCTCCAAAGGTCTCTTTAATTTTCCTGTAGGCAGTACCTATCTTAGCCCTAGTGAGATAAGCCTCTACATCCTTACATTTGTCCTCTAGCCATCCCTGCTTAGCCATTTTGCACTTCCTGTCGATATCATTTTTGAGACGTTTGTATTCCTTTTTGCCTGCTTCATTTACTGCATTTTTATATTTTCTCCTTTCATCAATTAAATTCAATATTTATTATGTTACCCGAGGGTTTCTACTAGCCCTCGTCTTTTTACCTATTTTATCCTCTGCTGCATTTACTATTTCATCCCTCAAAGCTACCCATTCTTTTTCTACTGTATTTCTTTCTCCTAATCCTGTCAATTGTTCCGTTATGCTCTCCCTGAAACTCTGTACAACATCTGGTTCTTTCAGTTTATCCAGGTCCCATCTCTTTAAATTCCCACCTTTTTGCAGTTTCTTCAGTTTTAATCTACAGTTCATAACCAATAGATGGTGGTCAGAGTCCACATCTGCCGTGGAAATGTCTTACAATTTAGACCCTGGTTCCTAAATCTCTGTCTTACGATTATGTAATCCATCTGAAACCTTTTAATATCTCCAGGGTTCTTCCATGTATGTAACTTCCTTTCATGATTCTTGAACCAAGTGTTAGCTATGATTAGTTTATGCTCTGTGCAAAATTCTACCAGGCGGCTTCCTCTTTCATTTCTTACCCCCAATCCATATTCACCTACTATGTTTCCTTCTCTCCCTTTTCCTACTCTCGAATTCCAGTCACCCATGACTATTAAATTTTCGTCTCCCTTCACTACCTGAATAATTTCTTTTATCTCATCATACATTTCATCAATTTCTTCGTCATCTGCAGAGCTAGTTGGCATGTAAACTTGTACTACTGTATTAGGCGTGGGCTTCGTGTCTATCTTGGCCACAATAATGCGTTCACTATGCTGTTTGTAGTAGCTTACCCGTACTCCTATTTTCTTATTCATTATTAAACCTAATCCAGCATTACCCCTATTTGATTTTATATTTATAACCCTGTATTCACCTGACCAAAAGTCTTGTTCCTTCTGCCACCGAACTTCACTAATTTCCACTGTATCTAACTTTAACCTATCCATTTCCCTTTTTAAATTTTCTAACCTACCTGCCCGATTAAGGGATCTGACATTCCACGCTCCGATCCGTAGAACGCCAGTTTTCTTTCTCCTGATAAGGACATCCTCTTGAGTAGTCCCCGCCCGGAGATCCGAATGGGGGACGATTTTACCTCCGGAATATTTTACCCAAGAGGACACCATCATCATTTAATCACACAGTAAAGCTGCATGCCCTCGGGAAAAATTATGGCTGTAGTTTCCCCTTGCCTTCAGCCGTTCGCAGTACCAGAACAAACAGGCCATTTTGGTTAGTGTTACAAGGCCAGATCAGTCAATCATCCAGACTGTTGCCCCTGCAACTACTGAAAAGGCTGCTGCCCCTCTTCAGGAACCACACGTTTGTCTGGCCTCTCAACAGATACCCCTCCGTTGTGGTTGTGCCTACGGTACGGCTATCTGTATCGCTGAGGCACGCAAGCCTCCCCACCACCGGCAACGTCCATGGTTCATGGGGGGGAGATTAATCGACTCCAAACCACTTCCTGTTGCGGCACTTCTGCCTGCTCGCGGGGGCCCTGCACGATATTAGGCAGGTGTACCAGTTTCTTTGGCATTTCAGTGTACTTACGACTTACAGTGGATTCAACACTTTCGAGGAGGAGATGAAGGTAGACGCTTGGAATTTTATTGTTGACTAATGGCAGAGAGCCTAGTTATGCCGTTAATAATGTATACTGAGGAAACCTCTTTCACTTATAACGGTACCAATAACGGTCGTGTACGTAATTCACTAGCAGGCCTCTCGTCCTACATGGGTATATTTACCTTGTGAGTGTATAGCACGAACGAACTCACTTCCTTTGCCTTATTGTCACTCAAATGAATTACAAGAAGACAACTGCTTGTATAAAAATACGTTTATTCTCGTAATACTTTACAAATTGTCAAGAAGCATACGATCTGCAGCGCTTGTCTGCCTGGGACATACCGTGTGGTTATAATCGAAATGCAGCTACTCACGGACGTCCTGTGTGGGCTGTAGTTACTGTATGACAGCGAAACTTGGAAAAACCCATTTATACTGGAAAAAAATTAGCTCCAGTTTTGACCGCCATGTGCAAATCTGGCACTGTACAGCATCTCGTCGACGCCTCTGGTGCCCTTGTTGAACAAACTGTGTAAGGGTGGTTAATAATAAAATCAACATTATGTCTCTTTTATTTCTTTTACCTTTTCTACCCACGCCTCGTTCCTAATCCATTACATGTGGAAATATTGCTATACGTCTTTCTTACAGATGCAATTGGTGGTCAAAATTGAAGCTTTTGTTTTTAGCGTAAATCGATTCCACGTTAACGCATTAGAATATCTACCAAGCTTCGCTGCCAGACGATAAATACAGCTCATACTAAAGCTGCACTGCAATTATGACCACCTGGTAAATGTGCTTGCAACAGTGTCTCCAGGGTAAAACTAATGCTCGCTGCAGTGTCTCAGGATAACATTTATTATTCTAGCATACATCGGGGTACAATGCACTCCGCTTACTGCAGTGTTTGCTGCTTGCGACACATCAATTCACTGCAGATTTTTCCCTCGTAACTTTCGCGTCAGCTCACTGCGGCCTTTCAGGAGTACGTGATGGCGCTCGCAAATGCAGTTGCAAACTTCCCGACGTGGAGCAGCTGATACTGCATAAGCTGACCTGATTAGTTTGCAGGATGTCACTAGACGGCGCTACGAGTGACAAAATGAGTTACAGACTTCAACTCGTAACTCACGTCGGAGATATGACGAAAGCTGACATTCTGGGGATGGGAAAAACCGACTGCTTAAAACCAGTACCGGTATTTTAGTTCTGAATAACCGTTATTCTTCAGTAATCGTTTGGTTTCGGCTATAAAGGTTTTTTTTACTAATAAACGAGTAAATAACCAAAACAGAAATTAACCGTAGCTGTGCTAAAATTTTTCGCATTTAAATAAACTTTTTTAAAAAGAAACAACAATTTTTTTCCGAAAATTTGCATTGTTTTGAAATATCTCTCTAATATAGAAAATGGGAAAAGCGATCTGTGCCGTTTTAATAACAAAGCCAACAAAAACGAGCTACAAACACATGGCATAAGAATTGGTACAGCATAGCCCCTGTTGCGGTGTGTCATGGCTTGTACGTGCAGTACATAAGACTTGCTCCCACCTGGCCTTTACAGTAGTTTCTCACTTTCGTCACCGGGCATCCGGAGTATTGCAGAATTGCACCAACCATAGTCTGGAAATATTTTTAAGAACCGACGTAGCAGCAAAGTACACTGCTTCATTTACTTTAAAAGATTAAGAATTTGTCAGCCATTTCTGTGAAATAATATGCTGAAGTGCCAAAGAAACTGGTACGCGCATGCGTATACACCCCGAAGATATGTAAATAGCAGAATACGGCGCTGCGGTCGGCAATACCCATGTAAGACAACATGTGTCTGGCGAAGTTGTTAGATCAGCTACTGCTGCTAAAATGACAGGTTATCAAGATTTAAGCGAGTCTGAACGTGCTGTTATAGTCGGCACATGAGCGATGAGACACAGCATCTCCGAGGTAGCGATGAAGTGGGGATTTTCCTGTACGACCATTTCAGGAGTGTCCCGTGAATATCAAGAATCCGGTAAAACATCAAATCTTCGACGTAACTGCGGTCGGAAAAAGATCCTGCAAGAACGGGACCAACGACGACTGAAGAGAATCGTTCAGCGTGACAGAAGTTCAACCCTTCCGCAAATTGCTGCAGATTTCAATGCTGGGCCATCGACAAGTGTCAGCGTGCGAAACATTCAACGAAACATCATCGATACGAGTTTTCGGAGCCGAAGACCCACTCGTGTACTCCTGAGGACTTGTACAGGTATGGAGACAACCTCACGAATCCATGGACCCTGCATGTCAGCAGGGGACTGCACAAGCTGTTGGAGGCTCTGCAATGGTGTAGGGTGTGTGCAGTTAGAGTGATATGGGACAGGTGACACGTACGTAAGCATCCTGTCTGATCACCTGTATCCATTCATGTCCATTGTGCATTCCAAAGGACTTGGGCAATTTCAGCAGGACAATGCGACACCCCACACGTCCAGAATTGCTACAGAGTGGCACCAAGAACACTCTTCTGAGTTTAAACAGTTCCGCTGGCGACCAAACTCCCCAAACATGAACATTATTGAACATATCTGGGATGCCTTGCAACGAGCTGTTCAGAAGAGATCTCCACCCCCTCGTACTCTTACAGATCTATGGGCAGCCATGCAGGATTCAAGGTGTCAATTCCCACCAGCACTACTTCAGACATCAATTTATGCCACGTCGTGTTGTGCACTTCTGCGTGCTCGCGGGGTTCCCACATGGTAATAGGCAGGTGTACCAGTTTCTTTGGCTCTTCAGTGTACAAGAAGAAGGAAGTTATGGTGACTGTAATAAAATAAAAATTTAACAATTCATTCATAGTATACAATAAAAACAGAAAGCAGCTGATCTGCTGCACGTCTCTACATAATATGCTTTTATCTGGTTGTTGCCCGAAAACGGACAGATTAACACGAAAAACAGAGATCTTCAACCTCACTTTTCTTCCTTAAGCAGTGACTATTCGCGATGCCCAACTAGTGATATCATCCCTGATTACAACATGGTTTTTGAGCAGATTTTCAAAAACTTACAATCAACAGGAAAATACTGCTCATTTTTTGTAGTATTCTACCAGTTACCGCTTTTAGAGAAGAGCAGAAAATGACGGTTTGACGAAGCTTCCTTTTATTTGCCTATTTAATTAAATGTTTTGATGCTATGTGAATTTAAACTGAGAGAGTCAAATTTTTTAAATCTTTGTTCGATATATACGTTTAATGAAGGAAATAATAGAAATGAAAAACTGAAAATTGGTTATTTCAGGAACCAATTATTTTGAGCAGTTTTAACAGTGAGGTTAAACTTGCGGCGAGAAAACCGATATAACTGAAAACCGGTTGTCCAGGGATAACCGCCATCTCTACCACATGCCCTTCGGAAGACACATTTTCAAAACCATTTCTCTGTAAAAGTTTTCGTCTTGAGAGCGGGAAGGAGCAACGGCTCATCAATGTTGTGAGGATTGAGGGAACCGTCTTTAATCGTGTGTTTTTTTAATGTTTCTTCATTCAGAACGACTGGTTTTGGTGCTTCATTTCGCGATCACCAGGCCCTCAGTTGACAAAAATTGGTTCAAAACCAATTTTCAACTGAGTGCCTGATAATGATGAATTGTAACAGCGAAACCCGTCACGCTGAATAAAGAAACTTTAAAAATACACGCTAAAGTTGGTTCAGTCAGTCCTTTCTGTAAAAGCGTGGTGTGGTAGGACAGCCGATCAGATGACTGAGCCTGTTTCCAGCTTTACTGGAAAAGGTTTCTTTGGCCACGAAGATGGATATGTTCTTCCAGTGTGAGTGGGCCCTTGCACATTTTAACAGTCAGGTGACGCAGCTTCTAAACCTAACATTCCCTAGAAGGTGGGTCGGCACTAATGGTCACAGTTTTGGCCACCAAGGCCCCGTACCTTACCCCCTTTAGATTTTTACATGGAGAGATGGCTGAAAGGCGATTTCTATATATCAAAAGTAGACACAAGAGATGAACTGAACGTTCGGATTATGAATAGTGCTGCCTTCAATAAAGAATGCCATGAAGACCTGCGAAGAACTGCACATGATGTTGTCAAGAGAATTCCAGGGTACGATGAAGTCGGACGTGAAATTTATAAAAATCAACTTTAAACTTAATCATTTATCTTTGCGTAACACCTCGTGCGAGTATTTTTTTGGGTTACGTTCTAACAACTGTAGCTCGATAACGAATAAAAACTGGACACTTGTTGTACAGAATGTTTTATTCGAATTAGTCTGTACTGCCACCTCTTAAAATATTTACCGTTCTTCCTGAAATACCCTATACAAACGTCATAGGCCTCAAGATATCCACAGTTCAAAATGACGAAGCGGAAGAAATAAGCTGGTTAGAAAACTACCGAAGCATTCAGAGGTACAACTGACGATAAATACATTACTTCTTTTCTTTAGGCAGGAACGGAATGAAGGGGCACGAGCTTTTCTGTTTATTTTTATTAAAAAGTAATAGCACAATATATTTCAGATTGTCGCAGTAATGGAAGATTAATATATATTTTTATTCCGTTTTGAAATGGTAGCATTCACTTCGGCCGCGCGGGGTAGCCGCGTGGTCTATGGCGCCTTGCCACGGTTCGCGCAGCTCTCCCCGTCGGAGGTTTGAGTCCTCACTCGGGCATGGGTGTTGGTGTTGTCCTTAGCGTAAGTTAGTTTGAGTTAGACTAAGTAATGTGTCAGCCTAGGGACCGATGACCTCAGCAGTTTGGTTCCATAGGAACTTACTACCACCATTCACTTTGTGTGTGCTACACTCTTTTTGTGAAATTAAAAAAATACTTATCAATAGTAAGGGTTTTGCAAATGTGTCCTGTCCTAGGGTAAAACATGGTCATGTACCTAGGAACGAACATTCTGTTCAAATTTAAAGTGTTGCAATCGAGAAATATTTGTCATTATAGTCTGTGTGTTACATTATTATTCCACTGCACACATATCGAATTAAGAAGAGGTGTTATCGGAAGCCAGTTACAAGTTAAAACCATTTCGAAATAGAAGCTATTGGCAACTAACACATATCTCCATTTTCAAGACAGCGAAAATTGTTAAGACATTAAAGAAACTCGGTTAATCTGCAAATATCGCGTGTTCCATGGTAGAAGACTACGTTATGTCAATAGTTTTAAAAATATATAGAATCTTATTCACCATAAAACTCTCTAACTGAAGAATGAATAATATCCTCGTGACAGCTTTCATATATTTACAGCACTTAAATATGTAGAACTCGTAATATTTACAAACGCTGCTTAGAACACAACACCAAAAACATTACAGAGTGCGAGAAACTGCTTATGGCGGTTTCTACTGCGCATTTCCTCACGTTGTTTTAAAATTAGTCACTAGATTCAAACACCGACCAGGAAACATCATGAGTTCTTATGTGTCCTACCACTCCCTCCCCCCCCTCCCTCCTCCCTATATTACACGCCTGTTCCTACAGCTCGCACCTATTTTTCTAAGAATTTCCAACGTTCTGCACCATTTTACGTTGTGGAACGCTTTTTCTATGTCGACAGATCCTGAGAACGCGTCTTGTTCTTGTTCCTTCCATTATCAAGCGCGACGTCAGAACTGCCTCTCTGGTGACTTAATCTTTCCTAATGTCAAACTGACCATCATCTAACACATGCTCTTCTTCTGTATACACCGAGGTGACGACAGTCATGGGATCCTTCCTAATATCGTGTCGACCTCCTTTTGCCCGCCTTGGTGCAGCAACTCGACGTGGCACGGGCACAAGAGGCTGGAAATCCTGTGCAGAAAAAATGAGCCATGCCGCCTCTATAGCCGTCCGTAATTGCGAAAGCCTTGCCGGTGCAGTATTTTGTGCACGGACTGATCTCTTCATTGTTTCCCATAAATGTTCGATGGGATTCATGTCGGGCGATCTGGGTGTCCAAATCATTCGCTCATCTGTCCAGAATGTTCTTCAACCCAGTTGCGAACAATTTTTGCACAGTGACATGCCGCATTATCATCCATAAAAATTTCATTGCAAATGGTCCCCATGTAGTCGAACCTAACCATTTCCAGTCAATAATCTGTTCATCTGGACCGGGGGATCCAGTCCATTCCATGTAAACACAGCCTGTACCAACGTGGAGCCACCACTAGCATGCACGGTGCCTTGTTCACAGCTTGAGTCCCTGGCTTCGTGAGGTCTGCGCCACATTCGAATACTACCATCAGCTCTTGTCAAGCCAAATTGGGGCTCATCTGATCCCGCCACGATCTTCCACTCCTATAGGGGCCAATCGATACGGTCACGAACCCAGGAGACGCGCTGCAGGCAATGTCGTGTTGTTTGCGAAGGTTCTCGCGTCGGCCTTCTGCTACCGTAGCCCATTAACGCCAGATTTCACCGCACTGTCTTGATGGCTAGGTTCGTAGTACGTCCCGCATTGATCTCTGCGGTTATTTCACGCAGTGTTGCTTCTCTGTTAGGACTGGCAACTCTACGCAAACGCCGCTGTCCGTCGGCCATTGCGTTGTCATTCTCTGTGGTGAGAGGTAATGCCTGAAAGTTGGTGTCCTCGGCACACTCTTGACGCTGTGGATTTCGGAATATTTAATTCCCTAACGATTTACCAAATAGAATGTCCCATGCGTCAATCTCCAACTGCCATTTCGCGTTCAAAGTCTGTTAATTCCCGTCATGCGAACGTAATCACGTACGAAACCCTGTCATATTAATTAGCTGAGTACAAATGAGAGCTCCGCCAATGCGCTCCCCTTTTATCCGTTGTGTACGCGGTACTGCCGCCATATGTGTATATGCGTATCGCTATTCTACAACTTTTCTTCATCTTAGTGTATTACTTTTGTCAGCAACTTTGATGCATGAGCTATTGAAAGGTCTCTGTTGGATTCCTTTCATGTTAATTTCTTAAATCTGTTGTCATTTACGGCGTACATTCCACTTCTAAATTTACTGTGGTGTTTCTGACTCTATCTGGGAGGAGACTGAGCAGTGGAACGTGTTACTTTTACACATAAACAAGAACGATCTGTCGCACTACTACACTTTAAAACACAGTTTATATGTAATTCATGTCACTCAGTCTCATACGGAACCTACATACACTTTCCTTTATATACCGTATATGATAAGATACTGTCATCCCCCTTCCCTTCTGTGTGAAAGGATGAATGAGCAAATGTGTTTCTAGCTGCATGTTCGATGGTAACAGACAAGCCTGTCTGCTAGAGATCCAACGTCAGAACAGGTAACTACGCTTTCTAAAAGCAAAGAGGTTTCTATTCTTGGTATGGTCCTGTCCGTCCCTTGTCATGTTGGTATAGGAAGCGGCCTCTCTGGTCACTTCCGTTTGTATCTGTGAAGCACCGTCGGTAGGGGCCCAGGCCAGTCTGTCCGCGGCGAGCGTCTGAAGTGGTAAGATCTGCGGCTAAGCGCGTGTCTGCTAAGTCCGTAGGACAATGGATTTCTTAAGTTCAGCCTAACTGAAAATTTAATCACCTTCATTTCAGGTTTTGATCTAAAATATCTTATGTTATCTTAAATTGCAACACAGTGTAATTCGAGTGTGAAATTCAGAATATCTTCCAGTAGTTGCTTTGTCACTACTTTGTGAGTAAAGTGGGAAACACGTGTTGATGATCCGTAACTCTAACTAAGATCATCAATCTTAAATGCGAATGTGCGTGAGATTATAACGTCTCGTCTTGACAATATTTTCCAATATAGCAACTTTTCTTTATCTTCAACCCACGTAAAGTGTACTTTGTGAGACGAGCACCACGTGATTATACAACTGTTTGACTCATCAGGTTAATAGTAAGACGATAGTAACCAGTTCGAGGTTTTTCTTTTCTAAATTGCGTTTCGATGTAATTTATTTTGGTTGTCAAAATTATTGTGGAGTTTCACTCTTCGTGTAAACCAAGTTGACCACATGAAGCATGTGGTGTAAGCATCAAAGTAGCCCTCAGCTATTCTTTTCGGGAATATTTCACAGAGAGTTAGTATGAATTTAGTATACAAGTGTGTGGTAATTTCATGATGGACAGGATTGCGCTACGAACCTAACTTCTTTGGATGAAAATTGAAGCGGTTGGTTGTGGTTAATTTCCTCCTGCGTATGTTTCAACGTTCTTCGTGTGTTATTTTATGAATGTCGTGTTGTATGCAGTCTCCCAATCTTGGCTCCATATTTGATGTGCTCCGTAAGATTACAAACTCACATTTTCACAATCCTAAATAAGGCACCAGTTTAGTCATGAATCAAGTTTAATATGCTGAAATTTTAACGGAACAATGATCAATGTCAAAATAAATGTCCAAATATAAACTGATTTATTTCTTTTTATTTAAATCCTCCTTTTACATATATATCACCGGTTGTCGTAAGATGACTACTAAAAGATTATAATTAATGTTAGTCTGGTTGGGAATTTGGTAAGCTAGACTGGATACCTGGTGAAATAGTTGCTTGGTAATGCAAGGTTAACTTCCCCAGATAGCTCACAGCTTGTAACCCGCTTTTATTGTGTTGAATATCAGCACCGCTTTCAGAACAAATTAATGCATCAACATTACACTATTAGTCGATTGTGCGGCAGTTGTCGCACACATCTGCGCTTTGTATCTTCTGAACTGAGAGGGTGGTATTTTCTCTAAAGTCTGATGATATGACTCCAGGCTCAGCCTCTACAAATAACTTTAATGGTCGTTTGGTTGCCACTTCACCTAGCGATTTTAGAAATGCCGAAGGAATGTTATTTACCCATCGGCCTTCAGGATTTCAAGTCACCAAAGCTCTATTAAACTATGACTCTATTACTGGATCCCCTGTCTTCCATATCGACTCTCGTTTCTGCTTCTATACGCCATCAGATAGTTCGCCTCTCTCGTTGGGGACTTCAGTGTACTCTCTCCACCTGTCGACCTTCTTCTGTGCCTTTAACGGCGCGCTCCCTCTTGCAATCCTGATGTTGACGCTTGTACTTTTAATTTCACTGAAAGTTGTTTTGCCTTTTCTATATGCTGAATGTATCCTTCCAAACACAATTTCTTTTCGATTTTTTCATATTTTTCGTGCAACTATTTCGCTTTAGCTTCCATGCGCATCTGCCGCATAGCGAATGTTGGTGCGTATAGGCCTGCGCAGAGGCACACGGTTGGTGCACCCATGTTAACTGCTGTTCATCGGCGACGAAGGCTGGAATTTGCACGCCAGTAACGCAACTGAATGTCCACTGCGTATAGACAGGTAGCCTTTTCATCTGAATCATGGTTTATGCCCTATCAGACAGCTGGCATTCCCTGGGTGATCTCGTCATTCTGGAAGGCACACTGGATCAACACAATTATGCATATATTCTTGGGGACCATGTCCACCCCTACACGCAGTTCGTTTTTCCTCGACACGATGGCTTCTACCCCGGACAATGCAACGTGTCAAACAGCTCGCAGTGTTTAGTCTTGGTTTGAAGAGCACCAAGACGAGTTCTCCGTACTTCCTTGACCATAAAATCCCCCGGATTTAAACCCAATCGAAAATCTGTGGGAGCACCTTTATGGGGTTGCTCGCGGCATGGATCCTCAACCGAGGAACGAAGCACAGCTGGCCACGACACTGTAGTCGGCATGGCTCCACATCCCTGTCCGTACCTTCCAGAACTTCCTTGACTGTTTTCCTACACATTTCGCAGTGGCCCACGCTGAAAATATGGTTTTTCAGGCCTTTGACTGGTGGTTACATCAATGTGACTGGACAGTTAGTTATTTAATTTTTAAGTGAGTTATGTTGCTGTATTCTTGCATTTTCCTGAGAATTTCTGTACTTCCTTCTTTCGTCGATCAGTTAAAGTATTTCTTCTGTTACCCAAGGTTTCTTTGCAGCTACATGCCTTACCTGTCCGACTTCCGTGACTGCGGTAGTATTCACTATCACTTATCTAGGACCCTAGAGAATTTCAGACGCACTTAATCATTCTTCAGTAATGTAGAATCCCACTTCTTTCTACATTGGTTTTTCACATACGATACTCTTAAAATTCCTGTTTTCTTTTTTCGCTATTAAATTGTGATCTCAGTTTTTACCTGCTCCTGCGTACGCCTTTCAGTCCATTATCTGATTTCAGAATCGCAGTCCCCCCATGAAGTAATCCGGATGAATCGTTCCCACGTCTGCTCCAGATTGTTTCCAACCATACCTCCTTCTTGTGATTTATGAACAGTGCATTCGCAATTGCTAACTGAAACTTATTACAGAACTCAACTGGTCTTTATCCTCTCACAATCCTCCTACCGAGCCCACATTCTTCTGTAATGCTTTCTTCTACTCCATCTCGCAGTGCAGCGTTCCAATAGTCCACGATTATTAGATTTTCATCTCACTTAACACACCACATTACCCGTTCAGTGTCGTCATATACTTTCTCTACCTCTTCTTCTGCTTGTGACATCGGCAGGTATACTTGAATTACCTACACTGAGCCTGTGCATTTCCCTTTTCAGATTTTCAAGCTTCTCACCACATTCAGATTTGACATTCCACGATACGACTCATAGAATGTTACCGTTTCGTTGCTTATTCAGTCTTTTTCTCAAGGTCGCTTCTTGCTTGGCTATCATCTGCCAGATATCCGAATGGGGGAGGGGGTGGGCTAATCCGGAAGAGCCGGTCGTGGTGGCCGAGCGGTTCTAGGCGCTACAGTCTGGAACCGCGGGTCCGCTACGGTCGCAGGTTCGAATCCTGCCTCGGGCATGGATGTGTGTGATGTCCTTAGGGTCGTTACGTTTAAGTAGTTCTAAGTTATAGGGGACTGATGACCTCAGATGTTAAGTCCCATAGTGCTCAGAGCCATTTGAACATTTTTTTTTAAATCCGGAAGATTTTGCCACTAGAGAGATGAAATGAAATGTTGTGTGGTTAGGGACTCCCGTCGTATAGACCGGTCGCCTGGTGCAAATCTTTTTAGTTCACGCCACTTCGGCGACTTGCGCGTCGAAATAGAGAGATCATCATGACATTTCTTCTGTAACAGGCCACAAGTCCCGTGGAAACACATTATGTGTGTTTAATACAGTGATTTCCACTGGCTTCTGAATCCTCAAGAGGATGATAATTGCTGATTCTTCCGTCTTTTAGGGGTAGTTTCCCATACCAAGGATGAGAGGGTGCACTAACTTCACTCCGCACCTCCGCGTTTGGTTCAAATGGCTCTAAGCACTATGGGACTTAACATCTGAGGTCATCAGTCCCCTAGACTTAGATCTACTTAAACCTAACTAACATAAGGACATCACACACATCCATGCCCGAGGCAGGATTCGAACCTGCGACCGTAGCAGCAGCGCAGTTCTGGACTGTAGCGCCTAGAACCTCTCGTCCGCAGCGGCCGGCTCCGCGTTTGGGAAGACCGTTGGTACACGAGGGTGACTCCTTATACCAGAACTCTTCAGTCACCCTTGTTGATGATATTTATTCATTATTTAAGCGGTGCTTGGATCGAATCGGGAACCCAGGACGTTTTGATTAGTAGTCAAAGATGATACTCCAGATCATTGTGTTCTGTTCATTTTTCTATGGCAGCATGTTTTCAACATGTCTTCTTCAGATTTTTCATTGTCCACACTTCACATCCATACACTTCTGTGCTCCAGTTTCAGAACCTAATTCTCAAATCCATGCTAATTTTTGAAACAGGTAGAGTTATTCTGTCATAAAAGAGGCATATTTCGACGGCGCCGATTTGTAGCATCTCACTATTCTTCTTTTTGCTAGTCTGTATCGTTTTCGTCACACCTCTATTTTTAATCGAGCATTGAGTGCTAAATGAGCTACTGATTTCATTCAAAAGTTCTCCCTAAGATTCTTTATTTTCGAAACTTTAGCAAAGGGAATGATTTGGGGAAGTTCACATTAAGTAACAGTTTTAAAACTACCTTATACCTTTTTTTAAACATGACTTGCTACTTCCGTTTATCTAACCCTATGTTAACAACTTCTGTAAATTATCGCCTATGTCTGCATCTTCAAGATTTCTTACATTTCATTTCTCATTTCATGGTTGAGAACATACTCTATGTTCAAAAATAGTAAGTACGTGCTTGCTTGTACTTGCTTTCACGGTTATTTATTTGTATTATTAAGTGTGATGTCATAAAAGCTTCTCCTTTACTTTTTATCAAACCATTTTGATCTTGGTCCAGTATATTTTCATTTGTCCATCCCCTTCTTCTGTGTGTTATTGCAGTCAGTAATTTACGAGTGGATGATGTCAGACTGGTCATTCACAGCGCTCAAATTTACCCACTCGTGCTATCTTGGTTCTGTGACAGTAATGCTAATATACTGTTCATATGTATAGCCACGGAGTGCCAGCCAAAAATGTTGCATGAATAACGCCTCTATCCGAATAATTCGAGCAGCTGCTAAACCTGATCAAGCGGACAGCGCACACGTCTAGATTTACGCAAGGCAACCGGTTCGCACCCAGTGTACACAAACCTAGCTGGACATAGTCTTTTCAAGGCCGGCGCAGTGCGGTTCAACTACAAGGTCCACGGTCGACAAAAGCCACTTTGCTGTGATGTATTTGATTCAGTATTGTGAAGAACGAACGTACACACAACTAATGGCACTACTAGCGCTGCCGCAATTTGTTGCGCAAAAGTAATATATCAAGTTGAAGGCGAACCGGGAGGCGCTTTTCTGACGCGATGTCAGGTTCAACGATACCGTCTGCACGCAATCTCGAGTACTTGATGCAGCTCCTACACAATGCCACGTACCCGTGCTCCCGTTACGCTGCTGCAAACACAAGGTCGCTGTGGCAACGTCAGAGACGGACTGATACCTGACACTCGATGACAAATGATTAACAGAAGCTTGGGGCGCGTAGAGAACTCTACAAAAAGCACCCTGAAAGAGCGACAGAACACAAAGAACACATAAAACAGACATGTTTAATAATGGCACGAGTAAACAAACTATAATTCGGATTAATAGGATAAAAAAATGTTCACACAAAAATCGGTGTTCTGATCATTCTTATAGTGGAGACAGCTGTACGCTGAGGTAATTCGATGGAGCTGTTTGGGTTTGGCGAATTCCTGTAGAACGTTGCCTGCCACCATGGGAAGTGCCAACAGTGATGTCCGTAGCAGGTAGTGTTACGGCATGCGCGTGTTTTTTGTGGTTTGGTTGTGGTCCCCTTATCACTTAAGAAAACGCTAAATGCAGAAGGATATGAACACATTTTACAGCATTTTGCACTGCGTACAGAAGACGAAGTGTTCGGAGACGGTGATCGTTTTTATCAGCATGACAATGCGCGTTGTCATAAGGCAGCACCTCTGGGAGCAATGATTGGTGGACAATAACAGTCTTGAAATGTATTGACCTGTGCAGAGTCCCTATCTGAACCTAGTTGAACACTTTGGGAAATAGTCATTTAGTAAATAAAAAAGTGAAATTTGCAACTTTGGCTGGATTTTCGTCGTACTGACTTTGGGATGAGTTAGAACGTCGACTTCGCTCCACGTCTCAGAGTCCAACATCACTATCTTCTACAGTTTTCGCTCTTGAGGAAGAATGGGCTGCCATTCATCCACAGAAATTCAGACACGTCATGGAATGTGTATCGGCTGAGTTCAAGCCGTCATAAAGGCGATGGGTGGACACACACCATATTAACGTTGACTAATAGGAGTCCGGATAATTTTGATCAGATAGTAGAAGGTGAGGAGGGTAACTCTGCGCAGGTGGTTAAGTGTACGCAGTTGCTTTTTCATCTGTTGGCAATATTAAATGACAGCTGGCTATATAGAGTGGCAGTATGCCACACGAAGCGAAGGTGCAATCGTATAACTGTTTTATTTATGCAATTATTGTCGTGATGAAGGTAAGGAATCATTTTTTCCTTCTGGGCTGTAATTTTACAATGACTTTAGATAGGCTGCCACAGTCGTCAGCATAATTGGATGTGGTTGATTTGAATACCACGAAGAAAGCCATTCTTGTTGATGAGGATGTTGCTACTTGCAATCCGGTAGCGGTACAACCAGTTCCATCTATGTGAGCTCTAACGAAACACTTGTACGGTTAGTCAAGTGTGCGCGCCATATTCTAGCTACATAGACTTAACCCCCAAGTTTACAATGTGTTTGGTAGACTGATATTGTACCGTTTCGCTACGTGTGTGTTTAGCAATACATTTTATGATTAGTGAGAGTACTTACTCGTATTTGTATTTAAATATTTTCAGTTTAAATAAGATTGGAAAATACTAAAGAAAAACCGACAACTGTTGTCTCACTCAAGGGCAGCATAATGAAGCGAGATAACTTGTTAATGATGGAGCCAGTCAGAAGGCTACTGAAAAGAAAGTTGGTTGCAATGAAGCAACACTCAGAAAGAGACCAGAACTGATGAGGATTAATTCTGTTGGCTGCGGCCGTTCAAACTGCTTAAATTTGCACTTAATATTCAATATAAATTCTTAAAAATTGGCATTAATTATTATTTTACTTATTGTATCGCAGCTACTTCCATAGGAAGACACAGAAAAGTGTTCAATGAGGAAACGGAAGCACAGCTAGTCAAACATTTTGATCTCGAACCTAGATTTTACTGAATGAGCTTCAAGATACTTACGAAAGTGGCGTATAACTTTGCTGAACGGAATGGGCTACAGCATCGCCTTAACAATGAACTGAAGATTGCAGAAAAAGACTGGGTCCACCGTTTCCTTCAAGATTCTGGTCTCTCTTTACCTACGCCAGTGCAGTGCAGCTTACGTAGAGCTACAGGGCTCAACAAGGTACAAGTAAAATGGTGCTTTCAGAATCTGAAAGAATGTCTAGAACAGTACAAGTTCCCTCCTCATAGGCTGTACAGCGTGGCCGAGACTGGCGTGTCTATCGTTCCTGATACGTCTCTCAAAGCTGTGCCAACAAAGGGAGAGAAATGTGTAAAGAACAGTGAATCGACGAAGCGAGGTCAAATAGTAACGCCGTAGGCTGTCTTAATCCCACTGGACATTTCATACCACATACACCGATCTTTCCTCGTAAGCGGAATAAACCGGAGCTATTCAACAGTGCTCCAGTAGGCTCTCTTGCCCTGGCGAGTGAAACAAGTTACACGAATTCTGAACTTTTCCTAATTGCGTTGAAGCACTTCAGAAAATGTTCTCGTTCTTTGTAATCGAATCTCTCACTGTACCACCTCGGCTACAGACAATACTATACTCTATTGTTAAGTCTGCCGTTTCATACAAGTCACGTATTACAGCCGCTAGATAAAGTCCTGTTTGGCCCATTAAGGAAATTTCACGGAGGAGTAATTGAGAAATGTCATTGTTGCAACCCAGGAAGAGCTGTTACTCAGATGGAAGTGTCCCATCTAGTAAGTGGCAACTATTGGAAAAGGTGTAGCTTCTTTCCGTGACACAGGGACATATCGATATAATTTCGGTGTGCTTATGGAAGAAGATTTCTTTACCAGCCGAAGCAACAAAATAGACTTTCCAGCGGTGAAAGATCTTGATGAATCAGTAACCAACACTCACCCCACAGACGATTGTGGTGATGAAAGTGACCAGCAGTAGAAAGAACCAGGAGAAATTACCATGAAGACGAAACGGGTTAATCATCAGCTACCAATGATCAAGGAATTGACTTGCCAGTTCCTACATTTCGCCTTGAATACATACCACCAAGATTCATCGTCACCCTAAATGTCTAAACATCAACAAAAGGAAAATAAATGGCCAGAAATTGGATATCCTAAGTGGCCAGAAATTGGAGATTCTAACTTTTTCCGCTCATAAGAAAACGCTTGAGGAAGAGCAAATGGTAAAAGAGAAAGAATAAGAGATAAAGGAAGAAAGGTTGAAGGCAAAATCGGCAAAACTACTCACCAAGATGAATCCTCAACAGATGAAGAAGAGAAAATCGAAAAAAAAAAACCATGTAGGAACCAAGAGATCTTCAAATTCACAACAGCCGCAATTTGGACCAAGCACATCAGAAGGGAACGGAATTTTGAAGAATAATAATTATCTCCATCCAGGGTGTGACGAATGTTGTGATGATGAGGAGTGTAAATGCTGAAGTTAAACTGAAGGAAATAAATGCTCTGGGGACATGAGCACATTTACACGTCAATAGTGATACACATACCCTCATATGTCGTTTAAGCGTTCGCATTACCCAACTAGTCTAAACATCCATGCCACATAAGATTGTTATTAAAATTTTGCTTCTTTTATGCACATATTTTTTAAAATACCTTTTTATCAAAATACCCTTTAGGTTTACGAAAGTAATCAAAGATATTAGTATTATAAACAAATAAAAACTAAGCTCCTACAGTTGCCTTCCATCACCTCACGAGTCGCCGCTGTGATCACAGATCTGATGATGGATACTTAACTGAAATCGGGAATCAAATTTAATAAAATAGTATGTGACCAAGGCACTGACTTTTATAATATAATCCGACACGAAGGTCACGGATCTCCTCCGGTCCAAACGATCTCATTCCGCGTGTATTAATAGACAACAATAACTGCACAAACGTCTTCATATATTTCCTCTCCTGACCGAAGTGTTGTTAAACATATGTAGAGCGACCGACAATTAGTCAACGTAATGGAGGAGCACAGAGATTACCGTATACACTACTACTACACAGAAGTAACAAGCTTAAAAGAATGCGAAAGGCGCAATACTGCAGGTATCGCTGTGGTCAGGTAGTCGAATTATGGAAGTGCTAAACTTAGTCGGCACTCCGATGTCTGTAATGGCCTGACGTTGGAACCAATGGGTACTCGAGGGCACCCACACATGTGTCGTAAAGTTTTCGTGCGCACAAGGTCGACCACACCAAGAGAAGATTGCTACATTGTGCTCTTCGCACCTGTATTTTTCCCACCGTGTTTTGTAGCCTCTGCGGTTGCCAAGAGTTGTGGTCTGTAGGAGGGCGACGTCTGGTGGGACGGAGTCTATTGTGGTGGCTGTCTGCGAATGTAAAGGTTGCGGCTTGCTGCTGGGTGTTGGAAAATGTATTGGGGACTCTGGGAGTCTGGGATGAAATAATACGCAAACATAACGTTTTAAATATACATATTTTTAGCACTTCAGCTGCGGGAAGAGGTACAAAATGACGTGCGAAAAGAGTTAATTTAATGAAGGGTCCGTCGTACTAATTGTAAAGTAGAAAAATATGATATTGAGCAGGTGTGGTGTGCAAAACCTAAGGACGAAATTAACTTTCGCATGATGTGTCATTGCCAAGTAAAATAGTTGGATAAAACGTGGACCATCATAGAAACAGCTGCTACAGTACAATACAGAAGGTAAGTGAAATACACTGAAGCGCCAAAGAAACTGGGTCGGCGTGCATATTCAAATGCAGAGACATGTAAAACAGGTTGAATACGGCGCTGCGGTCGGTAACGCCTATATGAGACAACTTGTGTATGGCGCAGTTGTTAAATCGGTTAGTGCAGCTACAATGGCTAGTTATCAAGATTTAAGTGAGTTTGAACGTGGTGTTGTAGTCGGTGCACGAGCGATGGGACACAGCATCTGCGAGGCAGCGATGAAGTGGGCATTTTCCCGTACGACCACTTCACGAATGTACCATGAATATCAGGAATGCGGTAAAATATCTAATCTCCGACATCGCTGCCGCTGGAATTAGTTCAGCAAGAACGGGACCAACGACGACTGAAGAGAGTCGTTCAACGTGATGGAAGTGCAACCCTTCCGCAAATTGCTGCAGATTTCAATGCTGGGACATCAACACGTGTCACCGCTTTCGGAGCCGAAGGCTCACTCGTGTGCCCTTGATGACTGCACGACACAAAACATTACTCCTCCCCTGGGAGGTGGATTGTTGATGACTGGAAACTTGTTGCCTGGTCGGACGTATCTCGTTTCAAATTATATCGAGCGGATGGACGTGTACGGGTATGGAGACAACCTCATGAATCTATGAATCGTGCATGTAAGCAAGGGACTGTTCAGGCTGGTGGAGGCTCTTTAATGGTATGTGCTGTGTGCAGTTGGAGTGATATGGGACTGCTGATGTGTCTAGATACGACTCTGACAGATGACACGTACGTAAACATCCTGTCTGATCACTTGCATCCATTCACGTTAATTCTGCATTCCGACGGTCTTAGACAATTCCAGTAGGACAATGCGACACCCCACACGTCCAGAATTGCTACAGAGTGGCCCCAGGAACACTCTTCTGAGTTTAGACACTTCCGCTGGCCACAATACTCCCCAGATATAAACATTATTGAGCGTATCTGGGATGCCTTGCAACGTGCTATTCAGAAGAGATTCCACCCCCTCGTACTCTTATAGATTTATGGGTAGCCCTACAGGGTTCATGGCGTCAGTTGCCTCCAGCATTATTTCAGACATTAGTCGAGTCCATGCCACGTCGTGTTGCGACATTTCTGCGTGCTCGAGGGTGCTCTACACGATGTTAGGCAGGGTTACCAGTTTCTTTGATTCTTCAGTGTAAATGTGCATTGAGACGAACACAAATTATTCAAAAGCAATAACTGCATTGAAGTCACCGTGAGAAATGATGGTCCCCTGGACAAATAAAATGCGGTTCATAGTCCTTAATAGGGTGTGTGATCATCAGGGATGTCACTGTGTCCTCTGCAACGTTTTCCCATGTTGGCCATTTGGTCGGTAATGATTTCGTGTGGTAGGGCGTTCCATTTCTCCACCAGTGCCGTTGACAATTGTTGAATGGTCGTCGGTGTATGTGGACGTGCTACAATACCTCCGCTCAATGCGTGTCGAAAGTACTCTATGCGATGCGGTCGCGCATTACCATCCAGAAAAATGAAGTAAGGGAGGTATTCACTCTCGAAAAAATGCACATTGGGAAACTGTACATTATCACAATAGCGCCGACAGGCATGTGAACGTTTTCGGAGATTTGAAATCAGTTCGCCCAAGCAACATTATGGCTCCACACACCACAGTACCGGGATTACGAAAACCTTCATGTTCGTCAATGTTCCCACCTGTTGTGATATGAGAGTACTCAGTATTGTCGAACGGGATAGTTCTGGTGGTCGAGGTGTTATGGTGTGGAGAGGCATAATGTTGAGTCGGCGCTCTGCCCTTAATTTCTTTGAACAGGGAAGATTCAGTGGTCAACTTTGTAGTTATACAGTACTTCTTCCCCATATTTCAGGGTCACATTCGGCTTTGTCTTTATTTTTGTGGATGGCAATTCGCGACCGTATCGAGCAGCTCAGGTAGAGGAGCTCTCGGAACAAGCGGATATTCAGCGAATTGACTGGCGTCCTACCCCGAGACGAGACGTGGCTGCACGATCCGTTACAGCCATACGGATAGGATACCTGTCATGTCGACTGCTAGTGATACGAGGCCGTTGGGATCCAGCCCGGTGTTCGGTATTACCCTCCTGAACCCACCGATTCCTTATTCTGCTAACAGTCATTCGATCTCGACCAACGCGAGCAGCAATGATGCGATACGATTAACCGCAGTCTCCATAGGCTACAATCCGACTTTTATCAAAGTCGGAAACGTGATGGTACGCATTTCTCCTCCTTACACGAGGCATCACAATAACGTATCACCACGCAACGCCGGTCAACTGCTGTTTGTGTATGAGGAATCGTTTGGAAACTTTCCTCATGTCAGCACGTTGTAGGTGTTGCCACCGGCGCCAACCTTGTGCGAATGCTCTGAAAAGCTAATCACTTGCATGTCACAGCATCTTCTTCCTGCTGGTTAAATTTCGCGTCTGTAGCACGTTATTTTCGTGGTGTAGCAATTTGAATGGCCAGTAGTGTACCATCCTGCAACGTGTGATGTTGAGAGCCCACTCGACGAGTAGTTGTAAATTACTCTTGTGGTCTGGCGCATTGTCACTTACTATATTATTGATTGCGAATAACGTCGTTCGCATCGTTATTTATCGAGGTTTGACTTGGGCTTTCCAAACCTTGCCCCTCATCCTTGAAAATTTAATTACAAATAGTAAATTGTCAAATCACATATGAAACTTCATGAAAATGCATGTGGTTTTTTTTTCATTACGTTACCTCTCAGATTCATATAAATTAAATAATGCGACCAGTAATGAAAAAAAAAGACTAAAAAGTAAGTGTGCGCGAGATTCGAACCATTCCCTCCACTAGGATCCTCTTGCTAAGTGGAAACGCTAACCGTTTGACCGTAATGACTTCAGTTACATAATAGACGCGTAAAACTTCTCTCGCGATTTTCTCGGAATTGCCAGAGTAGTGCACCTTGCTACCTGTACGTTACGTTGCTTTAATGGCCCACCAAATGTGTACAAAGTCTGAAGTAAATTCGCGATCCCAACGTTGTGGCCTCCCTTGTAGATTTGTCGGAAGAGTGTGGGGAAATGCAACGCATCTGTAAACGAAATAACGTGTAAGACACTATTGGTACTAATTTTAATTATTTCAGTTTTTGTAAACCCTCAAAAACACATGACACTATCCATCGACAAATAGAGAGACACATTGCTAGGGTCGTAAATGACTGAACAGCCCATTCTAAAGTATGACAGAAATGATCTGGAGACTTAAATGGTGACCCTTGGACGGAAGACGACGTAATCCTAGTGAAACGCTGTTGGATAAATTTAGAGACTTTTATTCGAAGAAGACTGTGCGTCCGTTACCCTACCATTGTCGTATATTTCACGTGGGGAACATAAGAATAAGATAAGATAGATTAAGAGCGTACAGAGTCTTATAGGCTGTCATTCCTTCCTCGCCTAATACGGGAATGGCACAGGAAAGAAAATCTATAATATTGGTGTGAACTATTCTCTTCTATGCGCTGAACAGTAGCTTGCGGAATACATACGTAGATCTAGATGATAACAGTAGATTGCGGCAGGCTCTCCGATGAAATGAGGCTACCAGGAGCGATAGTGAATCGTGAAGATTGTCATTGACAATTCTATTGTTCTTCGAACGAAGTATCGACTGCTAAGAGTAGTGAGCAGTGAGTTTCACACGGCATTGCGAGCCAGAGATGCAACCGCAGTTCAAATGGTTCAAATGGCTCTGAGCACTATGGGACTTAACATCTGAGGTCATCAGTCCCCTAGAACTGAGAACTACTTAAACCTAACTAACCTAAGGACATCACCCACATCCATGCCCGAGGCAGGATTCGAACCTGCGACCGTAGCAGTCGCGCGGTTCCCGACTGAAGCGCCTAGAACCGATCGGTCACCGCGGCCGGCTGCAACCGCAGTGACTTGTTTTACACGAACAGTCAACTTTGTGATAAAATGGTATGTAGATGGAGCATATAGAAATGTTTTTAGTAGTGTAAGGAAAGAATGCAGACATATAAGGACTCAAGTGAATCGTCCTTCGAAGGCGATGGCTACCATTAAACATATTTGGTAACTACACAAATCTACAGCATTAGTCTCTTTTCTTTTATGTGAGATCTCATTGATAACAGTTTCCGGTGGAGCACAGGGACACCTATTGGAAACTACTAGTTCAGAGCCACTGAGTTCGACGATTTTGAGAAACTTGTCACAGTGTAAAAACACGGTTAAAAATAGAAACTTTCGCTCACTGATAGGCGACGACGAATAATCCCTTAGGAAAGGGAACAGCCTTAGAATTCGGCACATATAGGCACCAACTTGTTAAAAACGGGATAGTTCGAAGGAAGCACACAAATGAAATACATTTCTGAATTTAAAAAAACCAGGATCTACTAGGTCCTGTCATGGACGATCCGGCTCTGTGAAAGAGATTTGTGTATAACGTGCCTTGCGAGTGTTGAATGGCTAAAACGGGCAAAACAACCGAAACGTTCTGGATCGGTACTCTGATTTACAACAATATAGCCTTCTGAAATCAATTAAGTTTCCGAACATATCGCATGTCTGAACCTGACCCATCGATAACCCAAAAATAATACTCCAGTAGCCATTCATTAATTTATCAGCTTCCGTGAGACCATGTGAGGCAAATGTACTTTTTCAAGGAGTGAGTTAGTGCACAGTTTACGGAATATAGATTAAAAAATTGTAAACCAAATAGTGTATCATCCACGCCTATATTTTGTTCAGAATAATATTCACGACAGCATTGTGTGTCGAATGTGAATGAACATTCTCGTGATATTAACAAAAAGGACTTAATCGTTAATAAAATAATAAATAATTATTGTCAGTGATATAATTTAATATTTTGTAAAAAATTATATCTCAGACAATACCCATGGAAAAAGATAATGAAAATCCCATTCTTTTGTTATCTATGATTCTTCTAGAATAATTCTTCTTCTTGTTCGAACTATTGTACTGATAGGATGTGATTGATATCTCGTAACAAAGAGATCTGTAAAAAATGTTGTATGTTGCTAATTTAATATTTGAAAAATAGAGTTTATGTGTCATAAAAATGAATCTTTATGTTTGGAGTTTTATTTAATTGTGATTCACATTTTATATAAGTTTTAAGTTTACTTATACGCTACAAAGGAGAGCAGCATTAGCGCTATTGATCTGTAGCACGGTTTATTGGTAAATGCTGAATAATAAGCGATTAACATCGAGAAATAGTTTCAAATGTTAATGCATATAGTGAAGGTACAAAAAGAGTTAATATATATTATATTATTTATTAGTAGTAAAAAAGAGCCCGAAGGAGAAACGATAAGCGATTGTCTTATGTTAGCCGCCATCTTAGTAAAATATTGCAGCGGCAGTTTTAAATTAATTTTCTATGCAGACATAAAAGTTGTTGGTCACAATTGCGATAGTAACTGTGTATTGGTGGCTCAGAACCCACTCTAAGATAATGAATTCCAGTTAGACTGTGAATAATCTCTAAATGTAGTGACCTTCTATGGATCCAAGCAGCATCTTACGTGATAAAACTTCTTATATGCTGATGTCTGAAGCCTGGTTATTTCTTAACAACTTTTATGAAATATTTTGACAGGAAAAAATACATTAGTGTTTTGTACGTGTGGTATTGTGTGACAAAACTGTTCATTTTGCTTGAAGAAAAGTGTTGCTACCTCGAATAACAGTAGCGTTAAATTCGTTAAATGATCTGCAACTAATAAAGAGTCTATTATGTAACAACATTGAAATTACTAAAAATCATTACTCAGATTACTTATCATACATTTAGCTTGTTTAGTGGTTATATGTTATTACTTTTGTGCATGAACTTAGTGCTATTTACACTGCTTGACAGAGAACATTGATACACGTTCCCAGGTAAAGATTTCTTTAACAAGATAACGATCATTGCCGGGAAAAGCAGTGATTAAGTAAAACCTCATGTTAGATTAATAATAAGTAACTAGTTTCATTGTAATCTTGCTGAAATCGTACAGCACCCAATAAAACCACAATATAGCACGCCACAATATCTCAAATTTAATGAAGCACGAAAAATTTTTGTGACAGAATGTGCGAATAACTAAGACTTTACAGAGAAAGTTTCTGAACTGCTGCAAGCAACTCCCGTACAAAATAGGTGGACAGTGCCACAAGGAAATCCTTCAGTTTGGATTCGAGTAATCAGTGCTTATCGTAATTCAGTCTAGTGTCCACAGAATGAATGTTATCCGCCTCTGCAGCTGCGGTGTCAGTGTGACTGGAAGCCAACCGAAAGGGCCCGGGTTAAATTACCGGTCGGGTCGGGTCCGTTTGGGGACTGGGTGTTGTGTTGTCCACATCATCATTTCATCTTCATCGACATACAAGTCGCCTAAATAGCATGAACTAGAAAGACTTGCACCCGGCGACGAAGCCGCGAATCACAAGATCTTGAACGTGATACTTCCAAGAAGCTACTCACAGTAATAAGATTTCATCATGCTTGAGTTTACTGTTTCATTGTAACGTTAGTTTAAAATTTCACTTCTACAGGAGATCCATGTCGGAAACTGTATGTATGACGTTTTCTCAAAATTAAGCCTCAATCTTTTCTCTGAACGCCAGACGCTGCTGTTACCGACTGAACTAGTAGCTGCATCATTTAAAACATTACGTACCACGTCTTTGACAATAATACTTGCTTCACCTGCAGTGAAAAAATCTGAAGTCTTCTATTATCAATTTATTCTAGATGGGCTCCACAGCCTAAATAAATTTGAAGTATTCCACTAGGCTGTACTTAAGATATTTTAAACCCATCCTGGTGGAGTAACGCCCTTCTTCATCTGTCTTGTTTAGTGACATATCTTTGTTGACAATGGAGGATAACCTTCTCCTTCCTACTTTCCAGATATGAAGTTAAAAAGTGTTGAAATGTTTCCCGAACACCATTATATTCCAACGTGTGCAAAAGTATTGTTTAATCCGCGTAATCAAATGCTTGTAATAAGTCAAAGAAAATATCTACTGTCCTCAAACGTATAGTTTAGCACTGCTGGGATTTCACACACGAAAGAATAAATTGCGTTTTCTGTGGTACGCCTTTCTAAAGCCAAGTCCGACAGCAAATATAATGTACTGGGATGTGATTCTATTCTCTCGTGCATTAGTTTCTCAAAAATGTTCGAAAATACTCGTAGAGAAGTTACAGGCCGGTAATTATCTACATCATCTCTTTCCCCCATTTTATAAAGTGGTTTCATTAACGAATATTTAAATCTGCCTAGAAAGTGAGCACACCTGAATGACACATTGCAGAGGTCACGTGGCACAGAATTGATATATGGTACACTGATTTTCATAATCCTATTTGGTATTTCATCATACGCAAGGAATTCTTTTATTCTTTACTCTTTAGATATTTAATAATTGATTCACTTTTATCTTTATTTGTTTCCTGTAATTGCATGTGATATATTTATCTCGAAATAACAACTTTTAACATGTTTACATGTCTCGTTAAGGTTTTGACAGGCAGTGATTATTAAATATTTTGTACAACTCTGGTGGGTCTCTGATAGTGTGATACGTCGAGCACTCACTTTCTGCCTTGGTAACTCTTTCATGACAGTTTTCATTATCTTCTGAGAGTTTCTGTTTTAATGGTGCAGCACATTGTTTCAGCCTATGTGATGACGTTCTTCGGCACTCTGCCTTTAGGACAAGAAATTCAAGAGGGAACCTTACTATTATTTGTAGGACATATCAGCTGTATCTTTCAAAGGAGATCTGTCACTGGTAGGAATGTAGCGTCATTTCCAAGAGCGGCTCGACTCGCCTGTCATCTAGGCAACCCGCCGTGAGGTTTCTGCAGTCTTCTCCGGATGCCAATACACTCTGCGGAAGAATAGAAATATCTCGGAATTCTTTTGGTTAACTAAACAGGATTATCAAAATTAAGCTTCCAGAGTGCGTGAAAAGTGAGGTTTATAATCAGTGACTGTTTCGTGTTTCGTCTTCTGATAGTAAAATGTTGACTTTTAATGCGAAAATCAGCACTGGTCGTGTATGCTGCGAATTAAGGGAAAACGGACTAGTGGATCAGGGAATATGCTGGAGTTAAGACGTAAATGAAATCTATGTACACGTAATCGAAAGCGTAACGATGTAAGTAGTTAAAGGGGGACCAAAGAAGGTGACATCGACCAAATGGAAAATGGATAGATAACATTAGACTGGGGCATCATGGACCCGTACAGCTAAATACCATAAAAAGTGAAAAGCAAGAGGAGGCCTTTATCCAGGAGTGACTGTCAACTATCTGATGATGGCGATGACGAATATAATAATAATGATGATGATACCAGTAAATACTAAATGCTGCCCAAAACATTAGTTAAATCTGGCATGATATATTTCAGTTGTACGAACTTAATAAAGATGCAACAACTAACGAAGCCAGAACGGCTATCTAACGAAATACTGTGCACTTTTTAATAACTTAATGCGGCTGCAAACCCTAGAAGAATGTGAGCAAGTCCACTGAGACATGGGTAAGTTCGGGAGGAGTGTCGAATTCTTTATTCTGCACCACTTTATCCTTGTCCGACGGAACGCTCTACCATACTTGTTTGTTGTTGAGGGATTGGCAAGCTTACATAACGTCCGTACGGATATGTTTGTACATATAAGAAAAAAGAACTGGGCTGGGTCACACTAATTAAATAACATTGTTAGGAGGTTCGAAGCGACACAAACAAACAAAACGAAGGACGAAATGTTAACTTTACATTAAGGAGGATTAGTTTTAGGCATGACACTCCCTCACCGATTAAAAATGTGTGCTGGACCGCGATTGGAAAAATGATCTTTGCCTTTCACGGAGCCGGCCGGGGTGGCCGAGCGGTTCTAGGCGCTTCAGTCTGGAACAGCGCGACCGCTACGGTCGCTGGTTCGAATCCTGCCTCGGGCATGGATGTGTGTGATGTCCTTAGGTTAGTTAGGTTTAAGTAGTTCTAAGTTCTAGGGGACTGATGACCTCAGATGTTAAGTCCCATAGTGCTCAGAGCCATTTTTGAACCTTTCACGGACAATTGCTCTACTGGCTGAGCCATCCAAGCGTGACTCACCCCCCGCCCTCACAGATTCATTTCTGCGAGTGCGTCTGTTCTGTCTGCCAAACATCTCTGAATAAAAGATCCCAGGCTCCACTCCCGGTCGAATACACAGTTTTAATCTGCTGGGAAGTTTCACATCAGGACAAATCTACTGCAAGGTGAAAATTCATCCTGGAAACAATCCCCGAAGCAGTAGCTAGGCCAATTCTCCATTGTACCCTTCCTTCCAGGAGCGCTTGTCAAGTCAGGTGTGTAAGAGAACTATGACGTTTGGAGGTAGAAGATGAGGGAGCAAGTAAAAGCTATAAGGGCAGGTCGTAAGTCGTGACTGAATAGCTCAGTCGGTAGCGGACCTGCCTGCAGAAAGCAAAGGATCCAAATTCGAGTCTCGATCCAGCACACGGTTTTATCTACAACGAAGTTTCAATTAATTGCTCACTCTGTTGCTGAGCGAAAATTCCTTCTGGTAAGTTTCGCCATGTTAGGCACTAAACAGTAGAACACTATATGTTATAAGACAATTATTACTCAGCCCTTCGCACAGTTCATATTTCATGCTGTTACCATTTTCTGTAACATAACAACCCTGAATGTCAGAAAACGGCAATACATTTCAAACGCCCAAATTATATCTCTGACATGAGAAGGGTGTATCACAAACGTATTGTGCTGGCGTAAGCTGTCTCCAGAACACCGGTCGGCAAAGGTGTAGCAAGAAGATCGGTAGTAGGCTCTGGATCAAGGGCACCTGTGAAGAGAGAAGACAGACTCGCTAGCAACATCCCGCCAACGCCCTCTCGACCGCAGGTATTTGGATCGCTGCCACTGACCGGAGGGATTCAGTCTCAGTCAGGCAGTCTCAGTCACTCTCAGTCTCACAGTCACTAACTCAGTCACTGGCGCACTAGCTCGCACTCCAAATTGGCGTCTGTCTGTACACTGCGACCAGCGTTGTGTTTATGGTGGGACTTATACTTCACCAGCAGTGGGGCTAATTGTGGTCTATTATTTGAAGAACTTGTACCACAACACATGGACGCTGGTAAATTAAGTAGCAGCTATCTGTTTAAGTAAATAAAGAACCCTGTTACCCAATGGTGCAGTTCTGTTGAAGGAAGAGGATACCGGCCACCAAACATCGTCCTCTTCCTTGATTTCTATGTTACAGGATTCAATAGTGGCGACGAGGACTCAACACGTATAAAACAGAATAAAATGTTTCCAAGACTGAGTTCTACGACTTACATAGATGTTACAATATATCTTAAACATATGCTTACAAAACGTATTAGAATTACTGAGCTTATTCACGAGACAAATGGTTCTCAAGTATTTCTTATCGGGCAATGGTCGTCGTCCTCTGCATTAGTATTTCACCAACAGAGGTGAAGACAGCTGGTATCATACACCAGTCTCGCAGCATTTACATAGACTGAAAGATGTATACAGGATAGTCAGAGTTTGAAAAGCTTGTAAGAGTGTTGCAGGGTAAGCTGTCCTGAGGCAGGCCTAAAACACACACGTGTGGCTACCAGGGGTTGTGTTATTAGTATAGAACGAGCGAGTTAGTGAGTCGGCTAGAGAGAGGGTGCTGAGTCGTCGCTGAGTGAGGGGCTTTGATGGCGGCTGTGTCGAATAGAAGATGAATTTAATTTGAGATGCTCCCTGGTGTAACAGAGGATAAAAGATCATTTTTGATGCGATTTTGTACGGAGACGGATCATTTGTAAGGTATGTTGTGAGTAGCGTGTTTGTATGTTGGCAGCTCTATAGACTGTGTTAATATCGCTGACAGCGCTCTGCGCCCTCGGCAAGAAATTCTGTGGTTGGACGGACTAGCAGTTAGCGAGTGGATAGAGAAACGTATGGACATGTTTTTCTTAGTGGAGACTCTGTGTTGGCAGGACACGTAATGTAAAGTGAGATGAAATTTCTTATAAGAAAATATGTAAGGAAAGGTATGGTAATGGATGTATGGTTGATAGCGTTTGGGTAGTGGAATTATTGACAGCTATATAATTTTTGGAACTAGCTGTCACATGAATAAGGTAAAATTTTCTAAATACATTGTTTGCTCTTCAACAAAATCTTTCTTTTGCTAACCATATGCCTCGTAGTAATTAGAGTCTATAGTAGTTAGAATCCTTTTATTTAGGTGGCTGTTGTTGCTACTTGATGTAATTGCTGTAGTTCGTGTTATGAAGATTTTCTGTTGAGGTAAGTGACTTATGAAACAGAATGGGGTTTCCACTATCGGGATTCGCGATTGAAATGAGTTTAGGCAATTAACATAGTTGGAGGTAGTTTCATATTTTTTTAATTTCACATTTTTTCGATTTGTATCATTCTTAGGATTTCTTGCAGTTCAGGGCCATTCTTTTGTGTTAATTATTGGAAGTCACGTTGTCAATGTATAGCAGTCAGATTGCGTTGGAGTTGTATATTGTGGGTAATAAATAAATAGGTTAAGTGTGAGTTGTCTTTGTCAGGGAAAATTCGGTAGGTCAGTGTATAATAAAAATAATTAAAGAGCTCGATTCAACGTAACATGAAAATATTTCTTATTTGCTGCAAGTGCTAACAAAGTAATTATTGCAACGTAAAGACTACATTTTTTTTAACAATATCTGTGTTCTGGCACTCAGTGCAAATTATCAGTAATATGTTCAGAATCGTAATTATTACTCTTCATCTTCCACTCTGAGTTAAAAGTATTTCATTTGAAGAATAAAAAGTAAATTTTATGTAACTTAAGCGTTGTTTGGCGGAATTAGTTTTCATGGTGTATAACAACGCTAAGGAAACATCATAGTTTCCTGATGTGACCCACTTCTATGTAAATACATAAAACTGCAACAAGTCGCTTTTTTCAATAGCTATTTATTATTCCATGAACAGGTTTTCCAACCTTTTCAGGTTCATCTTCAGATGGTTTTCTGGAAGTTACGTCACTATTTCTAGCATAATGCTGGGCGATGGCTTGAGACAGTGTAGGAGGCTTTGTTCTGTTAGTGTCCATGTGTTCGCTTCCATTTTGTGGCCAGTTGGTACATCACTTCACACACTTTTACACAATCTGTATGCATTCACACTGCGATAGCAAAACTTTGCCAGCATCCAGCATGTGCTATACAACTGTTGCTTGTTACAAGCAACACTTGTATAGCGCATGCTGGATGCTCGCAAAGTTTCGCTATCACAGTGTGAATGCATACAGATTGTGTGTTACAAGCAAGAGTTGTATAGCACGTGCTGGATGCTGGCAAAGTTTCGCCATCACTGGGTAAATCCATACAGATTGCGTAAAGTGTGTGAAGTGATGTACCAACTGATCATCAAAATGGAAGCGGAGAGGTGAACACTAACAGAAAAAAGCCGCCTATACTTTCGTAAGCCAGCGCCCACCATTATTCACGAAATAGTGATGTAACGTCCAGAAAACCATTTGAAAATGGACCTCAAAAGGTTCGAAAATCGGGTCATGGAATAATAACTATCCAAAAAAGTGACTGGCTGCCATTTTTTGTACTTATATCCAGTTAAGTCAGGGGTTCTAAAATATCCGTAATGGATAAGCTTAATGACTTCTATGTTATTAAGGAGATCGTAATAACACTCTGATTTAAAAATAACCTTTTATTCATTTGGAAATATTTAACTGAATCTCACCCTTATCGTAATATTACTGCACTGTCACGCCTTGCAGTATTGGGTGAACAGCCAGCTGCATGTTTTGGAAAGACAGAAAAATTATTATCTGAGAAAGCAGCCAAAAGCAAATGATGAGGCAGTTACTCTCACAGTGATTTACTTCAGGATCCTGCTTTTCACCATTTCATATACAGTGCAGAGCTGAGACACCCGCTGAAAGGTAAGAATCAGTTGTAGGATCTATACGAATTTACTGAGGTGAAATTAGGAACCATATATATTTGTAAAATTTTATATAATTCCGTTTTCCTAACAGGGCACAATTTCAATAAGCAACGGTTAGCCACTGTGTGTGATTGTTTGATGAGGAAGCCATCCTTCGTATTATTGATAAACATTGTTTACATTCAAATTCATTTACAAACAGTCAGATTCAGTTTAGATTAATTGGCATCACACGCATCGGAGGTAATTTACACAGCTAACGTTCGTATTCAAAAGTAAGGTAGCAAAGTATATTCGAGATGAGAATACATGGGCGATACTGTAATAGGAATTTAAAATTCACACAGATTTGAGTTACAAGATGTAAAAAAAAAATTTCAAATGTGTGTGAAATCTTATGGGACTTAACTGCTAAGGTCATCAGTCCCTAAGCTTACACACTACTTAACCTAAATTAACCTAAGGACAAACACATACACCCATGCCCAAGGGAGGACTCGAACCTCCGTCGGGACCAGCCGCATACTCCATGACTGCAGCGCCTTAGACGGCTCGGCTAATCCCGCGCGGCTACAAGATGTCAAATGACTAGTTACACAAAAATATGGTAATTTGAAAGAACTTTTGCAAGAGGTATACATCGAAGGTGCGACTGTCACGGAACCAAATATCCATTATATTTACAGTGATAGTACCAACGACAAAAGATGAACGACATGGATCTTGTTTGTAGCGTTTCCAACAACAACCATCATACATGAATATCAGCCTATGATTAGATGTAATGTAATTTCACTTACTTTGTTCGTCATTGATATTTTCGTCTCGGATAATTCTGCGTGATGTATATGCCGCTGGTGGGGGCCATTTCATTCTATAACCAGAATAGACTTTAGCTATGTCTCGTAGAAAACTGGTAATATGTCACTAGGAAGTTTTGTACCACATAATAGCAGACTGAGGAAGTAGGTGTATTGAAAGATGTACAGTTCGTCACGTTCTCCTGGTCGGCCTTGTGTTTTGATAGACGACTCGAGAGATTTCCATAGACACTCGGCGTTCTGCGTATGTACAGACGGATCGTCATCGGATACTAATTCCAGTGAATGATTCACAAAACCACAGTCAAAACCCTTGTCCTTGAGTGTCTTATAAGCCATGCATCCGTCTGTAATTACTCTCATTCCAGGTAGGATGAAGTTCTCTGTGAGAGGACCGAACTTCGATTTGTCCTGGAATAAACTTTCACAATGACACATTTCTTCGAATCCCTCTCAGTACTTCTCAATACCAAAATCTGTTCCCATTCGTTCTGTTCCCATTCGTTCTTCGAAGGTCGCCGTTTTCCGTACTTCGGGTCCTTAGTTGTGACTTATCGATTTCCACAGTTTTGTTGTGACCGTCTATCGGTGCAATGTCATTGGACACAGTTACGTAGCACACTTTGCGGAAAAATCCGTAGTAATCACACAAAGTTTTTACCCGACAGGCCTGTGTTCTCCAGTACTCACTCCTTAACCCAGCTAGCCACCAAGATAGTACTCCGTTGGATTATCAATTTTCAGTTGTCGAACCACGTATTTCTGCATGTACTACTTCTTTTCCGGCATTTTGTGCGATTTGTATGAAATGGGAATTCCGAATCAGTACTTTTTGCACCGAGCTATATTCTACTCAAGTTGTCGGGTCCTGATTTGGCAGCAAATGGTACTCGCGACAAAAATCTAAGCAAATTTGAATGGTCCTTAATCTGAGAATTATACTATGTGATCAAAAGTATCCGGACACCTGGCTGAAAATGACAAGTTCGTGGCGCCCTCCATCGCTAATCCTGCAATTCGATATGGCGTTGGCCCACCCTTAGCCTTGATGACAGCTTCCAGTCTTGCAGGCATACGTTCAATCAGGTGCTGAAAGGTTTTTTGGGGAATGGGAGCCCATTTTTCACGGAGTGATTCACTGAGGAGAGGTATCGATGTCGGATGGTGAGGCCTGGCACAAAGTCGGTGTTACAAAACATCCCGAAGGTGTTCTTTAGGATTCAGGTCAGCACACTGTGCAGGGCAGTCCAATACAGGGATGTTATTGCCGTGTAACCACTCCTCCACAGGCCGTGCATTATGAACAGGTGCTCGGTCGTTTTGAAAGGTGCAATCTCCATCCTCGATTTGCTCTTCAACAGTGGGAGGCAAGAAAATGCTTAAAACATCAATGTAGGCCTGTGCTGTGATAGTGCCACGCAAAGTAACAAGGGGTGCAAGCCCCCTCCATGAAAAACATGACCACACCATAACACCACCGCTTCAGAATTTTACTGTTGACACTATACACGTTAGCAGACGGCGTTCACTGGGTATTAGTCACGTTGTGTATCGTCATTCTTCACTCCACATAACGTTTTCCACTGTTAAGTCGTTCAATGTTAACGCTTCTTACAACAAGCGAGGCGTCGTTTGGCATTTACCGCCGTGATGTGTGGATTATGAGCAGCCGCCCTACCACCAAATCCAAGTTTTCTTACCTCCCGCCAAACTGTCATAGTATTTGCAGTGGATACTGATACAGTTTGGAATTATTGTGTGATGGTCTGGATAGATGTCTGCCTATTACACATTACGACCCTCTTCAACTGTCGGGGGCCTCTGTCAGTCAAAAATAGTTCAAATGGCTCTGAGCACTATGGGACTTAACTTCTGAGGTCATCAGTCCCCTAGAACTTAGAACTACTTAAACCTAACTAACCTAAGGACATCACACACATCGATGCCCGAGGCAGGATTCGAACCTGCGACTGTAGCGGTCACGCGGTTCCAGACTGAAGCGCCTAGAACCGCTCTATCTCACCGGCCGGCCTCTTTCAGTCAACAGACGAGGTCGGCCTGTACGCTTTTGTGCTGTACGTGTCACTTCATGTTTCCACTTCACTATCATATCGGAAACAGTGGACGCAGGGATATTTAGGAGTGTGGAAATCTCGGATACAGCCGTATGACAAAAGTGACACCCAGTCACCTGACCATGTTCGAAGTCCGTGAGTTCCGCGGAACGCCCCATTCTGTTCTCTCACGATATCTAATGAATACTGAGTTTGCTGATAATGAGCATCCGGCAGTAGGTGGCAGCACAATTCACCTAATGTGAAAAACGTCTGTTTTTGGGGGTGTCCGGATACTTTTCATTACATAGTGTAAACGGAAATTTTAGTCAAAGCTGGAAGTTGAGCTGTTGTGTTTGGCCACAAACGGCGTGTGTGCAGCGCCCTCAATACGTTGCAAGTTTCAGTCGCGGCCAGAACAGTGTTCTGTGCAAATGATAGTGAAGTGGAAGAGCACATTTTAACTGCGTCTTGCAAAACATAGTTTCGCTGATGAAACTCGTCAAAAATAATGTATTATGATTTGAGAAGAATACCGTCGTCCACATCAACGACAATAGAAGAAAAAAATATCTTTATTACTCGTTTTTAAAGCTATTAGTGGCTCAGGAAGGAGCTCCGAATGTACCAATAAAAGTTTTCCATCGTTTTCTCAATAGCGGTAATATAAACTATGTGATGGGTACTAAAGCAAGTCTGAATTTAATCTAAAATAAAATCTTCTGAACTCGTTCTGTTCCATACACGAGTTCTTACTCTAAAACCGGAATCTTATTTTAAAAACCTGTGATTTTAATAGTAGCTGCATGATTAGGACTGAAATTTATGTTCTTTTGTGTTGAATTTAGGCCAGTGTACTATTTAGGAACTTGGAAGTGGCCAGCATGTAGTCATCCACTGAAAATAATCACGAATACCTATTCTGCAAACTTCTTCCACATCATCTCGTTAAAAAAGTTATTCAGTTGATCTGTTGACAGTGTATCTAACCGATACAATAATCAACCGTTTGCTGTTGCATCTTATTTTTTTTCAAGGTATTCAGTTAAAAAATTGTTTTTGTTAGGATCGAAAGTAAAATACGCACCTCGTCATTTTAACCAAACAGTAATTGAAATTCAGTCAGTTGCATATGCCGCGATGTCCACATGGTGTTGCGCCCTTGTCCACGCAGTAGCAGCTGTACGTCTGTCATGTGATGAGATCTAACGATACATTTTGTCAGCTTGTGGACTTTCGGGCTTGGGTACTCCGCATTGCGACGGTTTATTCGGAAATTCCTACTGCAGGACAGAAACACATCAAAAGCATTTTACGTAACAGGAACGTGCCCAACAGTCCTAATGCGTGTTCGACGGAGGATTTTTCTCCTTGTGTAACAAGAGACGAAACTGCAGTTCATATCATCGAGCTCAGTAACACGACTGGAGACAGTGGTCCAGCGACTGAAACCCGGCCAGTGACTCGTACGGGAGGGCTGGAATTCAGTGCCACAGACGTGTAAGCACGTCCGTATCTGACATGCTCTCGCCGAGAAGTGTTGTCGCTTGACAGGAGGAAGTGGACAAAAATGGTTCAAATGGCTCTGAGCACTATGGGACTCAACTGCTGTGGTCATAAGTCCCCTAGAACTTAGTACTACTTAAACCTAACTAACCTAAGGACAGCACACAACACCCAGCCATCACGAGGCAGAGAAAATCCCTGACCCCGCCGGGAATCGAACCCGGGAACCCGGGCGTGGGAAGCGAGAACGCTACCGCACGACCACGAGATGCGGGCAAGAGGAAGTGGACACAAAATGCCGAAGTCATCTCCTCGCCACCGGTGAGAACGTTTAGAACGCTCTCGAATAGAAACAGAGCGATAAGGAGAAGGAAAACAGAAAGGAAGAAAGAAAAATAAAACAGATTCTTCTATAACAGGAAAAGTGGCTCTGCGAAAAGGAAATTGCTCATGGATATTCAGAAAACCGCTTAAAAAAATTACCCAGGATGGTTGCTTTGTATCTTGTAAACAGTGACACAGTGCACGTTTAAAACTGCAGTTTCACATTGAGGATAATGGGGAAATATGAAAAACACAACAAACTGTGAAAGGTAAACAGCTATAACGCAAAACATAGAAAGACACAAAAATAATAAAAAAACTAATGATGGTTTAACTTCAGCGAAATATGTCTGGGTAGAGAAGAAGTAAAAAACATTGTGTTCACTAAAGTCGGCACATATTATTGCGAAAACAAAACTACAACGTAAATACGAGGGCTATTCAATAAAGAATGATCATAATTTTTTATGGTTATAATTTATCGCGCTAAAATTTATCTTATGATATTCTGTTACCTTAATGTGCAACAAAAACGCCGTAGTAGTTTTATTGTTGGGACTCCTGGTTCCCCGCCTGTCAGAGGCAGGCAAGGTCAGACATGTTTAATATTGCCTACCGCTGCAATGGAGGTAACACGGCAGGAACAATGTGCGGCTTTGAAATTCTGCTTTAGTCTCAATAAATCTTCAGCTGAGGCCTATAAAATGTTACAGGAGGCCTATGGAGTTTCTGTTCTTCCCTGCAACACAGCTCAAAGGTGGTTTACTGTGTTGAAAGAGGAGAGACAATCAATTTCAAAGGAAGGTGGACCCGGTGGTCCAGTTACTGCTCTTACGGAAGAAAACATCAACACTGCTGCTGTCATTGTGAGAGAGAATCGACGAATTATCTTAAGATCACTCTCTTAAATACTGAACATTTCATTGGGTGCCACCCACACGTTGGCGACAGAAAAATTACACATGGCACTTGTTTGTGCGCGATGGGTTCTAAGACTGTTGATTGTCGAACAAAAGGACATTCGCGTGCAGGTCTGCATGCAGTTAAAGTTGATTTTAGAGGAAGATCCGTAGTTTCTTTCAAATTTAATCAATGCTGATGAAACATGGCTACATCATTTTGATCCTGAGAGCAAGCAGCAAAGCTCAGTGTGGAAATCTCCTTCATCACCAATCCCATAAAAGCAAAAGTGGTTGCTTCTCCTAGGAAAGCTATGGTCATCTCTTTCTTTGATATTCAAGGAATGTTTTATCAGCATGTTGTACCTGCACACACATCAGTAACTGGACAATACTACAGGGATGTCCTGAAAGCATTGCAAGTCCATATCAGGCGCAAAAGACCACAGTTCCGTGGAACAGGCCGGATGATGCACCACGATAATGCGAGGCCGCATATCGTCAATGTTGTTGCTGACTGTCTTGCAAAAATCAACGTGAAGTGCATCCCTCACCCTCCCTATAGTCCAGATTTAGCCCGATGTGGCTGTTTCCTATTCCCTAACACGAAGGGGAGGCATTATCAATTATCAGAAGCGTGGTGAAGGCTTCAGAGGCGATTTTGAAGGACGTCTCAAAAAGTGGGTTCCATCATATATTTGAAAACTGGCAGATATGCTGGGACAAGTGAATGGCATTCATGAGATACTACTTTGAGAAGGACCATCAAAATTATGAGGATGGGTAAAGGTATGTCGTAAAAAAAAGATCATTCTTTATTGAACGGCCTTTGTATAATCCTTGGCAGTAATGTGATCTTGCACAGTAAGCACGGGGCTCATGGAATACCACAACATGGCTGCCCAAATCGTCACGTAACCCACGCCATGTTTCACTCTAGGGACGCAATCCCGCCCAGAAGTAGGAAACAGAGTGAAACAAGACTCATCCGACTGACATTCCTCTATCGCTCCATAGGCCAGGATACACGATGAATCTTGGATCACTGAACACTTCGGTTACCTTGGTTACAGAAACACCCACTATACGTACGCCTACACTATGCCCGCGTTCGAATTCTCTTGGAATGCACTCACAGGTACGCAGAACGCTGTTCTGGCCATGATTGAAACTGTCAACGTGTTGAGAACACTGCACACTTGCCGTTAGTGGTCAAATACAACAGCGCAACCTGCAGCTTTCTCCAAAATCTGCATTTATGTTGAAGCGTGGATTTCTCGCGATGTTTCCATGTTTTTGTCCAGCCCTTGCATGTGTGAATTTTAATGCACGTGTGTTAGGAGATCATCATTAACCTAAGGATCCTGAAAGTTTCCAAGTATCAATAAAATTGAAATCAATTATTTGAATGTTTTGATAACGTTAATAACTAAAGTTTTCAAAGACTTGAATCAAATTAGTCAATTAGTCTAAAACATTCTACAGTACGTCAGTAGCTCCTCCTCACATTCAAATTGCTGTAGAAAATAGTTAGTTTAAATTTTCATATTGGTTGTAAGTAGGCTGTTTAGGTTTTCTTATTGGTAACGCCACGTAGCGCTCTGTATGAAAAATCACTGGCTGTGCTGTGTGCAGTCTGTGGCTAGTTTGCATTGTTGTCTGCCATTGTAGTGTTGGGCAGATGGATGTGAACAGCGCGTAGCGTTGAGCTGCTGGAGGTGAGCCGCCAGCAGTGGTGGATGTGGGGAGAGAGATGGCGGAGTTTTGAAATTTGTAAGACTGGATGTCATGAACTGCTATATATATTATGACTTTTGAACACTAGTAAGGTAAATACATTGTTTGTTCTCTATCAAAATCTTTCATTTGCTAACTATGCCTATTAGTAGTTAGTGCCTTTAGTAGTTCGAATCTTTTATTTAGCTGGCAGTAGTGGCTCTCGCTGTATTCCAGTAGTTCGAGTAACGAAGATTTTTGGTGAGGTAAGTGATTTGTGAAAGGTATAGGTTAATGTTAGTCAGGGCCATTCTTTTGTAGGGATTTTTGAAAGTCAGATTGCGTTGCGCTAAAAATATTGTGTGTCAGTTTAAACACAGTCATGTATAATTTTTCTAAGGGGACGTTACATGGTTTGTAATTATTTTTGCTTCAAATAATAAAACGAACTTTAACTTACATGCTATATGTTTCTGTGTTTGAGAAATGCTTCTAAAAGTTGACAAACTTTCTTGTCGGCTTCTGTGTCGGGTCCTTCAACCTACATCTGTTTGATGGAGCCGAGACAGAGGCCAAAAGGCAGTTTGTCAACAAGTGGGCACGAAAGCCTTAACAATTTTGACGAATTACCTTCCATTAAGAAGTGGAATGCGCTCCACGATTGTGATATAACTTTCAAAATGATAAAGAGCAACAATTATTCGTCGCTTCCTTTCTAGGTTTATTTAGAACAGATCCATATTTCGGCTAGTAACTAGTCATCAGTTCAGCATTTCGGAGGCGTTACATATGCCCTAGTACGTCTACACCTGTATGGGTCTGAGCACTATGGGACTTAACTTCTGAGGTCATCAGTCCCCTATAACTTAGAACTACTTAAACCTAAGGACATCACACACACCCATGCCCGAGGCAGGATTCGAACCTGCGACCGTAGCGGTCGCGCGGTTCGAGACTGTAGAGCCCAGAACCGCTCGGCCACCCCGGCCGGCTCTACACCTGTAGTTCAGGACCTTGCACAGTTCAGTCTTTAATGAGCTGTGACAAGATACTGAACAACAGATGTAGACTTAGAAGGCATGTGTTGAAAGGAACAATTTGGTGCTTTTAAAAGTGTTTTTGAATGCCATATCATTTTAGGTTCCCCCTGTTTTAGACATTGTGTTGATAAGTGATTAATTAATTGTCATTAAAGCGGTGTTTTATTTATTAAGATAGTCAGTTAGTGAAGTTTGTAGGGTAAAAGGTTGTGTTACTTTGTTCATGCTTAGTAGTAGGCAGCTTTATAGAAGTTGAATGATTCATGCTGATAACTTGTTCTCGTTTAGTTACTCGATTAAGCGCTTATATTTTATTTCAGAATTTTGAGAGTTATTGATAAGTACTTAATTGTCTGATTTGGACTGGCGACCGTTTATGTTTGTGTGATCAAATACTTTAGTTCGAATCAGTTCTACAGATTTATTGTTCCTTTTTAATACTGATTACTTTAAGCGTTTTGACAATACTATTCCGACCAGTGAATCCTCTAAAAGAGTAACACAAGTTTTTATTAAGAAAAACGGTTTGCTCCACGTAACGTAATACTGCATTTAGCAAAAAAGGCGAGTGTTATAAGGCAATAATTGAAAACTGACTTATTATCCTGTTATTATTATTATTATTGCTCAATATTAAATTCTTAAAGAAAATAGTATCAGCGTCATTACTGTCATGATTATTTTACTGTCAGTCACATTTTCTTAACCTACATAAAAATGGTCATGATTCATCTTAGTCTCACTGTTATATTTACCGTTTATGGTAGCTATTATCTAGCTTGTTTCTTTACATTAGTATGATTCATAACGAGTATCTACTTAGACACCTCTTCATCCGAAAGATGCCAGATAGAATGAATGCGTAAAAACTAACAACACATTATTAAACTTTGTTGGAAATATTGAGCTTTGCTTACGTTTTCCACGATAGACACACTGAATAGTTGACAAATATTGAACTTGATCGGGTGATTAATTTTGCGGCATTAGTTACTCTAATGGAGGAATGTCCGTTTTTGTTTGTCACGACCGACATATTGGGGCAGTTCAGCTAGCGAGTTCGGATTCGCTTCTGAGTGAGGAGTCGTGGTGCGCGCGGTCGCCTCCCAGAAACTCTGGCACTGACTGACTTTCGCCTTCGCCGAAGAGCCGCCGCTCCTGGATGGAGCACTTTCTTCGCGGACCCTGGCGGAGCGGACTGCTGCATTCTTCACCAACACACGAGGCGCTAGGCTTTCGTTTCACACCGCTTGTTGGCAATATCTCTAGAAACATTTGCTAAGGTAAGCGGTGTGCATCGCATCCCACTGCACTGTTCCCTACATTTGTGTCTAGAATAATGGACGACACATAAGCGGTTAACAATGAATTTATTCATGTTTTAGTCCGTGTTTGTTCACAGAATTGTTGCAACTAAAGAACTGTATGTAACAATTTCAGCTCTTCCCAATTCCCTTTGTCACACATTTCTCAATAACAGTATTAATGGAACGTCGTTTCTGAGTGATTAACACGCATTTAACAAAAAAGTTCAACAAAACATATAAAAACGAATTGATTTTCATGTATTTGAACTTTTGGAATACCTTACTGCAAAAGAGTTAGTGATATTGCAGATAACAGGCTAATCAAGCAAAATTAGTAACTGTTCGACAAACAAACTAGAGTAAGAATCATAAATGAAAAAACAAAAAGCTCAATAGTAGAAACAAAGTTTTCAGGAATAACGCTGCTATTGTACAAGCCATATTCAGTTTAGTTGTCGCGATAATTCTCTATGAAAAAATCTTGCTTTCGGCCATAACCGTCATTCCCTTAGTCAGCAAAGCATACTGTCGTTATTGCTTTATTGACAAAGATAATCGTGATCACTGTCGGAAGCTTGGAGTTCTACACAGGGTGTAATCGATAACTGTTTACAACGTTATCACAGTGGTGTAGGAGAAGTCGAGACGAACAAGTTGATGTAGCAGACCCGTAGCCTATCAATCCTGGAAATAATCTCCAACTGGACTATGAAAACCACGTAAGCTACTGCGCATGCACGCCTAGAGAGATTTTGGAATATTTTCTCCCCTCTTACACCGCCGGCTTAGTCATGCACTTAAAAACTGTGAAATTGACATTCGTGTGCCTTTTATCTCACAGTTTTATAAATTTTATATGCGTAAATTAACATTTAAACAGTATCGTTTCTGTGGTGATCATTCTACGAGTCTACAGTGCTAGTAAGACTGTAAGTGTTAATTTTTCTATAACGTGTTCAAAAGGTCAACGAAACCCGGTGGAAGAATCGGCTGAAGAACATTAAAAATCTCGCGCGATGAAAATGCTCTGTGGCTTATGTGGTTTTTGAACATCAAATTGAGGCGTTTTCCCGGCTTCATATACATCAAATTGTTCGTCTGGATTTCCTCTACATCCCTATGAACAATTATCGTCTAACCCTGTTGAAGATTAAGGCGACAGTTGCACCTAATACAATTTATTCGACAGATCCGTCACGAAAGACTTCGATGTTGTACCGCTGTTACTGTGCAAATATTCCAGATATGTAACAATGGAACAGATGTTCTTAACCACGTTCGGGCGAAGCAACTGAACAGAAAATGAGTTTTCTTAAAACAGGCGGAACCAATTCCCATAATAGGAACTGATTATCGTCGCTATTATGCCGGCACCCGGGTTCCCGGGTTCGATTCCCGGCGGGGTCAGGGATTTTCTCTGCCTCGTGATGACTGGGTGTTGTGTGATGTCCTTGGGTTAGTTAGGTTTAAGTAGTTCTAAGTTCTAGGGGACTGATGACCATAAATGTTAAGTCCCATAGTGCTCAGAGCCATATTTATTAGGCCGAGTGCTTCAGTGTTTGGTCAGGCGACATAACTGCACCACAACAAGTAACCACACGGTTCTTTCAATTGCTATTAAATACTACGACCTACTATCTAGATAACTACAGCAGTCGTAACTATACATAACATTTGAGTTTCTCAAATTACAACGGAACTATTAATCATTATTTCCATTTTCAGACTTACTAGCTTCGGTGTTTTCTGTGTTTACATATTCCCTCATCGAGTTGCTCGTCCGTGGGGACGAGGATCCGGGCCGCTACTTTAAGCTTTCCACCAGCGACGGAACACAGTATCACACTGAAGTGCCAAAGAAACTGGTATAGGCATGCGTATTCAAATACAGAGATATGTAAAGAGGCAGAATATGGCGCAGCGGTCGGCAATGCCTCTATAAGACGAGTGTCTGGCGCAGTTGTTAGATCGGTTACTGTCGCTACAATGGCAGATTATCAAGATTTAAGTGAGTTTGAAAGTGGTGTTACAGTCGGCGCACGAGCGATGGGACACAGTATCTCCGAGGTAGCGATGAAGTGGGGATTTTCCCGTACGACCATTTCACGAGTGTACCGTGAATATCAGGAATCCGGTATAACATCAAATCTCCGCCATCGTTGCGGTCGGAAAAAGAACCTGCAAGAACGGGACCAAAGACGACTGAAGAGAATGATTCAATGTAACAGAAGTCCAACCCTACCGAAAATTACTGCAGCTTTCAATGCTGGGCCATCAAAAAGTCTCAGCGTGCGAACCATTCAACGAACATCATCGATATGGGTTTATGAGCCTTGATGAGTGCACGACACCAAGGTTTACATCTCGCCTGGTTCAAATGCTTCAGATGGCTCTGAGCACTATGTAACTTAACTTCTGAGGTCATCAGTCGCCTAGAACATAGAACTAATTGAACCTAACTAACCTAAGGACATCACACATGTCCACGCCCGAGGCAGGATTCGAACCTGCCACCGTAGCGGTCGCTCGGTTCCAGACTGTAGCGCCTAGAACCGCGCGGCTATGCCGGCCGGCGTCTAGCATGGGCCCATGAACACCGACATTGGAGTGTTGATGACTGGAAACACGTTGCCCGGTCGGACGAGTCTCGTTTCAAATTGTATCGAGCGGATGGACGTGTACGGATATGGAGACATCCACATGAATCCATGGATCTTGCATGTCAGCAGGGGCCTGTTGAAGCTGGTGGAGGCCCTGTAATGGTGAGGGGCATGTGCAGTTGGAGTGATATCGGACCCCCGATACATCTAGATATGACTGACAGGTGACACGTACGTAAGCATGTTGTCTGATCACATGCATCCATTCATGTGCATTGTGCATTCCGACGGACTTGGGCAATTACAGCAGGGCAATGAGACACCCCACACATCCAGAATTGCTGCAGAGCGGCTCTAGGAACACTGTTTTGAGTTGAAACACTTCCGCTGTCCACCAAACTCAACAAACATGAACATTATTGAGCATATCTGGGATGCCTTGCAACGTGTTGTTCATAAGAGATCTCCACCCCCTCGTAGTCTAACGGATTTATGGTGTCAATTCCCTTCAGCACTACTTCTGACATTAGCCGAGTCCATGTGACATCGTGTAGCGGCACTTATGCGTGCTCGCGGGTCCCTAGACGGTATTAAGCAGGCGCACCAGTTTCTTTGGCTCTTCAGTGTACGTTACTTCCATGATACATACAAACAACCTTTACTTATAATAATTTGAAAAATTAAGACAAAAATAAAAAATCAATCGTGAAATACAACCTAAAACTTATTTATGTCTAAAATGAGCAACATAAAGTCGATGATTGCCCTGGAATGAGCCTGGAGTCTGGCCATTCCCGAAGCCCCTCTGTACATTACAGCTACAGTCTTTTACAGTCTTATGGACTCTAATGAGTTATGTGTCATAGTAGAATTCAGGCCATCACGAAACCTCTCTTGTCCATCTATGTAACTACAGCTACTTACTACAACTACAGCATATCCAAACGTATGTAACTACAACTATTTACTACAACCGCAGCATAAGCACTAATTAATGGACATGTCCACAGGTCGGTTGTCTTCTTGAGAGTCATTATCATTTGTGATACCTTCTTGTTTCGGGAGCGGATCAGATCCTGAAGGATACCTGCAACTGTTGATCGCGATCTCCCTCTGAACGAGACCCAGAGGAAGCGCCTACGGTTTTCAACTGTTCTGACATGTGAACTCAGTACCACAGGAGGTTGCGGATGTTGCTCAGTCGTACTGGGGTGCCAAGTTTTAACAGTATGTGGGTCCATAATGTTACCCTCATCCTCCTGTGCTTCCACCTCAGCCTCTGCTCTTAAACAAATGTCTGCTCATCTCAGATGCAGATATCGTGTTTGGTATTTCGTCAAATGCATCCATTATTCTGGAGCTATTACTGCTTGTTACTTGCTTACATCTGATGTGATTGTTGTCCTATCCACATCATAGTTTGGACACTGCAACATAGTATGGTATGTGGTTCCCTCATGACCACGTTCATATAAATTAGTGATGCGCTTCTTATTTGTTTTTAAATATACTGGATATGGGCCGTGACCTGTTAAAAAGTGTATCATTCCCCTATTGGGTTTTATACACTTCAGTTTCATCTCTGATGTTGGGAAATATGGAATGGTCCCTAAGCCCTGTATTTACCGAATCCCATTCACGTTGCCATTCCTGAATCCTCCGGTTCCGTTGGTCTAACTTGTTATCTGCTCTGATTCTTGTAAGTCTTCCCAATTTCCCACTTTCAACCAATACCTGGCAGCCTGGTATAACGGTTATATCCGCATGTTCCATTCCCGTTATAACCAGCAATGCTGCGGCTGGAGTTGTTCTGAAGGCACCCATCAGCCGGAGGAGTACATCTCTCTGGACCCGTCTCGTGATGTTTCTGTAGCGTTAGTAGCATAGGTGATGCGCCCATACACCTTCAGAGAATCCCACAACTGCTGAAAAAACTGCACTGTGGTACGTTCTGACAACAGGTAATGGAAGTTTATACTGCACTTTGCCCGTACGTGCTAGTTTATGTGTTATGTGCTGTGCTCTCTGTGTGATCGCTAATACAGACAGAGCGACGACGTCTGGAGCAACCATGGACTGCCAGCACGGCGACCACTGTTGCAGGTTCGTTTGACGCAGCATCGGACGGCGGCGCGACGACACTAGTGGGCGAAGCGAGCGCTCTGAACGCAAGAGTGCCACCAAAACTTTTTTTCAGACAAGTCCCTATTCTGTGTATAACATCATGATTCGTATCCGTATGTGGATTGCCCGAGGAAAACGAACGTTGCCAGATTGCATTCGTCATCGTCATACAGTCCCAGCGTCTGGTGTAATGGTATGTACTGCCATTGGATACATTACACAACCGTTTCTCGTTCGCATAGCCGGTGACATAGACAACAAGCGCTACATTTCTGACGTTTTTATGTCTGTGCGCCCTATCTCCGAGGTCTCTGTGATGTAATCTCTCAACAAGGTAACGCAAGACCACATTCTGACCGCGCTGTCCTGACCTACCTTTTATAGCGCGTTCGACTGTTGCCGGTCCAGCACGTTCTTCAGATCTGTTACCCACAGAAAACATCTGATCATTCTGTTACACGATAAATTCGTTGAGAAAATGTAGCAGAACTGAAGACCGATGACGACTCGAAAAGGGCAGAGCCGATTCGGTCAGCCAGAATGACGCTGTATAGCGGAGCCTTTCCTCCGCGATATGGATACTCAACACACGCAAGCTTAGAGCATTCGATCAGTAGGGTCAATGGCGTGCATTGTCATTTCCCTTCAGTTCTCTGGTTGTGGTTTGGTAACATCTTGTGTGAGAGATTGTTCCAGAGTTGGTCTTACATTGCTGCCTCACGAGAAGATCAGAGATCCATAACCGCAGATAATGAAATCGAGCATCCAGTACTGAAACCAGCACAGCGGGCGGCATGGATGGGTAGTCCAGGGGTCTACCAACACGGTTCCAGTTCAGAGCGGGGACTACCCTAAAACTCCAGCGTCAGATGAGTCTGAAAGCCTATGTACAGGCGAGCCAGGATCAGTATTCAGCACATCACAGCATCTGACATAGCGGTTCACCAGAGTGGACAACACGGGCATTGATCTTGGAGGGATTTATTACTCCCTCGGACAGAGTGTAAATAAAACACACACGCCGCCGTCACCGCCTTCTCCAAGCGGGGCTGCCGACATGGCGCACCTGCCTAACCAGTGGGCGGCAAACCGTCCCATCGAATTCCGCTCCAAGCTGATGCAGCGTCCTTGGCAGCCTTGAGTCCACTGCTGGATTCAGGGGATTCTTCTCTGGATTATGTAGACACCAGGCTCGTAGAGGACGTGGCAACGACTTATATTCTGAATAATAAATGGGATGATCTTGAATAACGTTTCATTGCATCTAACGACGCCACGCAGGTCCTCGGTGTGCATCCTGACAAAACAGCCCGACAGTGGGCGACCTCTATAATTGTTGTCAAGACACTGGCACACGACCACTCACCAACCACTGTTAATGATGATCTCGGCATAAATCTGAAACAATATGGGATGATGTACTCATACCTGTCACACAGGCTTGCATCGACTCGATGCCGAGCCAGGCTAGAACCATTGCTGATACCTGAACTGGAAGCTCAGTGTAATGAATTTCGCGTCCTGTACATCCCAAGTACATACCACACTATTCATAAGAAGTTAAATTTCGTTATTTTCCATCGTTGCTGGTGTTGCATTTTTAACGGTCATCAGCGTATTACCCTATGAAGGGAAATGCTTCAAACTGTGTAAGGATCCTGTGAATGTCAGTTACGTAAGGCAAACAGTGCTACATTAGGAAACCGAAACATGAAGAGAGTGCTTAACGATCATGTGTGTTAGGCGATAAGCTGCTGATTGATTGTCAATGGATATTTATTTCAGTTATTTCCATAAGTCAATATGTTGTTGTTTTTGTGGACCTCAGTCCGAAGACAGGTTTGATGCAGCTCTTCATGCTCCTCTACCCTGTGCAAGACTCTTCATCTCCGAATAGCCAAAGCAACCTACATCCTTTTCATTCTTCTTACTCTATTCATCTCTTGGTCTCCCTCTACGATTTTTATCTCTCCCCCCCCCCACTTCCCTCCAGTACTAAATCCGTGATCCCTTAATGTCACAGAATGTGTCCTATCAACCGGTCCCGTCTTCTAGTCAGAGGAGATACTGAATAGAATCAGAGAGAAAAGAGGTTTATGGCATAACCTCTTTTCTCCCTAATTCTATTCAGTGTCTCCTCATTAGTTATGTGATCTACCCATCTAATCTTCTGCATTCTTCTGTAACACCACATTTCAAAATCTTCTTGTCGAAACTGTTTATCGTCCATGTTTCGCTTCCATACATGTCTACACTCCATACGAATACTTTCAGAAAAGACTTAAATCTATATTCGATAATAAAAAATTTCTTTTCTTCAGAAACGGTTTTCTTACCATTGCCAGACTACAGTTTTTATCCTGTCTGCTTCTGCCATCCTCAGTTATTTCAGTCAACATACTAACAAAAATGGTGTCTAGATCTATAAAGAACGACGTCTCACTTTTCTTGCAATGAATTTACAAAATGACCTGTTACGCGACAAAATTAGGAAGGAAACCATGACAATAAAATTTTTTCTACATTAGAAAAACTGGCGTTATTCACACACGCTTAAATGTCACCACCCGGTAGCCGGCAAGAGTAAACATTTCAACACCGTAACTGCGTCAGGAAGGTAGCCACCTTGACACCCAACAACGCAGCACAAATCGGTTAGAACAGTGCAGACTGAACCGCCTTCGTGGCATTACATAAAAGACGCTAGGTAGTGCGCAACAACGTCTCGCAGGAGTTTGACTAAGCAGTAAAGACCCTGTAACAAATTCGTTAAGCAGATTTAGCAGAGCTAAAGACCGTTGACGACTCGGGAAGAACAGAATTAGTTAGGTCGACACGAATGACGTCGTGAGCAGAGCCCCTCCTCAAAGACCTAAACACTGCATCCCCACCAGCTTTTGGCACTCAATCAGTAAGATCTATGGCGTTATGTCTATCGGTAATGATATTGCTACCGACGGAAATTGAAAGTTAACAAATAAGGAAAGTCTGCTGTACATAAATCAAGGATAACGGAAATGCTTCAGACTGCTATTAAATATTCTTTATCTTATTGTAACATGGTCGATGTCGAGGCTTCTAGTCCCATTATGAGATGTACCTGGTACATACTGCATTTTCCAGAATTCATATTACAGGCTTAGAGGGGCTGCAGAGGTGATTAGTAGTCAATGTTCTGATAAGAAAACCATATCCGGAACTGTATCGTTTGGATGTAAAATGAGTCTGAAAATCGGATCATTTTGAAATCTTCCACATCACAGTACGCACGCAGCGTAGACAATGAGCTTTCAGTCGTGTGCTTTTCAGGAGATCGTGGGACGGGTATTGTTTTGGGGTACTCGTCGTAGTTTTCTTCTGCTTGACGAAGGACATCCATTTCAAAGTCGAGAGTGCAGCGTGTCCGTGGAGCACCACGGCCAACCCTCCTAGTTGCAAACGTACCATTTCCTTGTATCCGATGTTGTAGTCGGACGAAAATGGTTTGTGGTGTCATAATTGATACAAGGACTGATGAGGGAGCCATCTTCTCATTTTGTGTGCATACCGTGAGGCGGCGGATTTGAAAATGAACCGATCTCCAAATTTATTTTATTTAGAAACAGTACATTTCCAAACACAGGTTCCTCATCGAAATCTTATCTACCTCCTTCTGTCTACTGTAAGTAGGCTGTTTGGGTGTTCATGTGGGTAACGCCACCTAGCGCTCTGTATGAAAATCACTGGCTGTGCTATGTGCAGTCTGTGGCTGGTTGGAATTGTTGTAATATTCGCCATTGTAGTGTTGGGCAGTTGGCTGTTAACAGCGCGTAGCGTTGCGCCGACCATTATTTCTACAAGGACTGCAGTAGGTCTGCACCTTTGATGCCCCATCAATATCATTATTTCTGCAAGGACTGCAGTGGGTCTACACCTTGGATAGCCCACCAATACCGTAATCTCTAACAAGACTTCAGTGGTCTGTTCTGTGATGACCTACCTACCAATATTCTTCAAAACTTCGACTGACTCTGCGGTGGGTTTGCTCTGTTGTGGCCCATTACCTCTCTGCATGTCAAGAGTCAGCACTGTCTTTCCGTTGGAAGGACAACACTACGTCTTCAAGACTGCATGGAAATCCACTACTTCCGTGTGCATTTTCTTTTACTGCTCAGACTTTGAGAAAAACACTGCAATTTTACTGTGATGAATGATCAGAACTGTCTTTATGGACTGTGAGAAAATTTTAGCTTTTGACCAACATTGTATCAATAAGTGTGTGCACTTGATTTCTTTGTTACTGTAATTATGAATTTTTTTTTTCAAATCTGTATTGGCCACTGCCCAAAACAATTTGTAAAATTTTTTTGTAGGGAGCATGGGGGCTATGTAAGTAGGCTGTTTGGGTGTTCATGTGGGTGACGCCACCTAGCGCTCTGTATGAAAATCACTGGCTGTGCTGTGTGCAGTCTGTGGCTGGTTGGCATTGTTGTAATATTCGCCATTGCAGTGTTGGGCAGTTGGCTATTAACAGCGCGTAACGTTGCGCAGTTGGAGGTGAGCCGCCAGCAGTGGTGGATGTGGGGAGAGAAATGGCGGAGTTTTGAGAGCGGATGATATGGACGTGTGTCCATCAGAGACAGTAAATTTGTAAGACTGGATGTCATGAACTGCTATATATATATTATGACTTTTGAACACTATTAAGGTAAATACATTGTTTGTTTTCTATCAAAATCTTTCATTTGCTATGCCTATCAGTAGTTAGTGCCTTCAGTAGTTTGAATCTTTTATTTAGCTGGCAGTAGTGGCGCTCGCTGTATTGCAGTAGTTCGAGTAACGAAGATTTTTGTGAGGTAAGTGATTTGTGAAACGTTAGGTTAATTTAGTCAGGGCCATTCTCTTGTAGGGATTATTAAAAGTCAGATTGCGATGCGCTAAAAATATTGTGTGTCAGTTTAGTGATGATCAGAATAAGTAAAGAGAGAAATGTCTGAGTACGGTCAGTTCTGCTCAGCTGTTTGAAAATCAAATAACGTAAGGGGTTTACCAGCACAATGATTCATAAATTTTTCTAAGGGGACGTTTCACTACAACTTCCAGAAACCTGTAATAGGAATTATGAAACATGCTGTATACATTAGATCGATGAGCAGTATGTTCATCTCAGGACCATGTCTTAGCGACATCAGCTGTGCTTCATTAAAGTGTAGCGTTAAACGACGAACTCACAACACCACTCTCGAAGTGACACCCCCAGTGGTCCATCACAGGATAAATTTTTAACCGTGCCATTTATGCAGCATCCTTACGAACTTGCCAAATACAAGGGCCTTGCAACGACATTGTGACGTCACACTAATCGGTTTGTCCGCCACACTTAGCGAACGCACGACTCCGTGCAGGGCTAATGGGAAAACAATGTTTAATTGAAAAGGTACCCACTAAAGGTCTTAATTTTGTCAGATGCTGTCGAGAACTTGCATGCAGTTAAACAAGCAGTTAAGAGTTTTAAACTCGCCTGGAACAGTTACTCGCTCCCCGCCGGACACGGCTGCTGGTACTAGTTAATAGCAGTGTCACGTGCTGTGACGTACACGCCGCTGCCTGTATTTCTCGTGGGCCTCGATCCATAGCACTACAAGTCGATCAGTGCACTCATTTAAAAGGATGACCATTATTTTATCCAGTGATATTACGTCGGCCAAATATTGGTTATGAAAATATGTACCGACATCAAACGCATCGACTACGTCTGGATGGTGTTACGCATGTTAGCGTGCGGTAGCTGTCGGAGGTACGGAGATAGATACTTGATAATTGTCGTCACGTGCATGTTATTGTTTTCGTCCCAGTTTCACGCTTAGTTGCAAGCATTCTGGAGAGGGACTGAGTAAGTATGGCTGCCTGCTCTAGATCACTGCGCGCATCTGGGGGGGGGGGGGGGGGGACGGCAACGGGGAAGAGCCCTCGTTCCCTGGGCGACGTCAAGTAGGCGCCTGTAGCGGGCGTGTCGTTAGCAGGCCGTGACAGGCGACACGTCGCGCCGGAGGGACAGCACACATCTCCACCAGGCGGTCTCATTAGCGTTCGTCGCCACTCACCTACACGCTCCGATACATCTCTGTGACACTTCCGAGAGCGCAGATTGTGCAGAGACTTGAAACGGATGCCACATTTCCCTAAAATGTTTCAGCCTTTTCTGCCATTTTCAAGTGGTTGAGTTTGTCATTAGCATATATTGCAGGACATCAAGCTCAGAATTGGCCATAAATTTAGAAAAATATTACACTACTGGCCATTAAAATTGCTACACCACGAAAATGACGTGCTATAGACGCGAAATTTAACCGACAGGAAGAACATGCTGTGATATGCAAATGATAAACTTTTCATAGCATTCACACAAGGTTGGCGCCGGTGGCGACACCTACAACGTGCTGACATGAGGTAAGTTTCCAACCGATTTCTCATACACAAACAGCAGTTGATCGGCGTTGCCTGGGGAGACGTTGTTGTGATGCCTCGTGTAAGGAGGAGAAATGCGTACCATCACGTTTCCGACTTTGATAAAGGTCGGATTGTAGCCTATCGCGGTTGCGGTTTATCATATCGCGATATTGCTGCTCACGTTGGTCGAGATCCAATGACTGTTAGCAGATTACGGAATTCGTATCACTAGCAGTCGAGATGACAGGCATCTTATCCGCATGACTGTAACGGATCGTGCAGCCACGTCTCGATCCCCGAGTCAACAGATGGTGACGTTTGCAAGACAACAACCATCTGCACGAACAGTTCGAAGACGTTTGCAGCAGCATGGACTGTCAGCTCGGAGACCATGGCTGCGGTTACCCTTGACGCTGCATCACAGACAGGAGCGCCTGCGATGGTGTACTCGACGAACCTGGGTGCACGAATGGCAAAACGTGATTTTTTCGGATGAATCCAGGTTCTGTTTACAGCATCATGATGGTCGCATCCGTGTTTGGCGACATCGCGGTGAATGCACATTGGAAGCGTGTATTCGTCATCGCCATACTGGCGTATCCCCCGGCGTGATAGTATGGAGTGCCATTGGTTACACGTCTCTGTCACCTCTTGTTCGCATTGACGGCACTTTGAAGAGTGGGCGTTACATTTCAGATGTATTACGACCCGTGGCTCTACCCTTCATTCGATCCCTGCGAAACCCTACATTTCAGCAGGGTAATGCACGGCCGCATGTTGGAGGTCCTGTACGGGCCTTTCTGGATACAGAAAATGTTCGACTGCTGCCCTGGCCAGCACATTCTCCAGGTCTCTCAGCAACTGAAAACGTCTGGTCAATGGTGGCCGAGCAACTGGCTCGTCACAATACGCCAGTCACTTCTCTTGATGAACTGTGGTATCGTGTTGAAGCTGCATAGGCAGCTGTACCTGTACACGCCATCCAAGCTCTGTTTGACTCAATGCCCAGGCGTATCAAGGCCTTTATTACGGCCAGAGGTGGTTTTTCTGGGTACTGATTTCTCAGGATCTATGCACCCAAATTGCGTGAAAATGTAATCACATGTCAGTTCTAGTACAAAATATTTGTCCAATGAATACACGTTTATCATCTGCATTTCTTCTTGGTGCAGCAATTTTAATGGCCAGTAGTGTAGTTCCCCTCGAAATTCCAGATGTAAAATCATCATCTTGTAATAAGATCAGTAAATAATAGCGGGAGCACGTCATATTTAACTGACTGAAGGACATGTGTTCATCTTTTATATACCAAACTAAACCCGTTTTCGTTAAAAATTGTAAAAAGATCAGTAAATAATAGTAGGAGCACGTCATATTTAATGAAAAGAGGTTTACTTTGGTATATAAAAGATGAACACATGTCCTTGAGTCAATTAAATACGAGGAGTGTTTTTTAAGTAAGTATCGTTTTGAAATTAAAAAAAGACGTGCTAAGATATCTCAATAATTTTATTTTCATATGAAAACTTGTACCTTAATCTACTTTTCTGCATGATTTCCGTCAATATTGAGGCACTTGTCATAATGTTGTACCAGTTTTTGAATACCCTACTCACAGAAGTCTGGGCCTGACTTGTTAACCACTCCATCACCACTGCTTTGACTTCGTCATCGTCTTGAAGACGCTGACCACCCAGGTGTTTCTTCAAGAGCAAGAACAGATAGTAGTCACTGGGCGCAAGATCGGGGCTGTACGGGGGATGATCTAGAGTTTCCCATCGAAAAGATGTGATGAGATCTTTGGTCTGATTTGTTAATGCGGACGGGCATTGTCTTGCAGCAAAACGACGCCCTAGCTCAACTTCATGGACTGTTGCTTCGATTCTGGTGTGACGTAGGCCACCCATGTTTCATCGTCCGTAACAATTTGGTTTAAGAAATCATCATCGTCGTTGTGGTAACGCTCAAGGAAAGTCAATGCACTGTCTAAAGTTTGGTTTTGTGCACATCCGTCAACATTTTCGGTACCCAACGTGCACACAATTTTCGGTAATTCATGTGCTCGGTCACAATGCCATACAAAATACTACGAGAATCATTAGGAAAGTCAACATTTTCGGTACCCAACGTGCGCACAATTTTCGGTAATTCAAGTGCTCGGTCACAATGCCATACAAAACACTACGAGAAACATTAGGAAAGCCATCCCGCAAGGAGGAAATCGTAAAGCGTCTGTTTTCTCTCAGCTTCCACTTCCTGTAGCAAACTTTCATTAACGATCGAAGGACGCCCACTCCGTTGCTCTCACCAACTTTCTTACCATTCCATCACTCATGGTGTTTTCTCCATAAACTGCATAGATCTCACGGTGAATATCGATTGCTTATTGGCCTTTAGCACTACGAAATCTTGTAACAGCCCGTACTTTACAGTCAACGTAAACAAGGAAGAATCGGACTGTAATGGCGTCAGTGCGTAAATTAAGGTACAGGCTTTCATATAAAAATAAAATTATTGAGATATCTTAACACTTCTTTTTTTTAATTTCAAAACGGTACTTACTTAAAAAATACACCTCGTATGATGTACTCCCACTATTATTTACTGATCTCTTTAAAAGATGATGATTTTACATCTGGCATTTCGTGGAGAGCGAAAACTTTTCTTAATTTATGGCCTACTTTGAGCTCGATGTCCTGCAATATGTGTCAATGTCATAAACTCAGTCATGGTATTAAAGGCCGAAACCCGGATCGTAATTAAATAAACAACAATACGGTCAAATGGTGGTGCGTTCATTTAAAAATTATTGTATGACTGTTGCTCAGCAACATGAAAAACGGTTCCCTTAAGTGTCTTCTACACCTCCTGCGGGGGGGGGGGGGGTCTTCAGCCTTCTCCTACGACATTACTGTGACGCTTGTCGGAGATATCGGTAGCTGTTTACGGTTGAAGACTTGGAGGCCACTCAAAGAGATGAAAAATCCACGAGAATGGGTTAAATAATTCTAATAGACAAGATTAAGAACACAGCTGGACGAAGCTGCCGGATGAAAGCCGCCATAGTTGGATCCACTTATGGACCAATGAAGTGGTCGTTGCTCCTCAAGAATAATCATCCTGTGTTGTTGCCAATCTCGTGAAGAATGTTCACTCCCGACAAGTTTCCTAGCGATTTTCCATTCTGCAAGAGATTTCTTCGGATGAGTGACGATGAGGTTCAAGGGAAGTGATTGAGAATGGAAACGGAATATTACTACTCTCAGAACGACTGGACAGCGGAGTTGATAATTTGGATAAGTAAGTAAGGTCGTACTCTTAGATATAGTGACCTTACGCTCATAGTTTCCTATGCATTTTCTCAAGTTCGGATTGTTGTACAGGATTTTCTTGGGCAGTATTTGATATCTGATTCTATTCACGTGTTGTTCCTCCCTGTCTCTGTGTTCAGTTATTTCCTCCTTAATGGTATGTACATTTATCTCATTCCAAACATTTTCATTTTTTGTCAAATCTTTTCTTCCGCAGCCCTTCACTTTCCTCAAGTAACTCATCTCTGGTCCGTGTATGTTCTTATCTTCGTTTTTATTTATCCGTATCTCGTTCGTTTCAACAGTTACGAAACTGAATACGTAAACATTATAACAGTGATTAACTACTTGTTCCAATTTCGTGCTTGGCAGCCCATCATTGCTTAACACACTTATTTCTACTTGTGTTTACACGCCTCAGACATGGCTCAAATGGCTCTGAGCACTATGGGACTTATCTTCTGAGGTCATCAGTCCCCTAGAACTTAGAACTACTTAAACCTAACTAACCTAAGGACATCACACACAACCATGCCCGAGGCAGGATTCGAACCTGCGACCGTAGCGGTCGCGCGGTTCCAGACTGTAGCGCCTAGAACCGCTCGGCCACCTCGGCCGGCCCTCAAACATGTTTCATCGCAGTTGTGCCACATTCCTAATTTAATTATGTGAAACATTGTCGTAAAAAAGTTATTAAGATGAAAACATTCACAATGTAGCGCTCCATAAACATACGGATGCCATGAAAATGAGTGGAAAAACTGAAAGCTGTATATTTGGTTCTAAGTGAAAATCCTCTGTTTCCTTCTAGCAAAATCTTTTCAAACAAAATACCGGATCATTAAATAAAGGACACAGAATTCAGCCGTGGACCTCCACAAATACATTTTAGAAGCAAATAGTAGGCTAAAACTGGAATGTAGAGGTATAGCGTATTCTGCTGTGATATGTAGTTTTGCATTCTTGATAACACTCGTATACATGCACCTTCCCATCATTGGATGTAACACAAGAGAGTTGGATAGTTGTCTGCTACACTTAGCCGCCTGTATCGACACTAGTCACTTGTTAACTGAACAGTGCGTAATCGCACAGCTGGTGTTAAGGTGGCGTGTTTCACAAACTCCTCCCCAGTGCCTTGAAGTCTGAAGGTGAGGTGTGTACTTAGTAATAGAGTGAGTTGTGCCAGTTAGTAATAGATATGGTCACAAACGGACCGTTCACCGTCTTTCCCTCAAAATACCCATCGTTTTCACAAGAAAACAATAATTAGTCCCTTTATAATCATATACACTGCCTAGGCCACTATTCAACAACGTCATCCCCCAGTTAATTCATTTCAGACCTAATGGCGGCAGTAGTTACTATCCTTATGCTCTGGCAGACACCCTCAAGATCTTCATTAACACACAATACACGGGTATTCGTTATCAAATCTCCTGTCTGGAGGGCATTTTATACTGTTAATGGTGGTCTATCTTGGACTTTAAGCATGGCTTTCCCATCAGCCGAGAGAAGTTCGCTATAAATTTGATCGGTAGTTTAGTCATTCAGGTTGTAATTGTAGTTGGCGTTAATACTGTGAACATATTCATGACCATCTTTTCACAGCGCTAACGCCGACTACAGTTGTAACATGAATGAGTACAGTACCTAGCACAGTTTTGCAGATAGACAATGTAGTTTATTTTACGATATGATAACAGTGCCTAATTCGCGGTTTTATCATTTGACGGTAATATTTTTGTATGACACCTAAAATGGAGCTGTGAATACTCTTATGAACCTGATGGTGGTAAGTCGAACGAAAGTGGCTGTGGAAATAAATAATTTCATCAGCAGTTCAAGAAAGTAAAAAGAAATTTTCCAGACATGTACGAGCTGTGGAGCACTATCTTCCGAAAATATACCGCGAAAACGCTACGTTGTTTACAGTGATTCACACAATACAGTTCAGTATGTGATACCATCATCTGCAGTACGAATCAAGGCAAGGGCAACCGCCTTCACTAGGACTTCGTTACTGGAACGATGTGTATGTTCTACATTGTCACAACGATCAGTACCGAACAGAAGAATTTAGGCAACCTGCAGTATAGTAATCTCTCATATTACTACCGTAACTATATCAAAACTACAGTGATTTGTCGAAGAAATTACGGATGATGCGCAAGCTGATTTTAGGAAAAAAATATAGATCAACAGTGAACTTCAGTTTCATTTTACACATCCCACTCGAAAGTTCTAAATTAAAAAATGTCCTCTAAGCTCTTGAGTCTATAAACAGAGCAGATTATTAAGGAAATAAGTCATCAAACCTGAAACAAAAGTAGAATGCATTTTAACAATCTGGGCTGATAGATGATACAGCACTAGTAACCTTAGAAGAAAATGAGCGAGTGGTTAGTTGAGTTGCCACAATATTGTACAACAGCTTGCTTATATTGAATACTGATAAAATGAAGTATTACATCATCTCATAGAATACTAATGCATACCTTAAAAATTTGGCAACTCGAAAATACCGGAATAGCTTAGTCTGGCAAGTGGAAAAGAGCCCATTCTGAGAGAATGAAAGTAACATGGGCACAAAGTGAAGTTTACACAAAATTTTGAAAATGCCGTTTTGCCGTTCATCGCGTAGTCCACTATGGTCCAAACGTAAATAATAATAATAATAATAATAATGAGAAAATCGCAGCTTAACCTCATATACTGTTGCATATTAAATGCTGTCGATGAAACGTGTGAAACTTCGCACAAAATATGACGAAACTGATTTCAGTTCTTTGTCACCTATCCTCAGATGCTCTTCGCATGAATATGGAAAGGACGCTGCAAGTCGTGGAATGTGGAATTATACTGAGAGGATGCAAATCACGTAAGCATTTATTGAGGTGCATGAAAGATTCACCGAGGGTCGTGATGACGTCGATGATGAGAAGCGCGTCACATGTCTTAAGGCTGAAATGCAGAGGGACTCGCATACAACACTGCATAATAAAAGGCAACCTGTGCATCAGAATGGTCGAGAGAAGAACACACGCTAGAAAGTCTAAATGACGCAATATTTGGTTTTCTTCTAATGAAGGATTTACTTCTACAGTGAAAGATGTTTCTATGATGAGATATGGCTGTAAAGTTCACAATCTTCATGGTTCCATACCTGAACCTATGAAAGATGTATCCATGGTTACCAGAGGTAACATTAGGGGCAGATGACGTCTGTCTCCTTATCGCGAGAATCGTCGTGGTCTTTTCGGTTCTGTTGGCAGACATGGTTGGCTGGAGGTGATTATTAAAATGCTTCCTTGTGTACCTGTGCACTTGGTTGGATTGATTAATACTGTATGTACCAGAATTTGCGGGCGCTAATCTTAATAACCGCGTATGTTCGTAACATGCATACTTCGTAACATGGTGCGAATTCCATAGTCACATTAACAGGACGAAAGAGGAAGATTCTAGGAACGGAGAGCAAACAACGGTGGGACACTTATTTTGTAGTGTTAAACTAAATGTGTACTACCTTAAAAGGGATATCAAAATATCCGAAACTATTGAAGATTGATAAAGTAAATTTTGAGAACTGAAGTTTGTAATCGTTGCTGCAAATCCTTTATCAAACGACCCGTTAAATGTAAATGTAAATGTCGTGTGACTAGGGCCTCCCGTCGGGTAGACCGTTCGCCGGGTGCAAGTCTTTCGATTTGATGCCTCTTCGGCGACTTTCGCGTCGATGGGGATGAAATGATGATGATTAGGACAACACAACACCCAGTCCCTGAGCGGAGAAAATCTCCGACCCAGCCGGGAATCGAACCCGAGGCCCTTAGGACTGACATTCTATTGTGCTGACCGCTCAGCTACCGGGGGTGGACAAATAACCCGTTGTCGCTATGATATTGAACAATTCATTTTGTAGCTAAACATATTCAGTTTTATGTTGACAGAAATGACAACATTATAGCTGGTTATGACACTGTTGTAAAGCTTCTCGGAATTTGAGAGAAAATTTTCGAATCACAACAAAAAGGATAAAACATTGCACATTGTCTATTCTGACATGAGCTGTTGAATGCAATTTGGTAAAGTTTTTCTCTTCGATCCCCTAAAAAAAATAAAGAAAATGGAAAAGGACCCTAATCCAGTTTCTTTAGGTGATTCGTTTTCTACTTGGAAAATTTTGTTTGTTTTCAAGTACATCTAAAATATTTACATTAAAAATATAAATCTGATTTGCAGAATACTCTGTACACAATCTTCTAATTAATACTTTGAGCAGAACTGTAGAGAATTTGTGTTTCGAAGACAGTGCCAACAAATGCCCAATAAAAGATAGCTGTGAGGGAAAAGTACAGTAGAGGAAGCTCGAAAGAACTTTCTCCTAGATAAACGTTACCGAACATTGACAGTTACTCAAGACGGTGAGAAGTACAATGTATAATAATATCTAATTATGTGAAGAATATTGTATGTGCTAAAGATTTAAAATAACTTGAACAAATATGCCGGAGATGTGGTATTTAATTTTGGGTTTACAACAGACAACTGCAAAATAGAATTAATTTACTTGGACAAAACGTGCTCTAAATAGTGTTTATGCGATTTCAGCAGTTTTTTGATGTAGTTTCGGAAATCGGGAATTATCAGCGTAGGTAAGATTTGTGGACGTTGACAACAACTGTTAATGTTAATTTATTCAACGTTTATAGCCTGCATCTTTAACCAAACTCGCTAAAGCACACCTGTTGAGTGGCGATGGACTATAGGTTCAATCCTGATGGAAGAAACTGTCATCTTCAGTTTTGGTCGACAAGATTGCGTCCAGTTTCTAATCACCAGATTTTGCGCAAACCCCTTCGTATTAAAGTAAAAATTAATTGTAGGCACATGACGATGTTGAGGGTACCCGTCCGTTGGATCGGACGTTAAGCTTGGCGGTCTCTTTCTAGGTGTTAGAGTACATTAGGCTATGTAAGGATCCGGGTTTCACCTTGTACCTTCTCTCATCGTCATCAAACAAAAAGAGGACGCTAAACTTTAGATGCAATCATCAAAACCACCTGTCCAGGACATATGCATTCCAGACACAAACTTAGGGCAAGAAAGGAGGACGAAAACATTTCCAATGACACGGCTACACAACACCACCTTGGGATTCCACCAGTCCACTTTACCCTTTCATCAATGTTTACACTGCACAAATTACGTCGTTTGGGCTATCTTCTACTTTGGACAAGGCAACCTACATTTTACAACGTAGAGTATGACTGCCTTATCAATTTATGTTATAATAACCACATCATGGACTTAAAATCTTGCGAAAGAAAAAAAAATTAAGTATAGAAAAGAAAGTAAAAAATTGTGAAGATGCTTGAAATCTGTTTAAAGCTTTGGATATTTTCCTGTTTGGCGATGCTAATGTAGAGAGACTCGGTGAGAAATGAAGGCAGAGCTACCGTTATTTGAAGAGTTAACGTTGTAACCTCTGTTGCGGTCAGGTTACTGTATAGTTGAGTGCTTGAAACACAGGAAGAGTTGATGTTAACTATTTCAGTATGACGAAAGATCGAAAACAATTTAGAATTTAAGGATCGGGTACCCAGTATTTATTTATGTATTAATGCTGTGACTGGGGGTTCATACTTGGGCTGTGAGTACTGAAGAGACCATCGAGCAAACATAGTGCATAGTGATCGCTCGACTGGACTGCACAAATTCAATTAAGCCCTCTGTAGGACAAAACATTGTGATCGTACAGGGGAGTGTTGGCTACATACCTCACACAGGAATTTAGGACAAGGTCGAGGAGTCGGGAGTTGTCATTGTTTGGACCTGGTTCTAGAATTTATCAACGTATTCGAATATAGGCAATAACAGTCTATGAACCAGTTCCAACTTTCTGTTTCTAAAGAAACGTTTTTTGTTTGTTCCTAAAAAGTTTCGAAGACTTGTGCGAAGAGACGAGAAGTCCAATGCTGCTCAATGACAAAGACAGCAAACGTTGTTACACGCGAATTTTTGTAGCAGGTTTTTTTCTGTCTTCTGTCCTGTGTTGCACTAATTAAAATTATTATTCAACGTCCATCTTGCCATTGATACGTAACTAACGACCTCCTCCAGTTTCGCATGTGAATCTACGTCTGTACAACTTGTCGGGGCGTAGCGGTAATAAATTGTACGTGCAAACCATCCTCCTGATTCAGTCTATCAGTTGAAACCGGTCAATTATGCTACAGTAGCCCCTGAGGTTAGCCTTCACATATTGGAAAACGCGGCGGGGGACTTAATAACATGTATGGATAACGCGGCTTCCAACGTGGTAAATCAAAGCACGTATCGGTTTTGATGCTCTGAGTTTTTGTGAAGTCTCCAAGCTGAGTCGTTCCTATTGCAGTTTTACGTGCCGTCCCATTGTTCAGCACAGTGGGTGCTGACTTTGAACTTTCTCCGATACAAAGACCTGCGCAGTTGCACGTTCACTTGACTGCTCGCTGTCGCCCAGCGAATTATAGACAGATGTTCTCTGGCAGAAAAAAAATTCAGTTTATTTCTTTTATTTAGCTTTTATGATGTCAGAGAAGCTATTGTAAGCTTGAACTTAACACTGGCTCGAACGATACAGAAATATCAGACTATCTTCGTAGCATTTGCGGACTTAGCAGAAGGTTTTTACAGTGTAGCGTAGAATAAGATGTTACAAGTCATGATTTGTTTGGAGGTAACGTACAGAGGTAGATCAGCAATCTAAGGTTTCCAAAAAAATTACCTGAGGCGAAAGATAAACAAAGGAAAGTTCGTCTTTAGAAGAGTGTGAAATAGCGTTGCTGCTTATCTCTGTTATTGTTAAATTCTATGTTGAAGAAGCAGTGTAGGAAATCAACGATAGTTTTAGGAGAGCAACAAAAATACAGACAGCAATACTAAGGTTCGCAAAGTATTTAATCCTTGCAACCGAAAAGAAATACTTCAAAAAAATGTTCAAATGTGTGTGAAATCTTATGGGACTTAACTGCTAAGGTCATCAGTCCCTAAGCTTACACACTACTTAACCTAAATTATCCTAAGAACAAACACACACACCCATGCCCGAGGGAGGACTCGAACCTCCGCCGGGACCAGCCGCGCAGTCCATGACTGCAGCGCCCAAACTGCTCGGCTAATCCCGCGCGGCAAAAAAATACTGAAAAAGCTTTTCGTAGGTGACTGTCTACTCTGTTAGATGATTAAAAAAAAACCTATTGATGCCTTCAACTGCACGACTGTATGTTTATTCTGTACCAGTTTCGATTATTACAATCATCTTCACAGCAGAAAACTGTAAGGTAATATGGAAAATATAAAAGTGTAATAGAAAATGGAGGAATTAAAAAATTTTAAATCCGTACCACTAACACGGCGCACATCAATGAATTAAACACACATTTTCCTCAAATATGACCCAACCAAATACAGAACATACATAATTGTCATATTACTCTGTCTTAACACAGTCCATGTAAATGCAGTGTGCCTTGGCACAGTTAACAATAGCGCACTCTTGGCGATAACTCCACACTTAATAATTGACCACGTTATAAGCGTCAAAGACATATATTGTGAAAGACATATAAAGAATCAATACCTAAAAGGTTACAAATGTTCTTTGATCTAGTGGAGGATTATAGTAGTAGAAATAGAGAGATAACATGGCGTCCTTTTACTGAACAACAACATAAATATATAACCTGTTATAATGTGGCATACCGACTTTAGTGTTACAGAAATTAAGGGGAAGGTATTTATCTCAGTTAAACAGTGTGAAATACGTCGGTTTAAGTGATAGTAACGAAGCAGAACACTGAAAACTGTTATACTTTGTGGTAATTGTAGATGAAGTTATTATGAACGTAGAAAAATAAAGCAACAAAAGTATGAGAAGCAGCGAAACCAGGCGTAAAAACCAAATGTCGGTAATAACCATTCATTCTCTCCAACGATGAAATTGGGTTAAAATGACTACAAAACTTCTTAAAGTACCGACCGCAGCTCGTGATCTAGTGACTAGCGTTGCTGCCTCTGGATCACCTGGTCCCGGACTCGATTCCCGGCCGGGTTGGGGATTTTCTCTGCCCGGGGACTGGGTGTTTGTGTTGTCCTCATCATTCGTGACAGTGGCTAGACTGGACTGTGAAAAGAATTTGGGCTGTGTAAAAACTGGGACTTCGTAAGGGCGCTGATGACCGCGCAGTTGAACGCCCCACAAACCAAACATCATTATTAAGTCTCCATTTGGCTCAGTTTAGCACATGTCGACAAGTGGCTGCAGAGCTTTCAGGCGTACTGCCAGCTAGTGATTCTCACAACGAAGCGTGCCAGTTTCAAATGTCCCGCGAGTCATGAGGGCGTTGCTGCGCACTCGCGGCTGCCGACGTCACGGCTTGGAGGAGCGGCGCTCCTCTCTGTGGTCGTGTCGCAAGCGTAACGGGAGTGCCGCTCCTCTCAAATGCCACGCTGCCCCCTCCCCCAGTCTCTCTGGTTACTCCCCCCCCCCTCTCTATGTTTTCTCTTACTGCATGACACCAGCCATTCGCGGTTGTTTCTCCAAACATGTAGAGGTGGTGCGCGTTGTAAGTCCCTGACGCGCGCGCGCGCACACACACACACGTATACAAATAAAGCTTGCTAGAAACATGCAGATTTTTCTCTTTGTATCCTCTTTTATTTGCCGATATTAATTTCGTCGTCTTCAAGACAGTACTGTGAGATACAACTGAAGAGTGGAAATGTCAATCATTCTAAGCGCGATTTTTTCATAAAAGACGTACTCAGTGCTATTGTGTTCTCGGTAACATGTCGCATGGTGCTAGGCGCCTAGTACCAAACCGTGGTGAAAATATTCATTATTAAATGGCACGTCGTCTTTGTGCCAATAAGGGCTACCCACTGGGAGTTTCAAGTGCTAAGCGTCAAGGCCTGCTCCGTGCTCGCATCTCATGGTCGTGCGGTAGCGTTCTCGCTTCCCACGCCCGGGTTCCCGGGTTCGATTCCCGGCGGGGTCAGGGATTTTCTCTGCCTCGTGATGGCTGGGTGTTGTGTGCTGTCCTTAGGTTAGTTAGGTTTACGTAGTTCTAAGTTTTAGGGGACTGATGACCATAGATGTTAAGTCCCATAGTGCTCAGAGCCATCTGAACCATTTGAGCCTGCTCCGTGTAGTTGATGCACAGTTTGTATGTAAGCTATTGGTCGTGTCAATAAAACATCTTTGTAATGGAAAGAGATAATTTTATACAAAAATAGCAAACAAGTTAAAGAAGCCAACCGACGAAACAGCGGGTGTCTGGAAAATGTTGTGAAAAGAGAAAGACAATAGAGTTCCCGATAAACAGCCACCGAACAATGACGTAAGTGTCTTTCAATGATTTAATAACATAACCGCTTTTGTCAGTACAGTAAGATCTTTCAATACAGTACGATCAAAATGTCTCCTATCTGAAACAGCTATTAAAAATTCTTACTCTGAAACCGAAGAATAGGAAAATGTTAATGTCTACAAAAGATAAAAGACCATGGCTGATGTATTCCATGTCTCATTTCATCTGAAAGACGAGTCACATTTACAGTTTCAAAACAGAAACACCTGTTGAGCGTCTTACCTGTTTTATCTTAAGAGCACAGAACCTTCTCCACTCAACTTAGCAACATCTTATTACATAAATAGAGTTCCATAACAACCAGAAGTCAATTCTGCTACATTTCCGTACTTGTATTACCACAAATAAAACATAGTGCTTCAGTATTAATTTCACTCGAGACAAAAACTTTCTTATTGACACTTGGAACCAGTCGTTTCTTTGGTATGGCACCTACTACGTTGTCAGTAAATTATTTGTTTTATAATTTGTGTTATTGTTTTTTGCAGTGATGACGTGAGCAGCATAAATCTCTGGTATCTCAACACAATTTCTTTTTTTTTGGGTGGAAGTAAGTCATTTACAAAAAGAGAGGCGTTGTTCCTTGATTCTCCTGACAATGTGAGATTTGACACATAGAACGTTTGAAATTTTCATTCTTCAGCTATTTTGGCAAGGATAACGTAGTGCTCACACTTCTCCCACCCTATCCTCTCCGCCCCTTGATTTTTTTCATACTAGATATACGATATTTGTTCGTAATGCACACATCGCAGTTTTTTCTATAACACAATAAAGCGTTTCCGAATTTTACATAGCAGTTTCAGCTACCTGTTTTTTTTTTTTAAAGTTAAATATGTAGCAAAAGTGGTATACGTTGAATTAATACGGAAATTATAAATAAGGTGAACGAGTAACAAAGGAGAGATCACGTCATAATGGCGTGTTTTAAATAAGGAGCAAATTGTCAATGACGAACGTAGAACTCTGGGTTGGCTGCGCCAACGACCTACTCAGTTATTATTATCCAACCTGACTTACGCAACAGATCAGCCTATCATCACAATGAAGATTTTTAGGAGACACTATCCCACTCGAGCCACACATTTGTGTCAGTGCTTTTTCCTGTATTCGAAGCGCTTCTGGAACGCAGAATCCGGTAATGACTGATTTCTGCATAAAGAGTGCGTCTAGTTCAGCAACAGCATTGAGTTGACGGCATATCAGCAGCTCCAGTTGCAATGTTTTTATTATAAGAATACCCGCGATTTCGATCTCACACAAAACCATTTTCGGGTGACATCAAGCAAATGTTCAGTCAGATGATCAACGTCAAATGTTCACCAGACTGAGCATTTGCTTGATGTCACCTGTTTTTGTACTGTATGAGGTCGGAATCCGTCGTGTATCTTAAATAAAAAAATCTTATAACTGTAATTGCTGTCACGGCAATCTTCTTATTCTGTATTTCTTCAGTGTTGGTCAAAGATTCTCCTTTTATGATCCTTTCGGTGTTAGAAGAGAAAGCATTCACAGGGCGTCACGCTCGGTGTTAACGCACAATGAGGCATCGTAACACTGTTTTCGTTCTTTTTTTTTTGCGAAAAATTTACGAACAAGCAGTGAGTTTCAAGCAGGTGTAACAAAATGGTATAGTTTTTAAAAGTTATTTCGTCACACAGTCTGGTGTTTTCTTCGGATTCCACGCAAAGCATATAGATTTTCCAAGCAGTTGACCCTACGACCCTACGGTAAGAAGTCGTAGTGCTGTATGTCGTTAAGATTTAAGAACACACTGAGTAAAATGTTCACACTGATGGAACTTGAGCGTTTTTCGATTTCGGCTCTTTAAGGAAGATTCCACTGCGACGAATGGACTTCAGTGTCGTGCACATCCACCTACTATTAATCGCCAGCTGTGATCTGTTGGAGCAGTTTTGAACAGACGTGACCTTTATTCAGAAATTCCTCAACAATATTTATTCAGTGCAACTTTAGGTCAAAACTGAACAATTTAGTAACAAATTTCTCTCCAACACGATTCATTCCGTAAACGTTAGCACGAGACAACTGACATAGCAACGTCATAGGCAAGGTTTCTGATTGCGTTATGGTGATTGCTCAACAATCATTTCCTTCCTTTTCTGCACGTTGTCATCGTTTGTTGATGTGCTAGAACGCCCAGTGTGATCGTCGTCTTACATGTTTTCACTCCTCTCTTAGAAACGCTTCTATCGCTTATTACACCTTGTTTTATTCTTCAAAGTTTCATAAAAAGTAATAAACATTTACAATGCGATGGCTCACCGTAATCCATTTCTAAAGCTACATGAAATGCAATGTGTCTATCCATTTCTTCTACAAATTAAAATCGCGGATAATGCCAGAACCTATAACCATTTCGACAACTAACAGAAACGTATGCATTCGATGAAACTGGGAATATTCAAACGTTTCAGGTTCAGGCGTACTAACACAGCTAAAAAATAAAAAATAGAAATTGTGAAAACTGAAAGTATACAGCCCGAAACTTAAACCGTGGAACATATCCGAACAACCTTCGTTTTCTTGATGACGTTCTATTGTTTGCCAGTAGTGCGTACAGACTTAACTAATTAGTGAACATAATAGCCTATGTTTGAAAGCCGATCTGAAATTCAAAAACAGAAGAGTAAAAATAATATGTAAGGCTTCTGCTAAGTTGAATAATAGTTTCCACAGCTTAAATACCAATGTATCTGAAAAGGTAATTTTCCAGTTAGTTTCCGAAAAGGTAATTTCCCAGTTAGTGGATATTTATCGTTTTTTTTTCTTATAGCAGTGACATATTTTTACTAAAATGGTAAGAAAGGTCATGCTCACAATTGCAGGTTATCTATCTAACGCATTCCAAAGATAACATACATCTGATTTTCAATATTTCATACAATTATTGACTGTATTTGAGAATTGTAATGTTGTTATAGTCTACTCACTAAGAGCTATAACCCTGCGTTAACTGTTTAACACAATCTACATCTACATGACTACGCCGCAGTTCACACTTTAGTGCCTGGCAGAGGGTTCTTCGAACCACCTCCGGACTATTTCTCTACCGTTCCTCAGCGAAGAGGAAAAATGAACACTTGAATCTTTTTCTACGAGTTCTAATTTCTCTTATTTGAATGAGATAATCATGTTTCCCCATGTAGGTTGGCGACAGTAAAATAGTTTCACATTCAGAGGAGAAAATTAGTGATTGAAATTTCGCGAAAAAGACCTCGCGGCAATGAAAAGGCCTTTGTTTTAATGGTTTCCACACCAATTTGCTTATCATATCTGTGACGTTCTCCTATTTCGCGATAATACGAAACGAACTGCCCTTCTTTGGACTTTTTCGATGTCCTTCGTCAATCCTATATGGCAAGGATCCCATACCGCACAGCAATACTTTAGCAGAGGATGAAAAAAAGTAGTATAGGCAATCTCTTTAACATTCCTGTTGCATTTTCTAAATATTCCGCCAACAAAACGCGCTCATTGGTTTGCCTTCCCAGCAACATTTTCTATGTCATTATACCAAAGTAAGTACTTCGCAATTGTAATTCCTACGTATTTAATTGAATCGACAGCCTTTAAATTTCTGTGATTTGTCGTGTTATCTTAATTTAATGGATTTCTTTTGGTATTCATGGTTATGACATTACAATTTTCCTTATTCAGAGAGAAATGCCAGTTTTCGCACGACGCATATTTCGTGTCTAAGTCATTTGCAATTGGTTTTGATCTTCTGATGACTACACCAGAGAGCAAACAAACTGAGATGGCTGCACAGATTGTCTCCTAAATCTTTTATAGACGGGACCTATAATATTTCCTTGGAGAACTCCAAATATCATTTCCGTTTTGCTCAATGATTTTCCTTCGATTACTACGAGCTGTGGCGCTTCTGACAAGAAATCACGAATCCAGTCGTCGAAATGATACTCCTTAGGCACGCAGCTTGATTAGAAGTCGCTTGTGAGGAGCGGTATCAAAAGTCTTCTGGAAATCTAGAAATATGCTCTTTCTGTACTTTCCCGAGACCCTCTAACCTATAAAACCGCCTAGTCTACTCCATACAGCCCCGCTATCTGTAGTGACCCCTGACCTATTAAGCGGAACCCGACACCACACCATCTTATGATGTACGTCGATAAATCTGCAACCGACACAGTCGCAGAATCGTCTGAGCCTCTGATTCAGAGCGTCCACTCGGATCTGTACCAAAGGTCCACAATCGGTCCTGTCGATGATGCTGCAGATGGCGATCTCCGCCTTCATCTCCCAAGCGAACTGAAGTCTATACCACCCCAACTAGCTGCCTAAAACCAGAGAAGATCTCTTCTGATCCAAAGCGACAAACATCATTGGTGCCGACATCAGCCACAACCTGCAATTGGCAGCACGCTGTGCTCGTCATGGCTTCCGGAAGCACTCATTCCACATCTGGAATGACTCCTCCCGGCATGCACACAGAGTGCAGACTGGATTTCTTCCCCTCCTGGTCAGCCTTATCCCCAGTGGCCACATTACAAGCCTGAATTTGGAGAGCTTCTTCCTACTACCTGTAATCCCACCCTCTGTGAATGTCCAGATCTTACGGGCGAGAGGTTTCCTTTGCAACAGAACGAGCGACTACATCTGGCTCAGGATCTTTGTCAGGCACAGATAGCGCCCGAAACCTGTTCGTCAGACGAATTGGCGAGGTCTTTGATCGGCTCCCCGGAAAGACTTCCGCTACCTGCCACATCTGGAAACGACCTCAAAAAATGGTTCAGACGGCTCTGAGCACTATTGCACTCAACTGCTGAGATCATTAGTCCACTAGAACTTAGAACTAGTTAAACCTAACTAACCTAAGGACATCACAAACATCCATGCCCGAGGCAGGATTCGAACCTGCGACCGTAGCGGCCTTGCGGTTCCAGGCTGCAGCGCCCTTAACAGCACGGCCACTTCGGCCGGCGAAACGACCTCCTAATCGCCGACTGGTGAGGAGTTATCTTCAACGAGTGCAGTAACCATGACATCCACTGTAGTGGGCTATTTGGGGGGACATGAGGGACGTGTTGGATGTCACCCCCTCCCCCTTCCCCCGTCCACAGCGGCAACATTCTCAAGCTACATGACTGAAGCCAGAACCACCTTGAGTTGTAGCCAAGGGTGACCAGCTCAACTTGCTGAAGCGTCCCCTTAGAAAAAATTATGAATTACTGTACTGGTAAACCCCTTACGTTATTTGATTTTCAAACAGCTGAGCAAAACTGAACGTACTCAGACATTTCTCTCTTTACTTATTCTGATCATCACCAAACTCACACACAATATTTTTAGCGTATCGCAATCTGACTTTTAATAATCCCTACAAAAGAATGGCCCTGACTAACAATAACCTATACCTTTCATGAATCACTTACCTCACAAAAATCTTCATTACTCGAACTACTGCACCACAACGAGCGCCAATACTGCCAGCTAAATAAAAGATTCTAACTAGTGAAGGCACGAACTACTCATAGGCATAGTTAGCAAATGAAAGATTTTGATAGAGAACAAACAATGTATTTACCTTAATGGTGTTCAAAAGTCATAATATACATAGCAGTTCATGACATCCAGTCTTACAAATTTACTGTCTTTGATGGACACACGTCCAGATCATCCGCTCTCAAAACTTCGCCATTTCTCTCCCCACATCCACCACTGCTGGCGGCTCACCTCCAACTGCACAACGCTACGCGCTGTTAACAGCCAACTGCTCAACACTACAATAGCATATACTCCAACAATGCAAACCAACCACAGCCTTCACACAGCACAGTCAGTGATTTTCATATAGAGCGCTACGTGGTGTTATCAACATAAAAACCTAAACAGCCTACTTACATTCCAACTGAATGCAGAAATCGCATTCCTTATCCATACTAAAGATGGTGGAAATATACACTACCAAATTATTAAAACACTGAGCTATGGCTACTAGGTATACAAATACGCAAGAAATTTCAAAATGTAGGCAAAAATGCACACACCAAATAAAAAATAGCTCACTTATAGTTATCAGAAGCTCGTTACAACTCACAAAGTAAACGCTGTGCTCTGATGTGCTTGCTGCCTAGACAGGAGCTGAATATGGAAAGTGTGAATATGTCCCGAGCCAGCGCAACTCACGACGCGCAAATTACTCATACTATATTCATCCATATTTGAGAAATAGGGCACTTGGCGATTTTCGATAAACTTTACACATAATTTTGAACCTTTACAAACTTTTTATCGCTGACACCCCCGCCTCACCCCCCCAAAAAAAGATGAGGGAAATAAGTTTATTGCTTACTAGACTTGCGCTATTCATGCAGTAAAACTGTACCATCAAGCGTTTTAATCTACTGTTTCTCTAATGCTAAGTCTGTTCTCAGTACATTTTTCAGACAGTTTTTCCATATACCACTGGATACACCTGCAAAATTATATCATTGTACGACACATAGTTCGAGAGATATAACATTTTATGTATGTGTTCGATTACTTAAAGTATCGGGGTTGGTGGTTTTCTGGTTAACTTTTAATGCGAAAACCATTGAAAAGATAAGGCTTGCTTAGTGAGTGGTAGAGTAATGCACGCTGGCAAGTTGTTGAAGGGACAGGAAAACAAATGAATGGATTAGAGAAGAAACTGGTACGGAAAACGTAATGAAAATGAAAGAGGGGGGGGGGGGGGGGTGGACAAGATATGGTAAGCAAACTGCTGGTAGGTAGACAGACCAACTAAGTACATTGCTGGATTCAGAGAGATAGGAGGAGAGCGAGGAACGATCTGATGGAAGATGGGCAGATGACATTAGAAAACTTATAAGAGCAATACGTATGCGTAGTTCACAGGGCAGTCCAGAGGAAGCCGCTGTCGACATCAAATGACTGATGTATACTTCTTAATGCCTGCATGACTGTTGATGACAATCCTTTTTATTTTGCGTCAACATTGTTTCGTTGGTTACAGTTTAGTTTTCTGGCATTTTAAAGTCGCTTCTCTTATAAAGTTTACTTTGGGCCTCAATATAAAATCATAGCGAATAATTTATTCACAATTTTGATCATTGCGGATAACATATAAGAAAGAATGGTATTTTAATTTCTTCTCGTTACAAGAGTCGATTTCGAACGAGTGTGCATATAGAGATGAGCGACCGAATAGTTGATCGGTTTGGATTAATTTGAATTTATTTTGAGTGGCGTTTCATTCAGTGCTGTGTAGCTACTGTGTTACAGCCTATAACAATAATCCTGTTTGGTCTAAATACATACTCATACAGCAGCCGGACTGCATTCTAAGGCTACGTGACGTAATTTTGTTCCCCGATAGTATCTTACACATTTTTCTGTACACGTCATTACTTGATTGCTGTTTCCTTTCTTTCTTTTCAGATTGTTTGAGAAAATCACTTAGTATAATTCCATGGCATAATTTAATAACGGTTGTTTTCTATGAAGTGAGTATGACCGTAGAGCTTCTACTGCCTATGGTTGAATGTTTGTGTTAAGTCTGCAGTAGGTTATCGTCACTTCGTCATTGAAATAGATTCTGCCTATTTCTGCGCTAGACGTGTTACTGTCAGAGCGTAAAAGATACGTTCTGTATAAATCGGAATGTTAAACACCAACAAACAAACATGCATTTCATCGCGGGATTTAATATCCAGTAGCCTACACGAGGTCATTCAGTCCAAAAACAGGCAGACTAGGACATTTACGCTACGAAAAAAATATTGTGGGAATTGGTCGCATCTTACTTCAGAAAACGAGTTGCCGTTCCTTTACAGGACGCCACAGGAAATTGCTGTGCCTGTTGTCACGGATCCGCACAGGAGGCTCTTTCCACGGCTGACACGGATACGTGTGGGAAATAATGCAACAGGCTGGTCTCTGCATTTGGCGGCAGACGGAAGGCCATTGCTCCTTTCGCAACGCTTCGTAGGCCTGAAATGAATCACCGAATAGCAGGGAGAATTTTTTCATAAAATATAATGGTTATGATCGTAGAGAGACTAGGTGGAAAGAACGGATTTTTGAAAAGGACGTTGCTGCACTGTTGTGCGATCAGGCACACGACAAGAACATGAAGTTCGATTTTTTTCCGTGTGTACTAAGTTTCTGTGCGTATTTCTGCAACAGATGACCACAGAAACCACGAGAAAAACTGTGCTTAATCACACGATATAGCCGTGAAACATTTTAGCGCAACATAATTACGTTTGAAGGTAAAGTGATTCGATAACATGCCAATTAACATCACAAAAATGTTTCGCTGCAGGCGGAAAGCTATGCAGCAATGTAGAAAATGTCTCACAAAACTTAATAGTCTAGGATATAAGGTAGTGGCCGCAATAGATACAACATGTTTTAGCTCTGATTTTTGTTCCAATAATTATTACTTAAAATATTTTTGTAGTTTACAAGCCTTTGTAAAAGTACTCACTGATAATGACGCAAATGCCCGAAACCCATTTGGGCAGTAGGAAGATTAACTATATATATACTAAGATGGTATCTGTTCTTTCGGACATGTCCGAAAAGAACAGATACCATCTTAGTATATACATAGTTAAGGCTCACCGGCCACTTGACCATCTCCTTCTTCTGTGCGAATACACAAACAGTGCCCGAACTCTTACGGGAATCGGCAACGCGCCGCGAGTAATGAGTATAATGGGTGGGGGCACTACGAATGTAGTGCGGGACAATACGTTGAGAATGTGGGTTTCGCGGGAGGCGTGCCAGAGATAAATCCCTGCAGTCGCGCTATCCTCTGTGTCCTCGGTGGCTCAAATGGATAGAGCGTCTACCATATAAGCAAGAGATCCCGGGTTCCAGTCCCGGTCGGGACACACATTTTCATCTGTCCCCATTGACGTATGTCAACGCCTGTAAGCAGCTATGGGTGTTCATTTCATTGTAATGAAAGATTAACTGCTTGCGTAATGGACGGACCCGAATTTCCATAACCATCTTCACAGATGTAGATACATGGGAATCTTAGCAAAAACATATATCGATTATCTGAATATAGAAAAATGCCAAAAAGTCACAATTAAAAATGATTTCCTGACCAGAATTCATCCAATAAATCTGGAATGAAAAAGTTGTAAACTTGTCGTTATTTTTCACTGTTACGCGAGCTCAAAATTTCGTAAGACAGTACTGCAGCAGAGACAGGGAGATACGGTTGAGTTGCGACTTGCTCACTGAGAGGACACGGGAGCTCCCTCTTTGTAAGCGCAGATATACAAGCCGTCTAGCGATTTCTTTCAATGTGTACTCGTATCCATGGATGCAGTACTGATTTATGAATATAGTGGATGATTATGCAAATGAAAAAACAGGAAAAGACAAATCGGTGCCGACACGTAGTCCGCTCCATACAAATTGAACCAAGGGAGCCGTTGAACCTGAAATCAACAGACGAGTCGCTTTCAAAAGTGTCTCATGCCCTTGTTCCATAAGACTAGTGGAAGGGTTAGTGATTTAATCCAGATGAAAGGGTAAAATTTGCAAGCGAGTGACTGAACGTCACCAGCTCTCCTCCCCTCATCGGCCATGTACTGGTATTCTACATCTAAATCGAATACAAGGAAGAAAGCTAGTTTAAGAAATGGATGTGGCACAGTGGACCACAGATCAGTCATGAAGGGAATTGGAGACTTGAATAATGTGTACGATTTATCATTTTGTCTGGGATTCACAGATTTCGAGAAAGCTTATGACTCAGGTTAAACAAAATATATACATCTCCTGAAAATCAAAGTATTAATCAAAATCCTGTTTGTTTACTGAATAATATGTAGGTCTGCGTCAATGCTGAAGCTTCCCTTCGATTTCATCAGGTTAGTGAGTAATTCGAATCTGATGGATGATTCAGGCAATAGGATTTCATATCATCCAAATTACATCCAGCAGTCGTAGAAATACTTTTAGACGCTAAAATAATGGAAAATATTTGAGGAAAGAATATATCTGAAACACATTATTTTTGCTGCCAATAGTGTCGTGTTTGGCTCTGCATAACTGCTGCAACCTATATCCATTTGAAACTGCTTATCGTGTTCATGTCCATGTCTCCCCGTAAATTTTATCGCCCCCCCCCCCCCCCCCCCCCCCCCGCCAAACAATCACTTCCCTCCATTACCAAATTAAGTATTTCTTGATGCCTCAGGATGTATCCTATCAAACGATCCCTACTTTTAATCAAGTTGTGTCATAAATTTATTTTTCCCCAATTCGATTCAGAGCCTCCTCATTAGTTATTCGATCTACGCATTTAATCTTCACCATTCTTCTTCAACACCACATTTCAAAAAGCTTCTGTTCTCTTCTTTTATGAACTGCTTGTCGTCTACATTTCACTTTCGTGCGAGGCTACGCTTCATGCTAATATCTTAGGAAGAGGTTTCGTAAAACTTAAATTTGTATTAGATATTAACAAATTTCTCTCTTTCAAGAATGTTTTTCTTGCTATTGCCAGTCTGCATTTTATATACTGTTTACTTCGGCCATCGACATTCATTCTGCAGCCCAAATAGCAACACTAATCTGCTATTATTAGTGTCCAATTTCCTAATCTGGCATATTGTCAACATCGGCTGATTTCATTCTAGTACATTCCATTGTCCTGGTTTTACTTTTTATGTTGAACTGCTGTTAGCACGCCGCTTCCTGGATTCGGGGAGTCGTGTCGTCCCACGGATCGAATGCTGATAATGATGTTTGGTTTGTGGGGCGCTCAACTGCGCGGTCATCAGCGCCCTTACAAAGGCCCAATTTCTGCACAGTCCAGTTTGTACACAATCCAATGTAACCACTGTCACGAATGATGATAATAGGATGAGGGAAACAGAAACACACAGTCCCGGGGCAGAGAAAATACCCAACCCGGCAACGCTAGCCACTAGACCACGAGCTGCGGACACACGGATCGAATGCGACTGGCAGATTAACGACGACGGCCTATGTCCTGTCCAGCCTCGATGTCATTTTTAGGTGATTTCTCATATCTCCTGGACTGGTACCAACGTCCCGTCTCATTTCGAAAATTTTCTCACACTTTCACATAACATTGCGTTTAGGCAGTGGGGCACACATGTTCCATCCCGCGGGAAAGAGTGGCGGCAGGAAGGGCAACCGACCACCCTCTATCACTACCACTGTAATATTCAGATTAACACAACGTGATGATAAGGGATAAGGCCAGGAAAAAGAAGAAAACAATGTGATGATAAGGGATAAGGCCAGGAAAAAGAAGAAGACTCTTTTATGTTCATCTATAACCTCGCTTAAATAAGCTATCTATCGGGGATAGGCTACGACGTTGTCGCAACTATATTCTCAAACAATTGCTTCCCTTTCATCTCCTTCCATTATTGCAACTGCTATCTGATTTCTGTTCAAACTGTAATTAACGTCTGGGTTCCTATGTCCTACGCTGCTGCCATAAAATTTTCAAAGAGTTTAGTACAAATAACGTTGTCAAAAATTTTCACTAAATCAACAAATGCTATAAACGTAGGTTTGCCTTCCTGCAATCTGTCTTCTAAGATAAGTTGTAGGTTCAGTATTGCCTCGCGAGTTCCAACACTTTTCTGGAACTCAAACAGATCTTTCAAGAAGTCGGCGCCTACCATTTCATCCATTCTTCTGTGAACAGTCCGTGTCCTTATTTTGCAAACTTTGACCCTGGTGAAGATAAACTTCCAGGATGAATTGAGGTATTTAATAGATCATGTTTGAAAGTTGGTCTAAAAATCAGTTCTATTAAGACTAAAGGAATGTATACCCAACATTTGGGGAAGAATGATACAAATAAACAGTACATTCACTGACTCAGGTAATGAGATTTTAGCATTTAAGGCAGTGAAGAAACAACGACTGAATGGACATAAAACAAATAATCTGAACAGTAAACATGGTCGAGAGGGTTTCCGGTGAACTAAATAGAGTTTTCAAAATTTAGCTTCCTATGTGTTTAAATATGAAAGTTAACAGGCATACTTATAACGAAACGGAACAAATAAATAAGATAACACTGTAGTGTCCGGTGGTGTGGCTGTTATGAAAAATGGCTCAGGGGTAGATACCGGAGTGGAAAGCAACCAATCGCAGTTGGCGGGTGTCTGAAGAGAAACACCTGTTTTCGAAGGGTGGATGGAGGGGGACAGGATTGTGCCAACCTAAAATTGTTGGCTGTCCTAGCGGAACACGAGGTAACGGTCCAGCCAGCTTTGTGCACCTAAAAAATATTGGAGTCCGTTGAAAAATGTAGTCAACGAGTCACAACCCTGTGTTTTATTGTGTACTTCCTGTTTATTACGAAAAGCAACTGCTACATTTAATACACGTGCGTACAGTGAGGCTGTCTCCAAACAGGTCATCTAGAAATGTCAATTACTATTTTGAAGCCGCAGTTACTATAAAACGACATTAAAATCTAAAGTAGTGTAGTGAGATATACCAACCCCTAATTCGATGACACGTTCAGTCATTGTTCAAGTCAGTGTGGATATGATACAACTCAAAAAAGACGTTTTGTACTAGGGATTCACGAGTGAAGGATGCATGAGGACTTATTCATCGACACTCGTGAACTGGCGGGTAGTTCTGAGTATAATGGTGCGCAACACTGGTGAGATGTTGTGGGTCAGTTGCGTGGCTCCGTTGGCATTCGTTTTCGCCATATAGGAACAGTTCGCGGATTAGCTGTATAAGTCCATTTAATTAGCGTAATATATAAATAGTACCTCCTAAATGCAAATCAATAGTGTGTTGTAGTTGGGGCTTCATTTTCGTACAATGTTATATTCCAGACAAGTACGTTCAGATACGGCTTAGTAACACTTAAATATGTATATCCCATGTTAACAAATTCATCTTTTTCAGAAATACTTTCCTTGTTAGAGCCTGTCCGCCTTGTACGATACTGCCTATTGAAAGAGAAAGAACCCGATTGCAATATTAGTGGCTTGAATAAGGTAGATAGAGAGATATTCAGCGATCACAGGCCCTGCAGACCACGCACTGCTTCCACAAACTGCCTCCATTCCTTCCCGTTTCGTGCCCGGTTCCTCCAGGTATCTTCAATTCCCAGGGCTGCTAGGTTCTTCGCCAGGTCGCCCATCCAGCGCTGCCTTGGTCGTCCAATGGGGCGTTTGGTGTTTGGTTTCCCCGCTGTTGCCATCTTCGCGTGTCTTCCAACTGGCATACGGACTACATGGCCCACCCATTGTATTCTTTTGCTCTTTATCTTCTGTAGGATAGTTGGTTGTCACATCAGAAGATAGATTTCCTCGTTTTGCCTACTCCTCCATTGTCCGTTATCTGAAACTGGTCCCCATGTCTTCCTCATTACTCTTATTTCAAACTTTTATAGTTTTTCCCTTTCTCGCTTAGTCATGCTCCATGTTTCTGAACTATACATTACTGCTGGGCACATCACTGTGTTGTAGATTTTCATCTTAGTGTTCACTGAGATCGATTTAAGGCCGAATAAGACACCTCGCATTTATGGATAGTACTGAAATCTATGTGAAATGGGACGGAGTGTGTAGGTACATGTAGATATCAGAGATTTTCCATGTCACCCCCACGCTGACTAAATAAACACGTAATGAATCGCACAACTCTTATTTGAACCCATCTCTGTTACAGTAGTGTGCTTTGCCGCTATGATGCACAAGGCCAGGGACAATAAAACCCTAATCCTATATTTAAACTAGTACGACAACAATAAAAACTACACGGTGTCGTTTCGCTTTGAGAGGTCAGCTGCCCGGAAGCGTTAAACAGTGTCCCAACACAAGCTGACATTTGTTAAGGTAGCTCAGTGTGGCGTACAATGTACAGAGCCAGCGACGTGTTTCCATAAGGCAATAAGGCCAGGAGGAGGACCTCGGCAGCGTCTGAGGCAGCTGGCTCGCTGCCCCTCGGAGGCCATTAGGTCCCTCGGACTGCCACTCAAGGCTAACGACCAGTCAGTCAGGCGGGAACAATGGAACCCCACTCCGGTCCAGCATCCACAGCGCACGCCTTCTCAGACTTGAATGGGCTGCCAGCTGTACTCATCTCCAGTAAAACAATCACATAAGCGTAGGAAACATGTCGTTCAGTATACGTACGTGTTTGTAACCATCGTTCTAATTTATTTTCTATAACAATGATGTTGGGGAAAAAAGGACGTGTGTTACAGACTGCTGTGAACTATTCCCGCTAATGTACAGCAGGCACGTTTCGCTTTATTCAATATAGCATCGTCAGCCGTGTTCCATTGTAACATTCTGTATCGTAAATTGGATTAATGTATGCAAACTGGAGAATTCAAAGGAGTTCGTGGGCTCAGACTGCGCTGTTTACTGCCTTACACACGTACCTCACCCATTTTCAGTGTTTATTGTTCACAAGACTGTCCCTACATCGATATGAGATGCCTCCCATACTGTTAGGAGACAATATGGCTTGCCGTAAATGGTCTGCGTGACACACGACAGTTTGTCGGTTTGTTTATATGTCGTCAGTTGCCTATCGAGCGAAGGTGGCCTCGTTCTGAGGTGTGGGGTTCGAATCCCCTTCCGGCCATCTTGATTTACGTTCCCCATTATAACGTCTCTTGCGACGTTAGCCTGATGCGTTTTCTTGAGTTTTGTACCATTCAGTATCACGTTGCACGAGCGTTAAAAGAAAAAAATCAAAATAACTATTTCTTTTGAAGATTTTCTTTTAACCAAGTTTGGTTATTATTTCTTTTTTTTAATATTTTGACGTCGAGTTTAAATCATACTTCTCGTAAACCTTTGGAATCATGAGTACAGGCCATGGTTGTATAGGTATTTGGAAATGTAATAATGGTGAAACGCCATTTTACTCTTCTACAAAATTATTATTCAAATTGGAATTACTGTTTCTTTATCTCAGGGGTCTGAGGTTCTGCGTTCTGGTCAGAAAGTGTGGACTGTGTGTGTAATGGCGGCGTGTTGTTGAGCTTCCAACTACGACGCCAGAGTTGCTGTTAATACTGGCCGTAATTATTTATGATATTCTGCTTTGCTTATTTATTTGACGTAGACGAGGTCCTCTAGTGCTACTTAAATAAACACAAACAACTGGTTTAACACGAATAGTCAGATTAATGCAATTATGACAGACCTCTACATCCGATCAGCATACAATACTACATTATTCTTTGCAGTCGAAAGAAGAGCTCTGCATGGTTCTCCTAACGAAGAAGACAAGCGATATTACATATTCTCTTTTCCTCAGATTACACAGTTTTCTATCTATTTCGCGTCGGCATATCAAAGTACATTTATATGTTCATCAAAGAACGGTTTTACTCATTTCATATGTTCTCATAGAACAAAATCGCATATTGTTTTTATTTGAGTTACTTCCTGCAGTAGTTCCTTCAGGCGAGTGCCAGAATTCCTAGTTTGTAAAGACCATCACATTATGCCCGATTCCCACCCTTAGAATCTTGCTAATTTGTAAGTTTTTTAATAATTTCTGATTGTCTGCCCCCGCACTGCTCGGTCAGTGTATCTGACTCCCATGCCAAAGACCTGGGTATGGTTGCTAGTATTTGCATGGGTTTAGGGGGAGGGCTGAAAAGGGATACACTCAGCCTCATAACGTTAACTGAGGAGCTACTCGAGCGAGAAGTAGTGGCACCGGGGTGTGGAAAGCTGGCAGCGAATGTCAGAGCATTGTGAAGGCTCCATGTTCCTCCATACCGCATCCAAATTACGCTACTGGCACAAGATGACACGGTGAACGATCGACTTCACATGGCCCTCAGCATAAATGGAGCAGGATCGTAGCTGTTTGTTTTGTCACTAAGTACTTGTTTCTTTTTATAAATAGATACACATATATTTAAATTGTCCAAATATCACGATAAGATTGTTCGCTATTAAATTAGGGTTTTTTTTGTTATTTTTCATTTTTTCGTATGCGATTACATTTACGAAGATATTCGACTAACGTGAAGTGTTTTATGTCTTATTTCGAAATTCTCATGCGTTCTTTGTATTGTAATTCAACTTGTACAGTCGTTAAGCTTACATGTCTGATTTCTAACCATCATTTAGACACGACTAAAAATAAATGCATTTCAGTTCCAGTGGCTAAAATCGAAGAAAATGATTTTAAGATACGAATATTTCTCTAGTCTACTGACCACTAATGTCATTTTTTGGTAAAACACTGCTATTTAGCTGGAATGTATGTCGCAAAAATAGGTTGAAAGTTGATGATGGAGGGGTGTTTATAACTGTAAATAATACGGTAATATATTTTAGTCAGATTACTACAGATCCAGGGAGCGATTGTAATTTGAGTGAAGGTAACTGCTGAAGATGAGTAAAATATGGTAATCGGATGCTATTATAGACCCTCAGCCTTAGGCATAGTAGTGGCGGAACATTTGAGGGAATCCTTGGAAATGTTGGGCTTAAATTTCGTGGTCATGTTATAGTATCAGCGGGAAATTTCAGCTCCCCAGATTCAGACTGAAAGACTCAAGTGATTAGGACGCACAGTGAGAACAGCGAATTGTGTGAAATTTTCCTCAGTACCTCATCCGAAAATTACCTTGGGTAGTTAGTCAGATACCTGACTCGTGAAGATAACATCTTAATCTCCTGGTTACCAGCAAGGCCCAATTTTTCCTCTAAAGTAACATACAACAGGGAATCGGTGATCACAAGGCTGTTAGAGCATCACTGAATACGGCTGAAAGATAGGCACACAAAGAAAGGCAGGCAGATGTTTCTCCTTATCAAGTGTGAAGAAAAGAAGTTCAGTTTACCTGAAAGGTCAACAGGAAACATACGAGTAAATAGTGAACGTTCAAGAGTACTGTACAGTATGGCTCAGACAAGTATCCGTCGAACAGAGATCAAAAGGATGGGGAAGACCAAAACACCGAAAAGCAAAAAAACACCGAAAGCAAAGAGAATTTGATTATAGATATAAACATAACCAAAGCCTCATAGACAAAACTGAAAGAAGTTGCAATTGGCATAAGGAAAGCCATGCGTGATGCGTTCACTGAATTCGAAAGCAAATTTCTAACTACCCACTGGTAGAGAATCCTATGAATATTTGATGGTATGCTAAATCAGTAAACAGATAGAATCCCTCTGTCTATAATGTCATCGAAACGGAGTATGACAAATAGAAGGCTGAAATACTGAGGTCTCTTTCCCGCAACTGTTTGTGTCACTGTGAAAGATCGTAGTGCCGTTCCTCCTTTAAATCTTCAGACGGATGAGAAAATGACAGATGTCGAAATAAGTGACCACAGGGTACGAAAGCAACTGAAATCGCAAAAAAGAGGAAAAGTCATTGCACCTGTTGGAATACCTATAAGATTCTACGTAGAGTAAGCCGAATAAATTGAGCCTCTCCTAGCAGCAGTCTGCCGTAGGTCGTTGGAAGAGGAACATGCACTGGTTACTGCCGTTTTCAACGGGGATCGTCGAACAAACGCACACAACTAAAGGCTGATATTAGTATGCCGTAAAATTTTACAACACGTTTTACGCTTACATTTTATCACCTTTCCGGAGACCGAAAATCTCTGCGGGAATCAATATGGATTTCGCAAACAAAGGTCGCTCTCTTTGTTCTCGAGAGCTACAGGGCAGTAGGTGCTACTGTCGGGGATCGGGCAGGACAGTCCAGTCGCTGAATGTCCTCTCGCTCCAAGAGTTCCTCAACCTCAGCTGTTGCATGTGACCGCGTATTGTCATCCATAGACATTAAGTCAGGGCCGGAAGCGGCTCCTCAAAAGACGTGTATGGGAAAGGAGTACAGTGACAAAATAGCCTTAACCGGTGAGTGTACAGTATCCAAAGACGTGGAGTTCAGTACGCCCGTTCATATTATGCCTCCTCCCCACGCCGTAACACATGGACCACCGAAACGATCACATTCTACAACGGTCCTGGGTGCATTTACCTGTTCCCATATCCCGCCACGTGAGGGTACGTCAAGCATTATTGAACATGGTCGTTTTGGTGGTCCACGTGTGACGGTTTGCTCGGCATACTGTTGCATGGGCGTACTGACCACCAAATCTTTGAACAGGGTACACTCACCGATTAACGTTTTTGTGACCTTGTGCTCCTTCCCCACATGTACCTTTTTAATTTTCGCAAAAAACATGTGCAGTGCTTATATGTGCGTTTCTACACTAGATAAGAATGCAAATGAGAACGATCTATACTAACCCAACAATGTAGAAAGAAAATTAAAGACAGCCGGCCGAAGTGGCCGTGCGGTTAAAGGCGCTGCAGTCTGGAACCGCAAGACCGCTACGGTCGCAGGTTCGAATCCTGCCTCGGGCATGGATGTTTGTAATGTCCTTAGGTTAGTTAGGTTTAACTAGTTCTAAGTTCTAGGGGACTAATGACCTCAGCAGTTGAGTCCCATAGTGCTTAGAGCCATTTGAACCAAAAATTAAAGACTGAAAAAAGTGTACGCAGTGACGATGGCACGAAGGTGTAGAAACATGTTTGAGATTATGTTGAAAAAAGTAGTAGTTTGCGTAACAGGCGGACGTTAAATCCAGTAAATTGAAATAACCTCTCTCTGTGTGTGTTTGTTTGTGTGGCCGGCCGGGGTGGTCGAGCGGTTCTAGGCGCTACAGTCTGGAACCGCGCGACCGCAAAATATGAGCGACCGCAAAAAGAGATCATACTACAAGTCAGTCTAAGTCTTTAAGTAGCACTCTGGGAAAAAAAATTCTGTTAGTCACCCCTCATGAGACTTCCCGGTAGTGACGCGTAGCTGGGCCTGTAGCCATGATAATGGCATCAATCCGGCGAGGAAGCAATTACACAGGTTTCTTCAAGTATGCTGTGTATGTAGAAGGAAGGACAACTTTTGGTAACTATGAATATTGAAATACGCATACTGATTCACGTTGACGGCGGGTTGAATGACTGTGTCTAGGTCGTGCTACGAAAAACAACGCCAAAACGTCAAAAAACGTTTTGCACATCAAGATGCTCAGCAAGCAAGTCCATATGCCTCAGCAATTCTACAATGCCTGTAATTTCCGTCGATACCAAACAACAGACGTCGACAACGCCAAGGCCGGCTTCCTCGATTCGAGATTTGTGTTCCTCAGTAATATAAACCGACAGACCGGCAATGCAGACATTAACTCAAAGTGCTACTGTTTTTTCTTCAGGCAGCAACGAACATACAGTCAGTAGTAGTTACAGTGGCATCTCAATGTGCTTTAGAATTGCGGCAGTTGCTTGCACCGCCCATGGCCGAGTTGATACGGGGGTGGCGTTAAGAGGACGCGGCAGACCACGCACTTAGCCCTTGGCGGGACGCTAAGCATGTCGCTGTTTAGCTACAAGCAAAGTGGCTAAATCGGACTTTCGATTATATAACGAGAGCGTGAACGACTGAGTCTATGTATGTAAGTGTAAAGAATTACACTTAACCGATGTGAGAATATGGAGATATAAAACAACCGAATCTGTAGATATAATAATAAAATTGTGACTGGCAGATGTCTGTACGTAGAAGATACTTAAGGAAACTTAATATGAGCGGTTTTCATAATAGCAATTGAAATCAAAACAATTATTTTTAGAATTTTTGTCTGTCTGTCCGTATGTTCGTCCGCGAATCAAGCAAAAACTACTGCGTGAAATTAGATGCGGCTTTCACAGTTGTATTGTTGGAGGTCTAACTTAAAAACTGATGCATGTTTCCTCTCCGTACGCCGCCTAGAACCGAGTTATAAATACATACAGATAGTTTCATATAACTGGGATCATTTCATTACATTAGAACACAAAAATCGGTACAGCAGAGATTTTATAAAATTAAAATAAATCAGCCAGAACAGAAATGATAGAATCAGGAAAAAGTAGTATTTTGCAACATTTTATCATAATAATAATAATGTTACTAGTTTAATCCCATTATCCGTAGACATTCTTGAATTCATTCTTGAATCGGTGTAACTATTACCGTTGATACATTTGTCTAGTTGACCCTGCTGCTATCATTGATAAGTTTTTCGAGTTAACACTAAAAATATATTATCATTCATAAGTGTGTAGAATCACTTTCCTGCACTTCTTCAGAGGTTTTCAACTTGTCTTATCGATGTAACTGAAGTGATACAGTTGTTGGGATTTCGTATTAGTGGCGTGCTGTTCATTTTTGGAACATAACCTACGACCAGCTTAGAGACAGAAGTGATGACACTTTCTGCAGGACCTCACCATCATTTTGCAGGACAATGCTGAAGCACGTACAGTGCAATCTGTTACCGATTTGTTTGACTGATGTGTCTGCTAAGTGCTATTCCACCATCTACTGCACTCCCCTGGCTTACGAACTCGTGAGTTCAACTCGATTTCCAAATTGAAGGAAACACTTCACGGCATTCGCTTCAGAACTGCTACAAATTCGTTGGGCAATAGACCGCCCCGCTTGGACTGTCAACACAACTGGCACTGCTAAGAGTATCCTACGACTTCCACATCGCTGGCAACGGGTTATACACAATGCTGGTGACTACTTTGAAGGTCAGTAAAACTTTGAAACACATATCTATTTTGTAAGAGCTGTAAATAAATAGTTGTCACTATTAAAGTTCCAACCCGCGTATTAACACTGACAAGTTTGTCGAGCGTAATAATGTCTTGCTCGCGATTTCATTCGCGTGGATCTCGAAGCCGCATGAATTTTCGAAAAACCCTGAAGCTTATTATCGGTGAGAAAGCGGATATAAAAAAGTCAAGGTGAAGCTGTCAAAAGGACACAACGGTAAAGAACTGATGCGTTTATAAGCACAGATTCTTTAATTTTCGTAATTTCCTTACATAGAAGGTTAGACTGTTCCCGCACCCAAGTCTGTTGGCATTTCGTACTTAAAATATCCGTATCTGTGCTTACAAACACATCTATTATTTACCTTCAGTCCTTTTGAAAAAAAAAACCTAGCAGATATGACAGTACAAATCAAAATGACAAATTCAAGAGAAAGGTATTGTAGAAAAACTTGATATTACAAACTGATATTGAAGCAGTGAGTACAATGATAACATTCTTATAGTTAAACTGGCCCAGTTCCATTCGTATCTATCCATGAGTTGTCGGATGTACGCATGTAACGTTCTTCTGAAACACCAAGTGAGGATGATACAGAAACGAAAAGCATTGCCGCAGCTCGGTAGCTGGCCATATCGTTCCACAGAGAGCCAGAAGGCCCTGCAGGGAGCAGCCGACGGAGTCCTCGACCTCTGAGAGGGCGGGCCAGGGGAAACAGCACGAGCACCGTGACAAAGGCGGCGGCAAATTGTGTTGAGTCTGGCCTCCGGAGGCCGCCAGCCGGGATAATGGCCGTGCTGGCCGGATATTAAGTACGAGCCACGCAGGAGGCGGCTCGGGATTTATCGCGCGGGTTAATGGCTAACGAGGACACGCGCCGGCGCCCGGCTTTGAACCCGCCGCGCCTCCTGACGCTCCCGTGTCCAGGACACACACGACTCGCCGGCCGGACTCGTCAACATTTCTTTGCAAAGACCGGCAGATAAACGCTTATTTTTCTGTCTTTAGTCAAAGGTTTTTCGACTGGTTTGATGCCGTCTTTCATACTCTTCCTATCTCGTGCAAAGTTGTTTATCTTCAAGTATACAGGGTGTAAATTTTAACTTGACAAACCAGAATAGGCCGGCTGGAGTGGCCGAGCGGTTAAAGGCGCTACAGTCTGGAACCGCACGACCGCTACGGTCGCAGGTTCGAATCCGGCCTCGGGCATGGATGTGTGTGTTGTCCTTAGGTTAGTTAGGTTTAAGTAGTTCTAAGTTCTAGGGGACTTATGACCACAGCAGTTGAGTCCCATAGTGCTCAGAGCCATTTGAACCATTTTGAACAAACCAGAATAACTCGAAAAATAAGCTTCACACAAAAAAATGTGTAGAATCCAAAGTTGATTATTTTCGAGGCAGACGTTTGGTGGTGCTAAAATTAGCCCGCCACCCCAGCCCCCTGGGATGGGGCAGGAGGCAACTTTAAAATTTCAAATGGGAACCACCAATTTCTATTGCAGAATCAGATTCTACATAAAAAACTACGTTCATTTTGTCTTAAACATTTGTTTTAATTCTTGGTAGTTGGCGCTGTAATTCAAATGGGTCAACATTTGTAGAACTCTTTAAATCCTCTCTCTCAATGGGGAGAGAGAGAGAGTTTTAGTTTCAGCGAATCAAAATTTACGAAGCAAATAAGTATTTTTTATTTATCCGTAACCATTTTCCACGCAAATATGAGAACATGGATTTTATTGAATTACAGCGTCAACTACAAAGAATCAAAACAAATGTTTAAGACAAAATGTACGTAATTTTTTTATGTAGAATCTGATTCTGCAACGGAAAATGGGGGTTCCCATTTGAAATTTTAAAGTTGTCTCCCGCCGCACCCCCAGGGGGCTGGGGTGCCGAGCTAATTTTAGCACCAGCAGATGTTCCCCTCGAAAATAATCAACTTTGGATTCTACACATTTTTTCGTGTGAAGCTTATTTTTCGAGTTATTCTGGTTTGTGAACTTAAAATTTACACCCTGTATACAGCACACAATAAATTGGGTGTGGCTGGCAGAGTACACCGATGGGCACGGCGGGCGAAAACCTTGAGGACAGTTGAGATCCGCAGTTCCACCAGCGACTGAGTTCCCCGGAAGGGTAATGGGGTCTGTTTGCCACCGTGACCTTAACGCGTGCGTGAAATACACAAACAGCGCTGACAAATTCCGGGTCGGCAGGGGTGGGGTGGGGGAGAGGGAGTGTGGGAAGGGGGTCTTCTTCAGTCTTCAATGGCTACCCTGACGATGCCTGGCAGCTGCCCATTCGAAATATTATGGAGTGCAGTAAATATAAACAACGACTGGCTGCAAGCCCTGAAATTCTTTGAATATTCAGATCGTAGCGCTTCGCCGCCATTTATTTACGAAACATTACAAGCAGTGATTTGTTGAGGTCTTATTAACACCTTTGTGCCACCTTGTGTACTCCAGTTTTCGGCGTCTGGGAGCACACTTTCACTGTTTCACTGTGTCTACACCTGAAAAATTTAGGCCACATGAAATGTTATATATTAAGAAAATTTTATTGGGCTGCTCACATAGCGTGAGTCGCAATGCACTCGCTCTTTGTCACAGAACGATGAAGTAGACCACGTCAGACCCACGTATCAGATCAACGGTCATTGGTTTCTTGCAGCCGAAAGGTGGACTGCTTCTTACACACGGTTTCTTGCACACGTCGAGGAATTGCCTATTTGGTTTCTCTATCACCCAGAAAAGCATAAGACATTAAAAGATAAAAACAGGTAGAAAAAATGTATACGGTTGACGATAGGTGGCTGACAAAACGTTTCCTTTCATCTCAGATTAAAATGACGATTTGGCGACAGAGATGATTTCTGGTCACAGAAAGATAACAACCACAATACAAATAAAAAAAACTAAAACAAAAACACGGGGCGTGAGTTTTCACCATCGGTCTTACTTGCAACTCGATGTCATTCGTAATATTTGGAGGTGTCCGCAGTCCATCAAAAAATAATCTACAAGAAAGAAATTTCATTGAGCCTCTGTGCTCCCGTAAACGATTTAAGAAGACAGTGATTAAAAACAACATATTGCGTCTGAATCTATAAAATGTACCTGAAGTTGTGTATTTAAGTCAAAAACATCAGTACTGAAGAAAAGTTGCAATATCTTTGCTACTTACTACTTGTAGAAGATGAAACTGTCCTTTACCTGCAACAAAAAGTAAATGAATTTAAACCACAAAATTTCATGGTAACAAGGGGAAAGAATAGCACTGCGTAAGCTCAATCTACCGCTATGGTTAGGTACGAATGACTAATTCAAGAAGAAAAACGAAATTTTGTAATAGCAGTAATAATTTTGACAGATAGCGATAACAGTTAAATTAAGAGGTAAATTTTTAGGAGAGTTGAGAAAAATATCTGCATAACTTTTCCGTGACCAGTTACAGTGCTGAGTAGTTTTCATTAGCCATGTGTATTTGCGGCATGTTCAGAGCCTCTGATGCTCAGTTTAGTACAGTATAATCGTAACATAACAAAAAGCTGTTAGACTAAGAAAGAGTTATTTCTAACATAGCCAATAGACCCCACATTGCCTGCCTTATAGCTCATCAGCTAGTAAATTTATTTTAGTGGCAAAGTGCTGACTGCTTACATCACTTTACAATATCATGATTCTCTAAAAACACCCCCCCCCCCCCCCCACACACACACACACATCAGCTAGTAAATTTATTTTAGTGGCAAAGTGCTGACTGCTTACATCACTTTACAATATCATGATTCTCTAAAAACACACCCACCCACCCACACACACACACACACACACACTCACACACAATTATTTAACTATATGCAATAAAATCGTCGTAACTTCTTAACGGTTTGCGTTAGGACGCTCAAACTGCACGGTTGCCCACCTGGCTTGATGGGAATTAGTATAGTTTGGTTTAGCGTCGAAGCCCACTTTCATTTGGATGGATTCTTCAATAAGCAAAATTGGCGCATTTGGGGTACTGAGTATCCGCATTTTGCGATCGAGAAGTCTCTTCGCCTCAACGAGTGACTGTGTAGTGTGCAGTGTTCTGTCACGCAGTAATCGGTGCTATATTCCTTGATGGCACGGTGACTACATAACGGTGATCCTTATTTCGACAAGATGTGGTTTATGCAAGACGGAACTCGACCCCATCGAAGCAGGAGAGTGTTTGATGTCCTGGAGGAGCACTTTGGGGACCGTATTCTGGCTCTGGGATACCCAGATTCAAAATGGTTCAAATGGCTCTGAGCACTATGGGACTCAACATCTTAGGTCATAAGTCCCCAAGAACTTAGAACTACTTAAACCTAACTAACCTAAGGACATCACACACACCCATGCCCGAGGCAGGATTCGAACTTGCGACCGTAGCAGTCCCGCGGTTCCGGACTGCAACGCCAGAACCGCTAGACCACCGCGGCCGGCGAATACCCAGAGGCTACTGGCATGCGCCTCGATTGACCGGCATATTCTCCAGGTCTGAACATATACGACTTATTTTTGTGGGGCTAAATTAAAGACAAGATGTACTGCAATAACCCCAAAACCAATGCTGAGCTGAAAACAACCTCTGAGGAGGTCACAGACTGCATCCATTTTCCGACATTTCAGCGGATCATGCAAAATTTCTCTATTTGCCCGCGCCACATCATCGCCAATGATGGCAGGCATAGTGAATGTGTCATAACATAAATCAGATTAGTGGCGTTTATATGTTGAATAAAGTGTTTGCACATCGTAGTTTGTAACTATTTTAAGTTTTTTTTTCATTGTTGTTGTTGTGGTCTTCAGTCCTGAGACTGGTTTGATGCAGCTCTTCATGCTACTCTATCCTGTGCAAGCTTCTTCATCTCCCAGTACCTACTGCAACCTACATCCTTCTGAATCTGCTTAGTGTATTCATCTCTTGGTCTCCCTCTACGGTTTTTACCCTCCACGCTGCCCTCCGATACTAAACTGGTGATCCCTTGATGCCTCAGAACATGTCCTACCAACTGATCCCTTCTTCTAGTCAAGTTGTGCCACAAACTTCTCTTCTCCCCAATCCTATTCAATACTTCCTCATTACTTATGTGATCTACCCATCTAATCTTCAGCATTCTTCTGTAGGACCACATTTCGAAAGCTTCTATTCTCTTCTTGTCCAAACTATTTATCGTCCATGTTTCACTTACATACATGGCTACACTCCATACAAATACTTTCAGAAACGACTTCCTGACACTTAAACCTATACCTGATGTTAATAAATTTCCCTTCTTCAGAAATGCTTTCCTTGCCATTGCCGGTCTACATTTTATATCCTCTCTACTTCGACCATCATCAGTTATTATGCTCCCCAAATAGCAAAACTCCTTTACTACTTTAAGTGTCTCATTTCCTAATCTAAATCCCTCAGCATCACCCGACTTAACTCGACTACATTCCATTATCCTCGTTTTGCTTTTGTTGATGTTCATCTTATATCCTTCTTTCAAGACACTGACCATTCCATTCAACTGCTCTTTCAAGTCCTTTGCTGTCTCAGACAGAATTACAATGTCATCGGCGAACCTTAAAGTTTTTATTACTTCTCCATGGATATTAATACGTACTCCGAATTTTTCTTTTGTTTCCTTTACTGCTTGCTCAATACACAGATTGAACAACATCGGGGAGAGGCTACAACCCTGTCTCACTCCCTTCCCAACCACTGCTTCCCTTTGATGTCCCTCGACTCTTATAACTGCCATCTGGTTTCTGTACAAATTGTAAATAGCTTTTCGCTCCCTGTATTTTACCCCTGCCACCTTCAGATTTTGAAAGAGAGTATTCCAGTCAACATTGTCAAAAGCTTTCTCTAAGTCTACAAATGCTAGGAACGTAGGTTTGCCTTTCCTTAATCTAGCTTCTAAGATAAGTCGTAGGGTCAGTATTGCCTCACGTGTTCCAATATTTCTACGGAATCCAAACTGATCTTCCCCGAGGTCGGCTTCTACTAGTTTTTCCATTCGTCTGTAAAGAATTCGTGTTAGTATTTTGCAGCTGTGACTTATTAAACTGATAGTTCGGTAATTTTCACATCTGTCAACACCTGCTTTCTTTGGGCTTGGAATTATTATATTCTTCTTGAAGTCTGAGGGTATTTCGCCTGTCTCATACATCTTGCTCACCATATGGTAGAGTTTTGTCAGGACTGGCTCTCCCAAGGCCGTCAGTAGTTCTAATGGAATGTTGTCTAATCCAGGAGCTCTGTTGCGACTCAGGTCTTTCAGTGCTCTGTCAAACTCTTCACGCAGTATCATATCCCCCATTTCATCTTCATCTACATCCTCTTCCATTTCCATAATATTGTCCTCAAGAACATCGCCCTTGTATAGACCCTGTATATACTCCTTCCACCTTTCTACTTTCCCTTCTTTGCTTAGAACTGGGTTTCCATCTGAGCTCTTGATATTCATACAAGTGGCTCTCTTTTCTCCAAAAATGTCTTTAATTTTTGTGTAGGCAGTATCTATCTTACCCCTAGTGAGATAAGACTCTACATCCTTACATTTGTCCTCTAGCCATCCCTGCTTAGACATTTTGCACTTCCTGTCGACATCATTTTTGAGACGTTTGGAATCCTTTTTGCCTGCTTCATTTACTTCATTTTTATATTTTCTCCTTTCATCAATTCAGTATTTCTTCTGTTACCCAAGGATTTCTACTAGCCCTCGTCTTTTCACCTACTTGCTCCTCTGCTGCCTTCACCACTTCATCCCTCAAAGCTACCTATTCTTCTTCTACTGTATTTCTTTCCCCCATTTCTGTCAATTGTTCCCTTATGCTGTCCCTGAAACTCTGTATAACCTCTGGTTTAGTCAGTTTATGCAGGTCCCATCTCCTTAAATTCCCACATTTTTTGCAGTTTCTTCAGTTTTAATCTACAGTTCATAACCAATAGATTGTGGTCAGAGTCCACATCTGCCCCTGGAAAAGTCTTACAATTTAAAACCTGGTTCCTAAATCTCTGTCTTAGCACTATATAATCTATCTGAAACCTTTTAGTACCTCAGGCTTCTTCCATGTATGCAATCTTCTTTTATGATTCTTGAACCAAGTGTTAGCTATGATTAGGTTGTGCTCTGTGCAGAATTCTACCAGGCGGCTTCCTCTATCGTTTCTTACCCCCAATCCATATTCACCTACTACGTTAACCCTGTAGTCACCTGACCAGAAGACTTGTTCCTCCTGCCACCGAACTTCACTAATTCCCACTATATCTAACTTTAACCTATCCATTTCCCTTTTCAAATTTTCTAACCTACCTGCCCGATTAAGGGATCTGACATTCCACGCTCCGATCCGTAGAACGCCAGTTTTCTTTCTCCTGATAACGACATCCTCTCGAGTAGTCCCCGCCCGGAGATCCGAATGGGGGACTATTTTACCTCCGGAATGTTGTACCCAAGAGGACGCCATCATCATTTAACCATACAGTAAAGCTGCATGCCCTCGGGAAAAATTACGGCCGTAGTTTCCCCTTGCTTTCAGCCGTTCGCAGTACCAGCATAGCAAGGCCGTTTTCGTTAGTGTTACAAGGCCAGATCAGTCAATCATCCAGACTGCTGCCCCTGCAACTACTGAAAAGGCTGCTGCCCCTCTTCAGGAACCACACGTTTGTCTGGCCTCTCAACAGATACCCCTCCGTTGTGGTTGCACCTACGGTACGGCTATCTGTATCGCTGAGGCACGCAAGCCTCCCCACCAACGGCAAGGTCCATGGTTCATATAGCTCAATAATTGTCACCCTGTAGATATACCGGAAAATTTGTGGTAAGGTCTTATGGGAGCAAACTGTTGAGGAGTTCATCGGTCTCTAAGCCGAGGCCTATGAGAAAGACAGGCCGCGGGTCTACTTCACGAAGGTAGTCTTCCGCTCGCTCGCACGGTTCAATCAGCAGACAAACTACGTATCTACACATATTAACTCGTAACTAGGCGTGTCTGTTCAAACTCAAATTGAATCTTCTACTGGAATCCGCTATTATGGAATCTTAGTCCTATGATGGTGGGAAGTCCATGGGCGTACTTATAATTTGTTACGGCTGCACTGGCGTAAAATAAAATAAAAGCATGCTAAAATGATTATCAGTTGCATAAGGCACCACTTCGAGCATGTTATGAGTACTGTTAAGCAGTAGAGACTAAATGCTATAAACAAGCCGTTATACCATTTATATCGAGTATTGATCTTAAATAGAGCCAACGGCCTTGCCGCAATGGTAACACCGGTTCCCGTCAGATCACCGAAGTTAAGCTCTGTCGGGCTGGGTTAACACTTGGATGGGTGACCATCCGGTCTGCTGAGCGCTGTTGGCAAGCGGGGTGCACTCAGCCCTTGTGAGGCAAACTGAGGAGCTACTTGATTGCGAAATAGCGGCTCCGGTCTCGTAAATTGACATACGGCCGGGAGAGCGGTGTGCTGACCACACGCCCCTCCATTTCCGCATCCAGTGACGTCTGTGATCTGAGGATGACACGGCGGCCGGTCGGTACCGTTGTGCCTTCCAAGGTCTGTTCGGACGAAGTTTGGTTTTTATTGATTTTGAATTAAATTCTGCTGTAGTACTGTTAATCAGTAAGACTTCGTTATAGCAGACTCCGGTGGAAGATGCAATTCTCGTTAGTACTCAGACGCCCAGCTGCGAGTTGACAGTTGTAGAAACGCATTTTGTCTGCTGAGCTGAGCGAGTGAGCGAGTTCAGGACTACCTTTGTGACGTATGCGTCGCGGCCTGTCTTTCTCGTGGGCCTCGTCCCTAAGCATACGCACTACTTAATCTAACTTAAACTAACTTACGCTCAGGACAACACACACACACCCATGTCCGAGGGAGGACTCGAACTTCCGACGAGATATACCGGGTCTCTAAGAGTAGTCAGGTGTATTTTCTCTCGTGTTTCGGCAGATAATTGCAGCCCAAACAATTACTGTTCGCCACGTCTCATCTTTTATGCGATGCCCAGTGTCAACAGAAAGCGTCGGTATGTTTCCTATTACAGACAAAAATATTACTTGCTCATTCCATTGAGCATTCCCAAATTCAACAAGTGCGACTTTCGTTTCATTTATGTGTTTTAACAGCAACGACTCGGAGGCGCTCCACGCTTGGCGGTAGCAGTCAGTGTTGGCCAAGGCAGTGCTGCCTCTGCTGGAATACTGGCTATTCTTAGAGTTTTACTGTCCCTTTTAAAACACATCGATAAAACAAATATCGCACTAATAAAGGACCGCTCTACTGCTTCAAAAATTATTTTGTGTATAACGGGAAACAACTTTCCGTTGACACTGAGCGTCGCATGCAGAACGTGATGAGCAGTTTGTTTAGGCCGACTCCAGCTACACAACGCGAAAACGTAACTGCTAATGTAAACGTGTAAACGGAGGCTTTCGTGACCGTTGTCACAGTCGATAAAATTCCTTTGGTTTTGTGACCGCAACAATAAAATTCCGGCGTTCCGGCGACTATTGCAACACGTTTCTTCAAAGTGTATTGCTAACTGTATACACCCTGAGGAAGGCGTGTTGCAGTAGTCGCCGAAACGTCGGAATTTTATAGCTGACAATACCGTCACAAAGACAGGAGAATTTTATTGAATGAAATTGCAAATGTCTGCTGAAACACGAGAGAAAATGCGCCAGACGACTCTTAGATCAGACATCTTGTATGTATAGGGTTTCTTACAATGCTGATCCTTCTGAGAGTTTTCACAGTTCTGTCACGTGATAATAAGATGTCGTCCAGGAAGATTGTACGTAAACGTCCATACAAATAAAATCTGATCAGCAGAGGATGATGTTTTATCATTATCTGGAATTTCTTTCCGTTCCATTTTAAGCCTAGATTTTGTGCCTATCTAAGATAATGAAGACTATCACGTCGCATATGCACTGTAGTAGACCTCATATCTTCAGATATGTCGCCTCATGTATAGCTGGAGGTGATGCCTGCATGAGAGCAGAAAGGGAAAAATACACTACTGGCCATTAAAATTGCTACACCAAGAAGAAATGCAGGTGATAATTGGATATTCATTAGGCAAATATATTATACTAGAATTGACATGTGACTACATTTTCATGCAATTTGGGTGCATAGATCCTGAGAAATCAGTACCCAGAACAACCACCTCTGGCCGTAATAACGGCCTTGATACGCCTGGGCATTGAGTCAAACAGAGCTTGGATGGCGTGTACAGGTACAGCTGCCCATGCAGCTTCAACACGATACCACAGTTCATCAAGAGTAGTGACTGGCGTATTGTGACGAGCCAGTTGCTCGGCCACCATTGACCAGACGTTTTCAATTGGTGAGAAATCTGGAGAATGTGCTGGTCAGGACAGCAGTCGAACATTTTTTGTATCCAGAAAGGTCCGTACAGGACCTGCAAAATGCGGTCGTGCATTATCCTGCTGAAATGTAGGGTTTCGCAGGGATTGAATGAAAGATAGAGCCACGGATCGTAAAACATCTGAAATGTAGCGTCCACTGTTCAAAGTGCAGTCATTGCGAACAAGAGATGACCGAGACATGTAACCAATGGCACCCCGTACCATCACGCCGCGTGATACGCCAGGATGGCGATAACGAATACACGCTTCCAATGTGCGTTCACCACGATGTTACCAAACACGGATGCGACCATCACGATGCTGTAAACAGAACCTGGATTCACCCAAAAAAAATGACATTTTGCCATTCCTGCAGCCAGGGTCGTCGTTGAGTACACCATCTCAGGCGCTCCTGTCTGTGATGCACCGTCAGGGATAACCGCAGCCATCGTCTCCGAGCTGATAGTCCATGCTGCTGCAAACGTCGTCGAACTGTTCGTGCAGATGGTTGTTGTCTTGCAATCGTCCCCATCTACTGACTCAGGGATCGAGACGTGGCTGCACGGATAGGATGCCTGTCATGTCGACTGCTAGTGATACGAGGCCGTTGGGATCCAGCCCGGTGTTCGGTATTACCCTCATGAACCCACCGATTCCTTATTCTGCTAACAGTCATTGGATCCCGACCAACGCGAGCAGCATTGTCGCGATACGATTAACCGCAGTCTCCATAGGCTACAATCCGACCTATATCAAAGTCGGAAACGTGATGGTATGCATTTCTCCTCCTTACACGAGGCATCACAACAACGTTTCACCAGGCAACGCCGGTCAACTGCTGTTTGTGTATGAGGAATCGTTTGGAAACTTTCCTCATGTCAGCACGTTGTAGGTGTTGCCACCGACGCCAACCTTGTGTGAATGCTCTGAAAAGCTAATCATTTGCATATCACAGCATTTTCTTCCTGTCGGTTAAATTTCGCGTCTGTAGCACATCTTCGTGGTGTAGCAATTTTAATGGCCAGTAGTGTATAAATGATGAACATGTATTATTTACTATATCGGCAGCAAAATGAAATGGTACCTCTGTAAGACAATGATAATTCTGCCGGACACATGATAGTAAGGAATATGATAAGTCATAAAATGGAGTAGTCTGAAACAGTTTTCGATCGAGTTCGCCCAAGCGAACAAACATTTCCGCATACTATGGCTAACTGTGTTTGAAAGACTAATAGAACTTGAGAAATGTGGAGTGGAAGAGGAAGATTTCACAGAACACAATACTGCATGGAAAACTGTATGACACCCTTGCCGTACATTGTCAGGTAGCGACATCCCAAGTCTGTTTTACTCGAGTGACTTGTGGTAGCCAGCCGCTGTGGCTGAGCGGTTCTAGGTGCTTCAGTCCGGAACTGCGCTGCTGCTACGGTCGCAGGTTCGAATCCTGCCTTGGGCAGGGATGTGTGTGGTGTCCTTATGTTAGTTAGGTTTAAGTAGTTCTAAGTCTCGGGGACTGATGACTTCAGGTGTTAAGTCCCATAGTGCTTAGACCCATTTGAACATTTTTTGACTTTATGGTCAATTCGTCAACTCGCGGTGAATGAGCGTCACATGCCAACGTGTTAAGTCGGACGCCAGCCACGCGGCTAACGGACCAGGGAGGCCAGTGGTCAAGTGACTCATGTTCTAAAATCCTGAGTATGCTCAGACCCAGGGTACGGCGGCGTCGACTGCAGACATTTTTTAGTTACAACCAATTCTCGCAGCGTTCACAAATGTTACAGTAATGTTTATGTTACACGGTGCTAGGATTGCAAGAGGACTTGATTATTTTTCCTACAAGAGTTCTCTCACTAGGCAAGGGATATCTGAAATCAATAGTTATTACAGTTTCGCAACATCACTGTAAAGAAAACACATACTCTGCGCAAAAACAAGAACTAACTATTTACTGATTTATATGTATTGTTTGATATTTTGTATGTATGTATTTTCGTGAGTAAATAAGTACTGATTTTTTTAATGTTTGGGCGACGCTTTATCTATTCTTTCAGTTCTCAAGAGAGAGGAGAACTTACTATAACACCTTTGTCAGGAAGTTCCACTGTGAATTGTTTTTTAATCACTAATAAACACTAATGCCATTGCTAGCTCCTAAACGCAGTTACTCTAGTCCGACTTCTTGTCAGAAGGATGGTCCTTCATAAGCTCATTTTCACCATTTAGGAGAAAACAGCACAGCAGACAGCTCTCACAACACACGCAATGTTGGAGCCGACGTGTAAACAAGAACTATCACTCGTGACAAGCGACCCTCGGCATTGGAATAAGCCGACTGAAACAAGAAATTAGTTTGTGTGAAAGACGCCTGGGAGACGTTCACACTATGCTGCTCTTTGTCGGCTGACGTAGTCCCATATAATGTGAAAGTTGGCTCGTTCATCTCGGCACGATTGTTCTGACTGGCAGCAAAGAATGCCGGGTGGCTCAGGTAGTGCCAAATGTCTCTCTGTGGCTCCGGTCTCAGTTCACGCACAGTGATCTAATTAGTAGTAGCCCTGCATATTTGCTGAAACCGGGGAAACAGTTGAGGGGCAGACGTATAGCAAAATTATATCGCGAATGAACGTTTTTATGGGATTGTCAACTGACAGGTTATAATAATTCATTTATTTAAGCATTTATTAAAATGTAAGACATTTCCAGGGGAAACTGTGGACTCTGACCACAATTCGTCGGTTATGAACTGTAGATTAAAATTAAATAAATTTCAAAAAGATAGGAAATTAAGGAAATTGGACCTGATTAGGTTTAGGAATGAGAGGTGGTTCAGAGTTTCAGGGGAGGGGGAGGGGGGCATTAGGCAACTATTGACTAGAAAAAGGGAAAGGAATACAGTAGAAGAATAATGGGTAGTTTCGAGAGACGAGATAATGAAGGCAGCAGAGGATCAAATAAGTAAAAAGACAAGGCTTAGTAGAAACACTTAATGTCACAGCAGTTATTGAATTCAACTGATTGAAAGAGAAAATATAAAAATGCAGCAAATGAAGCAGGCGAAAGGAAATAGAAAAGACTAAAAAAGGAGACTGAAAGTAAGTGCAGAATGATGACTAGAGGGCAATCGTAAGAGTTTAGAAGCACATTTCACTAATGGAAAGACAGATACCGCCTACTGGATAATTAAAGAGGTCTTTGGCGAAAAGAGAAGCAGGTGCATGAGTACCAAGGACTCAGATTCAAAGAAAGCTGCTGCTTGCACGAATTCAATACAGAAGGATGAAAAAACTGACAGAAGCCGACCTGGGGGAAGGACCGTTTGGATTGCTGGGAAATGTAGGAACACAAAAAATGGTTCAAATGGCTCTGAGCACTATGGGACTTAACATCTATGGTCATCAGTCCCCTAGAACTACTTAAACCTAACTAACCTAAGGACAGCACACAACACCCAGTCATCACGAGGCAGAGAAAATCCCTGACCCCGCCGGGAATCGAACCCGGGAACCCGGGCGCGGGAAGCGAGAACGCTACCGGACGACCACGAGCTGCGGACTGTAGGAACACGCGACTTATCTTAGAAGATAGGTTAAGGAAAGGCAAACCCACGTTTATAGCATTTGTAGACATAGAAAAAGCCTTTTAAAATGTCGACTGGGTTACTTTCTTTGAAGTTCTGAGGCTAAGGTGGGTAAAACTCAGGTAGCGAAAGGCTATTAACAACTTGTTGAGAAACAAAATGGATTTATAAGAGTCGCTGAACACGAAAGGGAAGCAGTGGTTGAGAAGGCAGTGCGACAGTGTTGTAGGTCTCTCCCCGATGTTGTTGAACCTGTACTTTTTTTTTTTTTTTTTTTTTTTTTTTTTTTTTTTTTTGCTCGGGGGATGCTGTGCAAGGAGTGAAAGGCTGTTTACAGTTTGTACAGAAACCAGAAGGCAGTTATAAGAGTCGAGGGACATCAAAGGGAAGCAGTGGTTGAGAAGGGAGTGAGACAGGCCTGTAGCCTATCCCCGAAGTTATTCAATCTGTATATTGAGCAAGCAGTAAAGGAAACAAAAGAAAAATTTGGAGTAGGAATTAAAGTTGAGGGAGGAGAAATAAAAACTTTGAGGTTTGCCAATGACGTAATTCTGTCAGAGACAGCAAAGGGCTGACAGGAGGAGTTGAACGTAGTGGACAGCGTCTTGGAAGGAGGGTATAAGATGAACATCAACAAAAGCAAAACAAGGATAATGGCACGTAGTCGAATTAAATATGGCGATGCTGAGGGAATCAGATTAGGAAACGAGACACTTTGAATTTTGCTATTTGGGGAGCATAATAACTGATGATGGCCGAAGTGGAGAAGATATAAAATGTAGACAGGCAATGGTAAGAAAAGCGTTTCTGAAATGGTTCAAATGGCTCTGAGCTCTATGGGATGTAACATCCGAGGTCATCAGTCCCATAGAACTTAGAACTACTTAAACCTAACTAACCTAATGTCATCAAACACATCCATGCCCGAGGCAGGATTCGAACCTTCGACCTTAGCGGTCGCGCGGTTCCAGACTGGATCCCCTCGAACCGTTCGGCCACACCGCCCGGCATAAGCGTTTCTGAATAAGAGAAATTTTGTTAACATCGAATATAGACTTAAGTGTTAGGATGCCTTTTCTGAAAGTACTGAAAGTATCTGGAGTGCAGCCTTGTATGGACGAGAAACTTGGATGATAAATAGTTTAGACAAGAAGAGAATAGAGGCTTCTGAAATGTGGTGCTACAAGAGAATGGCGAAGGTTTTATGGGTAGATCGCGTAACTAATGTAAAAATATGTGTGTGTGTGTGTTTGTGTGTCAAGTCTGTGCTTTTCCGTTCTCTGGTGCTGGTAGTGTGACAGAGAGATTCTGAACTGATACTTGGGACTGCCCCTGTTTTCCACTACTAGATCGTCCTGGTCTATATAAATGGCTACTGCATACCATTTGTAATGTGAACTGGATGCTGTGTACTGGCCTTGCCCATCGGCTTTGGTATCTCAACTTACTAAGCGGCATTGTGCGGTAAAGCGTCGATGTGTGTATGTGTGCGCTCAACCACTCAACAAACCCAATATAATATCTGTGCTACCGCGAGGAGTTCAGTAGCTGTATTTCTGTCAGACCTACCATCACTGATGCCACTTTGCAGACGAGCACTTGGCTACTGGCCACTTACTCGCGGATGCACTCAGCCTGAGACAGCGGCTGTCCTGGTAATGAGAAGCTGCAAAAGCCTGCTACCTATCGGCAGCTTGCATCTCGCCGCCCACTGGAGCTAACAGCGCAGGCCGTTCCACTCGTAATACCGAGCGTAGCGTCAGCTCGTAGCGCCTCGTGCTTCTGCTTCAGCGCGACTAATTGATTCCGGCTGCTCCGTGACGAAATGACATGATTCATGGAATGTGTGACCTAAACATAGAACGGTAATCTAAGTAACTGATTTTTTTATGAAAAAAAAAGAAATCAACCGTTGCAGTGGGCGTGTGGATCTACAAAGTAGCAGCCGCCGACGTAGTATAGCTTGAGCGCGCCGCTGCGACTGTTGTCACAGCTCGGACTCTCTCCAGTCGCGCGGTCAGCAACCTCCGTCAGCTGTTGTATCTGTGTGTGCCCTTCCCGCCGACCCACCCGGTTGACCCTGGGAACACACCCACTGCGACCCAAGCCCGTAACGCACTGATGTCGTTGCGAACGCGGTCGCCGCCGGCGTACACTTCCTCCTTCCAGACACCGGGCCTCATGTGCACCATTATCCACTTCCCCACCTGTACTTCTCAATCCACGTTATGGTGCGTGCCGCAAAGTAACCCAGCCTCTTCCCTTCTTTCCTGTCCAAGGAATGAGAAGTGCACAGAAAGAACGGTTGTTGGTACTCCTCTGTGTGAGCTCGAATCTCTTATCTTACTCTCATGGTCTTTGCACTGTTTCACAGAGGAAGACCGCACTGCAGTTCCTTCTCTAAATCCTCGCACGAACGAAAAAATGCCTGACATCGAAATAAGTGTCCAAGGAATAGAAAAGCGACTCAAATCACTCAACAGAGGAAAGTCCACTGGACCTGACGGGATACCAGTTCGATTCTACACAGAGTACGCGAAAGAACTTGCCCCCCTTCTAACAGCCGTGTACCGCAAGTCTCTAGAGGAACGTAAGGTTCCAAACGATTGGAAAAGAGCACAGGTAGTTCCAGTTTTCAAGAAGGGTCGTCGAGCAGATGTGCAAAACTATAGGCCTATATCTCTGACATCGATCTGTTATAGAATTTTAGAACATGTTTTTTGCTCGCGTATCATGTCGTTTCTGGAAACCCAGAATCTACTTTGTAGGAATCAACATGGATTACGGAAACAGCGATCGTCTGAGACCCAACTCGCTTTATTTGTTCATGAGACTCAGAAAATACTAGATACAGGCTCCCAGGCAGATGCCATTTTCCTTGACTTCCGGAAGGCGTTCGATACAGTTCCGCACTGTCACCTGACAAACAAAGTAAGAACCTACGGAATATCAGACCAGCTGTGTGGCTGGATTGAAGAGGTTTTAGCAAACAGAACACAGCATGTTGTTCTCAATGGAGAGACATCTACAGACATTAAAGTAACCTCTGGCGTACCACAGGGGAGCAGGGCAGTGTTATGGGACCACTGCTTTTCACAATATATATAAATGACCTAGTAGATAGTGTCGGAATGTTCCATGCGGCTTTTCGCGGATGATGCTGTAGTATACAGAGAAGTTGCAGCATTAGAAAATTACGGCGAAATGCAGGAAGATCTGCAGCGGATGGGCACTTGGTGCAGGGAGTGGCAACTGACCATTAACATAGACAAATGTAATGTATTGAGAATACATAGAAAGAAGGATCCTTTATTGTACGATTATATGATAGCGGAACAAACACTGGTAGCAGTTACTTCTTTGAAATATGTGTGGGGTATGAGTACGGAACGATTTGAAGTGGAATGATCATATAAAATTAATTGTTGGTAAGGCGGGTGCCAGGTTGAGATTCATTGGGAGAGTCCTTAGATAATGTAGTCCATCAACAAAGGAGGTGGCTTAAAAAACACTCGTTCGGCCTATACTAGAGCATTGCTCATCAGTGTGGGATCCGTACCAGGTCGGGTTGACAGAGGAGATAGAGAAGATCCAAAGAAGAGCGGCGCGCTTCGTCACAGGGTTATTTGGTAAGCGTGATAGCGTTACGGAGATGTTTACCAAACTCAAGTGGCAGACTCTTCAGGAGAGGCGCTCTGCATCGCGGTGTAGCTTGCTGTCCAGGTTTCGAGAGGGTGCGTTTCTGGATGAGGTATCGAATATATTGCTTCCCCCTACTTACACCTCCCGAGGAGATCACGAATGTGAAATTAGAGAGATTCTAGCGCGCACGGAGGCTTTCCGGCAGTCGTTCTTCCCGCGAACCATACGCGAGTGGAACAGGAAAGGGAGGTAATGACAGTCGCACGTAAAGTGCCCTCCGCCACACACCGTTTGGTGGCTTGTGGAGTATAAATGTAGATGTAGATGTAGATTATCCACATCCCCACCTGTACTTCACAATCCACGTTACGGTGCGTGCCGCAAAGTACCACAGTCAATTCCCTCCTTTCCTGTTCCAGTAACGAGAAGTGCACAGAAAGAACGATTGTTGGTTCTACCCTCTGTGAGCTCGAATCTGTTTATCTTACTCTCATGGTCTTTGCGCGAAGAGACGTAACAGGAAACAATACATTGGTTGACTCTTCTAGGTACGTACACTCTGAAAATTTTGATAGTAAACCACATCATGATGCACAACGCCTCTTTTCTAATGTCTGCCACTGTAATTACTAAATGAACCTCTGACGAAACAAGCTGCTCTTCTTTGGGGCTTTTCTATGTCATCTATCAATCCTGTCTGCCAACGATTCCAAGCTGACGAGCTGTATTGAAGTAGCGGTCGAACAATGGTTTTGTTAGCTGCCTCCTTTGTAGGTGACAATCACTTTCTGAGAACTTCCAAAGAATCTCAGTCATTTCTAGAAAAAGTTTTATGTGTTCGTTCTGCTTTAAATAAGTTAGCATGCAAATTCTCAGATATGCTTGCAGAGATTGTTCGGCAATCGTGTCATCCTGCAGTTAGTTTATCTACTTATTTATCCGCATACGTTACATTCGTTCACGTCCAGTGGCAGTTGCGAGTCCATCCAATAAGCGTCGATTCCCCGCAGGTCACGCTAGATTTCGCTGCAATCTTCTAGGGTTCGCTTTCCCTACACGTGACATCATCCACGAATCGCCTCGTGCAGCTTCCGATGTTAACCACCAGGTTTATACATTCTACACTCCTGGAAATGGAAAAAAGAACACATCGACACCGGTGTGTCAGACCCACCATACTTGCTCCGGACACTGCGAGAGGGCTGTACAAGCAATGATCACACACACGGCACAGCGGACACACCAGGAACCGCGGTATGGGCCGTCGAATGGCGCTAGCTGCGCAGCATTTGTGCACCGCCGCCGTCAGTGTCAGCCAGTTTGCCGTGGCATATGGAGCTCCATCGCAGTCTTTAACACTGGTAGCATTCCGCGACAGCGTGGACGTGAACCGTACGTGCCCGTCGACCTGGGACCGGACCGCAGCGACGCACGGATGCACGCCAAGACCGTAGGATCCTACGCAGTGCTGTAGGGGACCGCACCGCCACTTCCCAGCAAATTAGGGACACTTGCTCCTGGGGTATCGGGGAGGACCATTCGCAACCGTCTCCATGAAGCTGGGCTACGGTCCCGCACACCGTTAGGCCGTCTTCCGCTCACGCCCCAACATCGTGCAGCCCGCCTCCAGTGGTGTCGCGACAGGCGTGAATGGAGGGACGAATGGAGACGTGTCGTCTTCAGCGATGAGAGTCGCTTCTGCCTTGGTGCCAATGATGGTCGTATGCGTGTTTGGCGCCGTGCAGGTGAGCGCCACAATCAGGACTGCATACGACCGAGGCACACAGGGCCAACACCCGGCATCATGGTGTGGGGAGCGATCTCCTACACTGGCCGTACACCACTGGTGATCGTCGAGGGGACACTGAATAGTGCACGGTACATCCAAACCGTCATCGAACCCACCGTTCTACCATTCCTAGACCGGCAAGGGAACTTGCTGTTCCAACAGGACAATGCACGTCCGCATGTATCCCGTGCCACCCAACGTGCTCTAGAAGGTGTAAGTCAACTACCCTGGCCAGCAAGATCTCCGGATCTGTCCCCCATTGAGCATGTTTGGGACTGGATGAAGCGTCGTCTCATGCGGTCTGCACGTCCAGCACGAACGCTGGTCCAACTGAGGCGCCAGGTGGAAATGGCATGGCAAGCCGTTCCACAGGACTACATCCAGCATCTCTACGATCGTCTCCATGGGAGAATAGCAGCCTGCATTGCTGCGAAAGGTGGATATACACTGTACTAGTGCCGACATTGTGCATGCTCTGTTGCCTGTGTCTATGTGCCTGTGGTTCTGTCAGTGTGATCATGTGATGTATCTGACCCCAGGAATGTGTCAATAAAGTTTCCCCTTCCTGGGATAATGAATTCACGGTGTTCTTATTTCAATTTCCAGGAGTGTATTTTAATTTTCGCGTCAGAAAACCAATCATAGTCCTTCAGCCCAGTACTGGGCCATGTACAGAGCTTCTTTATTGTTTCGCCACAGATCGTCGAGGTTGCATCTATAGGGACATTTTGGACAGCTCAGGAGGTGTTCCATGTCTTGCAGAGCAGTATAGCCCACTTGTCGTCATCCACGTTATCAAGGCCTCACTTGAACAAGTTTGTTTTCACTGGAACCACAACTGTTCTTATGCGCTTCTGGGTTCTCATATTTTCCAGTTTGTGGTGGAGCCGCTATGCACTACCTGTGCTGGAGGACAGTCAGGTGGCGCTTCTTCAATGATCGTGTTAATGACGTTTTGCGGGATCTCTGCTGTCCGGGTTCACGTCCAGTGCCAAACGCAGGATGTCGATCGTCGATGGTTTGTCTGAGCATCTCTGAGAATTCATCACATGTCCTTCGTGAGCTGGGACTAACAAGATAAGCAGCTCTGTAAACGTTCTGTAAGGGTATGGGTTTCATATACCATGATGCGGCCGGTCGCAGTGGCCAAGCGGTTCTAGGCGCTACAGTCTGGAACCGCGCGACCGCTACGGTCGCAGGTTCGAATCCTGCCTCGGGCATGGATGTGTGTGATGTCCTTAGGTTAGTTAGGTTTAAGTAGTTCTAAGTTCTAGGGGACTGATGACCACAGCAGTTAAGTCCCATAGTGCTCAGAGCCATTTGAACCATTTGAACCATGATGCGATTCCACCTTCTTCGCGTAGCTTGATCTATTCCATACCACACTGTTTATTTAAACACTTCGTTGGGATACGCCTGAAGTTACTTTTACATGTGAACAAACTGTGTCCTATTCTTGGGAACTCTTCAATCCAATCACAAAGCTTGTGTGATATTCCACTCACTTGTATTTTGTTCATAAGGGGACAGTGTAGGACTGTACTCAACATCTTCCGAAAAGCAAAAAAACTCGGTACCAGCCTGGGGGCGCTGGTATCTACTGCCTTCTGGTCTCGTGAATAAACAGAGCGAGCTGGCTTTCACACGACCCTTGTTTGCGAAATCCATGTTGATTCTCACAGTCTAATAAAAATCCAGATCGATCCCATGGCAATTAGGTTCCTTTCGGACTATGCTAATGTAATAGCTTCATGTTGAACAATAATATACAGCCACACGCTCCAATTAAGATCCGTACCTAGGGACTGGAAGAGCGCACAGTTCACACCAATACACAAGAAAGGAAATAGAAGTAATCCGCTGAATTATAGACCCATGTCACTGACATCAATTTGCAGTAAGATTTTGGAACATACACTGTGTTCGAACATTATGAAATACCTCGAAGAAAACGATATATTGACGCATAGCACGGATTCAGAAAACATTTTCTTTGTTAAACACAACTGGCCCTTTATTCATGCAAATTAATGAGTGCATCGACATGGGATCTTAGGTTGGTCCCATATTTCTACTTTTACAAACGGCTTTTGACACCGTGCCTCACAAGCAGCTTCTAGTCAAATTGTGTGCCTCTGGTGGAGCAGTGTCTCAGTTGTGCTTCTGAATTAGTAATTTCCTGTCAAAGTGACGGAAAATTCGTGATTTCCAGTCAGGTTGACGGGAAGTCATCGAGTGAAGCAGAAGTGAAATGTGGCGTCCCCCAAGATAATGTTACAGGACCTCTGCAGTTTCTAATCTAAATATACGATTTGGGAGACAATGTGAACAACCCTATTTATTTTTTTGCAAAGTCAGCAGAAGATCAGTATAAATTATAAAATGACTTAGACAAGATGTCTGTGTGGTGTGAAAAGTGGCAATTGATCCCGAAATATAAAAAAAGTGTCGGTTCCTCCATATGAGTACTCGAAAGAATCCGTTAAACTTTGATTACACGATAAATCATACAAATCTAAAGGTTTTCGATTCAACTAAGCATCTAGAAACTACAATTATGAACAACGTAAGTTGGAACCATCATATGCTAAATGTTGCGAGGAAGGCAAACCAAAGATTGCGTTTTACTGGCAGAATACTCAGAAGACGGAACAGACCTACCAAATAGTCTTTTTACACTAGGCTTGTCCGTCCTCTGTTAAAGTACTGCTGCGATCATGGGATCCTTACCGGATGGGATTGACGGAGGACATCGAAAATATTCAAAGACGGGCAGCTCGTTTTATATTATCGCGAAGTAGGCGAAAGGGTGTCACGGACACGATACGCGACCTGGGGTAACAATCATTAAAACGAAGGCGTTTCCCTGTCGGGCGAAATCTTTTCACAAAATTCAACCTCCACGTTTCTCCTCCGAATGCGAAAATATTTTGTTGACTGCCACCTACATAGGATGAAATGACCATACAAACAAAATAAGCACTTAGTCTTCAGGCCACGAGTGGCCTACCGGGACCATCCGACCCCCGTGTCATCCTCAGAGGAGGATGCGGATAGGAGGGGCGTGTAGTCAGCACACTGCTCTCCCAGTCGTTATGATGGTATTCTTGACCGAAGCCGCTACTATTCGGTTGAGTAGCTCCTCAATTGGCATCACGAGGCTGAGTGCACATACAAACAAAATAAGGGAAATAAAAATTAGCACAAGAAGATTTAAGTACTCACCTTTCCCAAGTGCTCTTAGAGAGGGGAATGTTCGGAAAATAGTCTGAAAGTGGATCGATGAATCCTCTGCCAAGCATCCTCTGCCATGTGGATTGCAGAGTAGCGATGTAGGTGTATATGTAGATGTTCGTTACCCATCACCGATTGTCTTCAAAGCACTACTGGATTACTAAAGGAAACGGATATTTTTGTTGAGAGATCCTGCGACACCAGTACATTTTATGGTGCTAAGGAGCTCCAAAAACAGTTGGATTCCACTTGCCTACATTGGCACTTCGACACATGCCAGCAGAAAAGTGGTCGAAGAAGTGAAATATAAAGTTATCATTTTAAAGAGCGTATTTTTCCTTCAATAAAAATTCGAAGGATCCATATACCATGTTCCTTTCGTGTATTTGAGTATTTTGTTTAAACGCCACTCTATATCTTTTTCTATACTGAGTTACAAACATCATCATCGTATTTATAAACGTACGATAACCACAAAAATCTATGATTACGCATGTAACTACATACACTGAAGCTAGAGAAATATTGGTGGAAATCTGTGGATGGACCCTCGTGCCGGCCTAATGTCTGTTAACCCTCAGGAATCAGCCACTACAGAGATTTTTCAAACTTGGAAAGTTCGATAGAGGTACTGGAAGAAGTGATACTGTCGTAAAGACTCAATTGTGACAACATAGCTTGCGAAAGACAGGTTTCGGGTTCGGGTCCAGATTCTGGAGACAGTTTTAATATGCTAGGAAATTTCAACATTAATTTGTGCTCAGCCCGGAAACAACATTGTTTTACTGGGTAGCCATGGTGCCACTGGAAGTGGTATTCTCTTGCCTTGATCTTACGTTCGGACTGTTTAACCTATATAATAATTGGGGGACTTAATTCGACGTCAACTATGAAATATCATGCATTAAAACTGTATATTATTCCGTCTCAGTCGCGGGTGGAAAGCTGGATACCTGACTGCTTATATACGTCCGTCTGTGATGCAATGAACCTAATTTCATCTTCGTGCTTCAGTCCTTAACAATGAATAGGCATCTGTTGTGGTATTCCTCCATTCGTAATTGAAATACAGTACTCGTAGTTAGGTTATGTGGTAAGTGAGTAATGACACCGCTAACGAGTTTAGGTTTTTTGCTCCTGAAGAACTTCATGGTGAACTGAGAAAAACTTGACTTGCAATACTGCCCTTCTCTATGTAAATTCCATAACACTTGTGATCGCAATCTGAAAAGAAATATGGGAAAGACACAGAACAGTAGAAGTGGGATAAAAGTTTTGAAAATAAGCAAACAAGTACAGTTCCCAAACGTACATCCTGCTAGCAAAAAGTATGATTGTGTAGTTTTCACGCATTCTGGTGTCATCGTGACTGCAGTATCAAAATTAGCTTTCATCTTGTACGACTCCGCCCCTGGTAGCTGAGTTGTCAGCGCGAGGGAATGTCATACTTTAGGCCCAGGTTCAATTCCAGGCTGGGTCGGGGATTTTCTCCGCTCAGGGACTGGGTATTGTGTTGTCCTTATCATCATCATTTCATCCCCATTGACACGCAAGTCGCCGAAGTGGCGTCAACTCGAAAGACTTGCACCACGCGAACGGTTTGCCCGACGAAAGGCCCTAGCGACACGGCGTTTCCATTTACCTTGTATGTTCCAAATTCACTTTGCGATGTAAAGTCTTATCCACATATTACTCACAGCATCCTTTCCTCTTTATGACATCCAACAGCGTATTATTGTCTTTCGCGGTGATGTTTGTTACGTTATAATAGTTTTAAGATGCTGAAGCTAGTTAACAAATGAAATAATTACTGTAGAACATTCAAGGTTTATGTTTCAATTCATTTATTAAATAGCGACACTCCATTATACTTACTAATGTGGACGGTAGTGCCTGTTGCATGATGTGATTTTCGTGGTGTGTCCGAAAAGTCATGAAACACGTTTTTTTGCCACGCCACGAGAGGTTGCATCACGTCCGATTCGTTCGAGTAAGATGGGAATGGTGGGGGGAGAGAGGGGGCGGGGTTCGTCAGCTTTGCAATGCACTTTAGATCAGGCTGTTTCGGTGGTGTGAAGATCGCTGATTTAGTGCACCCCTCTTTCGAGACCACGTCACGGCGGGTACTTTCGAACAACTTTCGGTGATCAAGTTTTGCATTAAACTCCACAAAAAAGCTGCAGAAACTCATGAACTACTTAAATAAGCTTACGAGGAATCTGCTCTTTCGTATGTGCAAGCAAGAAGGCAGCTGAAGAAGTTTAAGGGGAGACAGGAAGGGTGGACGATGACACTCGCTCTGGACGGGTGTCAACAAGCCAAACTAATGCCACTATAGGAAACGAAATGAAATTTTTTTGTTCATTTAAAATGAAGACCCTTAATGCTACAGCAAGACAGTGTTCGAGCTTTGCCACAAATTCTTAGTATACAGCGTCGTTGTATACCAGCAAGTAAGGTTTTTGAATGGCTAAAAGTGCGATATGCAAGCAGCGACAACGCTGCGGAGACGCGTAGCTTCCGCCATATCGGAACGCTGACACTCTGCTCCCGTCAGTGCGGGTGGATGCCCGCTGTAGAATGCCTTGACAGCTGGGTCGCTGGCCGCCTTCACGTAGACCGCCGTCAGTGGAAAAGCTCGTAACCAGCCGTCGAACGGATGAACAGACATCTCTGTCTTGCCTCATCTTTTGGTGACTCTAAAGATGTTTAACTATTCTGCGCAGGGTGATGTACACAGCTGTGGTTGATTGGTTTTACCTAATTCTAAATTAGCATGGCTTTTTAATTTTTTTACTGAAGTTGTAAAAGGCTATACACAATTTTCTTACAACTTATTAAAAAATTGATTGCCGCTATACCATATCCGTAACTTCAAGATATAAGTTTTTGTTTCCGCAGAAAATATTTTCTTTTACCAAACATATCACCTCATTTTCAAAGCAAATAGATTTTACATTGAATACACCACGGAACTGGCCCTTTTCCTAGTTCCTATATATCGAGATAATGGAAAAGATCACAGGTCACTCCTGTTTACAGTGAAGGTAAAGCATAGGTTACACAGAAATATAGACAACATCGCTGACGTCCGATGCTATATTCTAAGATAAAAAATTGTTACGTTTCTAGAGGAAAACAAGCTTCTCCCAAGAGATCAGCAACACCACTCGTGTGACACACAGTTTGCCTTATTCGTACACGACATCCTGAAAACTATAGATAGCCGTCCTATATTTCCGTTAGACATTAGACTATTTGACTAACAGAACTCAGCACGTTGTCATGGACTGCGAATGTTTCACAGAAACGAAAACAATGTCATATGTGTGACAAAGAAGCGTAATGTGACATCCAGTGTTTTCGGTGTGCCTAAACAGTTTATCAGACAAAATCAGCAGCATTGTAATGTTGTTGGCTGACGATGCAGTTATGTACAGAAAAGTGCGGTCGTTGGACGGTCGTGAGGAACTGCAGGAAGATTTGGACGACATCTCAACTTGGCCTAATGGATGATAGCTCTCCTTAAATATGGGTAGATGTAAAATAATCTGCAACGAGGAGGAAGATGGCTATAGCTCTCTAGCGGATAAACAGACCACTCTTTCCCGGCTTACCCTATGGTGACTCGAAATACGTGTAACTATTCGGACCATTAGTAGTGCACGTATTGAGATTCCCGGCGAAACTTCTGCAGCGTAATCGAAGCAACCTTGGCAACATGTGGGCCCGCCCTTACACATTCTCCATAAAGTTCCGACCTCTCCCCATGCGAGTCCTACATTTTTGAAGCCTTGAAGAACCGTCGATTTGTTTCAGAAGTAGTTGTGCACTTCTGGGCAAATCACCCGCAAACTTTATTCCGTGAAAGCGCCTTGTATCACTTCGGGATAAGTGTATTAACAGTTATGGCGATTACTTTTGAAATAAAAAACAGTCCACTCAGTATTATTTATTTTACTGCCCGTTGTATAACAGAGACATTTCAGAAACTTCACTGTTAACCCTCGGTAAAAGAAGACATATTTCTCGCGAAACCATACTGTATAAATTTAAAGAACGTTAATTTGAACTATGTTATCCACTTTCAAATAACTTCCGGGAATTCAGCCAGGTAACACTTTCAGCGAACGCCGATATTTCGGCGGGAGAACACCCCGCCATTTTCAAGGCAACTGCAACGGACAGGCGACATACATGCAAATTTAAAACCTCGGTTCTCGGACGGATGCAGGAAAGATAACACACTCAATGAACACTAGTGCCACCAAAGATGACCAAAGTCAGAGCTATCGATAGTGAGACTACGAATTCGCAGGTGAGGTAGCGTTGACTCTGTTCCTCTGTTTTTTGACAAGGAAGAGAGCCGGATTCCAAACAGAGTTTAAACAAAAACGTCCATCCCTGTTAACGAGGTTGCTTGCTAATTTAATCTCAACTGCCTCCTTAATAACACTGTCCCAATAGCTGGACGTGCATGCCAATATCTCGGTGTTATTATATAACATCGGGTGACCAGTTTTAAAAAAATGGCTCTGAGGACTACGGGACTTAACTGCTGGGGTCATGAGTCCCCTGGAACTTAGAACTAATTAAACCTAACTAATCTAAGGACATCACACACATCCATGCCCGAGGCAGGATTCGAACCTGCGACCGTAGCGGTCGCGCGGTTCCAGACTGTAGCGCCTAGAACCGCTCGGCCACTCTGGCCGGCTGACCAGTATCCAAGCAATGTTCGGTAATAGCAGATCTACTTGGCTGCTGAATCGTGTGTGCCGTTTATGCTCAGTACATCGGTCCTCCATGGTCCTGATAGTTTGACCAATATATGCCATGCCGCAGCTACAAGGAGTGCGATATACACGTTCAGCTCTTCGTCAGGAGCGGCAGTAAATTTCTGGTAGAGGACATTTTAACGCTACCAGGCGCCGAATCAGTGCTCCTGATTCCCTCCCTCCCTCCCTCCCCCCCACACCCCAAAAAAGAAATAATCTTGTCGTACATAAAGGCTGACAGTGGTATTAACATGCCCAGATACTAATGGACGACACGGAAACTGAAAGTGGGAGCAGCACAACAAAAGCGGTATTGCTAAACTCCGTTGTCAGTCTTCCTAATAAAGGAAAATCAAGGAGAACTGCCTCAATTTAATTCTCACTCCACTGCAAAGATGAGTGATGTAACTACGACTCACAGCCACGTATCACGACGCCAGAACAGTAGGCGTTAATATATCCTAATCGACAGCGACCGGGGATGAATGCCACAGCTTGTCAGTGACAATCGGTATCAGAACTGACGGCTAGTGTATGCTTGTCCTTCTCGACAAGCTCCTCCTCCTTTGGAGGTCCATTTAATTTAGAATCACGCCGATAACGATAATGCGGTTCTCTGAAGCAAAGCTTGTCGTATTTCTACTTTTGCCCAGATTTTCAGTGCTTGTGTAATCCTACGCAACTTGTCGATTCACCGACGACAAGATGGGGCTTAGTCCTGTCGTTTATTAGAAAGCACGTTGCTCGTTCCGATGAAGAGAGGTGGACGCTTGTCGCTAACAGCATCGTTCTTTATTGTAACAACCAACTGCATTAGGGAAGGATCCCCAGTGGTGTTCAACGCCAGCAAGACACAGACAAAGGCAGCAGTCACGAGGGCAAATTTTGATGAAATACTTTCCCAGAGCTGAGGCACGAGGTTGACACAAGATGCCAGGCCTGCACGTAGAGCTGGTGGCCTTGGAAAGCGTCCAAGCGCCGTTTTTCCTTGTGAGGCTGAAATGTTATTCGGCAGCGCCTAAGAGCTCCGGCCTTGAGCCCAAGCGGTGGGCCGATCGTCTCTCGCCGCACGCCACTCTCCCATGCAAGCAAGAAGCCAGCCACGCGCCCAGGCTCCCAGGCTCCAGTCACGTGTGTGACATCATTTCATCATCGATTATTGAAGCAAATTCGATCGTAACACCTAACAACAGAATTTTTGAATTTAAAAATTTATTTCAATTGTATTCCATTTTGCCTTACACATAAGACAGATTTTTCACACCAGCACAATACTCTTAATTGCTTACAGATTTCATTGATACCACAGAATCCTTCCGAAGTTCTATTTTAGAATTCCTGTTAGAAATCCAAATTTCCAGTGTTGAAATCACTTTAACACACTGAGGTGAGAAGTTGATTCAAATGGCTCTGAGCACTATGCGACTTAACTTCTGAGGTCATCAGTCGCCTAGAACTTAGAACTAATTAAACCTAACTAATCTAAGGACATCACACACATCCATGCTCGAGGCAGGATTCGAAACTGCGACCGTAGCGGTCGCTCGGTTCCAGACTGTAGAGCCTAGAACCGCACGGCCACTCCGGGCGGCGAGGTGAGAAGTCATGGGATACTTCCCAATATCGCGTCGGACCTCTTTTTCACTGGCGTAGTGCATCAACTCGACGTACCACGGACTGAACAATTCGTTCGAAGTTCTCTGCCGAAATATTGAGCCATGCTGCCTCAGTAACTGCGAAAGTGTTGCCGCTGCAGAATTTCGTACCTGAACTGACCTGTCGATTATGTTCTATAAATGTCCGAGGAGATTTATGCCGAGCGATCAGGCTGGCCATATCATTCGCTCGAATTATCCAGAATGTTCTTGAACCCAATCGCAAACAATTGTGGCCCTATGACATGGCTCGTTATTATCCATAAATATGTCAGCGTTGTTTCGTAACAAGTAGTCCATGAAAGGCTGCAAATGTCTCCAAGTAGCCAAACATAATCATTTCCCACCAATGTCCCACGTAAACACGACGCACGCCGTTATGGAGCCACCACCAGCTTGCATGCCTCATTGACAACTTGGGTCCATGGCTTCGTGCGGTCTGTGCCACACTTGAACCCTACCCTCACGTGTTACCAACTGAAATCAGGACTCACGTGACCAGCCCACGGTTTTTCAGTCGTCTAGGGTCCAAAAAATATGGTCACGAGCCCAGGAGAGGTACTGCTGCCGATGTCGTGGTGTTAGCAAAGGCACTCGCGTCCGTTGTCTGCTGCCGTAGCACATTAACGCAAAACGTCAATGCACTGTCCTAACGGATACGTTCGTCGTACGTCCCACAGTGATTTCTGCGTTATTTCACGAAGTGTTGCTTGTCTGTTAGCTCTCACAACTCTAGGCATGCGACCGCCGCTGCTCTCCGTCGTGAAGTTAAGACCATCGCCCACTGGGTTGCCCGTAGTGAGAGGTATTGCCTGACTCGTCTTCGTTTCTCGGCACACCCTTGACACTGTGGATCTCGCAATATTGAATTCCCTAACTATTTCCAAAATGGAATATATCATACATTTAGCTCCAAGTACCACTCCGCCTTCAAAATCTGTTAATTCCTATCGGGGAGCCATAATCACGTCGGACACATTTTCACATGAGTCACATATGACAATTCCGCCAGTGCACTGCCCATTTATATCTTGTGTACCCGATAATAGCGCCGTCTGTATATATCCATATCATCACCTTTGTCACCTCAGTCTATGTTACCTCATATTTTGCTACCATGAACTGTGGTTCTATGGTAAGCAAAAGGCCATAATAAGACAATACGTTTAATGGATTGCAGCTCTTCTGGCTACTTCGATAATTGTATCGCACATGAAAAAGGGAATATGTCGTGTAAAATTCAAATCCAATTAAAAAACTGTTTTGAAAAGTTACATCGCGTCAGCAGACGCTGGAGGACAAAGCATCTTGTTTTACAATTTTGGATGCACAATCAGCATCAGGTGAATTAGTATTACAAAACTTTCAGTCGGAATAATAAATCCTTCGAAAATATTACAGTATCTCAAAAACCTAAGAATAGTTTCGGAATCATCACGAAAATTCCTTTAAGATGAGACACATAACACATCAATTCTCAGCCTCTTTAAATTTCGTAAAAAATTCGCTTACTTTACTTAGCTAAGATGGCAGCACATTTCTCGTAATAATGGTCGAGTCAAGTTGGTTGCTAGCACATAATATCTACTGAAATGAATTTAATATCAACACAAACAATTTTCTAAATTAAGACTAAGACAAATTAAAATACAGCTAACTTTCAGGCAGTTTAATTCTCTTATAAAATACTGCAGTTGCTCAAAAATATGGAACAAGCACGAATACAACACACTATCATGCCTAATACGGTGTAGGAAACGCGTTGTCATTCAAAACAGTTTCAAGTAGTCTCTAAATGGATAAATACAGGTCATGTATGATTTTCAAGGGAATCTTAGCCATTCTTCTGCAAAATAGCGGTAAGTTCAGGTAATGTTGATGTGGATAGATAGCGGTCACGCACTTTCCTCTCGAAAATAGACCACAAACGCTCAATAATCTTGAGATCTGACGATTATGCTGGCCAGAGAATATTCGACATTTCATCCTCGATTTCACAAAACATGTCCTGGACGGTGCGAGTTATGTGAACCGGGTTTCTGTCGTCTTGGAACAAAGCATCACCATTGAAGAACAGACATTGTACCACTGGGTGGGCCGGCCGGAGTGGCCGAGGGGTTCTAGGCGCTACAGTCTGGAACCGCGCGACCGCTACGATCGCAGGATCGAATCCTGCCTCGGGCATGGATGTGTGTGATGTCCTTAGGTTAGTTAGGTTTAAGTAGTTCTAAGTTCTGGGGGACTTATGACCTCAGCATTTGAGTCCCATAGTGCTCAGAGCCATTTGAACCATTTTGAACCACTGGGTGGACGTGGTCAGCCAGAATAGTCGGTCACATAATACTTGGCAGTAATGACAACTTGCAGAGTAACTATGGAGCCCTTGGAATACCATGATATGGCTGTCCATACCACCACCGAGCCCTGCCATGATTCACTCTTGGCACATAAACTCGGCTAGAAGTTGGAAACAGTGGGACACGCGACACGTCGAATCAAATGACATCTCCAAAGCGCACTACTGTTTCCTGCTGCGGGTGGTTGATCACTGACGCATGCTTTTGGAATTCCAGCTTGCCCTGTAATTCCCTGCTTCTGGAGCTCCCTCAGTATCGTTTTGGTGCTGACAGGGTTCGTGAGAGCGATATTCAGTTCTGCAGTGACTTTTTCAGCTGCCGTCATCTTACTTTTCATCACAATCGTTTTCAATGATCGCCCGTCGCTATCACTCAATGCGTCCTTCGCGTTATTAGTTAGGGGATGATGTTTTACGGCTTTCTCTGAATGCGGTATAAATTTTCTATGCAGTGCCTCTTGAAACACCAAACACTTCGGATACTGGCCGCGGTGGTCTAGCGGTTCTAGGCGCTCAGTCCGGAGCCGCGCGACTGCTACGGTCGCAGGTTCGAATCCTCCTCGGGCATGGATGTGTGTGATGTCCTTAGGTTAGTTAGGTTTAAGTAGTTCTAAGTTCTAGGGGACTGATGACCATAGATGTTAAGTCCCATAGTGCTCAGAGCCATTTGAACTTCGGATACTGTAGTTACAGAAGCACACACCACGATCACCAACAATTTGCCCAAGTTCGGACTCACTTAGCTCCGACATAATGTACTCTCAAGTACACAGAACACTGTTCTGGCCACGACTGGCAATGTTCAAAACGGTTCAAATGGCTCTGAGCACTATGGGACTTAACTTCTGAAGTCATCAGTCCCCTAGAACTTAGAACTACTTAAACCTAACTAACGTAAGGACATCACACACATCCATGCCAGAGGCAGGGTTCGAACCTGCGACTGTAGCAGTCGCGCGGTTCCAGACTGAAGCGCCTAGAACCGCTCGGCCACAACGGCCGGCACTTGCAATGTACTGAGGACACTGAACAGGTGCCGTTCGTGGTCAAGTACAGCATTGCAACCTGAAGGCTTGGCTAGCGTCTGCATTTATGTTCATGCATGCTTTACTCGCATTGTTTCCCTATTTTTGTCCAACTCATACATATTTTTGTACTTCGTTTTGTGAAATCACATCCCTTAAAGTGCTGGGGAGAGGGATGTCTTTAAATACATTTAAGGTAGTCGCCAAGCGTCACTTTGAGTGAATTGGTAGGCCACGTGGCCCTGCAGTACTTCTAATTTTTGTGAGTACCAACTAAATATAGGTTAACAACAGTGCATAAATATTTTCGATGTCAGTCATTAGGGACTTCTGTGAGGTGTTAACAAAATAAATGCTGAGCTATGAAGACGTGTTTCATTTAGCAATATTTACATGGCACGGAGTTGCAAAACCTGACAGGCCAAGGGAACTTCGAGACCAGAGAACTGGAATAGACTTCAGGCATAAAATTCGTCACATTACATTGATCAAAATTACGAGTTGGATGTGTGGAATACTTGCGCTATATCAAATAGGAGACCTAGATATTATAATCGATTGCAAGCCCTGATAACGCCACCAGTCTCAGGCAAAACAACTTGATGGTAACCTTTTCAGAAATTTTACCAGAGGGATTGTAGTTGGTTAATTATTCCCGCTAAACCAACAAATGCAATGTAACAGTGATTGAAGAAAAAATGGATTTGTGTTTTAGTCTTTATTTTAGTTTTCGCAATCTGGCGCTTAGATGGAAATACACGAAACTTAAGAACTTCTTTACCTGTCATCTTGATCACCCCATAAATTATAAATACCGTTCGTCTCATTGATAAATGCTACCTTAGTGTTTATAAGCCGACATCGTTGACGCCAATCAACAACGGACATTCCAAAATTAGATAAAGGTTTGATCTGACGAGCCGTGAATTCTCCCCTCCTCCCCCCCCCCCCCCCCACCAACCCTCTTTCTCCGCTCCGCACCACCGCCTCCACATAGCTTCCTAACCGTTGGCTCCAGTATCACGCCTGCAACGACCAGGAATAGTCGTTTATTGGAATCCTTTTGCGGTTTTAGAATGGGTGACCAACTGAAAGATACTGCCAAGTATAGTTTCGTGATATAATGCGAAAAAGTTCCGCCGTACCGAAATTTATGGACAATTATCGACGTTTATAGGACTACGATAAATGAAGTTTAAGTTAGGTAATGGCATTTCATGCTTAATGGCAAACGAACGAATATTCATGATGAAGAACGATCAGGCCGACCTTCAAGTTAACGCTACTGTTGACGCGGGATATGCTTTGGAAGTTTAAGTGAAACATTTTTGAACATACTCCTTATAGCCCTGACTTATCTTCGAGTCATTACCATTTGTTTCTTAAATTGAAGAACTTTTTGGGCTGAAAGCACCATAAAATGACTTCGAACTGAAAGAAGACTTTACTGACTGGTTTACAGCTTGGTACCAGATGCGTATGCAGAAGACATTGGAGAGCTTGTGGAACGCTACGACAAATGTTACAACTTTAATGATGACTACGTACAAATATAGCTAAGATTTCAAAATGTGTTGTAAAGTGCCTTTTCTTTCATTATGTTCAATAAAAATATCTGTAGAAATAAATGTTCTTTACTTTTGAAAGTTCCTTGTATTGCAGAGGCCTGGATCACGTATTATGTTCGCGGATTATGACTTTTTTGGAGAACTGTCGACTATGTGTTTCGGAAATACATGTCTTGTGAAACTCAGTTCACTCTGTTCGTCTTTGCCGGCCGCGGTGGCCGTGCGGTTCTAGGCGCTGCAGTCCGGAACCGTGGGACTGTTACGGTCGCAGGTTCGAATCCTGCCTCGGGCATGGATGTGTCTGATGTCCTTAGGTTAGTTAGGTTTAAGTAGTTCTACGTTCTAGGGGCTGATGACCTAAGATGTTAAGTCCCATAGTGCTCAGAGCCATTTTTTTCTGTTCGTCTTTGCTGTCCAGGGCGCCGTAACTAACAGTGCCCAAACTGATGCAGAGTTAGCCGTAATCACGCTTAATGAACAAAATACGACCTTCCGGAATATCAGTCCACATTTTCGACTGGATTCGGCACTCTTTGGAATAAAGAATTCAACAAGCGTTCTTAAAACGATGAAATCGGAATAGTTACTTCTAAGTACCAGAAGGTGGTTTTATTATTACATAAATAATCCTGTGGACAACGTCGGAATTCAATGAGGTTGAAACTTCATGGCAGATTGAAACTATGTGCCGGACCGGGGCTCAAATGTGGAACCCTTTCCTCTTGTGGGGGAGTGCTCTACCGACTGCGCTACCCAAGCGCCACTCACAGTCCGCCCCGATAGCTTTACCTTCGCCAGTACCTCAGCTCGTACATTCCAGCCTTCACTACCTGTGGGGTTGTTCACGGACGTAACTTTTACATACACAGACCAAAAAAGGTTTTGCATCAGCCCCGTTCCCAGAACTCCTGAAGATAGACGTTGACTGTGGATATTGTATCACAGACACAGTCCCTTTGATTGTTCAGAGATGTCACTAAACCCGCCCAAAGATGTAAACAACCATGCATAGGCAACGCCGGTTAGAGGGAGGGGGCCGACAGCCGATCAGTTCCAGTCATGCCACCAGGAAGGAGGTACACGGCTCGTGTTGTCTGCAGTTCAACCTTGCCTATACCGCGTTGTTAGTTTGTGCCAGGAAGAGCTCTCAACAAAGGAAGTGTCCAGCCGTCGTGCAGTGAACTAAAGCGATGTTGTTCAGACATGGAGGAGATACAGAGAGACAGGAACTGTCCATCACATGCCTCGCTCAGGCCGTCCAAGGGCTACTACTACAGTGGATAACCGTTACCTACGGATAATGGCT